>NW_027412724.1:4800000-6000000 GCF_025532065.1 Leptinotarsa decemlineata | reverse complement strand
TACACTACTGAGTACTAATATTATAGTAACAGTAAGTTCGTCTTTGAAAATGGGCATTTTTTAATTTTTGAATATATGTTAGACTCTATAATGACAACTTAAAAAAAAGAGATTGCACTATTGAAAACTGCACATTCTATTATTTCATAACAATTTATTCAAACTAGTTCTTTGTTTTTTTTTATATAACTGCTACAAGGTTGTCCATATATTCAAATCTCACAAATAACAAGTTACAAATAAACAATTAGCAAATTTTATTTAATCTGTGGAATAAAAAAATATTTGGTTTGTTTGAAGTAAGTTTTGTAGATATTTTTGAAAGTACTTGTAATACTGAATCTGTAATACCTGTGGTAAAAAACTGAAATAGACAAAATTTAGGATGTGAACATTTATATATCTATCAGTTGCACAATATACTAAGAATTAAAGTTATTTTGTTGTAGCATAACAAGATAATGAATGAAAAGTCCATTAAACTCTCTTAACTATTGAACCAATTCTCATTAAATTATTGAAATGAAAAAAAAAATGATTTGAAATAATGAATGTTTTCACAAAATCTGATTATTTGTAAAAAATATTGAATATCTTTTAAATTGTTTCTTATAGTACAGGTATTAGCGGCCAATAGCTGGATAAACTGTCCTGATTTGTTCACTTGGATGAAAGTTGGAAACATCCTAAAGTTACTGTTGCCAACGTGGGAATTCCAGCAGAATTGGTGGTTACCTTTCAGAAACAAGTGATGCCAATAGGTAACATGCATATGTAATGGTTTTGAAATATTTTCATTTTCACATTTACATTGCTTAAAATTATAAATAAAACTTCAATTCACAATATGGAACTGAAAATTCCGAATTTTTAGACCAGTCGAAAAACATACTTGTCAATTCTGCAGCCTCATGGCTTATTGAGTCATTCTCCCATGGTCAATCTTTTGGAAATTTTCAATCAATGGAAACATTTCATTTTCCCATTGATTATTCAATTGGTAAACAACATTTATGAATACGACCAGTTACGCAGAACTTTTTAATTCAGCTCCATTGATTTTTCAGATTGTGGAAGGTTAAACATACAAAAAACAGTAAGAAACATCGACTCCTCGATAAAAGATACCTTTCAAAGAATATGGTGTGAGCCATATCAATGGTGCTGATTTTACTCTTATAATATGAATTGTTCTAAGTGCGATGGAAGTATGACAAGTATTACCAGACTCCTCCAAAAATACCAGATTTATTCACAATTTGAGTATAATTGAATAGAACTGGCCGATACTTGAAAAAAATCCATATTAAAACTAACTAATACACTTTATTGTATGATTTTCACTATAAAGGGTTTTTTTGAAAACAGCGATATGTGTTTCGTTATACAATAGCTTTCACAAGCATTTTTATTTATTTTAAGCTTGAGAAAGCTAATGTATAGCGAAACAGGTGACGCGGTTTTTGTAAAACCCTTTATAGTGTAAATCATACAATAAAGTATATTAGTTAGTTACAATTTGAGTACTTATGAAAGGTAGGCAATGGCCTTCTTATGCAACCGTACTGCAAGAACAAAAAACTGGGAAAGCATATGTAGAGTTGTTTCTGGAAATGTCAACAACCTAATAAAAAAATTCATCATGAATATTCATCAAATTTTGTCTTATGAGAGATAAAACTTTTTTTTACCACTTGTATTTGAACTAACATTACTGCAGTTTCGTCCTATAAAAACATTTTTAAATGAATGCGTTTATTGTATTCATTTGAAAATATTCTTATATGACGACACTGCAATAATGTTAGTTACAATACAAGTGGTAAAAAAAACAGATAGTTTTATTTCTTATTTTTCACAATGTTCTCCTACCCCGTAGAAACGGCTATATCCATCAATTTATTTAAATATTGTCAAATTTAATTGGAAAACAAAGAACTGTTTGGAACTGTGTGGTTCAAAATTGTGTCAGTTTAGTACAATCCATAGTTTCTATGATTTTGATTTCATCAAAAATTATTTCCGTTCTTTTAAACAAGCTTCAAGTGCATGGCACCAGTGAATGATATTGAATAAATACTTATTGAGTGGTAAATTAATATTATCAGATTTCACCAGGCATTATATAAACTGTATTATATACATCAAATGTATAAGAAATAACGCTGTTTAAAGAAATAGTTATAATATTAAAACAATCTTATAAAAATTATTTACTGTCGTGTACATGTTTAAATATTTCTAAAATTTATAAATATACTTTCAATATACAAAAAAAAATCTGGTTATATACTATACATATAAAGCAATAACTTGTGCTTTGATAACTAGTGGTAAAAATTATTTCAAGGAAAACTGTGTTCAAATTCGACATTTTACTCAGAGAAATAATAACAAAAATACTATAAAAAGAAAGTAACCAAAAAGTCAATCACAAAGTTACCATTTAATGAAAATATCACTCTTTTTAAACATTTTCAAGATAAAAACGCACCGAAAAGTCAAAAGTATAGTCAAATCTAATATCTATATATTTTAGTGCTTGTCATTCAGAATATAATGGCGAAAATTTCAAATTGATGGCATTTTCCATCATCTTCAAATTACTTCGATTTCATTTTTAGAATAAAAAACTGTTAAAATGACCCCATTCTGTACCATGATAGATGAGTACTTACTGAGTAACTTGCCCTTCTGTCTCATTTTGGGCCGAGTCTTACTAACAACTTTAAATTGATAGAAATCCTACTGATAAACACAGAATTCATAGTATTATCAGTTTTGGACTGGCTCAGTAGTACAGTACAATTATATATAATGGGAAATTTTTACCAAATGCAGATTGAATAGAAAATGAAGGAAGTCATGCAATTTACACATTTTCAATGAACACAGTTATCCTCCATGCGCGCCGTTTTATAAAAAATAACATTCTACATAACATCAACAAACAACTCGCAAGGATTTCCCATAGCAATTTTAAAAGATTGTCTACTACCGGCAATATCTTTGGCCTGAGTTGCCACTTGAGTCCCACTACTCTGTTCAGAACCATTGGAGCTGCCATTACCATTGCCACTGGTCATTGGCATGGCCGATCTGGGTCCCAGCGAAGTCAAATCACTATCAGACGCACTGCTATGACCTGCTGCTGCATCTTTGAGTTGATCTGATCCGCCTGAAGATCCGCCTAAAAATTTTTTGACATGTTTATTGATAGTAGAAATAGCAAATGAAACTTTTTGTCAAAGTGAATCAATCATTAAATTTTCAATAATGTGAGTACTTGTTTGAAGGTGGTTGACAATGTTTCATGGTGAATTTCATCAGTTCGGACTTCCATTGTCAAATGTGATATATAATTTGAAATCCCTGAAAGAACAAATAGAATTGAAAATTGAATTGAATGACTGAAAATAACAATTAAACAAAAAATTGAACAATTAGAAAGAACTAAAATTTAAAAGATTTCAAGCCAAGTTACTTCACGACGTTTCGATTGTTAGCACTCGTTTAACCTATAAATAGTCATCTCTCGGAGGAATAGTCCAGTTATCACCCGAAGACGATTGTGGATACTAACAATCAAAACATCATGAAGTAACTTGGCTTGAAATCTTTTAATTTTTAGTTAATTTTAATGGTTGTATTTAAAATTTTTCGCTTAATATAATTGTTATTTTCAGAAATTCATTTTAATTTTCAATTATATTTGTTTTTTCAGGGATTTTATATCATATTATATCTATCATATTAAACAATGAACTAATGAAATTTAATAGGAGCACTTGATTTTTGACATTCAACTCAATTTATATCTATGATAATAAAACAGTTCATTTATCAATTTTAATTTCAAAAAGCAATAGCTAAGAAAACGAAATCATCTAAATAATGAATAACAGTATATTTTAGATATCAATAATGATTTATTTTTGATAAAGACATCTTTACGAAAGTGTATTTATTGGCATCATATTTGCCAAGGAATAATGTTCCATATGGTTTCATTTAAAAAAAAACAGCATCATTTTATTATAATATATAACTGTGTATAATAATTCAGTAAATATTATATGAATTTGGTAATAGCATATTATTCAATGAATGAGAGAATGAAATTTGCAGATCATTCGAGTGAGTAATCAACTTTATTCGCGAGTAGAATACTATACTGAAGTATGGTATAACTATAACAGGATCATTAAAAAACAATATTTGTTATATCATCAAATTTCATAACAGGAAGTAATTCAAAAAAGGCATTCAGAAATATTTTCTATTTTTGTTATTTCATTCAATTTCAAATAAGTCAAAAATTGAGCGAGAAAAAAACTGCCAAAGATATGATTTTACCTGCGATTAAACACAGGTCCTCTAGCACACTAGCCCAGAGTTCTGAGCACTACTCCAAGAAGCCGTTTACAAGTTAGTGTGACATAAAGTTATTGAGTTTCTTCTAATAATTTCCATTTCGTTATCAAGTGACAAACTTTTTTTTAAATATCAATTACATTACAAATTTATAGTGGGGAATCACACGTTAGAAGGTAAGACCTCGTTAGTCCTTAGCTCGCACAAGTTTCGACTTCTGAGGGTTGTCGTTCGTAAGGGTTCGACAGCTGGTTAACGGAAAACAGATTCACTCGTTTTCATTTTTCGAGTCTGTTTTTATTCTTACTTTTCTTTCAGTGATTAAGTTTGTAACAATTATTGAAGTCAAAAGTTATCAAGGCTCAATTTTTAGTGAAAATAGTTGAAAGACAACTGTAAAGTTATGATTTTGCATCTATGTGATTAGCGTAGAGAAAGTTACTTATGAATTGTGATTGGTTTCAAGTCATAGAAAAACGATTTATGAGTACTTGGGTTTCATTCCAGATAACACCTTTTCATTAAATGCTCATTTTAGTTATACCTAACGAAAAATTCAAAGAAATATACTTCTTTATTAGAGTCTTATCATATCGTATATATTCTGTAATAAGATTGATGAAGCTCACATCAATTTCTGTGGAAGTATTTCAGTGTAAAAGTCTTCTGAAATTTTACGTATCTGAGGAATGGGTATTATCTTGATATGTAACTGATATTTTCAATTAAATAATATTTAAATAATCTGCTAATGTAATACCTTGACGAATTCATTGTCTTTAAATTTCAAATTCATAATCATCAAACTAGAGGTGTATTAGAATAAATGTCTCACTCAATGAAGACTCATTCTTTTGGTCAATAAAATTTTAGCAAATGCTATGGTGGCTGTGTATGCCATTTAGAATGATGCGTGAGTTTGAAATTAAAATAGTCTAGTACAGGATGAGCAACCTTTTTAATCAACGGGCCAATTTAAATTTTGAAATTTTTTTGGCGGGACGCACATAAAGTAACATCTATTAATTCACAAAACTTTATTTATAATAATCATTAGAATAAAAAATATGAAATTAAAAAAAAAAAAAAGATTTCATATAGTTACAAATTTTCATGCAAAAAACAAACAAGAAAAGAACAGGAATACGAATTTACTTGAAATTTTTAATGATAAATTTGGCACTGTTTTTTCGATACAAGATAATCAATATCAGACGGAATTGATGAGGTAGCTACACTTACGAAGCTTTCTAATCGTACATCACTCAGCCTTGATCTGTGGCCATTTCTGATTAATTTCATGGTTGAAAATAATTGTTAGCAAACATACGTACTTCCGAACAGAGACATCATTTGCTTTGCATTTTTCGTCAAAAGCGGAAATTTTTCAGGGGTCACATGAGATTTATGAAAATTTTCGACGTTTGCTGAGAAAAATACATTCTTTGAATCGGTATTATTCGGCATGTCAATCACTTCCATTTTTTTTAAGTCTTCGGGAACTGTATCCACATCGATATTAAATGGCGAATAAACAATTTTCATGGAAACCGCTGTCTTCTCAGGTTTGAATATTTGGAATCATAACTGAAATTCGTTAATTAAAATGTCTTATATATTGTTCATATTTTTGAGAAGTAGTGCAAAAGATGCTGTTTTCACAATTTTAATTTGCGCTCAAAGCCCTGAACTTCATCATACAAATTGTGAATAAATTGTCCTTTGCCTTGAAGTTCCACATTAAGATGCCGAGTCATATCGATAAGAAACCCGAAATCGCACATCCATTCTTTATTACCAAAATGAGGAAAGGCATATCCCTCTATATCCAAGAACAATTGTATTTCGCTTTTCAAGTTTTATACTCTTTTTAGCATTGCACCTGTATTAAGCCAACGTACTTCGGTATCAAAAACCTCGTCGCCATATTCAGTTTCTAAATCTGTAAAGAATTCTTTAAATTCACGCTAAATTAACGCTCGCGACTTTATAAAATTGATAAGTTCAATCAATCATTGGTACTGTGACATTTGACAAAATCAATCTTTTTGCACACAAATTTTTCTGATGAATTATGCAGTGGTTAACGAATATTTTCCTTCCCCTGACCTTTTTAATGTATTGAAATAGCCTTTCCGATACTCCTACCTCCATGTTTGACTTTGCTCGTGCTCCATCTGTCGATATATCAATAATCTTTCCTAAAATAACATTACTGGAGTTTTTTCCAACACCAAACCATTATTTTAACACCTTGACATGTGTTTCAATCACATCTTCCTCTTGATCATCTTCCTCTTGAAGATGATCACTTGTGTGTTGTTTTTATTACTCCTGTATTAAAACTATGACCCTTACACCGAAATGGCAACAGGGTTTGCAACTAAATTCGAGATTAACTTCAGTCAATTTTTCCAACAATTTGAAACTACTTTTTGACAGCATTTGATTAAATGTATCCAGAAACAGCTTAAAAATCAATAAACTTTTGCGTCATACTTTTGGAAAAATTTCGATGAATTTAACACTGTTATGGGACTATTTACATTATGGTCTTCCAACAGGGACTTCAGAACTTTGACAGTTGATAACGGCCATCTTGTTAAAGCTAGATACATCTGTCAAATTAGTTATCATTTATTCAGTCTGTTTTCCAAATCATCATGGATGGATATAGCATTCAACAGCACGTGCAAATAATAAAATTGTTTTATCAAAATGCGTGTTCTGTTCGGGCAACGTACCGCACGCTTCGCCTGCTTTAGGGTCGCCATAATCCTACTGAAGATACTATTAGCAATGTGGTGGATGAATTTAAGTTCAGTAAAAGATCTACCAACACTCGTATGTCGACGAAACGCAAGATCTGCCGAAAACATCGCCGGTGTCTGTGAAAATGCGCAGGAGTATCCGAGGCAGTCGATTTCGCGTCGCTCACAAGAACTCCGCCGCTTGCAAACCACAACTTGGCGAATTTTGCGAAGTGACTTGGGCCTGCCCTTGTACAAAATTCAACTGACCCACTAACTGAAGGTAAACGATAATAGACAACGACGTGTGTTCGCTAGATGGGCTCTGGAGCACTCGGCAACTGACCCTAATTTTCATCGAAAAATCATCTTCAACGATGAGGCCCATTTCTGGATGAATGGGTACGCGAACAAACAAAATTGTCGAATTTGGAACGATACCAATCCACATCAGATCCAAGAGTGTCTTTTGGCCTCAATTGGATGATTTGGACACCAACAACATGTGGATTCAACAGGACGGCGCTACGTGCCACACAGTTCATGCCACATTAGATATTCTACACAAGCGATTTGAGGGCATGGTAATCTCACGCGGATGTGACTTTTTCTCAAGTCGCAGGTGCGTTTGAATAAGCCACAAACCACAGTGGTCCTCAAAGCCAACATAACTTTTGTCATCGGTCGTGGCGGACATTTTAACGAAGTTATATTTCACACATAATGGCATCAATAGGTCTTTCAAACGAATAAAAAAATTCGATGATATCTCACACACTGTTTTATTTAAATTTGGACGCGCTTAACGAAATTATGTCCTTGAAATAACTTCATACATTCTCCGTAAATATAAATAAATTCAAATAATCTTCGTTTGTGTAATTCAATCGTCACGGCATGATTTATTATTGACAATTTGCAAATGACAAATAGTGACATTATCGTATCAATTGATTGTTTTCTAACGCCTCGCCGTCATGGCCAACTGACAGAATTCAAAAACCGTATAGTAATGGAAAAATATTGAATTGCAAATATTTCAAAAACTACTAATTTTCGAAATAGATATACTTATACAAAGTTACCCTTATTTTTAATTCTTAATACAATTAAGTAGATAAAATGGGGGGTTCCATTTGAAAAAAGTCACTTTAGACGATTTCATAAATTTCATTTATATTCTTCTTTTTTGACCACCCTGTATTAACAATTATCGAAATTTCATATAAAGTCTATTAAATTTGGTTCTACTCTATAATAAACCCTATCAAAACATAATGATAAAGGTTTCTTTATAGGAAAAATTTATAATTATTGTAGGCTCTGCAAACATTATTTTTGACATAAATACTTAAATATGTAAAAAACGGCTAGACATGATACTTAAAAAATATTTAGATTCTGGTGTAGAATCCAAAAATGTGTTCCATTTAAAATGACGAAGTTGACAGCTACTTCCGGTATAACCAAAAGTGCAGCCATTTTGAAAGTATTTTAGTTGAGTTGCCACCATCCACCTTAGTATATTGTCAAATTTTCAGATTTTTCCTCATTACAGTTTTCCCACAATCGATCGATCCAGCTCCTGGAGATTCACCCTGTGTATATACGGCAGTCTCATTTGCCATCTACTAGTGATGTCTGGAGTTTAGAACTAGACTGATTTCTTCCTGCTCGTCATCTCGATTTCTTTCAGGCTGGAGCCTTGCTCCCCTACCTCTTAAACTGGTTTTCGTCAGATAGACAAATGGGTCATAACTGATTAGTGATGGCGGCATGAATGTCCTCAGACATCAGTACCGCCCTTCGCGGTGTACCCCTACCTGGCTGGGGTGGGATGGATGAAGATATTATTCATCTATTAACGGAGGACATGAGGGCCTCATTCGACAGAGTGTCGGGGCCTTCTATATCGGGAGGGGTCGTCTACAGCGTAATCTATAGCTTCCCTGACTAAAAACCTGATTTCTTCGAACTCTGTTTCTTAATTTATAGGGATGGATATACGATTTCAATTCGAATGACATAAAAACTAAATAGTTACCGAAAGTCGGCAGTTTCTTTGTAAGGCATCGAGAGGGGAAACAAACTTCCACTGGGTAAGTCAACTTAGGATCTCATGATTCGCCCTAACCAGAGGTAAAAAACTCTGTATGGATGAATTGAATGTATCGTCAGGGGTAGCTGATTTAGCCCTTATATGAAAATCTTACATACTAAACATTCGACAAGTTCGATATTGACCAATCAACTGGAATCTCGTTGATATGCCATTATGGCTGCTGTAAAGGATATTCCAGAAGATGGTCACAGCTGCATATTCCAGCATGATACAGGTTAATGTAAGGATCAAATGAGCATCTCTTTACTGGTAGGTGCAGTTAGTACCCTGCAGCTATTGGAGGGTGCCTCGCTGAAATCGTCACAGGACACCTACTTCTCAAGTTACACATCTGTATTGCTTACCTATCTGAGGAAGTCAGTCATATACAAACCGCCGAACAGATCCTCGCTAAATTGAGAAAAATGAACCATTCTCTATCAACCTTGGAGTGGATTATTCTTCATAAGGAATTAGATCTTGGTCTATGGCTGTACTGCGGAGGATGGGTTTCATAATATATTTTTGGTTTTGGACAGGTTCTTTTCCGCCCGGTAACCCGGACACTCGCCCAGTAGGCAACTGCTCAACCCGGACACTCTGAGAAATCCGACAGAGCTAACAAAACGCGGCAAAATTCACAAGATTATCTCTACGAGACGCAACCGCTGAAATCAGACGAAATGAACTGACGGCCTATTCACGAACTCTTGAAAAGAAACTTTAGAATCACTTTTTTTTTTAAAGTTTGATTCTTGATAACAATAGATCTTTTTTGAGGGCGCTAGACGATGAAAAAACAACGATTGGGAGGTCGCCAAGGAAGTTATCACAGCACCGGTAGTTGAATGAATAGTTAAATCATTTCAACCATTCAAATCTCCCGGAGAGGATAGCATATTCCCAGTTCTACTTCCAAGCGAACTGGAAATACTCTCGCCCATTGCCATAAAACTATTTACAACTGGTATAGCATAGAATTATACAGGGACCATACAACAGGGTCTCTATGAACCAAACTAATTATTTTTTCGTGAATTTCTTCATTTCATTATATGTATATTGATTGAGGCTGCAGAAAAAAAATATTTATCTACAGGGTAGTTCAAAGTGTGACATAACAAAGTTGCGTTTTCTAAAACGGAACAGGTAATGGTGGACATATTTTTCGATATTGAAGGAGTATAGATAATGTAATGTTCTGATTTTTTGTATTTGTAGGTATGTATTTTATTATGACGTAACACACGTACCCCGTGCAAATGAGTAAATAATTGAATAAATAAATGTATTAGATCAGCTTTGTTTGAAAAAGGCGTAGAATCGATATCTGGTTGGATCTATGCATTACTCAAAAATAGAACAGCCATTACGACTCTTCAAGATAGAAGAGGGGCAGGTCTGCAAATTAATGCAAATGACCTCATCATAGCAAGGACCACGTCGGGAAGGGTAGCCTGTAATAGCCTCTAATGGATGTTAAACAACGTTCACAGTTGGTGCCAGAGGGTGCAGATATCTGTAAACCCCAGTAAAACTGTGATAGTATTTTTCACCAGGAAGAGAAATCTGGATGATTTCCTTCAATGAACCTTTTTCCTGAAGTACGAAAAATCACTCACTAGAAGCGCTAGTAGTTCGGTAAGGACAAACACTGCCTAATCCTCATATAAACATATGGCAAAGTACAATTAAAAAAGAATGTTTTTAACAGAAGAAGATGTTCCTGGAGCATAACTAAAATTTGCAACGGTAAAGGATAACAATGTTGTTAAAACGTTGGCTTGCATGCCGTAATTTAAAAGTAACTGGAAAAAAGTGAATTAATAGACAGGTTAGTATACAGACTCTAGTAAAAAAGTAGCGGTAGATTCAAACTGTAATAAATGAAATTAAAAATAAATATGAATTTCAGATTCATTTCCGAGTAAAATATGAATCAAATATTGGATATGTTCAATAATTGTGAGACCAATAATGACTTATGGAGCAATTGTCTAGTGGACAACAGTTCTAAGGCAAATGGCTCAGACTACTGGCCGACACTGAAAGTCACAGATTTCTAGGAATGGCCTAAGACTCAGTTTCTCCAATAGTCAACTATGACCTGCCTTATACAGTCCTAATCCCGAGTAGAAAGTAGATTCTCCAGGAGGAGAAAATACCAAGAGCAGTTGGATCAAATAGACATTCAGGTTCTGGTGCAAGTGGATACAGTCGCAGATCCAGGACAGAGATTTCAACCTGCCCAAAGACCTTTGCGACCATATTTCAGGTGAACAACTGAAAAATTGATTTATATGTGGATAGATTGACAGAAAACAACTTCACACATAAATCAATTATATTTTCGAAGAGCCAAGTGGCTATAGAAGTACTTAGTTCTCATCGAGCAACGTTCAAATTGGTAGTGAACTGTCAAAAAACTCTCCTCAATGAGAGGACAACAAATTGTTTCTGGTCTTCAGGCTTTGCCAAACTGACAATGAACACCTAGACAGTGAGAAGAGTTTTACACTGCCGGCAAAATTTTCAAGGACTATTCCATTCCAAGGCATTTATACATCACTCAAATTATTTTACCAAACAATTGTTAGGCTACAGTAGGATAGATAGATATTTATTAAAGTAGGTATCCTAACATACATATTTATAATTGTATACTGCTAAGAATTAACGAAACAGCAGATAGATATCAATTGTACAATCACTACTAATAACAATTTTGAAAAATAAAATGGGTACACAGAAACATTTTCGTGCTGGCAAAAATTAATTAACTGGATTCAAAATTACTTAATGCTATTTCTTCATATCACCAGGTAATTTATTATATTCACGAAGACCCTTGAAGAATAGTGTTATTGGTTCTTACTAGTAGATATAAATCACTATACGATATAGTAAAGTCGTTTGGAAATTGGTAGCCACTGTAAAGCTTCCAAGATGAAGACAATGTTTCGATTCATTCTTAGAATTATTGTCATACCTAAATTTTGTAGTTTTTGCAGTTTATCCGTGTATATGCAATGAAAAAAAATAACCGATGTGCAATAATAAAGAAGTGGTTGAATAGTTGTCTTACATACAGTAATTTGAGATTCGCTTATAAGAGTTTGAGATATTCTCGTAAAAAAAGTATAACTTTTTTTGTGATTTTTTTGATAAATATATCTAAAATGATCACCAAATGACAAAAAAATTATCCAGTTGGACACCTAAATATTTTAACCACTTCAATTTTTCACTACAGTTAGATTAATATTTTTTTCTTAAATTTATTGGAAATTATAATAGCTTTGGTTTTAGGCACATTTAGTTTCAGTTTATTAATTTCGAGATAATTATTAACACCCATAAAAATTATATTAATTTTTTTTGTAATTCACATTACTACATTCCAATATAATTGCAACGGCAAAATAGTTGATAAACTATTTTGAATAGTTCAATATTATTCAAGTAGAAAATAAATTAGGGAGGTTCTAGGACACTCCCTTGTGGTACCCCTGAATCGGTACTAATCTCTGATGGTGTAGATTGTTCAAAACGGGCCCTTTAATTTCGATTATGCAAGTTTTATTATAAAACTTTCCTTTCAACTGTATCAGAAGCTCGTTTAATATTAAAAAAAATAACGTATTTTCAATATTGTGTCAGTGGTATAACGATTCTAACCTCATGACCTAACCGTGAACTTTCATCAGTTTCTTCATTTTACTCTTAGAGGTGCTGAAATAAAAATTGTGTTTTGATTTAATGAGTTCTATTCTTTGTATATCCTAAACACTTGATTTTCAGACATAAATGTACGTCACTTTTTCATTTTGTCCATCGAATTCTGAAACACCCTGTATAACAAGATTAACCATCAAAATTGTTGAGCATTTTTCTAGGGTTTGAATCAGAAATGAAGCATTATTAATTGTAATCATTGATACTATTCATTTCATGCATGGGTTTATAGTTTATATCAGTTAAAACAGGAACAAACAAATAAAAGGTTCAAGAACATAGGTTTTCTTGGAGGGAGTAATGATTAAAGAGAATAAAATCCAGTCAGTCGTTGCTGAGACTTCAAGATATAACTTTCATTCTCGCAGTCAACGTACATACCATTGATGTCTGCCACAGTAGCAGATGGTACTTAAGGTTTCATTTCACCATAGCCTACCAGTCCGGATTTTGTTCTTTTTAATCAAATAAAAGGTAAACAAAAAAAAGAAGAAAACAAGATTTATTTACAAAGGAAGGTATGATGTGTTAAAATTAACAACAGGAATTGAAAATATAAACATGAGAAATATCTGGTAAATCTATATGACGACAATAATAAGCGTAAAAATGATATAATTCTTCTACATACAAGATTTCTACCAGATATCTCAAGAAATAAAATATAATTTAAAATAAATAGTACTAAGATGAATTAACTGAGTATTAAGGATAATGTTAACAAACATTGTACTAATAAAACTTAAATAAACTTAAAGTATAATGAAAGTAATGGCAACAAATACGCTAATAACAAGTATATAGGAACGAAGAAATTTCAAAATCACATTGTTTCCCCATTTCACAATACTTTCTGAATATTCATTTGAATAATATCAACTTTTCTCTGAATCATTCAACTGATAATTTCAATTTACCATTCAAATAGTTTATAAAACTTCACCCTTTTTTTTAAATTAACTGATCAACAACATGATCATAAAACATAAAGAAATGTTTTCTTTGTAGAATTCTTAACAACATAAATAGAAACTCATAAATTCTCCTAAGATCGATCCGGCCTATTTTTCTTAAAAAATTCTGACCTCATGAAGACTGAATCAATAGGACATCTGAAAAAGAAGGGTTTTATATTCTGATATTTCGTTCAACGAATATACTACATACCTATTACTAGAGGTCAAAAAAGTCCTAACTACAAAAGTTAATTTATTTGTAACACTAAACTACCACGTTGATCACTTCAATCAATAAGAAAAGTATTTTATATATATATAGTCGTTGTTGACCAGTTAGGATAGGAGTATTGTATTAGTTTGGGAATGCAGCAATTGTGAAAGTGTACTCTTATATCAATTATATTCCAATCATTTCAACAGTGATTACTGTCATCTTCAGAGAAAACTACAAGATATTTCGACAATAGGTTCGTTCCAACCTTGAGTCACCAACAGATTTCCAACAGTTTGTAAATCGTTGTCAACGCGCATGTCTATTAAATATTGGTTTCTGATTACTTTGAAATTTCTGATTGGAACAGCTGATAGTTCAACTGAAGTTTGGCATGGAATTTCAACATAACCTTCAAAAATAAATCTAATCAAGTGTATTTCTGGAGACTAAAAGAAGGTTGCAGTATTTTATATCTCTATTCTATTTACTAATCAACATGGAACTGGGAAGTAAGTAGGTCACCGCAATAATTAATTTGTGTTATTAAAGATATTCAAATTTTAGGTTCACTTAAAGAATTCCTAATTTTTCCTGCGCCAGCAAATACATAATTTATTTTATAACAATTTTTGCAGGTTATGTTGTTTGCAAGTTGCAAGAACAGAAACAGTAATACGGAATACGCATGCGTCAGATTAATGGTTAGAAAATAATTCTTAAACCATTCTGATAGATTTCGAACAGGTTTGAATCTTGGATGGAACAGAAAACTGATAGTTTACTAATGGTTGGAAACTCACGTTGGAACAAAATCACATTACTGCGCAGATTCCTGACTGTCAGAAACTGTTTCTGACGCTGGTTGGAACGAACCTAATAATATTAAATGTGAACAAGAGCTGAAAAAGGTACTTACAATGTCTTTGAGGTTGAGACGCCGATATTTCTTGACAATTTTTTATAAAATATTGGCGTCCCAACCTCAAAGACATTGTAAGTACCTTTATCAGCTCTTGTTCACATTTAATATTATTATCAAAATATCTTGTAGTTTTCCCGGAAGATGACAGTAATCACTGTTGAAATGATTGGAATATAGTAAACCTGTAATCAAGGATGGAAAAATTCAAGAATTTTGAACAATCCAAGTAAAATAGAAGAGAACATTAGGAAAAAACAATTGTTATATGAAAAAAAAATCATAATTATTATTAATCTAATGACTTTGTTGAAAGTTATTATCTATATTGAGGAGAAAAGAATACATTCCACTGAGGCGTTTGATGTCAGTTTTTTTGTTTAGGCAATTGAGGGATGAAAGCCATTTCTAGAAATGATCTCTTTGACTCATGTTTTTTGAGGGTTTTGGTTGATTATTATTCAGTGTCCTTCTTCAAAGACATGATTATTAAGGGGACATCTCTGCAGATGTAATCTACTATCACTTTTATGCGAAGAAACGCGGTCTTTCAGTAATCTTGACGTCTGACCTATATATTCATTATTACAATTATGGCAGGAGATTGAATAAACTAATTTCGATCATAGATTGATGGGAGTTTTATCTTTAAATTAAGGAAAAAATTATTATTCGTAATTGAAGTTTTGAAAGAGATTTTCACATTTAAATCCTTAAAAATCCTTACTAGGTGTGGCATCACTTATAAACGGTAAAGAAGTGAACTATGAAGGAATGGAGGGTGTATTAGACTCATTCGTAGTAATATTTGAAGGAAGAATGACACTTTGTATCTGAAAATGTATATATGTATATGTATGTATGTATGTATGTATATATATATATATATATGTATGTATGTATATATATATATATATATATATATATATATATATATATGTATATGTATATATGTATGTATATATATATATATGTATATGTATATATGTATGTATATATATATATATATATATATATATATATATATGTATATATATGTATATATATATATACATATATATACATATATATATATATATATATATATATATATATATATATATATATATATATATATATATATATATATATATATATATATATATATATATATATATATATATATATATATATACCGGGTGTCAACGAATCTATTAGACAAGTCATAATTTCTAGACTATTAGGAGAATTGAAATGAGATTTGGTATAGTTGAATGGTATGTGGAGAGGAATGTTTTCACATATTTTTCACTTTCCGGTCACTTCCGGTTTCAGCGGAAATGACTCCGGTTCTGAATTTTTAAATGGAACACCCTGTATATTGTAACATTTTTGGATTTCTGAGACATTTTTGGATTTCTGAGACAATTCTGGATCAGAAACTGACATTTCCGGAAGTTTTTCAGCCTACTTGATTTTTTCAGAGTCACTTTTAAAATTGCATCTAGGTGGCCATGATCGGACGTAAACTAATCTATGGACCTCAGGTGATATCAGAAAATTGCAATAGCGAAGTTTTAGTGACTAGTGTGTTGAATATGAATGAGACAAGTTTACAAAATAACATTTTCGTGTCTAACTATTATTTTTCAAATGGCGACCATTTTTTAACAAGCAATTTCCGAAAAAAGTATTTTTGGCGAATCTAACGTTACTAATGTATTTGCGATTGGATCAACAAATTTAACAAATTTAACTAATAATTTCAGCGATGCACTTAGATTTTTTGCAATATCCTAAGTTATTGAAAATTCCACTATAGTAAATTTTCAAAGTGCATCCCTCCTTGTTCAAGACACATTTCAGCTCGTTCAATTGTTTCTCTCAACACGTTTTGTAACATTTGAGGCGATATACTTCTAAATGCCTGTTGAATCCTTTCTTCTAAGATTTCGAGAGTGGCTGGGGCTGTTGCATAGTAGACCCTTTCTTTTACATATCCCCAAATGAAGAAATCTAACACAGTCAGATCCGGTGAGCGGGCAGGCCACCGTACTGGACCGTTGGTTGCAATAACTCTATTATTAAAATGCTCTATTAAAAAATCAAGTACGTCTCTGCTATTATGGGGTGGTGCTCCATCTTGCTGGAAGTAAATTTGCCGTAAAACTTCTAAAGGCATATCATTAAGATGATCCTTGATTTCATTTTGAAGAAAACCCAAGTATCTAACCCCTGTTAACTGACCTTGAAACAATATTGGACCAATTATTCTGTTTCCAACGATGCCAGCCCAGACATTGACGCCAAACCTTTCTTGAAAATTGCCCTCTCTCATTGCATGTTGATTTTGTTGGGCCCAGTACCGACAATTCTGCTTATTAAACATGCCATTATTTGTAAACCGTGATTCGTCGGAAAATAGAATGAAGTTGATAAAATTTGGGTTAACTCTATGATTTTGAAGCAACCAATCACAAAATACTACTCTTCTATTGCCGTCGTCAGCATACAAATGTTGATGTAACTGATATTTAAATGCTCGATATCCGTGCTTTTTCAGTATTTTTCTTGCTGATTCGTGACTTATCTGCATTTCTCTACTAATTTCTCTTAAAGAAACCGTTTTGTCAACTTCTACCATAGCAAGAACGTTAATCTCAGTCTCCTCATTTATGACAAACCTCTGTTCTACGTCTCGATTTCCCTCTTGCCTAAAACGACTCTCAACATAGGGAAAATACTGATGAGATGGGTGTTGCCGATTGGGATATCTCTGAGCATACAACTCAGCAGCTTTCCTTGAATTTCTGTGGCATTCTCCAAACAATAACAACATATCCACTTTTTCACTTTGAGTATACATTATTTCGATGAAAAATTAAACTAAAATTAACGAAAATCAAGAGAAACTTCTACTTTCTGCTCATAAAGCTTATGTCACTGTCATAACCTAGGTGAGCGTTTTGTTCTCCAAAGTGGACTTGATGGAAATAACCGCAAAATATTATGCATCATTCCTATCCATGGCACCCTTGACAAAAGAAAATGAATTTGTATCGAGTATTTTCCTCACTAATATTTAATTTATGTTCTTATTTGTAATCCAATCGCAAATAAATTAGTATCGTTAGATTTGTCAAAAAATCCTTTTTTCGGAAAGTGCTTGTCAAAAAATGGTCGCCATTTGAAAAATAATAGTTAGACACGAAAATGTTATTTTGTAAACTTGTCTCATTCACACTAGTCACTAAAACTCCGCTATTGCAATTTTCTGATATCACCTGAAGTCCATAGATTAGTTTACGTCCGATCATGGCCACCTAGATGCAATTTTAAAAAAGACTCTGAAAAAATCAAGTAGGCTGAAAAACTTCCGGAAATGTCAGTTTCTGATCCAGAATTGTCTCAGAAATCCAAAAATGTTACAATATACAGGGTGTTCCATTTAAAAATTCAGAACCGGAGCCATTTCCGCTGAAACCGGAAGTGACCGGAAAGTGAAAAATATGTGAAAACTCTCCTCTCCACATACCATTTATCTGTACCAAATCTTGTTTTGATACACCTAATAGTCTAGAAGTTATGACTTGTCTAATAGATTCGTATATATATATATATATATATATATATATATATATATATATATATATATATATATATATATATATATATATATATATATATATATATATATATATATAGAACAAAAGTTGTCTTTTTAGGGATGCAAGATAATGGTTTTCTCGCATTGATAAAATCAGTAACCGTTTCTGAGATATTTGCAAAAAACTGAAAATGACAAAGGAATTTTTTGCTTTATTTCATGTTTTTCATACCCTGGTTCAACCCATTTTTCAATGTGACGTTTATCTAGGAGAGAAAGGTCCGGTGAATGAGGTGGCCATTTAATAGGACCATTATTTCATATCCATCTTCCTGGCAAATTTGTATTGAGAAAATCTCTGCACATTCTCCTATGATGCGGTGGACATCCGTCTTGTTGAAAATAATATTTTTTATTAGGCTAAGTGGCAAATCTTCTAGAAAGTCAATTAGAGTGCCTAATAGAAATTCCAAGTATAATTCTCCAGTCAGAGATGTTTCAAAAAGTGGGGGCCAATAATTTCATTATCAAGACCAAAATACGTTAACACCACATCTAACTTGAAAATTGGTAACTCTAGGTAATTTATGTAATTCATTTTCTTGTTGCCAGTTATAATGTATATTCCTGTTGAACTATCTGTTATTGGTAATTTCATCACACCACAATTTTTTTTTACAAATTTCATTATTTTGACGAAATTTTCTAATAAGACATCTACAAAAAAATTTCCGACTGTTGAAGTCCGTCAAATGTAAATGATGGACTTTTCTGACTCAATAAGGCTTGAATTTATTTTTCTTTAAAATTTTCCGTACATACGTAGTGGATGTGGCCGAATTAGGAGCAATCTCCCTCAGGGATATTTCTTTGTTCTCATTTCTTTTATTTTCCACAAATCCTAAATCAAATGAATGTCACTTTATCATTATTGTGATTTTTTTTAAACTCACCTAAAACGGCGATTTCATTATCGCCACTACATTCAGTAAGCAAACATTTTCTTTTGGAGTGTTTTTCAAAAGATCCATAATTCCTCAACTATTTTCATAACATTTAAAATATCTATCATTAGGTTGTTGTCGTTCAGGATACAATTCCTGATACGTTGCCAGAGATTTGGTAGCATTTCTCAAACATCATTGGAAAAAATCATGTTTTTCCCTTAAAATCACTCACCAAACTGCAAAACTGTTTTATTTTGTGTTTGACAATCAACATGACATTCACACTCATGTATTTCATGGCTTACTTAAAAAAAAATATCGCTTATCATGTTTCTCCTGAGTATCATCTGCGACTTTTTTGATATCGTCGGCCTAATATGAACATTACATAAGTCCAATTTTTCACAAAATTAGTTTTTAGCTCTATCTGTTAGCGAAGCAGCGTATCTATACATTCAAATCAAATAACTATGTAAAAAGTATTTAGATGGCACTAGAAACAGAAGTATGAAATGTGCGTAAGTCCCACTCGTTATACATCAGTAACAAAGTTGCATAAGTCCTAGTAAGTGTACTTTGATGGTTCTCTCTGTTCGGTGTCGTGCTTTTTAGTTTGACAGACTTTAAATTAGCCGTTATTTTATCAGACTTAGATTCAATATCACTAAGGTAAGTACATACTATATAAATTTAAGCTTTTGAAATGTGTACATATATTAGACTGGATTAATGTCATTTTTGGTAAACTTAGGGAGTTGTGCATTTTTCACGCTGTTGATATATTTAGAACGCACGAAAGTTATGCATGTTTCAAAGCCTTTTGAATATCAATTACTACTGTAGAGATGGATTTTACCAGGGGCTTTATAACCTGGGGGCTTCTTTACTGGGATGTTTTTACCAGTGGCTTTACACTTTGTGGCTAAAGATAACTAGTATTTTGTTTTAGCTATGGATTGTTGGACAAGAGGTTTCAAACTGTAGAGTTTAAAAAAACATCCAGCCAACTCTTTGAAGGACATAACTAACAATAGTTCTGTAACATCAACTCGTGATTCTATAGAAAAAACACGACAATAAAACTGTTCAAAGACAAAGATCAAGACAATCATACTGATACAAAGAGCGCGGAAAATGAAAAGTGTTTTGCAGAAGAATACGAGGAAAAACTACAGTCGGCTCTAGTAGAATTAGAACAAGAAATTCATTTGACAGAAAATATTTTAGACTTAGGGAAAAACAATGATTTATCATCCAGCTTTCTCAACAATGCAGTAATATCCGGCATAGAGCAAACGGATACAAACTTTGATAGTTTTATTTTTTCTGATGAGATGCTCAATGCCAATACAACAAACGATATAGATGCGCCAACAGAAACTCCTATGAATTTCGAAAAAAACCTACGAGAAAGAAATATTAGCGATGGAGATAGTTATGAAGAAGATGCAACAAATAATCCAGAAGAAGTAGACAATGAAAACAATGACCCTACATATCAAAACGGCAATGATAGGGAACAACATTTTGATGAAGAAAATAATGATTCTAGTGAAGAAGTTTCACGAAAAAGGAAGAAAAAAAGATTTTCTAATCCTGCAGAATGGAAATAGAATGCTAATAAAGTAAATAGAGAGAAAGGGGTTGAGTATATTGGTAGAAAAAATAACAAATTCGACAGAAAGAAAACTAAGAGAGTAATGAAACCGAGATATATGTGTGCAAACAAAACATTAAAAAACCGGTAAAGAAATAATAATTCAGTGTAACAAATTGACGGATGAAGAGCTAAAATTAATTTTCGTGAAGTTTTGAAAATGAAATGAAAAGATCAAGGCATAGAAAAGAATCGGAAGTAAGCTAGAGGATATCTTCATATAAGTATTTTCTTAAAAACAAAAGCGAAAAAATTAGGGTTTGTAAGCTCATGTTCTGCAATACATTAGGAATTTCTATGAGAACCATATCAGAGTTGATAAAAGATGAAATGTATAGCCCAGCCAAAAGTGAAAATGAACAGAATAGTGATAAAAATATCCAAAAAAACCTTCACGTTTCGATGAAGGAAAGCCAAATTTGAAATTTTTTTTAAAGATCTGCACAAATTTGAATCACTATTGTCGAAAATCGCCAACAAAATTATATATAGACCCAACGTTCAAAACCAAATCGGAGCTTCATTTTCTGTATAAAGATAATTGGTGTGTAGAACATAATATAGCTCCATCATCCATTGCCAAATTCTCAAACATGTATGAAGATCTGATTTTAGCATTGTTTTTGCAAAAAAAAAGACGAATGTGATGTCTGAATAAGCTACAAGACAAAAAATCTAGAGGAATCTGTTTATCCAGAAAGAAGCACGGGAAGCAAAAGCAGACAAAAATTAAAAAAATAGGGTATTTAGGATAGACCTCCAGTCAGTACTTTTGTGCCCGAAATCGAACGTATCATCAGCTCTGTACTCTAGCCATCTTTGTACTCTGTACAAAGATGACTATTGTTTTCTCTGGCATGAAGGTCAAGGAGAGCACAGTGCCAACTGTTTTTCATCAATAATTTGTAACTTCTTGATAAGTAATGTAATTCCCCAGCTTGAGCCAATGCAACAAATAATATTATATAGTGACGGTTGTAGCGTTCAAAACCGTAATTGCACTTTAAGCAACGCGTTGTTAAATCTTGCACTCGTAAAAACATGTTTTAATCATCCAGAAATATTTAGAAAAGGGCCACACACAAATGGAGTGTGACTCTATGCATTCTACCATAGAGAGGCAACTAAAAGGTAGAACCATTAATGTGCCAGCTGATTATGTCTCCCTATGTAAATTGGCTTGAAAAAATTCTAGACCGTATGAGATGATCTATTTAGATTACACTTTTTTCAAAGACTTCAGTAAACTCAATTTAATAAAATCAATTAGACCTGGATTCAAAGTTGGTGATCCAACTGTTAACAATCTTAGAGCACTTAAGTATAATCCAGATGGTAAAATCGAGTTTAAGATTAAACATTCAGAGGAATTTAAGATATGCCTATTAGATTAAAACCAAATTCAAATTATGTATCAATTGACTTTCTTCCTTTATTGTACAAAGAAGAATTGAAAATTAAAAAACAAAAGTTCTTTATGTTGTTTCATTAGTATTTATTTTCAATTCAATAAAAATAATGCCTTAGTTATGCAAATAATATTTTATGTTTATGTTTTATTAGATGAAATCTGCATAAGTCCCTCTTCGTACTGGATATAAGAATGAATTTTGCATAACTCCTTTATTTTTCAGCAGATAACTATTATAAAAAGAATCAATACTTGATAGCAGTTCCCTAAATGTATTTTTCATCCAAATTTCATTTTCACCCAGATTACATTATTTTTAAAGAATTAAAATAGTTTTTTTAGTTCTCATGTAAAATTAAGGTTCTTGGACTTGTGCAATTTTCACATTAGGCCGACGATATAGTATTTTTATTAGTTAATTCTTGTTGATATACTCATTTTCTGAACAGAAATATTTGGGTAGCTACAAATTTTCAAGAGACATTTGGAAATTATGAATGGCTTGGTATTGATGCAAATATTATGGGTCTCTCTTTTCAAGACAACCCTGACAGAAATCTAATTGGATTTCAGTGAATATAAATATTTAGGATCTCAATGAACGACATAACCGACGGAAGAACTCTGTTTAGATTTCAGTAATATTCGGACATTCGAGCTCTTAATAAAAAAATGATAGAATATTGATGATGTGTTTTCGAGAAAAACGTCGAGAAATACATATGTTGTAATATATCAATGAATTTGTAATTACAATGACAACCAAAATGTATGAAAAAATATATTGATGATGGATTTCAATGCAGCATTGGAAATTGGATTGAAACAGGTTATGAAATGAAGCAAAAAGTCCCTCTGTCATTTTTTGATATTTTTGAAAATGGAGACGGAAGAGCAAAAAAATAAAATCTGTCATTTTCAGTTTTTTGCAAATATGTCAAAAACGGTTACTGATTTTTTCGATGTGAGAATACCATTATGTTGCATTCGTAAAAGGGTAACTTTCGTTCCATTTAACCATCCTTGTAGGACCTACTGTTCCAAGATAGCAATAGTGGTATCAGCTAAAGAAATGGCCTGTATATATTCTATATATTCAAAAGCAAGGAAAATTCGTGGACGAAGCACTCAAAAAAATAAGCAAACCGCAGACAAGTGTTTTTAGCTCATTAGCTCATCAGTGCCTCACTCACGAATTTTCCCTGCTTTTGAATATATGGAATATTTTGAAATTACTGAATGAATATTAAATGAAAGTCACTTTTGTGATGGAATCAAATTTTGTGATTTTTTTGGGATTTTTCACCTTCCGCAATGGTAATAGAAAACTTTTATTAGGTGTAAAAAGCACAAAAACTCAACTATTTATCAATTGTGTGTCTTATATAATTTTTCCTATCAATAGAAGAGTTCGGTAATTTTATTATGAATACTTATTTGTTATAGAATATATTTTTGTGGATTATCTAGTATTGATTGAGAATTCAATTGCTTGTCTCTAATTCTATAATTATCAAATTTTGAGAAAATTATTCGTCATTCACTTAACCACAAGCTGAACTTTGTTCGTTTATTTTGAATCGAAATGCCGGAATTACATTATTATATTGTGGTGTGGTGTGATGCTTTCCTCTGATTCGGATAGTTATATTAAAGTAAAGTTTATTTAAAAAGAAAAGAAAAAAGAGAAAATATTGGTTTCATCCAGTAAATGATCTGAGAGGTAGTCGAAGCGAATATCATTTACTAGTGCTGAAGAAAGATTTCATCAATATTTCAGGATGTCAAAACATCAATTTGAGATATTAAAAAAGTTGATTTGTTGAATCACTGGTGTTGCTCGTACTTCAAGTTGTAGATTTTTTTAAAACTTACCAAATTTTAACCTTGCCGTGTTTGTACATATTTGAAGTGTTTTTTTGTTTTTTGTAATTTAAAATCTTTCAAAACTAATAAGCAAATTCACACTAATAATACAAGACAGTGAAATGAATTACACGTGAAATTTTCAAGGTATAATCTTTTATACAGGTCACCCACTGTGACTGGACAAACTTCAGGTTGAAATTAAATCATCTGTAATATTGAAAGCATTCAAACAATGTCTTAGAAAGTATCTGTTTGGAGGTGCATTTTACTCATTAGAAGAGTTTTAGTCTTAGTTTTAGTTCTTTTTTACCAGTTAAGTAGCTATTGTTCTTTGACAAATTCTATACAAACATGTTTCTGCATGTCACTAAGAAAACTAATCTACCCTATAAACATTGGAAAACCTACTTGGAAAACTTCCTACTAATTTTTGAGCAAAATTGTTTGGTGTTTAGTAACAAATTTGTTAAATTTTGGCTTTCGACACCTGAAATTAAGTTTTCCATTATAATTTCAATTTATATCAATATGCGAAAGATGAAAATATCTCAATAAATATTCACAAGAATACTGAATAAAATGAAGCGTGTATGTTAAAAACAATTTGAGTAGTTGATTCTGTTTCTATCCACATGAGTTACATTTTTTAAACGGAAGAGAAATGTAGATATGTCTTCAAACTTTTCATTAGATTTGATTGACTTGAATATCAGAAAATTTAAGGATTAGGTTAGTAAATCTTCTTTAGATGTATAAATTACAATATGAACTAATGATAATTATCTTCGAAATTATTTATTACTTCCTGTCAAATTCGAATTTAAAAATGTATTGACAAATACAATAATCATACATAAGCATGAAAATCAAAATAATAATAAAGGTAAATAAAATAAAGGAACTCACCACTTCCACTAAGAACAGATTCCTCTTTATTATATCCGTATACTGTGTTCTCACTATAAAATGGCATTGGCATGTACTCTAAAGGATTGTAGGTACCACTGTATGGCATATAATTGGGAACGTTTGGTAGTGGACCCACACTATCAGTATCACCCTGTATTTTCAAGTTTGTCATCGCTGAACATAAGTCACCAAAAATGTAGTAACACTGAAACACAATATCATAAAAATGATTGATTTCATAATTGAAGAAATTTTTGATAACAAAAACAAATTCTGAAATAATACAGTAGAGCCTCGTTAATCTGGACAGTCCAGATGATCGCAACCATTTGCCGTCACCCTTTAGTCTTCTGTTTATTATCTGCACTGTTAGTAACTAGTCGTTAGACACATTGCGTATTATAGAAATGTTAAATAAAGGTGACAAATATCCTGCCATTGCTCGGAAGCAATATACAGAAGAACAAATATAAAATCTTGAAGTTTGTTAGCCAAACAGAACAGGTTCCTAGTGCACAAAAACCACTAAAGAGTTCAGAAAATCCTGTTTCAGAATATGCTTTATTACATGGTTTTTGCAGTAAAGGCGATTGCATGTTCTTGTTAAGTGGTGATATGATTTGCAAGAAAGCTCGTTATTTTCATCGCCAAATTTCCAACTGTAATATCGGATTTAATGCAAATAGAGGTTGGTTAGATAAATTTATGAAGCGGCAAAGAAAAAGACGTTTAAAAATGGTGGGGAAAACTATCAAGTGATGAATTTGCTATCGGACCATTTCCAAAAGAGTTTCATAAATTTATTCAAGAAAAAAATCTAACAGCGGAACAAGTATACAATTCCGACGAATCTGGTTCATCAACACACACGAGCATTTAAATCATTATATCTCCCAGTTTGCTGTCGTGAGCAGAAAAATGCTTGGGTTACCAAGTATTTGTCCCTTGAATGGATTATACGGAATTTGTTCCCGAGGTCCGTTGCCATGTTTTATCTGTCAATTTACCTCCTCATGCAATGTTACTGTTGGTTACTTGTCCCGGCCATGCGTCAGCAGACAAACTCATGTACGAAAAAAGTAATATTTTTGCAATTTTTCTGTCACTTGACACTACAGCGTGTATACGACCAATGGATCAGAACGTTATAAAAAGTGTGAAGATACATTACCGCAAATCACTTTTGATTAACCGAAGTGTTAACTGATGAGGAGATTGTGCAGGCAGCAGAGTGTGAGGAAGACGAGCAAGATAACAGTGATGAAGTTGTCGCCTCCAAAAAAAAAATTCAAAGCCATAAACACAACTTTACAAAGAGCTGAAGATAACGAATTCGATAGCAACGAAGTTATGTTTCTCCGTCAACTCAGAAACTGTGCTTTTGAAACGAAAACTTATGAGCAGATGTGAATCACATATTTTTTCAAGAACAATTAACTTTTTTTTTTCACTTCATGTTGAGTGCCCAAATTTCGTACATGTTTGAATTTCTTTGTAAATACCTTTGTACGTTCATACATATTCTTGTCTGAACTGACTTTAAATTTTTACTTTAATAAATAAAAGCAAAGTTGAAAATGTTCTATGTTGTATAAGAATATTGCATACTATAATCTGTGCGCCTCGGTAATTGACAAATAGTCTTGTCTTTCCCTATCCAGATTAACGAAGCCCTACTGTATCACAAATAAACAGTTCACACTAATCTTACTGATATTTCACTTTTCCAACTAGTGAAAATATTTCGGTATATTTGTAAAGATGAACACATATGTGGTTAATAACCTGTTTAGTAGTAATTATAATAATAATTTACAGCTGGGTGTATATCTTAAAACTCTATAGCAAAATGGCAACTAAAAGAAAGTATAAAACCAACATGACAGGAGTAGAAAACCATCTGCAAGTGTGTTATGTGAATAAGCAATTACTTTAATAAACGAATATGATGAAAGAATAAAACCTAGTTACCAAAAATACAAGTGTCAGTGCAAATTATGGAGATTATTAAAATTACCTGTTCAGAAAAAGTAATTTTATTCACAGTATGCCTAATGAAGCCTGCTTTGAGCAAATGCGAAGCATACTTTCTGGCATCCCGCCTCTCCTGAAAGCCTTCAACACGTGTCAGTAACCAATCTATCATGTCAGTTCCAATGAAGGCATTGGGGATTGTTATTTTCAGCCACATTCTGTCTCTAATTTCCAGACCGCTGTCAGTTCGCTGCATTGCTTGTACAACTTGAGACATTGGCGAGTTAACAGAAAGGGGTTCATCGATACCTGTAAAACATATCTTGTAAAGTGGAAATTGAAAAGACACAACAGATATTTTACACAAAATGAGGTCATCGAGCATTTTGCAACAAAAACAATAATATCAGATGAAAACAAAAAAAAAAGGTCACCTTCACTTTTGATCTACAAAATGGGCATGCAAAAGTGCCTAAATGAAAATTTTCATATAGAAGTGACAATTATAAATACAAATAAAAACTGCCTACAGTCTAAAAAGTGGTTTACTCATAAATTTGCTCGATAACAAAATTTGCTGAAATTAAATTGGGATTTTCAATTCAGTTTATCCCAAGCGTTATTTTATATTTAACGTATTTAAAAAACACTTTATTGTGAGATTTTCACTAAACAGTTTTACAAAATGCAACACGTATTTCGCTATACAATAGCTTCTTCAGGCTTGTCTTGAAATCTACTACACCTCACGATTTGATCTCCACAAACTTTATTTGAAAAATATATCAGGACATGTTTCACTAACACACTAGCTTCTTCAACGGTGATTTGAAATACATTTGTGGAGATCAAATCGTGAGGTGTAGTTTATGAAATTACTATGGATCTTCATCAAGTAACGGCCGAATCAATCAGAAAAAAAAAAGCTTTATATATATATATATATATATATATATATATTCTTACCATTTGAAGTACCTGAATTTTACATAAACAATTGATGTTAAAAATATTTATCTGAATTTGGGAAACTAATCAATTAACATTAACATAAGAAAAGAAACTGTACAAACTAATTCAAATAAACATGTAATGAATGAAATTACATGAGCTTATGTATCAGTTTCCACATTTGAAAAAATATTCAGAAACAGTAAGTTATTTAGTTATATTTGTTCACAAGGCTTACAGAACAAATAATTTAAGCAAATTTATTAAAAAACAATGAAGACAAAACTTCAATGTCAGGTAGATTAGGAGTATATAAGTTGACTTGTGGTTCTTGTCCAAAACTGTAAATTGGCCAAATGGTGAGAACTTTTTTGCAAAAAATTAAAGAGAAAAGAAGTAGTTTTTTGAATGGAAAGGACAATTCCGTCTTTCAGCAGAAGGACATGTGTTCAATCACGACTATGACTATGAGAAAAGTCTGAAAATCAATGTTCAAAAATAAATAGATTTAGGAAATTGGGTAATTTACTGAATGACCAAATAGAATTAAATAACTCCCCGTTACTGAATATTCTTTCAAATGTGGAAACTGGTTATTAATGTTGAAAAACCACCATTTTCATAATTTGTTAATTCGTTTTCTTTCACATTGTATATGTTTATAGGTAGTTAAGAGATTAATTTTGACATAATAATAAAAGTGTGAGTTGAGTTGTCTAAAATAAATACAATCATTAGAGAGTTTACTTGAGATATTTCCTCTACTTCAACAATTAACTGATACATAAGCTCAGGTAATTTCATTCATTACCTGTTTATTTGAATAAAATTTAACTTTTTTTCTTTGTTCATAAATAGAATATCTGATGATGTATGTGAAGGAAAAGGAAAAAATAATACAATCGTGTAGTGGAAAAAATGAAGAAGAAACCCCCATTAACAATATGGTTGAGGTAAAAAAGATGTTGAGTCTGTATTTAAAAAAAAGCTCTACAAATGACAACAAATAACAGTAATAAAAATAATGATATTTATTTCAAAATACAGAACAGATGGATCAAGAACCAGTTCCAACATCTAACATCAGCAATGAAGAACGAAGAGCTCTGAACGGCCTACGTAGAGATAACACCTCAATATCTTACCTGCAGATAAGGGAAATGCTAAAGACATCAAGTTAAATTATTAGGAATTTATCTTGATGAAGCCCTAAATTTCAGAAATCACTGCATATATGTTTCTAATAAGTTGAATATACTGGTGTATATGTATAAAAACCTACGTACTGTCCTAGATCAGCAACACCTTATTTCTGTTTATTATGCACAAATAAAGACACACCTATGATATGGAGTAATTTTCTGAGCCCGGTCCGCTTATGCTTATAAAGTCTTCTTGGTACAAAAAAAATCATCAGAACAATTGCAAAAGTATTTATAGTACCTATTCATGTGTGGATTTGTTCAAAAAATTTGGGCTATCAACTCTACCAAATTTGTTTATCTTTGAACTTTACGTTTATGTTCATTCAAATAAATGCTCTTTGGAACTTGTTAAAAACAAACACTACGTAAATACGTGTCAGAAGAATAATATATATAATAATATAATTAGGATGTAATTCTACCAATATCGTAGGGCCACAGCTTTTCAAAAGTTACTGAATCCCCTACCCTGAGTGTTTTCAAAAATAGATTAAAAGATATGCTTCTAACTTGTATTTATTCTGTGGATTACTTTTTGTCCGAAACTGACAGATGAAAAAAAAAATCTGTTTTTCCGTTAACCAGCTGTCGCACCCCTACGAACGACAACCCTCAGAAGTCGAAACTTGTGCGAGCTAAGGATTAACGAGGTCTTACCTTTTAACGTGTGATTCCTAACACGTTAAAAGGTAACCTAACACTATAATTTGTATTCATCCATTTCTTATTGTATTTCTATTAGGTAAAATGATTTGTGTATCCAACGAATCCCATACAATGCCTTTTGTCATTGGATAATAAAATATTATTATTATTATATTTAGGAAAACTCTGTATATTATTATTATTATTATACACCTCGGAATAATTTTTTCCTTCAGTTTGTGTACAGTTGATTTCCAAAGAATATGAAAAAGAAAAGATATATTTATCAAAATATACTATACAGCAAATGAAAGTATTGGAAATACTGAGATTAATTTCACTAATTTCTGTTGAATCAGAAAGTGGTATAAAACTGTGATTTTTGAAAAGCTCAACTTTTTATCTACTTCAATTCTTACGAAATTTATGTCTATGTTTCAGTTACCATGAACCTTATTAACCCTGCCAAAACCTCAAATAAAACTAAGTAACATTGTCAACCCATTGCATTGGTCAGTCTGTAGTAATTTTAGTTGAAATTGAAAATCAGTAACAATTAATGAATTTTGGACAGTCATTAGAGAGGTGGGCTAATCAGATCCAACAATTCATTGAGAACTGTTGTCGACTTAGAAAATAAGAGTGTCCTTTTAAATAATAATTTATAGGTATGCTACATAATACAAATCAACAAAAAATCTCCTACCATTTGCTTTCTTATTTTTTACATTAACCAAATTGAACAAGAACAGAACAAAAAAAAGCATTCAACATAAAGCTAACTGCATACATACCAGGACCTAGTAGACACTCACGTTCATTGGCTGGTATTGTACTAGCTATTGACGAGCTCGATACAGTAGAGCTACTAGGAGGTCTTGCTACTGGATCTCCTCTGACAGCTGCTGTGTGAGCCACCCAAGCACCTAAATATCGATTTTAACCTTGAAATACTTAAATTCATAAGACAATGAAAATACCCATACCTGGATCTATAGGTCTTACTGGTTCAGTTCTAGGTATCGTAAAATATCCTTTGGGATTTGGATCCCAACATTTGGCAACAACTAATTTTATAGGCCTGAAATGAAAAATATGATTACAAACAGAAAATTACTTTTTAAAAATAAAATATGGTAGCGAGATATTCTTACCCCGGTTTTTGTACAACTTCTCTTAATACCTTAACAGCCTCATCATTTGACATATCTTCAAAATTAACATCATTAACTTGTAATATCATATCACCTGGTTCTATTCTACCATCTAAAGCTACTGCACCTCTAAAACGTTATTTGAATGTGATATGAAATTAGAATTTAGAATGTAAACTTACCCCTTCATTATAGATCCAACATAAATTCCGCCATCACCACCCTTATTGCTTTGCCCTACAATTGAGATCCCCAAGAAATTAACTGTGTCCATATTAAGAGTAACTGTTATTATATTCAGAGACATTGTGGAATCTGTTATACTGGAGTATGAACTTGTCCTTGACATGGCCTGAAACAATAAAATGTCCTTTATTTTTGTGGGATTTGGACATAGTGGATAGAGATTTAATGTTCTTAGAACTACAAAAAAATGTTCATCATAAGTGATATGAAACTCGTATTTTTGGATAGTTGTGATAACGAACAAAAAATATTTTTAAGTACTTTATATATCATTTGAAAGTAGATCAAAACTAAGGGCTATGCTCATTACCTGCAATCTTTGTTTTCGCCTCCTTTGAGGTCTCTTTCGACCAGCCACATGCAATCGGCTAATGCTGGAACACTCTGACAGAGCAGTGTGCCTTCCCGTTGTTTCTGACTGAAAACTTGTGGTTTCCAGATCAGAACTCACTATTGATGCAGTCTCATATACTCTAAAAAATATTAAAATTTCAAATCAATTTGTAACACAAAATTTATAATTCATGATGGAATTTATGACATCTAAACAATAAGAAAGTAGATTGCACTATGCATCATTAAAAAGGGAATATAAAAATGAATTGGAACCATATTTCAATTTGTTTACATCATTTTTTAATTGAAAACTGAAAAATGAAAATTGTCAACTGGTGAAATGCTCAAAAATCTGTTTTTCCGTTAATCGGCTAAAAACAGTGAATGAAGTATTTGCTAAAACAGTCTTAAATCTACAAGATGAGATTATTTTTTCCATTATAATAGATAAAAGATAACTCCATGAAACTTTCCCCTGTTGAACGTTCATAATAAATGTAGAAATCAAATCGTCGGAAAGGTTTCGATTTTTTTTTTCATTAACAATCATCATTTCTTCATAATTCTCCTATATCAGAAGATAAATAATTATAACAGTTTGATACACTGTGAGGATTCTAATACGAGCAATTTGCTTAACGATCGTGACAATTTCTTATCCGGCTCTTACTGTGATAGAAAGAATCACCATATTATCCTAGATTATTTTGAGGAGGATAGTACTTCTAGTATGGAGTGTGCTTTAATTGAAGCACTTGCAGAAGTGATAAAAAAAACTAACTATGGTCAGTAGAATAACCAAACAGAATGGTGAAACATAGTTATCTCAAACAGTGAAATCCAAAAATTTGCTCCTCGATTCATATGATATACACACATCGGAAAAGTCTAGGGATATTTTTATAACATACTAAATATCATAAAAATAAATGCATGAGGTCGTTTAATTTCGATTAAATTGGTACACTCGACCACCCTGTAGATTTCTATGGGTTGAACAAAGCCTGCAAAAACGGTAACTAATCTTTTATCAAGTTTTTTACAAACTGTAGGTTTTCGGCTGAAATGAATAATCTGAAAGTGTCGAGTTTGTACATTCTATGCAGTTCTTGCTCAGCAATTAAACTGGAAATATTGTGCTTTAACATGGAACGCCATCACTTACCATTGGCTGAGATGAATAGCGCTGTAGGGCTTCTTCAAGGTGGCATGCGACAAAATGATGTAGCTCTTCGTTTGGGGGTCTCCCAAAGTGTTATCAGTCGATTGTGGCGGCGTTTCCGTGAAACTGGCAGTCCAGCCGAACAACATCCGGGGCGAGGACGCGCTACAACTGCAGTTCAAGACCGACTTTTGGTCTTAACCGCAAGAAGACAACCGACAATCACAGCACCTGAGTTGGTTAACGTGTTGCAGCAGACGCACCAGGTAACCATTGGTCGTGATACTGTCAGAAATCGACTGCATGAAGCAGATCTCCACAACAGAAGGCCACTTAGATGCCCACCTTTGTCGAGAGGCAATCGCGGTAGAAGATTAGAGTGGTGTCAAGAACGTCAAAACTGGGATGCAAATGATTGGGCCACAGTTTTTTTTACAGACGAATCCAGATTTGGATTTCATCCAGATTCTCGTCGAGTAAGACTGTGGAGACGACCTGGAAATAATGAACGTTTGAGACACGTCCAGGAAGTCCACACATACAGAGGTGGTACAGTAATGCTATGGGGCGGAATCATGATCGGCGGCAGAACCGATCTCGTTTTTCCAAATCGCTCCCTCACAGCTCGACAGTACCTCGACACCATTCTTCTACCTATCATCCGTCCGTTTGCTGGTGCTGTTGGTGAAAACTTCCACCTAATGCACGATAATGCTCGTCCACATGTCGCGCGTCTAGTGACTGACTGGCTCACCAACAAAGCATGTGCGGGATATGCTTCAACGAAGAATTACTCCGCATATGGGGAACATTCACACAACGTTTCAATTGAGAGAGCTTTTAATCGCTGAATGGGCAAATGTACCTCAACAAGACATTGACAATCTCATTTTGTCGATGCACGATAGATGTAGGGCCGTAATAAACCAGCGTGGAGGCCATACTTTGTACTGATTCCAATTTTTTTTGTATTATGATTTTTTTTTCGGGGTGCCAAAGAAGAGTGTATACACTTTTATACAAAACCTCTTCGATTCGTTCAAAATTCCTGTTCGAGACATTGGATCATGAACAATTCCAAGGTTGTAGACAATTTTATCAGCCAGCTAAAATCTATGCTGAAATATACATTCTGTGGGCACTCATCGGTAACCTTTGATCAAAATGAGACTTTCACAATGCCTCAGTTTCTTTACTAAAGAAGCTTTGGATGAAGACAAAAGAGCGACGAGTTCAAAGCGCAAACACGAAAGGAAATTAATGAAATCTCTGTCACTACAAAAGTTTCCTCAAATTTTAGTAATTCATTTTAAGATATTTCTTTCGACTGAGGTAAATGTTCAGCTGAAGTAAATGTTATCTCTGACTTGTAGACATGACTAATTATGCAGCAAATAATGTAGCCACTTGTCATTATAATTTGTATGCAGTAATGAATCACACTTTATTTGTCTTTTAGATCATTTACACATGAATGTCATATATGGAATTATGTGGAAAAAAAATTTCTTTTAAGCTATTTGTTAATAGCTTAATAGCTATGAAATGAACTTCTCCCCTCTGTTCAAGCTGCAAATAAAACTGCTGATGAATTTTCACAATGGTGAACAAATAACGGTCTACTTGTCAATGTAAATAAAACTGTTTTCATGAATTATCAACAAAAGAATCTTACTAATGATCATTGTTCACTAATAAAAATACATCACATATCTATAGAGCAGGTGAATCAATATAAGTATCTAGGATTAGTAATTGATCAGAAGTTAACTTGGCGACAACACACAGATTATCTAATAACAAAACTGAGTAGAGTCTGCTTCATAATAAGACAACTACATGGAACAGTATCACTAGAAGTACTCAAATTGGTCTATTTCGGATTAGTACAATCTAATATCTCAAATGGGTTAATATTCTGGGGAAACTCAGCATACCTAACAAAAGTGTATGTTATAAAAAAAATAATTAGATGCATCGCTGGCATACATTGTAGACAATCATGCAAGACAGTTTTTAAAGATCTAGCTATTTTAACACTACCGTCTATATATATTTGCCATAACTATGAATATCAAAAGAAATGAATCACACCATACAAAAAACCGTACTTGTTTATAGCTACATTCATACCTATCAAACGAAGGTGTTTGAAAAATAAACACAAACTTTTATCCAGCCACAACGGCATGTCACGTATGATTTAAAAATAGTTAATAATAACAACAAAAACGTAACGCACTATCATGAACATAAACATTGAAAAATAAAAAAGCACGTTCAATGAGAAGGCTGACACTCAGACTAATCAATAATTTTTTTAATGTTTGCAGTATAATTTGATGCAGCCATTTGAATACAATTATCCAAATGTTCATCTGTAAGTCGATTGCGATATTTGTTCTTAATAAACTTCATATTGGAAAAAAAAGATTCACACAAATAGATTGAACTGAATAATGCTTTCACTTTCAAGGCAACACAGCATAGAACTGAATATTTGTCTTTACTTACAATAGGCCAGATACATTTTTTTGCAAGAAGCTGTTAATTCTGAGTATGAACTGAATAATTTAGTTCAGCAGCAAAAAATAATCATCAAAGAACTACAAGATAAAATATTCGAACTACAACAAGCTACCATCAAAAAATGTATGTACACAAACAGCTGATAAAAAAATTCACCACAAAGACATCTCTATATCAACGGATTTGTCACTTGAACATTTCAGTGGTGTAGATAGGAAAAATTTAAAGGATATAGCGGCTCAAACCAATTGTGATTTATATATTCCAAACAGAAATTTACCAATGGTCAACAAGAGAGGATCCAAGGAAATCACAACAAATAAAAAAACAAATATTACCCTAATATCGGCTACTAACGGAAGAAAAATGGCAGAGTTTCTAGTGAGACAAGCTAAAGGACAGTTTTCCGCCCAGTCCATCTTAAAACCCCACTGTAATGAGAGAGAGTTGATAAACACAGCCATCGAAATTATTAAAAAAGGTGGTGAAAATGATATTGTCATACTGTGGTCTTCAAATTATACTTCCAACTTGAAAAACCTGGCCAATATATTTCCCAATAATGTAACTGCACCACAACTCATTGTTATTACGGAACCTTTCAGATATGATATGAGAAACATCAATGAACACATATATAATAGTAACTTGAAGCTAAAAACGAAACTATGTGAATCTAAAATACCAAATAGTATTATAGAATGCAATGGAGTAATTAAAAGGTTCAACTATAATTCTGACGGATATTCACTCAATAATTCGGCAAAGTGGTTTTTGTGCAAAGCTATACTTCATCATATCAAAACTCACTTTGACTTCGGTTATGGCAACGTTACTGATATCCATCAATTAAAACAAAAAAATCAAAAACCACCCCCAAGATCAACCCCATTGAATCACCAAGGAATGTTGTGTAAAGATATAGCTGACAACCCTACTGATAATACCGATTTACCATATCCTAACCAAAATCAGTCAATATCTCTATTTAATGAACTCCAAAGTGGCAACTCAGGTACCAGTGCAGGGCCAAGTCATGATAATTTTTTATACCCCAGCCAGCTTCTGTGCAGATAGAAGATTGTGTGATCCACGATTCAACTAACATTTGTCCCATTAAGTTTTGCCATATGAACGTCCAAGGTTTTTTAAACAATTATATCTCAATTGAGTTGTTTGTGAAGGCTGAAGACATAGATGTGTTGTGTGTATCTGAACATTGGGTGAAGGAAGATTATGCAAAAAACAAAAATTATTTTGGTAACTATACAATAGCATCTATATTCTCTAGGAAAAATCACATACGTGGGGGAACTCTGATTTTAACCAAGTCGAGTCAAAAAGTTACCGAAATTGAACCTATTAAAGACCTCTCAGTTGAATGTGAAATTGAAATGACTGCAATTTATTATAAAGTAAATAATTATAAAATTGGCATTGCCTTGGTTTATAGGCCACCAAGTGGCAAAATTAATATTTTTACTAAGTGTTTTACTGAAGCTATAAAACTAGCTACTGACCGTTGTAACTTCTTAGTTGTCTGTGGAGACTTCAATATAGATTGTCTGAAAAATGATTTGAATACCAGGTTTCTTTTTGATATCTTTGATTCTTATAAGTTAGATAACAATTTCCTGGGAGCAACCAGAATTTTCACAAACCAATATGCACACACTAGTTCAACTTGTCTAGATTATATGGTTACTAATCTCCCTCAATCTAGCTATGATATCAAGTTAATGCAGCCTAATATAGCTGACCACTTAGCTCACATATTGATGTATCGAGTACAAAATAATACCACTCACTCCAATTGCAATAATTCCTCGTTAATGAGGCGTCAATTACATCATTCAAATATTGATGAACTTCAGTACAGGTTACTGAATGAGGACTGGAGTCAAATTTATCATTTGCCAATATATGAAGCATTTGAACATTTTTTCAATACACTACTCTGGCACTTTGATGTATCCTGTCCATACAAAAAGACTTCCATCAAAAGGGCACGCAAGTGTTGGATATCTAATGATATTATTGAGGAAGGAAGGAATGTAAGGGAAATATTCTGGATAGTCTCAAACTCTGAGGAAACTGAGCCTCATTTGCTCGAAGGATATAAATTGAGATTGAGAAATCACAAACAAAATGTAAAATCAGCAAAAAAAGGTTTTTTAATACCAGAATTTGCGATTCTGAAAATAAAACCAAAGAAACGTGGAAGATAATAAATCATGAACTTGGAAGGAAGAATGGTAAATCAGATACTCAAATTTCTTTACTTAGGGACAGTGACTTAGTAACGAATCCTCATGCTGTTTCAAATCTATTTGTTGAATACTTTTCCAAAACAGCTGTTAATGCGGCATCAAATCATTTTGGCCAAAATTTGTCTCTTCCATGTACTACCTCTAAGGCATGTATCCAACGGAACTGTTTAATTCTCTTCCTATTACCGACTATGAAATAGTCAGTACTCTTGATGGAATGAAAAACAAAAAATCTGCTGGATATGACGAACTATCTGTAATTACCCTGAAGAAAATAATATTTGCTATTATTAAACCATTAACGTTCCTCATGAATCAATCTGTTATACAGGGATATTTTCCGGAGGCTCTCAAAAAAGCTATTATCATTCCTGTGCATAAAAAAGGAAGTCCAACGAACATTGAGAACTATAGACAAATTTCACTCCTGAGTTCAATTTCCAAACTTTTCGAAAAAGTAATTGCAGCCAGAATAACGAATTATTTAGAATATAATAATATACTGTCTGATTCACAACACGGATTTCGGAGAAACAAATCTATCGAGACAGCTTCGTATCACTTACTAAGCCACATACATGATGAAATAAATAAAAACAAGTGTGTTCTATCTTTATTTTTCGACTTATCCAAAGCCTTTGATATGGTGTGTCCCGAGTTTCTTAGCCGTAAACTTCAAGGCATAGGTCTTCCGGGTAATATTAGAAATTGGGTCTTATCTTTTGTGAGTGAGAGAAATATGATAGTCAAATGTAACGGGACAAAGGAATTAGAAGCGACATACAATTTCAGGCAATCATAAAAAACATTTTAATAGATAAGTGCTATTATAGTTATCAAGAATTCTTGAATGACAACCTCACAAACAACTCATTGTGAATTTATGTTTGTAGATATATATGTGTATGTGTGAAAATATATACCTATATTTTTAAATGGGTGTGAGTGTTTACGTGTATGTGAAATTTTAAGTTATGCGTTCAATAGACCTACATTTAGGTACCTTATTTTTACATAAATATACCTGTGTGCTTTATATTTCATATATTATATTTAATATTTTAACATTTAAATTTTAGTTTTTTAACTTATCTATGTGAAATTTCTGGCTGACGTACCATATATACAAATTGTATCATAAGTGGTAAATAAAGATATTATTATTCAGTACTTGAGACTAACGATTTTAAGGCTAAATCATTTTGAAACTCAATGACTTCCATTTCTGTTGCAGCGATGTCTTCGCCAAAGTTCTGCATAACACAAGTTGCAAACTGTTGGATATCAATTTCCATAAAGGGTGAAACAACAAACTGCGCTACTAAAGCCATTTCATTGAAATCCTTAAAACGATTTTTGAAGTTATTCTTCAGGGTAGAAATTATTTCTACATGATATTTGTTGTCATAGGGTTCTAATGATTTTGAGATATTTTTTCTGAAAGAATAGGAAAATGCTTGGCATCGCTGTTAATTAGGTTTTGTTCCCAAAACACCAGTTTTTTGATAAATGCTTTTATATCTGAAATCATTTCCGCTAGTTCTTCATCTCTCCCCTGAAGCTGCATATTAGGTTCGTTTAATTTCTCTGTAATGTCCACGAGAAAACCAAAATCTCTAAGCCAGATTGAATTTTCTAGTTCCGGAGTCGGTTCATCGCGTTGTTTGAAAAATTGAACTATGCCAGATAGGACATCATTAAAACGTTTCAGCACCCGTCCTCTACTTAACCATCGGACTTCAGAGTGAAGGAGTATTGACAGTCAACTTCATCGGCCAAGGTTCTGAAAAATCTTCTTTGTAACGCTTGACCTCTAATCTTGTTCACAATTTTTTACCACCAGTTTCATAACGTTGTTTAATTTCAGGAAATTTCCACATAATGCTTGCTGATGGATAATGCAGTGGTAACAGAGAAATTGCGGGAAAGTTTCATCTTTACGACATAACGCCACCAGACCCTTATCACAACCCACCATAGCTGGAGCGCCATCGGTTGTCAAGCCTACCATTTTCGATATTGGAATTTTCTCGGAAGAAATAATATTTTTTTTAATGAGAAAACAACTCATGTCCAGTAGTGTGTCCTTTCAGTGGAATGAACTTCAAAAGATCTTCTTTAATCGTAAAATCACTAAAAACCATCCTGACTTACACGGCCATCTGGGCAGTGTCAACGACATCTGTTGATTCATCCAGTTGAAGTGAAAAATAAACACAGTTATCTAAGTCAGTTCTTAACTGTAAAAAAATATCATTGCTCATTACTTCTACATGTCTCATCACTGTATTAGCAGAAAGTGGCATAGATTTTATAGCTGAAACTATCTCGTCTTTATTTCTAAAGTTGGCAAATAACGAATCAGCAGCTTCTAAAAACGTCTGTTTTATCATTTCCCCGTCTTCATAAGGTTTCTTTTTTTGTGCAATTATCTGGGACACATGGTACGATGCTTCAGTTGCAGCCTTATTTTTGTCAACTGTTCTTAAAAATATTGATTGTTGTCCAATTAACTGCTTTTTTAACTGTTTCAGTTTGTCCTTACTGAGAGCAACGGAGACCGAAGTATTACATAACAAACACACATTTTTATCTTTAACTTCTGTAAAAAAGTATTATTCTTCCCATTCCGAATGAAAGTGGTATGTCTTTACCTTCTTACAACTGCTTGCCATAATATTATTTTTGTTGTTCTCTGCTAACCCAACCGCTGGACGTTGGTTACGCGTTCAGTTTTAAACTAAGCGCAATGTCGCCGCGCCGTGCGTATTTATCCCGTTCAATAATAATAATAATTGTAATTTATTGAACAAAATTACAATTTTGCTCAATAGTTGATAAATGTTTATTTTGAGTTGCATAGTTATGAACAGTTGTTTCATGTATTATATTAGGAACACTAGATACAACGTAAAGTTATTATTTGGTTGTTTCAGAAAGCAGATCTAAATCTATCCCTGGACGCAAAATTAAATCTTTCCGGAAAAATAAAAACACACTTTGTCTCCAGTGAAAACCCCCACATTGATATCTTTTGAGCCATATGAGAGTAAGCCAATGAATAGTGTCTTGGTGAAATAAAGAAACCTAAACATTTACTATTTTGACAAATACCAGACAAATACAAGTGCTTCACTTTGTATTTATATTATGTCTTACTGAAAAAACAATTCTCTCAGATTAATGCCTCATACACACATTTCCTAATTCTTTGTATCATTCATATTGAAAATTAACAGAGTAATATTTCAGTGACCAATTTTAGTTTCAAACTATCACTTCGACCTTCCATTCTGCTAGCAAATATGAACACTATTTTTTTTTCTTGTTTTTTTTTTCTTGAACTTCCACCCTAATTATGCTTTACTTACCTTGGAAGATGTCCGTTTATACGTGATGAGTATTTGTGATGCCGTCTACCTTGTCTTGAACTAATGATACTTTCGGTATCGGTACAAACCGATTCTGGTGCTGGAGGAGGTAATCTTATTTCTGATTGGTGCGTTACGCTATCTGTGCATTGGGAACCGCCATCGGATTGATTTGACCCATCTGCTGATACCAACTTTAACAAAACAAAAAAATCAAAGATCAAACAAAATAAAAACTAGTATTTTGCAAAGTATATTATGAAATTTGATAATAAATAAATGGGCGCATGTATCTATCATTTTCTGTCAGTAATAAAAAATTACAACTCAAAAGTTTTTTGTGTTTTGTTTGTAGGTGAGTCCATATCAGGAAAAATGATTCAGCATGTCTACTTCAGAGTTACAGCCAGTCTTACCACAGGAGTTATGAGTTTTGTAAAATTCAACAACTTCATCAATCTCGGCTGACCCATTAATAACAATTTGTCAAATGGAGAGCAAGCTACATAAATATGGTCGAGAATAAACTCGAAATGGAATTGCTCAGTCAACAAATGTTCAAACATACCAAAACTTTTATATTTCTTTTACTACCAGTCATAAAAATACTTGAATGTAATGACATTTTTTTTCAAATGTGTTTGAGTGGAAGAATAGTATTCTGATACGAATTGAAGGGGTTATATTTTTAGGAGTGATTAAATCAAATAGGTGAATGAATGTCATTACGATGTCATCGATGACATAAGCAGATCAAGCTTATTCCGTGACATTCAAAATCGTAATTCATGAATGAAGTGTGTGTATTTTCTATAATATTATCCAATTTGGTACTGAAGAGCCTTAGGGCAAGTGTCTTAAGGCGAAACATCGGTGTATACCAGTGAGGGTGACAGTGTTCTATGTGAGTACAATTTATTACCATTCATTCAAAGTAGAACTCATGTGAATGATATCTGATTCTTATTCCACAACAAATGTTTGAAATACAAACTGAGTAGAGAAAAGTATCTTCTGTATAATTCAGTGTTCATATAGAAGTATTTGTTTCGAAAGAATTATTTTCTTTCGTGTAATTCAATGTTTATATGAAAGTAGCTGTTTCAAATTCTACTGCTTCAAACCAGTTCAAATGTGATATGTGATTTAACAAAACTCAATTGAGTGTTACCAAAAATTGATTCTGTAGAAATATTGTTCTAGGTCAAAATCCAATTCTTCTTTTTGATTTGCTCTCCCCGGAATGGTTTCAATTCATAACGAGGATAAATGTTCGATGACACTAGCCATAAGATCAGTAGGGAATTCATATGTCTGTATCCTATTGTCATGAGGCTCACTCTTTGCTGAAATGTGATACATTTCTGAGCGTCAATCCCACTGACAGAGATGTTTTCCAGAAATGGAAAGTTGTGTTTCAATTGCTCAGCAACCTCACATTGAAGCAATCAATGCAGTTTGAAATACAGTTGCAGGGTTTGTCAAAAGTGTCACCATACTTTGTTATATACGCTAAAAGTTTAGGCACCGTGATCGGACTGCTCGAATGAAAATGAGCCCCGAAGTGGTCGACCTTCGGTAATCCAGGACGAGAAATTGAGGATCCTGGTGGAAACAGATCCATCACAAACGGTGCATGGGAGTCCTCCCAAGCGGTTTTTGATGTTTTGAAACGTATCAAAAAGGTCAAATAGCTCTAAAAAGTAGGTGCCCCACAATTTGGACTATCAACAGAAATTGTCACGTTTGCTTTTGCGCAACCAAAACGATTATTTTTTGTTTCGGATCGTCATGTGTGATGAAAAATGGATCCTCTACGAAAAGAGGAGCCACCCAGGACTTCCCAAGATGAAGGAAATTGACGAAATATACAGAAAATCTGGTCAACAGAAGAGGTCCGATCCTCCTCCATGATAACGCCCGTCCGCACGATTCACCAATAACCGTCCGAAAATTAAACGATTTGAGCGTCAAAGTTCTGTCTAACCTACCATTCTCCCCAGACCCCTCGCTAATCGACTACCATCTTTTCAAGCACTTCGATGATTTTCTCACTGATAGAACCTTAGCCAATCAGGACCAGGCAACTTCACTGAATCCCGACCACACACTTTTTAAACTGACGAAATTAATCGACTTATTGGTAGTTATCTCCTATTTTCTTATGCAGACGAATAAATTATGCTTTTTTTAAATATGTTTGGGAAGCAGACTTGTATAAGTGATTGATTCATTAGGTAAGTCAGGTGTCAGGATGATTTCCATATTTTTAATTGTTATGATTGAAAAGCCATCATATCCAGTAGAAGTTTTGTTGACCATCCCATCAAGACTGTTACTTCATGCTGTGTGATTGGATGAGATTGAAATGGATACATATTAGTGAATCCTTCAGTAAGAGTACATGGAAGAGACATATTTTGACCAAAATGTCTACTCATAGCAATTTGTGCTGAATTAGCAAAGTCTCAATAAAATATTGTGATACTTTCTCAGAAACAGAGATAAAGTTCTTCTGTAGAAGTGTGGTCTCAAATAGTTTATCATTTTTATTTCATTCTACTTCATGGTTTATAATTTTCCAGGTTTCTCTAGTTTTTTTTTTACCGCATTATCAATTTTATAACTGTAGTGATTCGCTTTCGCCTTTCTGACATTTTGTTTGTGTTCCTCAATTTTTCATTTATATTGCTCGTTTGAATTGGAGCAAGTTTCATGCTTATGAATAAGTTTTACTGGTCAAGCCACGTCAAAACACTATAATAACGTTGAGAGGGGTATATTTTTAGGAGATAATAATTTTTGGGAAAGGTTATCGCTTTCTACTTCTTCATCTTTAAACAAGATTTTAACGTACTCTGCATACGAACTGGAATATCATATTGAACATTCTTAACTTGAATACTCTGGCTTGTAGAAGATTAAAATCAGATCTTACACTAATTCACAAAATAATCAATGGTAGCATTGATTCCCCGGAACATGTTAAACTTATAACTTTAAACGTGAATCCAAAGAGAACAAAAAATACGGAAATATTCAAAGTATCCTTTCATCATACCAACAGAATGATGGAAAAACAAATTGAATCATGTTCAAAATCAATAACAGTATAAAAACACCACAAAAATTCGTATGGACAATCAAAAAATCATTTGCATCACTTCAGTGACGTTACTAGGCATATACATTGATGACACTTCAAGTTGGACTAGTCTGATAGACAACCTTTGCCATAAACTATCCTCGGTATCATACGTCATGAGAGTTCTAAAAATGTTGATCCTGAAGCACTGGGCTCCAGTCATGGGATCAATAGAGTTTTCCTATGTAAAAAAAATTTGTCAAAATAGTCTTCAATATAAATGCAAGCGATTCCTGCAGAGGAACCTTTAAGATTGGTAGGTCGGTAGCCAGGCGGTTCGACGTGGGTGCTTTGTTCACTTACTCGAATTGACTGCCGTGTTGGTCGGTGGTTCAAGCCCTAGTCTGAACGATCAATTTTCACTTGCTATCGTCCAACCCGTATCAGGAATCACACGTTAAAAGGTAAGACCTCGTTAATCCTTAACTCGCACATGTTTCAACTTGAGGATTGTCGTTCATAGGGTTGCGACAACTGGTTAACGTAAAAACATATTTTAAACAGAAAGACAGATTTAAACTACCTACTGTGTCAGCAATCTAAATCTATGAGTCAATAAAATTTATTATCAATCGCCCAGGCCATTTTGACATACAACGCAAAACGTTTATCTATGGCCAGTCTATAGGCAGAATTTTGAGACTTGCAAACACTTACAATGAGGATTTAGAACTTTTCAATTCATCTTTGGAATCATTTGAAAAAACTGAAAATATTGGCATATTTTCGCCTTTCTTTTTTCTTTTTCTACATTTTGTCCTTACATCTAGCTGATAGTCATAGTACATATGTCGTAAATAAATAAATAAATAAAAAGTTAATAGGAAAGTGTTTTTTGTATGATTCAGTGTGCATATACATGTATTTTTCTTTAGTGTAATTTAATGTTTATAAGTAAATAGCTGTTTCGAAAGTACTTTCCTTCCAGTTTGTATCTGAAAGTTACTTCTTTGCATGATCTACACATCTTTGTATATAGGTACTTTTTTAAATTGATTGATTTCTTTCTTTCTTTGGAAGATTAACACATTTTTTTGTATAAATACGGAGAAGTAGAAAGCCAAACCCTTTCTTTCCAACAATAATAATGATTTTGAAAAATATTTAAAAGCATCGTTTAAAGTTAAATGTTATATCACAGAACAGTTTTCACAATTCAGTTGTTCTTAGTTCATCAATCTTCTCATAATTGAATATTTGGTACTTAATTTTTTTTTTCTCCCATGATGGATACTGAGATGTGAGCTAAGTGATCAGCAATATTAGGTTGAATAATGGTACTTTTATAACTGGATTTAGAGATATTTGTTACCATGTGATCTTATGAAACCGCCTTGCACCAAATTCTTGAGCGGCGTACGCAGACTCTGTCTCAGGTGGGGGAACAAACCCCCTTGAGCAGGTAAGCAAACGTTTGCGCTCAAATGATGATTCACCGAAACCAGAGGCGAAAAAGCTCTGTACGGTTGAATCTAAGGCATCGTCAGGTGTACCTGATGTGCAAAAACCCTCATAGGGGAAGGTTGTCGCAGGCATCAAGGTGGGAATCTTGCACCTTGATTATCCAACTACCTCATTAACGGCCAACCAGCTGGAATCTCTTCAGGGGGCTATTTTGTCGGCTGTGGAGGTTATTCCAGACGGTGGGCCGCAGATACAATTCCAGAGCTGCGTCTTTCAGCCTGGATGGTTACAGGTCGTCTGTGAGCCTGGGGTCTGCAACCGTGGGAGGGCGCTTCCCTGAAATGCGTCACAGGGGACCAACTTCCGAAGCCACACATCTGTGTTGCTTACCTACCTGACGGAGGCAGTCATAGACTGACCTGTGAACAGGTCCTCATTAGATTGAGGAAAATGAACCATGGTCTGTCAACCTTGGAGTGGACGGTCCTCCACAAGGAAAAGTCAGGCCCTGGTCAAACATGGACCTTCGCTGTAGACGATGGATCCATGGCCGTGCTGGCGAAGATGGGTTTCAGACCACATTTTGGTTTTGGTCAGGTCTTATTCCGCCCTAAAACCCGGGCACCCTCCCAGCAGGAAACTACTCAAACGAGTCACACTAGTGCACCCGTTAGAGTAAAAAAAGCGGGGCCGAGTGGAAATCCACCTATGGGGAGGAGTTCAACCAAACATAGGGGTAAACCACCGGCTCACCCAGCCCAAGACCGGGAAAACAGATGTTTCTCAGGAGACAAAGACGGTCAACGTCTCGTCGAGTAAACTGGGAAAAAAGGCTGGACGTGGCTCTCTGAAAGCGAAGACGAAAATCGTCTCGTCAAAGAGATCCAATAAATCAGCAGGCAACTCAGAGACAGCAGGTGTCCTCACCTCATCATCTGAGCCTACACATCCTTCGATCCCGGGAGAAGAGGGTGGAGGTGTCCTTAAGGACCCCCCCATCTTCTCCCTCCTAGGGTTGAGGAGTTCTAAGTTTGCGGCCACACTTGTTATCTTCAAGTGTTTACAGGCAAACTTACAACATGCCAAGGCCGCTTCATACGTCCTTGGAAAAAACTTCAAGGATGAATTAATCGACCTTGCCTTCCTGCAGGAACCATGGACAGGAAATACAGACCGAGTAACCGGACTGAGCAATATTCCTGGTGAGGTAAATTTCCCTATCGGGCAAGAAGGGTAAGATGAATTTTATCGCCTGCTCCGCCTACTTTCCGGGAGATTCAGATACTGTACCTCCTCTTTCTATTAGACTATAGCAAAAGGAACAAACTGCAAATAGTAATGGGATGTGACGCCAATTCACACCATACAGCGTGGGGCAGCACGAATATAAACCGTAGGGGTAAATTACTCTTTGATTATATACTAGGGGAGGGGCTGTCTGTAATTAATGAATGCTCGGATCCAACTTTTGTCACTAGTAATAGGCAAGAGGCATTAGATTTAACCATCAGCTCACATTCACTGAGCAACAAGAATACCATTGGTCTGTATCTACTGAACCTTCTTGTTCAGACCATAGATATATTTTTTTCAATATTGAAACAGGTCTAAGACCAGTAGTGGAATATTGTATTGTAAAGAGAGTGTATGTATATCTCTCGACATTTACGCTCCACAATAACAGCACTATTTACCCAGTCTATATAAATCTAAATAAGTTAAAATTAGTATCAAAGTGAAGTTAGTGAAGTGCTTTGTGTAACTGTGCTACATATAAATTCAAAAAGTTACGTGAATAGTAAATATAACGCTCAGATGATTGTAAATTTCCAGTGACAAGTTATAGAAATCAACAAAAACACCTGGTCCACAAAAAGCAACGTCTCCTTATCTGTGTATCAGCTATTTGTTTTTATTTTCATCTGTAGTTTTTTCTTTTCTTTGGGTGATTTCTCTGAACTTTTTTACTTCGAACATGGCAAACAGTTGTTTCAAATGCAATGTGGAATTTGAGGAAAATGAATCATATTTTGAATGTGACTCATGTAAGAGACCCATTCATACCAGCTCAGCTTGCTCTGAATTATGCCCCAGCGAATTGAAATGTATGCAGTTGAAAAGGAGATCACTACAGTTTCTTTGTGAAGAATGTAAATCCGGTCTTCGTCAAGTTCCAGCTCTTATTAAAGCTATTTCCGACCTGAGAAAGGAAGTTGAAGAAATGAAAATGTGTAAGCCACCTATGCCTCTGAATAGCGTTAGTGAAATAGATAGAGAAGAAGTGATTTCTGAAATGCTTGAGCGTCAAAATCGTGCATCAAACCTCATCATGTTGAACATTAATGAATCGCAATTAAAGACTCAGGCTGAAAGAATCTCACAAGATACAGAAGCTGTTAAAAAAGTTCTTGAAAATTTCAATGTAAATAAAAATAATTTGAAACTGTTCAGATTAGGGAAAGCATTAGCAAACAGAACCCGTCCTATCAAAGTTATATTACAATCGCCAGACGATGCAAAATATGTCCTTAAAAATAAGCAACTCTTAACAGTCCCAAGTATTAAAATATTTAGCGATCAGACTAGAGCTCAGCGAGAGTACTATCAAAGGTTGAAATCAGAATTGCAAAACTTGATTGAAAATGGTGACAACTCAAAAACAATAAAATATATGAATAACAAACCCATGATTGTCAACAAAATTTGGAATAATCCTTCAAAAAAGTAGAAAATAATTCTAATATACAATTAAACACTGACATTATATACCTAAATATTCAAAGTCTTCTTAAAAACAAAGATCAATTACAAGGAAGTCTAGTTTGCTACAACCCAAAAATTATATTACTAAGTGAATCCCGAATAACCAATGATATTGAAGAAAGTGAACTGAAAATTCCTAATTACAATATAGTACGCTGTGACTCAAAAAGTCGACATACAGGTGGTGTCTTAATATATATAAAAAGTGACATTGTGAACTCTGTATATAAAACATATATATTAGAAGGTAATTACTGGTGTAAAATTCTGAAAATTAGACTCAAACGCCCTATTTTAGTGGGATGTCTTTATCATTCACCCTCAGGATCTGATGCAAAATTCTTAGAGGATTTTGAAAATATCTGTGATAGTTTATTTTCGACGAAATTTCATTGTATTTTAGTGGGCGACTTCAATCTGAACTACTCTGATAATAGTTTTTATGTTTCTAGATTAAAAAACCTTCTCAATACGTATGGCATATCACAAATAATCAATGAACCAACTAGAGTTACTAACCACAGCGAATCGCTTATAGATTATGTATTAACGAACGTAAATAGATGTCAAGCGTCGGTGCACTCATATCCAATAATAACAGACCATTCAACAATCACTGTCAACTTTACTAATATTCATAATAACGAAAATCAAACTATGAAAAAATATAGAAACTTAAGTGAAAGCAATTTGGACCTTATAAAAATTAACTTAATATCATGTAAATGGTCTTTAAATTCTACTGATGTTGAAGTTATTTATAAAGAAATACTGAATAATTGCAAAGCAGTTATTGATGATATTTCTCCAATACAAAATTGTAGTATTAACAGTCATTTGCCATGGTTTGATAACGAAGTTCACTGTAAAATTAAGAATCGTGATAGGGCATACAGAGCTTTCAGAAACTGTTCAAATCTAGAAAAACAAAATAACTGGGAAACTTTCAAGAAATTGAGAAATGATGTTGTCAATGTGTTGAAAAGAAAAAAAGATCAATATTATTTTGAAAAAATTGATCGGTATAGAAACAACTCTAAACAAATGTGGAAAACTCTCAAAAAACTAGTAAAAGGAGATGACATTGACTTTCCAAATTGTATTCAGTTTGAGAAAACTGGTGAACTTATATTACTAAAAGATGTTATTGAAATATCAGATAACTTCAACAGTTATTTTGTTGAAAGCATAAATGAAATTGTGGCGAGCATTGACTATTCAGAGTCATGGTGCAATAAAAACTTCAATTTATACAAAACTTTCTCAGAATTCAGATTGCTTTCGTTAAATGACCTACGTAAAATTATAATTTCCTTGGATAATAAGTGCAGTATACATGAAATCCTCAACTTCAAAATATTGAAACAAGTTTTTGAGACTATCGGTCACGTTATATTGCACCTTATCAACACCTCTCTTGAAACTGGCGAAATACCAGAAAGATTGAAAAGTAGTACTATTGTTCCTATACCCAAAATTCCTCATACTATTAAATGTAAAGAATTCAGGCCAATCAACACTTTACCTCTGATTGAGAAGGTACTTGAAACAGCAGTATATAACCAACTAATAGAATATGTGGAAAAAAACGACATTTTAATCAACAATCAATCGGGTTTTCGCAAATTGCATTCGTGTGAGTCATCAGTGCAACTATCTCTAAACAAATTTAAATCTGAGCTGGATAACAATAAGTTTGTTGTAGTCGTGTTCCTTGACCTCAAAAGAGCATTTGAGACCATTGATAGGTCTATACTACTAGCCAAATTGAATATATATGGAATTGAGGGCAAAGTGTATAATTGGTTATCTAATTACTTGACCAACAGAAAACAACGGGTAAGAGTTAAAGACATGTTTTCTTGTGAAATTGACAATTACGTTGGAGTTCCCCAGGGTAGTGTTCTGGGACCCCTTCTATTCATACTATATTTAAACGACATGCCATTGTTTGTCGACTGTGAATTTATGAACTTTTTTGCTGATGATACTCTATTGGCATGTAGCGATGTAAACCTTACGATGGCTATACAAAAAATGAATAATACTCTAGCAAGTGTCAACAAATATTTAAAAATTAATAAACTCAAGCTGAATGTGATGAAAACTAAAGCGATGATAATCACCACCAAGTTTAAATACAGCCAAATAGACTCTAAAACTATTAATCTCAACATTGATGATGACAAAATTGAAATAGTGAATTCAACTAAATATCTGGGATTCCAGATAGATAACACTCTATCGTTTGATGAACATTTTGAGTATATTCATAAAAAAATTTCAAAGAAATTATTCTTTTTTTCTAGAATTGTCAATAATCTTTCAACGGAGTCAAGTATCACAGTTTACAAGTCAATTGTTCAGCCACACTTTGACTATTGTTCCTCTATCCTATATCTATTCAATCAGAATAAATTGTCTCAACTCCAAAAACTTCAGAATCGTGGTATGAGAATCATTTTGAAGTGCCGTAGAGATACTCCTATCAATATTATGCTCAATGTTTTAAATTGGCAATCCATTTCCCAAAGACTGCTATACTTCACAATGATCTTCGTATACAAAATATTGAACAATTTAGGACCATCTTATTTTAATCAGTATATTGTCTTTCATCACGATATTCACCACCACTTCACTCGAAATAATAATAACTTATATATTAACAGAACAAAAAACAAAAATACTATGAACTCATTGTTTTTCAAGGGTTTTGATCGGTTCAACAAATTACCTAATGCAATTAAAAATAGCCCATCTCTGAACATGTTCAAAAATGAACTGAAGAAATTTGTTTTAAATGAACAAATATGATATGTATTATGTCTTTGTTACCTATAGCTGTAATTTGTATAATTCCATTCATCTAATGTTCGTTATATATTTCAAATAATTATGTAATTTATCTTTCTACATGTTGCATTGAAATTTTTCGAATGTATAATGTTGCTGTTTTTGTAGTACTGTCTTTAAAAATATTTTATTGAACTTATGTTTGTCATTCATTTAAGTCATTTCTAGATGTAACACATACCTTTTTTTTTATTTCTACCATTCTAGTTGATTTGTATATTATTAGGATATCCTATTTAAATAAAGATCTATCTATCTATCAAAATCTACTGACTGGAGGGAGTATAAAAACTCCCTCCAATCGTACTTTGAGGACGGATTCAGTACTATTCACAGTTGTAATGATATGGATACAGTAGCGACGCAATTACGCGAAGCAGTGATCTCATCCTATCATGAGAACTGTCCACTGAGGGTCAAAAGAGATAACCGCAACTCTTCTTGGTGGAACAAAAGCCTTGAAAATAAAAGAAAAGAAGTTCGACGACTATTCAATCGAGTTAAAGAGTCAGGTAACTGGGAGCTTTATAAAATCACTCTAACGTCATACAACAAGGAAATTAAAAAGGCAAAACGGGAGTCTTGGAGGAAGTTTTGTGATAGACAGGCTTGTCTAGCTATCAGTGGTGCCATCAGTACCACACCGTCAGCGGCCATGGAGATCCTTCTAGATCTACCTCCTCTTCACATTTTTCTCGAAAGAGAGGCTAGATGGACTGCATATAGACTTGTGCACATTGCCAATTGCACAAATCAATTCAATGCAGAGTGCAACAGAGTGTTGGTTGACATTGGAAGTCACACCATTCTGGAAATGACCTCTGACTTTATGCCTCCAACTGTAAACTACGAACTGCCTTATAAAGTACTATTCCCAAGTAGAGAGGACTGGATCCTGCGAGAGAAGGAAATATTAAGAGCAGATAGTTGTTGGTTCACAGATGGATCAAAAACACCTTCCGGTTCTGGTGCAGGTGTTTTCAGTCGCAGACTCAGGACAGAGTTATCTACCTGCCTAGGAACTTATGCGACTGTATTCAAGCAGAAATTTACGCTATTGAATTGTGTGCAGAGAGATTGGATAAATCCAACCTCTCACAAGACAATAAAATTATTCTCAGACAGTCAAGCGGCGTTGGAAGCTCTTGGCTCCCAGCGAACAACGTCTAAATTGGTAGCAAACTGCCAAAAAAGACTCTCCTCGATAGGAAGACTAAACAGATTGTCTCTGGTCTGAATTCCTGGCCATACTGGCCTGGAAGGCAATGAAGCTGCTGGCTCTCTTGCAAAGGAGGGTGCTGCAAGCGGCTTCATTGGACCAGAACCTGTCATTGGCATCGCTTTGGGCTTTGCCAAACAAACTCTTAACACCTGGATGACAAGAAGAGTTATGGACTTCTGGCAAAATCTCCCAGGATTGGCTCACTCCAAGGCGTTTATTCACCATTTGAAGCTTGATTCCAAACAGTTGTTGGACTACAGTAGGGATGAACTACGATGTCTAACAGGCCTTCTTACAGGTCACTGTCATTTGAATCATCACATGCAGAGACTTGGACTTCCGGAAGACAGTGTGTGTCGCCTCTGTCTGGAAAATGATGAAACTGTAGAGCATATACTTTGTGCCTGCCCCGCTGGGGATCAAATCAGGTTCTTTGAGTTCGGCAGATCCGTACTCTCACCATCTGACCTGAAAGACCACTCACCATACAAACTAATCGGCTTTGTTAAAAAGCTGGGTTTATTTGGCAGAGTGTGAATAGGTGTGAGCCACAATAAACCCTTATGAGTTGCGGTGAAGGGTCGAATAGACTCACTCACTTCAGACCTACCTATCTACCATGTGATCAATTCAGGATTTCAACCCAACTGGTAGGAGTTGATTATACCAAGGAGTAGCTTAGTTTTAATATCAAGTTTATGTTGATATATATTAAAATTGAACACAGAATAACATAGTCAGAATGAGCTGATTTCTCAAAGATATTTATGTTTCCATTAGGTGGTCTGTATTCGATTACCATATATTTTGTTATGACCTGATAAGTAACGAATGAATGGCACATAACTCAATTTCACATTCGACCATTGAGTTTTTGTTCGATTCTATTTCATTATTTAGATGCCCTTCCCTAATCAAGATAAGAGTCACCACCACAGGAATCTATCTATGCAAGAGGTTATTTTTAAAATCTTCAAAATTTAGATCCTTTTTTGTTATCCAGTGCTCAGTGAATTATAGATTAACTCATTTATCTATACTATAAAATACAATAGAAAATATCATACTGCAGTATAAACTTCATAATACTAGAATGAGTTTATAACCTATTCAGAGTGTGCTCATTGTACTATGCATATGTTTTTGAAAGCAACCAATGTGAATTAACGCACCAGTCTTGAGTAACAAGTCATAATAAATTAGATGTTTGTTCCATAAAATATTTTGGAAATTTTGGGATGTATTAAGTTTGTGCAAATAAATCTAGATAAAAAATCTGTAAACTTACCCAACTGACAACTCTTCCATTGAAGCATGGTAAAAGGGCTAAATCATCAATGATCTCTTCTTTCACAACTCTAAAATTTATAAAAAAAAAGGCATTCAATTTTTTTCTTCAAAATCATACATTTTTATGAGTGGTAACTAGTACTAAAGGGAAAAAGAAAAATGCCATTTGTATGATTGTCAATATTTCACTTCTCTAAAAGCTAAAAGATTTTGATTGAACTTTAAAATAGCAGTGATAATAATCAAGCTAAACGAATATTTAATGTATTCTCGACATAAGTAATCTCAATTCCAATGAATTTGAAGCTTTTGAAAACATATGTGAAGTTAAAATAATAACAAGTGAATAAAAATAACTAATAATTTTCGTAGAAAATACATTTCTTAATATGGTATAATTATCAATATCCGTGAGGTAAAAGACCAAAACAATTTTTAGAAATATAGAATTAAAATTGGGGATAAAGGAATGTTTATCTAGTGAATAATGGCTTCCACTGAATATCAATAAATCACTTTCTAGTACATTGTTACTGAAATAAACGATATCGTGCAAAACTTCAACTTTAATCGAAATCTAATTTCTAATTCGACAGCTATTGATAACATTGAATCAAATGTAAATACCCAAAATCATCGTCCATTGATTTGAAGAAAAACTTGTAGTTGGGCCTATTCAGAACATTTTTAAAATCGGATAGTGTTACTTTCTCTGGTGATATAGGAATTTTAACTAAATACGGGTTTCCTCATCGTCTATATGATAAATAACTTTAGTTTCTTCCATTTTCATTCACTAATTCGTACAGAAATCCATTAATTTGACAGTAGCAAAACACTTCTGCACAACATGGCGGAGATAATTATGATTTTATCTTTTATCTCTTTGCATTTGCATCCATATACCCACCCACCAACCAATCAAAGCACAGAATTAATACCTGCCATAAGATGTTCTGTGTTAGGATTCAAGACAAAACCCATCTACGGTCACACATTTGACAGGTAAATACGTTTTGCATCCCATTTAAATGTTCCTATCATTTGACGCATTTTTTATAAAAAACGAAACTCTTCTTTGAGACTGTTCCTACATATTTCATTTGATCTTCCGGTGATTTAACAAGTGTCAGAATATCTGAAATACTAAAAGGTTGCTGAACAAAATGTTTTAAATTCTTGAAGAGTGTAATAGATTTTTTGGACCCGTGGGTTGGGCTATCTATTGGGCGCGTCCCTAGGTCCCTAAGGGAACGGCCAGGGGACTGGGGGCCCTGTCCGGGAAGTCAATGTGGCCTTACGGACGAGATCGCCGGACTCCTGGTCAGTGGCAGAAATAAGTAGGATGAGGGGAACTGAAACTACCCAAAAACCACAGCGAAACATGCAACCGTGGACCAACCTACCTAAGCTAAGGTGTAAGGAATCGTGCTGAATGGCCGCAGGGTGATATGCGGTTACGAACGATCCCCTTGGGAAACCGGGCGAAACCTCATCAGCTTTCCTCTGGTAATGCGGGGCTCTGCCAGAGGTGACCAACTCTTCCCTTGATACTCGTGGGAACACACATGAATACAACAAAAAAAAACAAAAACCAGTCCCGAGGCTGGACAGATATGCTCACCTCAACCTATGGCAGTGTCTGGGGATGAACAGAAATGTCCACCCCAATCTACCGCTCAGAATGAGTCTGGACATAGCAGATCACCTCGTGACGCAACACAAAGGCCAAGGCGTAAGCGCATTTACGGCGCCGAGGCCAAAACGAGTAAAGAGCGAAATAGGCAGGAATGACAGCAACTATAAGTGCACCCTCCTCCTCTTCCACTCCACCTCCAACAGCAAGGCACTTCCTGCGGCGAGCGCCAAGAGCTCCGCCTTGAAGAAAGGCTGCCCCTGCAGGAAAGCTCCCTCACTTGAGCACCTCCACGGAGGAATTCCAATAACGTTGAAGGAGCCGCGCAACGACAATAATGTCGCTGCACCTTCCAAAACTTTCGTGGAGGCCGCCGTGAGACACCTCAAGGTTGCCATCATAGATAAGACTAACGACCCGTACGGTAAGGTTATCGCAGAACAAGAGAGTCTCATCAAAAAACAATTGCTGGAGAACCTGGACAAGATTGTCTTCTTCGTCTCCAGCAGCAACAGCAAACCTCCCACGTTCAAGTCGTGGACATACTCCGAAGAAATCATCAGCGTGGTCTGCGATGACGACGTAGCGCTAGAGAGGCTGAAGAAAGCGACAATGATTATTAAGCCGCGGGAAGAAGCAAAACTTGCGGTCGTCAGTGTGTGTACCAAAGCTTCGCTTTGGTAAGCTTGTGGACGTCCGGAGGACGTCCACAAGACGACATCCGGTGAAAAGGAGATGGTGCTGGGTCGGCTGAAGGCGCAAAACCCTGAGCTGATGGTAGCAAGATGGTGCACTTAGGTCTTTAGAAATCTAGCCACCTAAAGTGGAAATTGACCTCAAGGCCACCATGGGTCCCGAAAAGGAAGTAGAAGAATCTGAAAAGATGACAGTCGATGACCTGACGGAGGCCACCCAAAAACAGCGAGGCCGCCTCCCCCTAGTGGGGAGCAGATGGACCTCTAAAAGTAACTTTAAATCCAACAACTGTCTCATCATGGGCAAGTACGTTGGAGAAAAAATAATACAATGCAATCTCCAACACAAAAAGACGGCAACACTATGTCGACACCTTGATGTATTGGGGTTGGCAATAGCTATGATCCAGATGCCCTGGATAATAAAGACCAAAATTACTGCTTTCAGTAGCCTAACTGGTCAAATTTTCAGCTTACCAAGCAATCAGCAACTTAGGACTGCTGTTTACGTTCCTAGGAATCACAGAGCTTTTCCGATCGCACAATTCAGCACCTCCGACCTAACTGCGGTTAAAGTGGAATGTCCAGATGGAAAAGGCAAATATATGGCGTTGATACTCGCATCAGTGTACCTTCCTTTAGATGCAGCCACCCTTCCACCGACCAGAAAAATAGAGGGACTAGTGGATCACTGCCTCAACCAGAGAGTGGAGCTTATATTAGATTGCAACTCAAACTCTCACCACTTGAGCTGGGGTAGCAAGGATATCAATATGAATATATAATTAAGAAAGATTTAACAATCTTAAACAAAGGCATGGAGCCGACATTTATTAACGCCCGTAGTCAAACATTAATAGATATCACGCTAACGACAGCCAAAATATCAAACAAAATCCAGGACTGGCAAGTCTCGGACCATATTTCTATGTTAGACCACCGCTGGTAAGCGGTAAGCCAGAATCTCAGGACTCTTAAAAGGAGCTCAGAGCCTCTCTAGCTCTGAGGTAAATTCCCAGTATCATCACCAGAGATCATTGGACAGCAAAGAATACACCCTGGGTATATTTATAGATATCGAGGGAGCGTTTGATAAAACAACCTTTCCAACAATTACCCAGCAACTACACTTCAGGAATGTACCCCTGGCAGTAGGAGAATGGATACTCAAGATGCTCTCCAGTAGAGCAATAAGTATCAATGTAGAAGACATCACAGTGAGAGGACTAGTCATGATGGGATGTCCACAGGGAAGGTTCTTATCATCCATTCTCTGTAACATAGTTCTGGATACCCTGATTAATCACCTCAGTTTTACACAATTGCATATGTAGATGACATAGTTATCTTGCAGACCGGCAAATTTGTGAACACATTGTGCGATAGAGCGCAGGATACGCTCAAATTAATAGAAACATGGTGAAAGGAACACTCACTGTCGATCAATTCCAAAAAGACGGAGACGGTCCTTTTCCCCAGGAAAAAAAGTTTATCGGGCTTAAAACCTCCCGAAATCTTCAAAAGCAAACTAAACTTCTCTGAAGAGGTGAAATACCTTGGTACTATCCTCGACGGGAAGCTAACATGGAACTCTCACCCACAGAGTAGAGCAAAAAGAGCATATGTGGCTTATGAGTAATGTAGGAGGACAATGGGACGCGCATGGGGTATTTCACCCCGTGCGGTCACCTGGATCTACACTGCAATAATAAGACCAATGTTAATGTACGGAGCAATTGCATGGGGACCGAAAGTTTTACAAGCAACGACCATCCAAAAATTATATCAAATACAGCGACTGGCTTGTTTAAACGTCACAGGAGCCATGAGAACAACATCAACCGCGGAAATGGAATTAATTACTGGTCTGACCCCTCTGGACCTGTACGTTAAGGAAGTTGCGTTAATCACCATGTTACGATTGCGCACGGCTGGTGTAAACCTCGAAGTAGGAATGGGTCAATTGAGGCCTATGGCGAGAAACGCTTACTGCGCAACCTCTGCTGCAGGCAAACAGTGATGCAATTGGACCCAGGTTTGTGTTTAATAAACCCTACAAAATACAAATAAAACAGAACACTTAGTTAGATGCTATACGCATATATACAGACGGCTCAAAAACCATAGAAGGCTCAGGATGTGGGGTGTACTCCAGATCACTAAGCCTAAGGATTAAGTGGGGAATAGGAAGAAATACCAGCGCGATCCAAACAGAACAATCTGCACTGATAGCAGACAAGCCCTATTAGCCCCGAACAGACAACGTGTCACTCTAGTACTAGCCCTGAGGCTAGTACTAAAATTTAGCCAAAGCCTCGGTAGATAATAACATTATCCTGAGGTGAGCTGAAGGGCAAGACAGGAGTAAAGGTAATCGCATTGCCGACTCTTCAGCCAAGGAAGCGGCTGGACTAAGAATTTTAGGACCCCGTGGCATCTACGGCCTGATGACTTCAACAATTGCGGAACTAGCCAAACATCACACCCACACTCAACCCCTAAACAGATGGGATGAAATCAAATGATGCAATCTTGCCAGGATTACTCTGGGCGACACTGGGAAGCTGGCGCCGAAGAAATATCTGGCGATGACCTGGAAAAATCTACGCTGAATAGTAGGATTTCTGACTGGCCACTGTCAACTTAGGAAAAACCTCCACAAAATGGGGCTGGGGGACACACATATATGCAGGATGTGTGAACAGGAAGATGAAACTGTCAGGTATGTCCTATGCGAATGTCCGGAGTTATCGTCAATAAGAGAGTGTGTGTTCAGCGAGTCTTGGCATACACCTGCCGATATAAAGGAGATGTCTCCCAGAGATCTGTCCACTTTCCTGGAAGGGACAGGATGGATGATGACCTAGGAGGACAACTCCTTCTCCTTGGGAGGCTGTACAATGGGTTACATGTGGCCTAAGTGATGTGGGCCTACACTCACCCTCCCTACTCTACAGATACGAATAGATTTTTTGGATACTGGTTCCTTTATACTTGTCCACGGTATCCAAAAAATCTCCAATGTCATATTTATTAGCGTTGAAAATAATAACTAACGTATTAGTAAGTGTGTGTCAGAACAATAACACTCACAATAGTATGCGTATAATGATGGCCATTATTTACTAGGTGAAGTTACGGCCACGAGCCGCAGGCGAATGGCCTAAATCATTGATTAATAAAAATTTTTGTTGTAGATTTTTTGTTGGAAAATTTTGTTACATTCTATATTTATTTTTGAAAATACTATCATCTTATTTTAATAAATATTTCATACAATACATTATTGTTTATGTATACACAGTAGATAGTTATCGAAAATTATAATAATCGTATAATATCTCATAATAATTAACATAAAAATCTATGTATTCAGCTTATCAAATATCACGTATGTAATCTTACAAAAGTATATTTATATTACAAGATATATCCATTTTTAATTCGTTTTTAATACAATTCAACACAAAATATGACGCACATTTTGAAATGTTTATAATTGTGTTCGAAACATGAAGCTATTTATTTTGAATTTATCCCCTTTTGACGTATTTCTCAGACAAAAATATTCTGCCACTCCTATGAAAGATTATAAAATACTCTGTTGAAGTAAATGTATCTATCTATATAACACAAAATATCACAACACTGAGCAATCTACACACACACAAACAATAATGTTGACAGGTTTGAGTCAAATTTGTTTCGGTTCAAAACCTATTTCGATGTATAAAATGTTTCGAAAAACATGGTATATTAAGAAACGGATGATATGACACGCACATTCGAAGTCGTTGATGACTCAGTGGAGATGCTTCTTGCCTTCCAACCATTGAATATATTTGGTGGTTAACACGATAAAATTTTAAAAATCGATTGTTTGTAGGAAAACAATATAATATTATAACTAAATCAAGAAAGCATCTGACATCAGTGATCAATGACTCATTAATCACTGTCCACTGTGTGCTCAAATCCAAGCCACAATGCAAATACCAATCTAATTGTAAATTGCACACGTTTAAAATGAATTGGCACATTTGCAGAGCCTAAATGCAGAACTTTCATCCTCACCTGGCCCATTTCACTCATTTGTGTTGACATTTATATTGGCAATACTGCTTAGGTAAGTGCTCAGTTTGTTGGTAATTCCTCAATTACCTGTCTGCCTGTATTTTTAATAAAGTATTCTGAATTTGCATCAGTTATAATAGATACCAGTGATAGATAGGTTTTCCCTGGTTACAGTGTTCTGTAATACTGTGACCTGGTTAAGTTCATTTGTCATTTGTTGAATCGGGTTTGACGTGCAAGTGACGCTAAAAATAACTTTGATTTTAGGTTTTTTGAATGTCAAATGTCAACAAGTAGGTCAATATTTTGTTTTCAATACGTGTGTTCTTAATATTCATATGTTTAGAGTTTAATTAAGGATTAGTCAAATATTTAATCATGCAAGTGACTAATTAGGTAAAACTACTATTTATGCTAATTCGAAATTGTTTTTAGGCCCTATTAATATTTCGAAATTAACCTTATATGGTTTAAATAAGTGAAATATGGCTGATAAATTAGGTTTAGGAAATGAAGTAAGGGAACTCAAAATAGGACAGAGCTTTACCAATCCAAAAACGAAAGCTTTCCACACTCTTAAATGTAAGTCAAATGAAAGTCTTGAGTTTTGTTTAATTGAGAGTTTCTTGTAGATGATTTCAAACCTGCCTCTGTGGATACCAGTAAAAAAGCTAATGTAGAAGTTCCAGGAGTGAATCAGGTTACTGTAACAGTGCCACATTTAGGTAAATGAAAAAACTTCTACAAAATATCAAAGATTCTTTAAACATAATTTTTTCCAGATGGTGCTGATATTCCACATACAGTGTTCAAAGGATCCCAGAAGCCTTACACTAAGGAATGTGTCCTTATAATAAATAGGGCGACTGGTGAAATCACTATAGAAAAATTGAATTGCAATATTCAAGTCAAGAAAACTAGGAGTGAATATAGTAAACCACAAGCATCAAAGGGTGAGTTAAGGTTTCAGTTCACTCCCTTGATACCACAAATGTTTTTATATCATATATTAAGAATAAATGAGAAACACAGGTAAACATTTCACAAAAGGCTACTGATTAACTACAAATAAAACACATACCTTTTCCTCTAATCCTAGACCTTCAACAAAATTTCTGAATGAATGGACAAACTCTCTACCATCAGTTGATAAATTAGAAACATTGGTATTTCTATTTTCAATATGTTTCCTCACAAAACAGCATTTCAACTGTACATATTTCATTCTTTTAGATTATAGATGTTGACAACACATTTGAGACTCTGATTGTCATTATACAAATCGTCTGTTTCTTCATTAAAAAGACTTTCTCACCTCTAAATAATTCTTCAAGCAAATTTTATATATAGATTGCACCTTCAGTTGCCTCAGTTCAGCCTGTGTTGATCTTTGAGCTACCCTTTTTTGTTTACATCATTTCCATAAGACAGGACCACCTGCCAATTTGAATACAAATCCTGTGTATGACTTGATATCTGATGAATCATTTGCCCAGTCACTAATCTACAAAATTCTAAAACTTTATCTTTTACATTTATGTAGTTTCCTTTAAGCATCCAATACTTGTTTGGCTGAAAGCCAGTGCTCATTGGTATGGTTGCAAAAGTTGCAAAAGCTATATCTGGTTGTGTACATACAACCAACCAAATGACATCGTATCAAATACTGATATGGTTTATCAATTCAAAGTTCAACCTAGATCTACTGAAAATTCAAATGTAATAATTCCATAATAATCATGCAACTTTTTTGCATGATCTACACATCCATGTATAGAGTTACTTATTTTCAAATTGATTACTTCCTTCCTTTTTTTTGGAAAATTCCCTCATCCTTTTTTTGTATCAAGATGGAGTAGTAGAAAGCCAAAAGCTTTCTTTCCCAAAAAATAATAATTCCCATTCAAAAAAAAACTCATACACAATGAACAATCTTCACTTCAATAATCAGTTAATTAAAATAGTTGTGTCTCTGTTTTTTCCCAACACCAAATCGTTATTTTTAACACCTCGACACGTGTTTCGATCACCAAGTGATCATCTTCAAAGAGGAAGATTAAAACTTGTCCGAAATGTATTCTGTAATTTCTTCTGGATACCCTGGTACTGTGTTGCTAGCAATTCTTCATTTGGAATTTTTAATTCAGGTAGTTTTACCTTCCTTTTTAACTTTTCAAAGATGGGAAGTGCAGTTGTACCAATAGAAGTGTCAGGCATTTTCATATGTACTATTTTTTACAAACTTTCAAAAAATACTATATGTAATAATTCTTTCTCACACCAAAACGTTTTCTGGGCCCATAACCTGTTAAACTAACCAGTGTAGGATGGATAGAACACAATATTTTTACTCTAATCAAATTTCTAATTCAGCTGTTCCTCACAACAAGAAAATCAATGCAACAACAACTTTATTACCGACTAGGGTTAAAACACTTATTCACTTTTTCTATAAGTGAAAACCAATTTGAGGTATTACGACTTTGTTTGGCACTTTCAATTCATAAGTATTGTATTTGTATTTATGAAATTTGTTATTTTTCAGCTGATAGGTTGAACCCAAACAACAGATCTGGTAACACTTCTACAAAAGGTCTTCCATTGAGGTCTCAAACCCCCCCTGCTATTGTAGGACACCGTGTGTCTAACAAAACGAAGGTTACGAGTGGCAGTCGAAGAGCTGACAGACAAATAACTCAGCTGGTGCCAAAACATTCACCGTTACATGCGAGTCCAAGTTACTCATCTCCAGGTCATCCTGTCAAGAGCCCCAAGAGGGATCTACATAGTAATGTTAATGAGTAAGTTATTTTACATTATCTAGTGTCTATTTGTCTCAGGAATATTGTAGATTTGAACTGCCATTGCCTAACAGATTAACAGATTTGAAACCTAAAATTAAATTATGATTTTTCATTCATTTCCAAAAAATATTCAACCCTCATTGGGTTATTGAAGTAATAATTTTTTTGTTAGATGATAATTTTACAATTATAGATACTAGGTACACCTGGCAGTGCCAAGTGCTAAAATTCCTTTCTTATTAGTCAGTGGGCTATGCTTGAAAACTGGCAGTAAAAAAATCTAAAGAAATGAACTTTAAACGTTCAAGCCAGTTTTGGCTATACCTATACAGTAGGTTGAATGGATTGATACCTATCAGAAAACAACTACTTCTCTGGCTAATACCACGAAGGGCGCTGGATTATATCCGACAGGTGTCAGGGCAGGAATCTTCACAGAAAATTTCTTGCATATGCAATTGGCAATACAACTGAAAGAGTCAACCTTCAATTTTGCAACGGGCACACTTGCAGATCGGTTTCGGGCTCATTAGCCACTCGTCAGTGCAAGAAAGTGCAGTTGGTTAGTACCTCGTCCACTAGATGGAGTGACATTTTGTTGTTCGCTCCAACTTAGAAAAAGGAATGAAATACTGTGAAAGAATTCAGATTTTCAATTATGGAATATCATTAACTTTAGGTCGATGATTGTCACTATCTTGCACTGATGAGTAGCTAATGAGCTCGAAACCGATCTGCAAGTGTGCCCGTTGCAAAATTGAAGGTCGACTCTTTCAGTTGTATTGCCAATTGCATATGCAAGAAATTTTCTGTGAAGATTCCTGCCCTGACACCTGTCGGATATAATCCAACGCCCTTCGTGGTATTAGTCAGAGCAGTAGTTGTTTTCTGAGCAACCTGTCTGCAAGTGTGCCCGTTCCAAAATTGAAGGTCGACTCTTTCAGTTGTATTGCCAATTGCATATGCAGGAAATTTTTTGTGAAGATTCCTACACTGATGCCTGTCGGATATAATCCAACGCCGTTCGTTGTATTAGCCAGTGGAGTAGTTGTTTTCTGATAGGTGTCAGTCCATTCAACCTATTGTGTAGGTATATCCGAGACTGGCTTGAAGGTTTAAAGTTCATTTCTTTAGATTTAAAATTCCTTTGTTAGAAAGATGAAAAATTTCCATGAAGGTGTATTTTGAGTCATAAAAGTCGGGGAGTATGTGAAAACTTGAATCCATTCATTTTTGTCCACTACATAATTGAATATTACTTGAGTTTTATCCCAACACCAAACCGTTATTTTAACACCTCGAAACGTGTTTTGATCACCAAGTGATCATCTTCAAAAGGAAGATTGAACTAAATATACATACAATGTCATCCTTATTTACAGCATAGAATCCTCTACTAGGTACCTGTGTCTTAAGTGTCTTCAATTAATTTCACAATGTTGCCTTATTTACTAGTCTCAAATTAATTTTACAATGTGTCCTAATGTAATAGTCAGCTATATAGCTATATACTGTTAAGTATTGGTCCCCCATGTCCACCTAATGTCCTTTATTCAACATTTTCATATTGCTTTTACTGACTTCCACTAGACTTATCTCAATGAATTGCAGAGATTAATGAACTGTCTATCAATCTTAAACAAAATTCCAATTTTTCAGATCGCATAACCAGAGTACTCTTGCCAGCCTTCCTATGATTGGAGTAGATGACTTCTCAGACCCGAGGCCTTCTTCTAGAAATGCTCCTATAGCAAACACCCAGAATTCTCGACCATCACAATATACAACACAACGCCCTCAAACCGAAAAATGGCCTGTACCAGCAGCAGTTCCACTGCAAAAAGTGAATAATGGTGTAGGTGAAATCACTGACTCTTCCTCATCAAGTAGCAATAGTGACTCAGATTCTGAAGAAGATACCACTATCACTAATAAAAATACAAACATGAAACCAAATGGTTGCAGCAATGGGAATCCTAGCCCAATGAAGATAGATACTCGGTTGCTCAATGATGATTTATGTCTGTCTGAAAGCGGTTCTGACTCAGACTGATGTGTTTTTGAAGGGTGAGTCAATGATATGCATCTTTACTTTTATTAAATCATTTTTGGTCTTGAGGGCTAATGATATTTTTAAGTTTGAAACATCATTTCACTCTAACAATATGAGTACCAAGTAATTTAAACCCTTATCAGTAAACAAACCCTCTGTACTACGTGCAGGGTGTTACTGATAGATCAAATGGTCTTCTACTGGCAGCAACAAGTTTTTCACGATTCACACAGTGTGAATATAACTACTTAATGCTAAGCAGTTACCTTCTCCTGACAAGAAATTAATTAATACTTACTTTAAAAGGCATGATAATTCCTTGGATTAGATAACTACTAAGAGGAACTGGGAACTTCCAATAATTAAACATATAAAGCATTTATTACCTGAGGGAATCAGTTACTAATTCAAGAGGAGAATGTAATTGTGTACAAATGTGATGATGTCATGAATCCCAACATTTTGTATGATTTGCCTACTATAGTATTTTTATGTGGAATATAATTTAACTGGCTATCGAAAATGACACCCAGATCCTTGAAGTTGTCTACTTGTTTCAAAATTAAACCATTTAATTCGTAGGTGAAATGAAGAGGGTGTTTAGATTCAGAGAAATAAATAATAAATCATGTATCCAGGTTTAATACGAGATCATTCATAACAGACTATTCATATAAGTTTATTTTATCTTCAAAGGTGGTTGACAGTGTTTCATTATTTCGGACTTCCATTGTCTAATATGATATGATTTGAAATCTCTGAAATTTTTATTTTATTGTAATTTAATTTCAGTTTTTTTTTGCTCAATATAATTGTTATTTTCAGCTATTCATTTTAATTTTCAATTTTATTTGTTCTTTCAGGAAATTCAAATCATATTATATTATATTAGACAATGGAAGTCCGAAATAATGAAATTTATTTTATCTTGTTGAAGTTCATAACACTCTTTCGGAGATGTTACATGCATATTTATTTTGACATCTGTAAACAATAAATTTTGGCTAGAGGTAGAATGAGATGCAAGGTCACTTATATATAAATTATATAGAAGTGGGTCCAAACGAGATCACTGTGGGACTCCTGATGTTACTTTAATTGCACTAGAAATATGATTATTAATTTTCACATGCTGAGTACGATTTGAAAGTTAACTGCATAACCGATATAATCAATTTGGGAAATCAAGCAAATCTAGTTTTTAAAGATGAGAAAATGGTTCACCCTTTTGAAAGCCTTTGAGTATTCCGCATAGATCGAGTCAATCTGGACTCCCATCTCCAAGGTATTCACAATTTCATTTTGATAGGACAGTAAAATGGGTACTTCGGGTTCCAGGTCACTTCGATCATGGCTAACCAGCCTAGATTTTGTTCTCTTTAATTTACTTGTGATGCACTGTTTGGAACCTTTGGTGTAGTAATGAATATTACTGGAGAATATTACACCTCGACACGGATTCTCTCTAATTTACTTTATCAGCACTAGTAAACAAATTGAAAAACCCACATTGTTAACTGAATATCTTTATCTAATTGAAGTTATTAATAAATCAAATATGTTTTTCAGATGCTGTACAACCTCTCCTGTGTATTTTTGTGAATATGACAATGTGGCAAAGTTTATATGGTATTGATATCTAATGTTTATAAGAAAACTATATGTATTATATTTACAGTAATAAAATACTGCAACTTATTGTTTTTGTCATTTATCGAAGAGAAAATTTATTTAGTCTTTTTTATCATCTTTTGAAATTAAAACTGATTGATTTCATATTTGGCAACTGTTTTTCTTTTTCTTTTCATAATCCATTCAGTTTTCTCTTTTCTTAATGAATATTTACAGGATACTTGTATACTCTGTAAAGTTTGTCCAAGTGATAAGGTACACTGAAGGGTATGAATAAAAATATGGAAATGTTCTGAAGGTTGGTGTTTTTTAAATGAACATTACTGAAATGTGGCATCATGATGTTCGTAAAATTCTTAACTGCATAGGCAAAATCACTCTTGGAGGTTTTTATGATTTCAAGAAAGGAGTAACTCGACAAGTATGTCTATAAATGCTTCTTTCAACTTTTGGTAATAAAGATGATATAAGGGCATCGAAAGGTTTTTCTATGATGGTGTTGTTATAGTAACATTAGAATCAATGCATGAAAAACTCATCTGGAATCTAGGGATTTATTATTGTCAAGAGAAATCGTCAAAAAATCAGAGCTCGTTCTGAATGAAGGGTACGTCAGGACGCAAAGGTTGTTAAATGTACTGCGTTGCTGAGCGTTATTCGGGTCTTTCATGGCTGGGGGCACTTCTGTCAACCCATGTTTATTTTTATAATATAAGCGAATGATTGGAACTTTATAGCTTTAGCAATATTGTGAAGTTCTTTATATGTTGTGGGACTGTTGGAAATTTATGTGAAGTTCATTAGTTGTAACTGCTCGCTGTATGTGCACGCTACTACTCTGAAAAAATGGCTCAACCGATTTAGGTGTGGTTTTCACTTATGTATTGCATTAGGCTTCACTTAACATCCAGTATTTCATTTATTCAAATCGGTTCATGGCAGTTCAAGGATTCACAGCGAAGTCAACGCAATGGAAAACAGAAATAAATACTTATTTCACAAATAATACTTCAGAATGTTCAGTTGATCATTGAAGGGAATATATTTTTAGGAGAGATTAGTTTTTCAGAAAGAAAATTTTCAAGTTACCTACCTAAACCATGCCCCATAGACCATACATTTCCCGTTTGAATTACATGAGATTTTGCTACTTTTTACACTGAATTTTTTTTCTCCTCAAACAAGATGACTCACAGCAATAAAACACATGTTTTTATTAAGAAATTGAACGCTCTCCTCCACGAAAATGCTAGTCACCAACGAACCAAATGTACCATTGTTAAAAAATGTTCAGTCAGCAGAATTCTATTGATAAAGAATATTGTTCTGCAGTATAAAGAAATAAATTGAGAAGTGTGGAATGATATCGAGAGAAAATCCAATTTCATAAACCGGGGGAATTCCATCACGCTCCATGGATGTCCATTGCAATTCATTGTTTAAAAATTTATATTTTCCTCGACATTTTTAAGCTAAGTGAAAACAATCATTTTGAGAACATTTGTCTGCTGTCTATGTATTTGTGTGTTCTAATTTCTAAAATGGTAGCGGTTTTCACTGTTATATTGTACTTTGTAAGTTTCATTGATTCATTTCTAGCGGTTCATAAACAAAAAACATGCCAATTTGAAGAATCGAGTAAAAAATTTGTTGACACTAATTTCTATAAAATTGAAAGTTATCAAGTTGTCAAAGAAATGTCAATTAGAAAGAACACCAAAAAGAACGTCATATATTTGTTTAGAAAGTGTTATTAATAAGTAAATCAGATCAAATACCAAACTTCGCAACAGTTTTGGCTACAAGGTGAATTGGAAATATTTCAAAATGGACGCACAACAGAATTTATGAAATTTCAAAATGGACGCACAACAGAATTTATGAAATTTCAAACTGCAATATCTACTCTCTTCTCTCAATTACAAAGTTCATAGAGTCAGACAAACTGTGAATCATCAAGCAAGGGAGAAATTGTGATGAATATCATACTTCTAGCTAACTTCGAAAATTTTGACAAGAAAGAATCAATTTTAAATTACAAAAGCAGGTTCCAGAATTTCTATCAAAATGAACAACATTTCCAGAATTTGTAAGTACACTTAAGGGTAATATAAGTGATTGTGAATTCACATGCGAGTGCAAGAAATCAGTTGCAGAAATCTTCCTGACAGCTCAATTCATTCGTGGATTATACGTTAATAGTATTCGTAAACAATTACTTCAGCCTAATATCAAACCATTCAAAGTAATTCCGCTCGAATCTTCAAAAATTGATCCTCAAAAAATTGACTAGAAAACAATTTCAACATCATCTTCAACAGTTGATATCAACAGTTCACACCAATCTGTTCATAAATGCACAGAAATCCTGAACGTTCATTTATCCCTCCAAGAACTAGAAAATAAAGGTACAAATAGGTGACTCAGTCGCAAATATAACCTTGAATTAGTAGGACACTGAACAAGCCTCACTCAAATGTACCTTATGCAACAGGACTGGTCACGTTTCTGAAGTCTGTATCACTTCATTAGTTACAAAAAAATAAAATCTGAATCGTCTAATCAAATTCAAAGCGATGATTCACATGAAATTTGAAACTGGACGCATTTGAAACTACAGGAATCATAACGAAAATAACAATATCCAACTGGAGATTACCATTAGTCGTAATACCAAAAGCAGATGAAGGTGTAAGTTTTGCTGTCGATTACAAAGTCGGCGTTAACAAGCGACTTATGAATTCACATCATCCAAGTGTGAAAATCGAAGACATTTCAAATGACATTGATCACGTGGTAAGAAGTTGCCCATGCTGTGCATCTGCTCAGCCTTCAAGAGCATCATTGCATAGACTATGCAGGGCCGTTTCAAAATCATAATTTTCTTGTTGTTATCGACATGAAATCCTCAAGCGTAAACTTTACACTTGAGGAAGCTATTGTATATGAAAACACGTGTCGCGGTTTTTGTAAGACCCTTTATAGTGAAAATTATACAATAAACTGTAATAATTAGTTTTGAATATTTTCAGAAAAAGAAACTCACTTTTTTTCAAAATGAAATTTCTAGGATTTATGTGAAATTTCAAAATTGATGTTGATAGCACTTGTCATGAGCACTGATTGATATTAATTTTAAGTGGTTAAACAGGTCTAGTACATTTAATTGTTACAAAATTTTGTAAAAGCTGTCTAGCCTTCAACTTTTTTCATTGTTTTAATGCATTTATTATTTTATTTTCAATAAATGTTTAATGAAATACAACTTCCTGTAATTAATTATCTCGGTTTGTATAATAAGAATTATGACAATTAATCTTCAAGTTCATGACCAAGCAAATTAGGGTTGTTAAGCTTTATAGCATTTATTCAATAAATAAAAAATTAAAATACTGTATAAACATACTGTAAATAAAATATGTTTAACTATTAAATCCTACATATCATTATTATGTATTACAATAGTGTGTTTTCTTCATATGTTGTTTAACATATGATTTATCATTAAAATTCTTATTGCAAATATTGCAAAAAAATGGCTTCTCTCCTGTATGGGTGTATAAATGCCTTGTCAGTTTATTTTTGGCATAATAGGCCTTGGGACACATATGGCAAATATACTTCCTCTCCTTAGAAGGCAGTTTGATTTCTCCCACTCCTATTCCATGTATTTTGGCCATATGAATTTGCATCACACGTTTATCTTTATATTCCTTATCACAATGAGAACATTTGAAATCCCTCACATTCGAGTGTGTCCTCATATGACGCTGCAGCACGCATTTGTCAGTAAACTTTTTGTCACACAAATGACACTGAAACTTTTTATCGCCAGTGTGTCTACGCATATGACAATCATAGTTGGATTTTATAGGGAATGGTTTGTTGCATATCTGACAGAAATATTTCCAGAGTTGTGGATCTGTATGCACCACAAGTTTATGAGACCTAAAATAGAAAATAATTAAAAAAATATGAATAAAAATTTATTCTTTCTTGAAAGTTTTATAGATTCATTACATACATCTATAAAATTACATTAGACTATATGGTCATGCGATAATTTATTTGATGGATTACTAAGAAGAATCCCCAAATAGATAACCATTACCTGGGATTTTATTTTCCAAATTGGGATAAGGTTCATATATAAAAAATCGTTTATTACATTTCTGTATTTGAATTATATATCCATTTCCAGATGATTCTTACATTTTCTAGGGAAATACATGATTCATAGCCTGACTGAAGCTTGAAACTGGTCTGTATTTATAATGTAGGTGATGAAAAAAAAAAAATAATAAACATGAAAAAAAAAATGGAATCTACTTTCAGGTTCAATTCTTCTTTATTCAATAATCCAATCATTGTATTTGATACTTTATATGGCATACTATTCACTAAAACTATTGGGATTTGTGATAAACAGAATATCAGCATATATTATAATATAAACATCATAAAAGCTAGAGATATTTTTAGAACCAACCCTAATTTCTTTTTGAATAAATGATGGTCGATTTGTAGTTATTTAAACGTATGTAATATAAATCGAAATTAATTGATATGTCAAAAATAACAAGTTTTCATTTGTACAATAAAGAAAAAAACTCTGTTATCACAAAAACTTTTCCTAATGAAAAAACAAAATTAGTACATTGTATGACCTCTACGCTCCACATTAATCAATCATAGACAAAATGACGTCGATGAGATTCAGGTCGGAGGATTGTGCTGGCCTATGGTCGGAAGATTGTGCTGGCCATAGCAATACATCATTTCCTTTGTTGACGAGCCAGTCTGTCACTAGACGAGCGTCATGTAAATGAGCATTACCATGCATGAGGTGGAAGTTTTGACTAAGAGCACCAGATAACGGGCAACCGATATGGTGAAGAATGGGGTCGAGTTACTGCTGAACTGTAAGGAAGTGATTTGGAAAAACGAGGTTAGTTCCATTTATTTTTCTAAATTCAAGTATAAGTTGGTACCCGTCATTGCATAACTTAGGTATCTCTGATGCTTTTGTGTATTTTCACAAAACTGTCTCATGGTGCTTTGAGGTGGCTTGTCCAAAAAAATGCACCACTGTTCGCAGTGTTGATACCGCAAACCATCCTTGGATAACGAATGAGATTGTACAGAAAGGCAAATATTAAAGGGAGTTGTTTGGGCAAGCCAAAAACAACTATAATGCAGCATGTATGAACCACAATTACACAAAAACAGGATAAAACGAAAAAAATAATTTACTACACAAACAGAGTAAAAAATGCAGCTAATAAAAGAAGAATAAGACCATGCCACCTGCATGGGCTTATTATGTCATTTAAGTAAACAGATTAGAATATATGAGTAGGGTCAAATCCAGATTTTAATTCAGAAAAATTCACTTCCATAAATGATCCTAAGTGTTGATATGAATTATTATCTTTGTTAATTATAATTTCAACTTTCAAGTTATAGATACAAGTATTTATGGGCGTTTTAACCCTAGATAATTGCATCACTTGAAGATGGAAACTTTCAAAATTAGTAATCATATTTATATCATTACTATAATTTGGTGAGTTGAAATTTGAGATTATATCTGCTGGTTCAAAAATCAAGCAGATGTACTTGAGAGGACTGTCAAAAAGCAACATGTGGGTGTCCTTCAATGATGATAACCGTATTAAATAATACTTCTATGGAAAAAAGGGCTACACTATGTTTCCTTGCAGTAAAAAATAATAAATGCATAACTCTAACAGAGTGCTCAAACTAAATTTTGTGATTTTGTTATGATTTGCCACAGGTGTTCTAGGCGGATTCATAATACTTTACCAGGTCTAGCCTATTTTTGTATTGCAAATAAAAGATTTTCTGAGCTTTCAGGTCGTTTAATTACCTGCAGTGGCGTGCGTTTGAGTATATAATCAATACCTGTTAAAACTAATAACAACGTTGATTAATGATATAATATTAATAAAAAGTCTTCAAAAGAAACTGGTATTACAATTTGAAATCTTAAAGCCGAGTATCAAAATTTACTGAAACATACTCTAAGCAAAATTGAAAGGAAAGTGTGGACAAATGATGGTTGTATTATAATTAAAAGATCAAAAAGAAATAATTTATCAAAAATGCACAATGCGAGTCCTACTTAAGTTTATGCATTGTCTTATCTCTATAACTGTGTTAGGAATCACACGTTAAAAGGTAAGACCTCGTTAGTCCTTAGCTCGCACAAGATTCTCAACTTGAATTATTTTTTGAGAATATTGGGAACTCCATAAATCCAGACGTCTGACGACGTGACAGAATGAAGAAATCTGCCAGACGTCTGACGATGTGACAGAATGAAGAAATCTGGCATATATAGATTAGAATGTAGTGAATGCTCTGCAGTATATACAGGCCAGACCGGTAGAAATTTCGAAGTAAGACTCCGTGAACACGTCGGTTTAGACAAAAAATCTTCTATGTACAAGCATCTACAAGAAACAAACCACAAAATAAGTAAGGAAAACCTCAAAATCTTACATACATGTAGTAAAGGAAGGAAAATGAATTTGTTAGAAGCCATGGAAATCAATAAATCGATTAAAAACTCAAAATATAGAACTCTTAACGAACAAACATATTTGTGTAAGTCTCCACTTTTGAATTTATAAAGATGACAACGTAATTAACCACAGTTTGAAGTTTATGTAGTTGGTATTAATAAATGTAGGTATATATCTTATTACCTACTATATATATATATATATATATATATATATATATATATATATATACTCCGATATTTCTCTTAGGTCAGTAGTGTTTGAATATGAATGAGAATGGTGTAAAAACCGAAACCTTGGTCGTATTAATATCAATACATTAAGTAAGTGGAAATTAGACAAAGTATTTTATTTCTATATCTAGATCATTCAATTGAAGATGAATTTCCACAAAATAAATAAGTCATCAATATCACAAATCACATGTTAGTGTTGAGTTTGCCTGATAAGTCTTCTTCCACAATTTTTTTAGAACTGAAGTCTGATTTACTCTCATTAACGTTTGGATAATTTTTAACAGAAGAAGATGGGGAGAAATCTGTTATATCAGGAAACTTAGTTATATCAGACCAGTTTTGTGGGCTAAAGAAAATGCCATCAAGACTTTGAGAAGGATAAATAGTGCCAAGGATTGATGCAGCCTTTCCTCTCTGAATCGCAATGCTGATTCGTTGTATGAAATGATCTTGCTCTAGAATCGCCTGCTACTGTAATTAGTTTTCAACCAATATCTCTGAAAAAATCGGAAGCAAAGGAACCAAAGCTACCAAATGTTTCAATGGCAATTGGATAGAAAATATATCGTTCTTCCAGACGAATGTATTTCTGCTTCGCAAACATCACCAGATGTTTGAGAAGTTGAATTGAGATGAGAGCGAGCCAAGGTATCAACACAGGTGAAGTCCCAAACCAAAGGTTTTCCATGTCTCCAAGGAATGAGAGATATTCCATCAGGGCGTTTTCCATCATCTCAGCTAATTCCAAGAGGTTCAATCACAGAAGGAATATTGGCTGTTGACAATGCACATTTAATTATGTCATTTACTGCATAATGAAGAAGCGACCTGCACTAAATTTACAACTGAGGCCATGAGTACCATTTTCATCAACAACGAAACTGCGCCGACGTTGGTGATTAACACATATTAACACTTCAAATATGAATTACACTCCAAATATGAATATCACTGATATGACGTGGAGGTTGCAAAGCCAAGCTTCAACATCGACCACCTATGAGATTCCTCCTGCGGCTTTCACCACAAGGCAACTAGTTAAAACAGCGCTGTCTGGATAACCCTGAAGAGGCATAAGCCTATAGCAGGGCCCCACACAAAATACACTGTCACAAATATTTTATAATTTTATCCAAAAGTATAATAAACATTTTTGACTTGACTTGCGCTGTCTGGTGTGTTGTGTTTGGCTCTGGTTTTCCACTAGTTGCCTTGTGGTGAAAGTTGCAGTGAAAGACAGAGGACAAAGCTTAGCTTTGCAACTGATCGTCTTGGGAAGTCTCATTTATCTTTGAAATTCGAGGATTGAGTTCTCTGTCGATTCCTTAGATGATGTCTTTGTGAGGGAAGATGTCACCCAACAATAAAATAATTTGGGAAAGTTCAATTATATTCTCCATGAAAAGTCAAAAATTAGACAAACCAAGGTTTGACTGAATAATTTTTTAGTAATTAGCACAACAAGCTTGCCAAAGATGTATTTATTTTTATAACAACTTAAACAACACACCTACCTCAAGTCTTTGTGAGTATTGAAACTTTTGACACAAGTTTCACACTTATATTCTCTCATATTAAGGTGCTGTTTTTCATGTATGTTTAGATCCGTTTTAGTAATGAATCCTTTTCCACAATATGTACACATATTTGACCTCACAGCTTCATGATATTTAATATGTTGCATAAGATTAGAGGAGTTACCAAAGCGGCTATTGCATCGTGTACAAACAAAAGGTCTAACATCTTTACTATTCATGCCATGCTCTTCAACACAATGTCTCACAAAAAGAGTGCTTGAATTGTAGGTATTGGTACATTTTTCACATTGAAATTGTAAAACTTTTCTTTTTCGTTTAGATGATGATGTGGATTTATCTGAAAGGCATATATAATTGGGTATTAAAGACATTTTCACATAAATTTCTAACCTCTGATAATCTCGAGTTTGACATTAACCTCCACCTTTTTTTCATCTTCCTCACTAGAAAGAGTATTAGTGGGATCATCATCAAATTCATCTTCATCCTCATAGTCCTCATCTTCATCTTGCTTCTTTTCATCGGAATCTTCAATATCTTCTGAAGAATCAACATTCTCTTCGACTTTAATTTTTTCTTTTTCCTCAGAAGAGTTTTCCAACTGTACTTTCCGAACAGCATCGGACTTTATACAAGTTTCTCGAAATGTATAAACAATACTTAATAAATTGGTACATGGTTCACAGATTTGGTACCCTACTTTCCATTCCTGAAAAGTTTTGTGAAATATACCTTTATTACCCATGACACACTACTTACAATTTGAGAAACACTTATTTGCAGTTTTGAAAACAAAGTTACATTATTGTCATCTTTCTTCGATAGTTTATTTAGACCTAAGAAATTGTTCAGGCAGACACAACAACTATTTTCCATACTATTCATTTTTTTTCCAATTTCCATTCGAATTAGGATAGAGTTAATAATACTTTTGTTGAGAAAATCATTTATAATTCAGTTATTCTACATTCTACAGAAGTCACATAAACTTAAACTTCGTTACTGGACTTCCCAACAAGTTTACAATAATTTGTACGTTTATTTATTTATAAACAATGAAACCAATAACCTCCAAATTTCCACATGTCATATGTCTGGACACGAAAACACAGAAATGACAGAACCATTGCCACACTTACAGGTCACAGTGTTCCATAACATGGAATAGGGTGCCAATTCAAAAGGTATTATTCAGGTTGGTCATGGCAACGTATAGAAGTAAACTTTTACTTCTATACGGTGGTCATGGAGACAGTCCTAGAACAAAAAAAAAACAGTCGCTCAGTTGAACCTGAGAAAGTTATGTACAAACCCATTCTGAATAACCAGTTGTGTAACTATTTTGAACCGTCCTAGAGGCGAACCCGAATATGCTAGAGATGGGCTTATCGATATTAGATGTTATCGATATGATATCTTATCGATACCGATATTTTGAATTCGTATCGATATTCCTTATCGATATATCGATATTTTTTATCGATATATAATAGATAAAAAAACACATTATGTAAAATATATTACTGAATAAATCAAATTCTCACAACTCGAAAACAAAAAGTAACCTAAATGAATTAAATAAATTCTAACAATCGGAAAACGAAAAGTAACAACATAACTTAAATTAATTAAATTTGTGAAATAAAATATTTACATAAAACAAAACATTTATTCTGGATAAACTAAATATATACCTAGAAACTTAATCTAAATTTGAAGCTGAAAATATAATTTTTCCAACTCTCTTGGGACTGAGGCGAGTTCTACGGTCTCGTAGGAGTTGTCCACTCTTTCCGATGGAACAGACGTATAAGATTGCATATCTAAAGAATATAACAATCAGTCCCATTTGGTATTTAGTTATAAAAGATTGAATTACTGTACACCTGGCTTGTCTCCATGAATCATTTCCATCAATATTTTCAAAATATATCCAGCATGCACTGCGTTTTTGTCTGGGTTTCTTAACTTTTCCTTTTTTACTTTTTCTAGGGATGTCATATTCCTTGGTATATTAAGATGATGAAAGATTGTTATTGTTAGGAAATAGAAACAAACCAACAAAGTCAAAACAAAAAGTAGATTGGATGAAGTGACAAAATTATTTTTTTATTTAAGTTGACCTAACAGTAATGTAATATGACAAATGACAAATTGCAAATCTCGAAGACAGACACTCTTCTTTCCTACCTTTACTTCTTCTTCTGAGCTGTACAATGAAACTATGTTGCCAACTAGCCAATCGTCTTACTTAATAGTTACGTGGAAGAAGTATCGTTTTATAACAACAAAAGTGTTTCATTCTTTTCATTAAATTGATCATGAATTTCCACAAAATAAACAAGTCATCAATTACACAAATTATTTCGATATTCTTATGGATACTACTTTATTTATCGATATTCTTATCGATATTACTTTTTGTATCGATATTCGAAATGTTTATCGATACCTTATCGATATATCGTATCGATAAGCCCATCTCTAGAATATGCCTTATGTAATATATTATGACAAAAAATTTTAATTGTGAAAATATTTGATTCAATTTGGAAAACATCAGTGATTGAAATACAATGAATTTATTCTAGTAACATTTACTAATCATTTGGTAAATTTGATGGTAATATAAATGTGCCTGGAACTGTCTTCTAAGTAACTTTGTATAACTCTAGCCATTATATTATCATATTATGACTTTTAGACTCGTATTTAATTCAGGAAATATAATGATTATATATTTTCAACTCAAGTTAATGGAAATATGGGGGAAGTAGTTATAGCAATGAATAGGAACGAAGAAAAGGTTGGAATCGATTTTGCAATGCCTCATCAAAAAATGTATCATAGTTCACGGGAGTTTGAATAATTATAACTGATGAGGCAAGAGACGTTCCTGTTAAATCCACTATGAAGTGAAGTATATTTAACTCAAATAACGAAAATATGTTCCACCACAGTCATACTCCTTCAGGCTTCTCATCAATGACGAGTTCATTGTAAAAACTATATTTTCGTGTATACCTTTGAGGGTACCTAAAAAAGCATAAATTAGTTTACAAATGAAAATTGCCATACAAGCTGTATATGTATATACTTTGAAATATCAAATATTCTCATACAATTATAATTCACAGTTCTGATGAGTTTTTTCTAACATTCATTATTGTATTCAACTTTTTATTTCAGTGTTTAAACATGTTATTTTTATTGCTGAAACTAATAATTTTCTTTTTTGCTGCTATTGTATTTGATAATAATTTTTGAAATAATTTCATAATGAAGGATTTGAAAGAAAAAATAGAAAACATGTTTTAAGAATCCAAATTCTCGTTATTCTTCAATAAATCTCACAGATCACTACATTTTTTCATTGGTTTAATAGACGCTGTGTATTCTTCGTATTTTTTTATACCGCAGGCGTTACTCTTCGATGGTAATAAATCCCAACTAACAACTTCGACTTCCTTACGAATTGAATATCTATATGCTACAATGTTTTCCAACGTTTTTAAATAATGAAATAAAATTTTCCACTTTTTGACAAAAAAACTAAAAATGTCAAAAAATATTTTACTATGGTAAGAAGTTACTAAGTAAGTGATCCTCAGATAATAATAGTGAATTTGTACTTTCGAATCTGGGGCCTATTTTGAGACAAAAGATAAATCGTTCTACGAAAGTGGTATTGAAATGTTAGAGCGGCGCTGGAATGATTGGGTGGCTCTTGATGGAGATTACGTTGATGAATAAAGCCATTTTTTAACAAAATAAACGAGTTTCCTTTCTTAGGCCCGGAACTTTTCAGCCCAATTGTTAAGATTGGACATCACAAAATCCCTAATTACTTATTTGGAATACTGACAAAAAAGTGAAATGCACCAATGTCTTACTCGCCACTAGCGTTTCTAAGCATCACTCATCACAATTCGAAAGAAATTTTATGTTGTTTCAAAACTTATGGAGTATATTTCAAACTGTGATATCTCAGTGAATACTCATTCAATTTAATTGGAATAAGTGCTAGTCGAATCAATGCACTTTCGCCAACGTAATACAAGCCGATCAATTCCGTCAGCATAAAAAGTGTGTGCTCGGGATTCGATGACGTCGACGAAGGCCTCTTTTGCTTTTGCCTGGCCCTGATTGAAGAAGGTTCTACCGGTGAGAAAGTTATAAAAGTACTTGAAAAGATGGTAGCGGTTGGTGAGAGGTCTGGGAAGTACGGTGGGTGAGGCAGAACGTAGACGCTCAATTCGTTTGATTTTCTAACGGTGATTTGTGAAACGTGTGGACGTGCTTTTAGTGGGACAGGATTGTACCCCTCCCGTTGACCAGTGCCAGCTATTGCCGACGAAATTTTCAGTACATTACGTAGATTTCTGGTTTATCATGAATCACACCAGCTGCTGACCACCATACAGTAACCCTGGTCTTTTTTTGGTGGGTTTTCACCTTTGAGAAGTGCCTGGGTGGCTTATCGGTGTCAACCACTGTCCTGAACGTCTTCTGTTTAGCGGATCCACTTTGCATCACACGTGCCAATCCGACCCACAGATGCAAAGAACATACCTTGAAATTTCTGCCTTCCCAATTATACCTAACGATACATTTGATTCAGCAATTCGTGATTTTTTTCGCATCTGGTTTTGTTGAGTTTGTTTCCTCTCCAGATGAAAATTGCTGACCACCAATATTCCTAGGTTTGTTAACAGGACCAAGAGTCAGATAAATGAAAAGTTTTTACTCTGCTTCGAAGACTCAGGGTCGGATTCATTGTGCTCCATAAAGTGGTATCTCAAAGGTTCTGTTAGCGACGAGTTGGCTCGGTCATATATCCTTTCAGCATAGATACACACACTCTAACCTTCGCAGGTGACATCTGCTAGGTGAGGTATTTCAATACCCCTTGCTGTAAGGTAGCATAATACAGACAGAAGTGATTTTGATTGGTCTTGTATCATGAATATTTGCTTGCTACCCAGACAACAAAATTAAATTTTGAAACCTAATAAAGTGTATCATAATGAATTTATTCCATTTCGTTATATAACATTATAGACATAAAACCAAAATAGATTGCCAGCAAAATAATCGCAAAAGATTTTATTACCTGGCTTCATTTTATGTATAAACATTTCACATTACCAATTGAATTTTTCAAAAAATTACAGTAATTATTAAAAATCCATTTAATTTATACAACTGATGAATAACTTTTTAAGATATTCTTATACTTTCACATCTTTATATCACATTTCAATTTTTTTTATGAGGAGAGTGAAGTAGAGATTTAAGTATCAGACCATTTACTAATCCTAATCTTGGTATTTGAACAGATAAACAAAAAACAAAAGTCATAAACATGAAAATACACATAATTGACATTGAAATCATAAATATAGAATAGCCCATGATAAATTATATTTTTTCATTTTGAGGTACTGAGTGCATTAGATTGCTGTTCATTAATACTATGAGTATTTTTGAGATGTTGTCTTAAGTACGATTTATCAGTGAATTTCTTTTCACATATATAACACGAAAATGGTTTCAGACCAGAGTGGGTACAAAGGTGTCGGGCTAATTTCAGTCGATCATGAAACCTGCCAGGGCATATGTGACAAGCATGCTTCCTTTCTCTAATGGGTATTTTTGCATTACCAATACCATGAGCTTTGGTCAAATGTACATCTAAAGTATTCTTTTTCCTGTATTCTCTCCCACACTGGTCACACCTATGACATCTAACATTAGAATGGTAACCCACATGCTCCTGTAATTCACTTTTGCTAGCAAATGTTTTTTTACAAAGTGTACATATAAAGTTTTTCTCGCCAGTATGTCTACGCAAATGTTGGTCATGATTGGATTTTAGGGGAAATCGCTTTCCACAAACATGACAAACAAACTTCCACAATTCTGGATCACTATGGACTATCAAACAATGCGTTCTCAAATTGCTACTAGTTTTGAATGCTTTTTCACATTTATCACACTTATAATTTCGTTGATTAAAGTGTATCATTTCATGAGACAAAAGATCATTTTTGGTTATGAAACTTTTACCACATATGCTACATATGTTGGTTCTATTTCTATCATGATAAAGCTTATGATTCATTAGATTTGTTGATGATCTGAACCTCTTACTGCAAATGTCACAACAGTAAGGTTTAACTTGTTTTTCCTCCATAGAATGAATATTTATGTAGTGATCAATAATATCTTTGACAAGGTTGAATGTATCATTACAAATTTCACAGATAAATATTCTTTTTTTCAGGAACCTTTCTTTTGCATGTTTATTTCTTTTATGAAATTCATAATCTTCATTAGTATCAAAGTTTTCACGGCAGATATCGCAAAAGCTGGAAGATTTTTTGTGATCCTCCCTCATGTGTTCATTCATTTTCTGCTGGGATTTAAATGGTTCGTCACATATTTTACAAAACATGGAATCATTACTATTTCTTCTGCAGCCATGTTTTAAATGTTTTCGAAGTGTACTCAAATGTTTGAAGAAAGCATTACATTCAGTACACTGATGGTCAGTTTTTTCAAAATCCTTTATGAAACATCTCTTTTCATGGGTTCTAAGAATTTTGTCAGTCGTGTAATATCTCTTACATTTGAGACACTGGTGTTCTTTTTCCACTTCAATTTTCATATGCCTATTGACTCCATCACATATGGCTGAATGTTCTTGTAGAGAATGAGTTTTTACAAATTTTCTACCACACTGCAAGCATATCTCCCTTCTTTTGTATTTGGATACATCTTCTTCATATTTATTGACATGCTCTGTATCAATGTGTTTAATAAGTTCATCTTTTGAGTCACAACCCTTTTGACAATGGAAGCATATAAAAACTTTACTCTCTTCTAAACTGGGTTCTTTGTCTACTGATATATCACTGTTATACTCTACTTCAAGTGTATCACATAAATTATTGCAGGTCCCATGGAACTTATTGTTTTTCACATCAAGACATTTTTCTTTAAATTTACATGCAGCTGACAAATGATCTATACAGGCATCGCATATTTTGAATTCACTCAACCATTCCTAGAAAAAAATCATGTTTGAATAAAAACAAAGTTATCCATAGTTCATCCCAAAATTTACCACTTCAGGAGCAATAAATTGAAGTTTAGAAGAGATTGTTATTCCAAAGGCATCTTTTTCACTTATACTCTTTCCAGAGCTAGTCGACTCTAAGCATAGAGTACAACGTTGTAAATGTGAAAGCATTTGTGCAGGTTGAACACAAATAGGAAAATTTTAATTATTTCATAATTTTCCCAATGATTTTGATGAGAGTTCACGCTATTTCAACATGCAAACAGTACAATTTTTTTATTTCAAACCATTTTAACACATCACAAAAATGTCTTTGATTCAGTTTTTCTGGTTTCAATTATAAAATAACAAAAACATTTTGACATAATCCAAATACCCCCATTAGATTCTTGAATTTCAACGTCACTTTTACTCTTTCACATTGTAATTAGGTGTGTTCGAATAATACAAATTAGATCGCTCTATTAGCTCGCTTTGCTCGGCAAGCTAGCGAAGTGCGTTCGGTATTTACGAGAGCAAGAAAAAATTTTATCGGTTAGTTCCGAGATTAACGTTAGGAACAGTAGTCATATTAAAAAGAAAGGTTACGTTTTAGGTATTTCCAAGGATTTTAAATAATTGAGTTTGTAAATTCACAAGCATAAACATTGCGGGTGCAACCTGTTAAATAATCAAATCGATTTAGTTTACTCACCGGTTTTCAAATTGGCACATCCGCACTGTAAATTGAAAATTCAGGTACTCAATCAAGCCAAGTACGTGTATTTTATTACCTATAGGGGTATGTAAGGGCTAATGTAATAAATCATTTTTAGTTTAATGTATCAGTTTGAAAATGTTCTTATAGGACGAAACTACAGTAACGTTAGTTACAAATAAAAGTGGTAAAAACATAGAAAGTTTCAATTCTCTTTTCTTCTATATTTTCACGGATGGTAAAATATGTGTTCTGTTACAAGTGATTTTCCTTTTTATATTAATACCTCTACTCTAGGTTTTACATCTCTTATAGCAATAATGTACTCGAGAGAGTCATCAATCGAACTACACTATTTCAGCAAAGTACGTGCGGGCAATGCATATAGACTAATATACAAAGGTGCGGGTGTGGCAACCAATTTTTCCAAATGGTCTTTTAAAATATTTATATGCTGAAGAGAAGAGAAAGAAAAATTGAAAATAAGTGCAAAACATCCCAAATTCGAAAAAAAAAGGAGTTCGTCGTTTTAGCTGCCGAAAAATACTGAACTGAATCAATTGAGAATAATAATACAAATAACTAAAGTTCTTGTGATGCACTGCATCAACTAAAGTTGATTTGCAATTGAAAAAAAATCACGCAGTGCATGATTTCTAAATATTTGAAAATAAATCTTAAGCTGATGGATGTAGCCGTTACTATGTGGTAGGAGATCATGATGAAAAGAGAAATGAAAATTTCTATGTTTTTTACCACTTTTATTTGTAACTAACGTTACTGCAGTTTAGTCCTATATGGACATATAGAAATTTTCATTTCTATGTTTTTTATGTCCTATGCAGTAACGTTAGTTACAAATAAAAGTGGTAAAAACATAGACATTTTCATTTCTCTTTTCATAAATAATAAGCAATAATCGTTGAAGAGAAACCAAATATAAATATCTTCAAAATGGCCAGTATTCTTGCTGAATTTTTTTCTTCTTCAAATCATTACGACAGTCAAGTCTCAAACTTTTTTAATTGCGATTTCTGTAGAGAATATTTGTTTTTCAAATTTTATTAAATACTTGCTGCAAATTTTAGCAAATCTAGTTGCATTATAATTTTATCTTCTCAAAACGATATAAAATTTTTCCTTCGTCTATTTGTATTGTATTTCAGTAAGAACCATTGAAAGAGTGATTAAAGAAGGAAAGCAATTAATTTCTGCAAATAACGGAGAAGTAAAATTTTCCACCCCAAGAAAGAAGCGGATTAGAAGAGCATCAGTATCCGATATTCCCGAGTATGAGTATTCCAATATAAGACGGATTATTTACGACTTACATAAGGCGGAAGGATGTCATTTTATGATAAAAAAGTTCCAACACAAAATTAATGACGTTTTGGGAATTGCGGCTTCCGAATCATCTCTTCGTGGAATTTTAAAGAAAATAGGTTTCAAATGGAGAAGGACTGAAAATAATAGAAACATTTTAATAGACGGTAGCTGGTCCGTTCAACGTGGGTGCTTTGTTCACTCACTCAAATTGACCGCCGTGTTGGTCGCTGGTTCATCGATTTTCACTTGCTATCTTCCAATCCGTGTTAGGAATCACACGTTAAAATGTAATACCTCGTTAGTCCTTAGCTCGCACAAGTTTCGACTTCTGAGGGTTGTCTAGGGGTGCGACAGCTGGTTAACGGAAAAACATAATTTTTTTAAACAGACAGACGAAATAGATATTGGAGCATTGATGATCAAGTATTTACAAAATAATCTATAATTTTTGTTGCCAACAGCGACCAACTGTGCTTCTTGATGAAACATACCTTCATAGTGGACATACATCTTCGAAGAATTTGGCAAATGAAACAAACAAATGGTTATTTAAAAATATTGTAAGGGTCCAAGACTCATTATTGTCCATGCAGGAGGTGACATGTTTATACCTTACCGTTGGCTTATATTTAAATCAGGCAAAAAACATCAGGGGATTATCATTCAGAAATAATTTTTGAATTAAATTATGGTGAATGGTTACAAATTTACCTGTGAATTCGGTAGTCGTGACCGATAATGCTCCATACCATAATATTCAAATTAATCCAGCCCCCAAAACAAATTTTAGGGAAGCTGACATGGCTGCACGAAGAAAACATTATTTTCACCCTTAACATGCTCAAACCCAAATTATACGAGTTGATCAAGCAAGGTAAATAAAAAGCATCATATTAGATACAAATTTGATGAGGTTATGCTTGAACACGGGCAAAACGTTTTGCGACTTCCACTCTACCATCCGGATTTGAATGCCATTGAACTGGGCTACTGTCCCAAAAGAATGAAACTTTCAAGTTGGAAGATGTGAGGAAACTGCGGCGGAGCACGAGTTTGATGAAATCACTTCTGAGGAATGGTAAAAGCGTTGCCGACATGTAGTAGATATAGAGCGGTAATATTGGGAAATTGAAACATTCACAGGCGTTCAAACAGAGTTAAGTCTAGTGATTATAAATTCAAATGATGATAGCAGCACAAGCAGCAGTGAAGATGAAGAAAATTTGTATTCAAATTGTGACTGAATAAAGATTATTTTTGGAAAAGTGTACCATTATATAACATTTTAATGAACTGTACTACCATCTATAATAAGTACTAAATAAAATACAAAGAAGTCAAGTTTCATTTGCTACCTTAACTTTAACTAATTTTAGGTACGACACTGGCCTGCAAGGGGCTCATCGTAATCCAGTTAATTTAGTTGAGAGAGTCTATACCACAGTATATATACACACATCGGAAAAGTCTAGGGATATTTTTAAAAATGGCAATAATTTTTTTAGATCGCTTTAGGGAAAAAAAAAGTTGACGGGTGATTAAACGAATGTAACATACAACAAAATTTATTAAATGGTCAAAAATACTGAGTGCACATATAAGCAAATCTAAAAAAAAATATGGCTCTTCTTTGGCACCCCGAAAAAAAATCATAATACAAAAAAAATTGGAATCAGTACAAAGTATGGCCTCCACGCTGGTTCATTACGGCCCTACATCTATCGTGCATCGACAAAATGAGATTGTCAATGTCTTGTTGAGGTACATTTGCCCATTCAGCGATTAAAAGCTCTCTCAATTGAAACGTTGTGTGAATGTTCCCCATATGCGGAGTAATTCTTCGTTGAAGCATGTCCCACACATGCTCGATGGGATTCAGGTCCGGTGATTGTGCTGGCCATGGCAATACATCAACTCCTTTGTTGGTGAGCCAGTCAGTCACTAGAAGCGCGACATGTGGACGAGCATTATCGTGCATTAGGTGGAAGTTTTCACCAACAGCACCAGCAAACGGACGGACGATAGGTAGAAGAATGGTGTCGAGGTACTGTCGAGCTGTGAGGGAGCGATTTGGAAAAACGAGATCGGTTCTGCCGCCGATCATGATTCCGTCCCATAGCATTACTGTACCACCTCTGTATGTGTGGACTTCCTGGACGTGTCTCAAACGTTCATTATTTCCAGGTCGTCTCCACAGTCTTACTCGACGAGAATCTGGATGAAATGCAAATCTGGATTCGTCTGTAAACAAAACTGTGGCCCAATCATTTGCATAACAGTTTTGTTGTTCTTGACACCACTCTAATCTTCTACATTCTACCGCGATTGCCTCTCGACAAAGGTGGACATCTAAGTGGCCTTCTGATGTGGAGATCTGCTTCATGCAGTCGATTTCTGACAGTATCACGACCAATGGTTACCTGGTGCGTCTGTTGCAACACGTTAACCAACTCAGGTGCTGTGATTGTCGGTTGTCTTCTTGCGGTTAAGACCAAAAATCGGTCTTGAACTGCAGTTGTAGCGCGTCCTCGCCCTGGATGTTGTTCGGCTGGACTGCCAGTTTCACGGAAACGCCGCCACAATCGACTGATAACACTTTGGGAGACCCCCAAACGAAGAGCTACATCATTTTGTCGCATGCCACCTTGAAGAAGCCCTACAGCTCTATTCATCTCAGCCAATGGTAAGTGATGGCGTTCCATGTTAAAGCACAATATTTCCAGTTCAATTGCTGAGCAAGAACTGCATAGAATGTACAAACTCGACACTTTCAGATTATTCATTTTAGCCGAAAACCTACAGTTTGTAAAAAACTTGATAAAAGATTTGTTACCGTTTTTGCAGGCTTTGTTCAACCCATAGAAATCTACAGGGTGGTCGAGTGTACTAATTTAATCGAAATTAAACGACCTCATGCATTTATTTTTATGATATTTAGTATGTTATAAAAATATCCCTAGACTTTTCCGATGTATATATATATATATATATATATATATATATATATATATATATATATATATATATATATATATATATATATATATATATGCTCACCATCAGCCGTGGCGTGTATTGTACTTATTGAGAGTTCTTACATTGTTTTGTCAAGGTTTCTTTTCGAGCAGTTATACATTATTTCATTTTGAATGAATGGTTCTTAAAATGTTTGTTATTTAATGATACATGTACATAAAAAAGTTATTTTTGATAGATAGATAACAAGAACGATTATGAAATTGTGGTATTTTAAGGTTTTTTTAAAATTCCTGCCATTTGTTTTGTGTTTTAGAAGTTATGTTTCAGTGAAATTTACTACAAATTTATTTTGAAAAATCAGTAGGTACATTATTCTCAGATTTATAATTCTTTCGAGAAGAATATCCAAAAATCTTAGATTTTCACTCTGGAATTGTTGTTGTTAGTTGTTTGAAGTAAAAATAGATATGTAGCCAGTGTTGCCACAAGCTATTTTTTCATCGAGGTAGACTTTTGGAAGGAAGCGGGGTAGAACCGGGGTGGATCCACATTCACATGATTGTAACTCAGTACTCGGTTACATCGGAACCACAAACTAATTATTGGAACTATCGGTGTAACACACAACCAAGGAACCGCCGCCAGCGGCGCCAGACACTCAGTCTACCCAACGTTGCCAAGGGTACTCGGCTGGTGTATCGCGGAAGATTCAAAATCAAACCTCAAATATTTGTTCATTTCTTCAATTTTTATTTTACATTCTTTTGGTTATAACTGTAGCGAGGTAGATTCACTTGAGGAGAGCGAGAGGGTAAAATTAAGTTCAAGGGGGCAGAGTTGAGGGTTATAAATTCTACATTAGCTGATATCAACGTATAGGTATTCCACAGGGTTATATTTTGGGTCCTGTGTTATTTCTACTATATATTAAAAATAATAATAATAATCGTCTTTATTGTTTCCCAGCTGAAGTTGTTCTTTCACTCAACTTCAAAAAGATTCTACCTAAGCTAAGACAAAAAGAAAATAATAGGTACATGAAAAAAAATTTGGATTGTTCAAATATCTATTAAGATGCTGGAGAAGACGTCCATTACTGAGACTTATTCTGGTGAACATCAGTACGAAAAGTGATTTTCCTGTACAGATAAGGCGGCATTTTGGTTTGTATAATTTTGTTATATACATTAGCAGCATTTAATATCCGTCTATTTTTCATTATGATCCACCCCGTATCCCGTAACTTATGGGATATTATTTGATATTATTACTCTGAGGATATTTCCTAATTCCGTGATTGAGCCGTCGACACGAATTTTGTACTTTCTGTATTTTCTGAGTATACTGTTTGGTTAAACATGGACCATATAAAGTATCCGAGTAGTTGAAGCGCGATAAAACCATTGCATCGCAGAGAGTTATTTTCGTCTGTTTCGTGAGTACGTGTCTGTGTCCATAAATAAGTTTCAACGAAGAATATGCCAGTTGTATCTGTTTGTTTATATGTTACTCAAACCGCAAGTCAGAGTCGATTATAACTCCCAAGATTTTTGCATTTATTTGTGGGTTGCAAAGGAACATTATCAATCGTGATTGTAAGAGATTCACTTGTTTTCTGGCAATTCTTTTTTGATCTGAAATGGATGATATTCGATTTAGTGGAATTTAGTAGTAGACAGTAACCTCTTGCCAACTCAACAAATGACTCGAGATCATTGTTAATAAGTGTACCTGCGTTTTCTACACCTTGAGGGAGAAAGCTGTGATAGAGTTGAGTGCCATCAGCATAAAGGTGAAATTTACAGTGTTCTACACTACGCAATATGTTTAATGAATAAATTCTAAACAATAGTGGATCCAATATTAAACCCTGTGGCACACCCGACTTAAGTTTCAGATAGTTTGAATAGATTCCACCCTGGCACACTTTTTGTTCCCTGTTTTTGATGTAACATTCAAGAAATCTGATAGCACTACCCGATAATCCCATATAGTTTAAAATGGCGAGAAGTAGATCATAGTTTAGAGTATCAAAAGCTCGACTAAAATCAAGATGCAAAGTACAGAACAAAGAGCCTCATTTGTAGCCCTAATAATGCCGTCCACGATGTGCAGCAGAGCAGTGGCGCAGCTATGACCTTTGCGAAACCCAGATTATACTTCCGGAAGCAGAGAAAACCGAGAGAGATGATTTCTCAGCTGTTCATCAACAATAATATTGGAAAAACTATTTGGTGAGTCGTATGCGCTATGGTGTTTGTTGCTGGGGATGGTCAATCACGTCTCAGGAAGTTTTCATTGCATAAAAAAAAATTATCAGGTGCATCATGAATGAGCCTAGTACCGAGAGCTGTAAAAGTTTTTTCAGCAGATATGAAATCTTACCACTTCCATCGTTATATATGTTTGAACTGTGTCTCTATATTTTCAAAAATAGAGATAGTTTTGTGAAGAATTCTGATATACATCAAGTAAATATTCCCAAAATCACTTCCATATATCAATTTGTAAAAATGGAGGACATTTCTGCTCTCCTGCTAATAATGGCTTACGTGCATTTGATAAATTACCAAATGAATTGAAAAACTGTTCTTCGTTATTAACTTTCAAAAAGCAACTTGAAAATTACTTGTTACAAGATGTTTTCATTCAACAGATGAATTCTTTTCAGAAGATATCTCGTAAGAATATTGTCATCAATGTTTCTGTTATATTTCACATACTATAACATTTTTATATGTTTAGAATTTTTAACGGCGAGTCTTGGCATTCCAAAGCTCTAAATGTGAACTGTTGAACCTACCTTGAATGTTTTTTTCTAGACTTGATTATTACAATTCAATATTTTGTCTCTTGGGAAATAAATGTATTATTATTATTATTACCTACCCCATACGGCTGGTAATATGCTTGGTACATGATCCAGCAGATCATCGGATAGGGATCACTAACGTCTCCATAGAGGCAGTTGCATGATACCTGCATGACATGCGAGTGTTTGATATAATACAGACGTTTCATGAGCGAGTTTTATATAAATAAAAAAAAAATCGTGTACGAAGAATTCTTAAAAATGTCAATAGCAGACCCGTGTTTCTGGGTTATTGGCCATCATAAGTACTGTATAACTGTGAGCAAAAGTGGGCAACACTTGGTTGCAGCAAACAACATAAATGCACGAAGTTATTGTTTAGACTTATATCAAATCCACTCACAAAATAATAGGCCTTTTCATCATAAGACGAGCGCAAGCGTAGCTGTCATATTGAAATGGCGGTAATTCAAAACATTCGTACTGTTTTAATCAACAATGACTGGGCAAGGAATATTATCTCTACAAACAAATAAATTATTGGAAAAAACCATTGATGGTGCTTCACTTGTAAATAATTCAGTTGAGGCTCATAATTGTGAACAATTAAAAAGGTGGTTAAAACGTCATGGGCGTCCGCAAAAAGTAACAAAAGTGAGCTGATTGAGAGGTTAGGTATCAGCATTTGTTTACTATCTAAAAACATATTAAAAAAATAGTATTTACAGTTTTATTCTTATTAATAATGTCAATTTATTTGATGTAATTGAAAATATATTTCAGTTGACAAGAGTATTACTTATGGAACTAATAAATCAATCAAGCCATTAATATTTTGAGGCTGTACATATATATATATATATATATATATATATATATATATATATATATATATATATATATATATATATATATATATATATATATATATATGAAAAATGCAATAAGAAAATAATGTACATATGTTGAAATTCCTGATAGCTTAAAGGATAAAGGATCAGGGTTTTGTTGAGTTGGACCACTTTCTCCAATGAAATGTAGTCAGCAAATATAAGTATCCTTGGTAACATCATCGGTCACTCCTGCCACATTTTTTCACCCATTATTCACATTTCGCACATTTTGAACATGCTTTAATATGTAATTTGCTTGATGATTTGATTATTTTTTTTGCGATATTCAAAACAAGGCTTTGGAAAATTTATAAAATAGTATGTGTTGGTTCTGAATGATTTAATCGTGTATCACTTTTACATACTCCATAACAACACTGTTTTGTTGTTCCTTTTCGTACAGATAACATAATTATAATGGAGTATGAAATTTTTTTTCTGATTATTTTGAATTACTACTTTTTTTTTCACTTTTTTTACAATTAATAAACTTCAATTTATATTATAATTTTTAAAACATGAGTTGCGGGCTCTTTAACATGGTTGTTTACAAAAAACAGTACGAAAAAGATGGCTGATACTGACGCATGCGCACAAAAAATTGTGATGAAAAGGCCTATTTCTGTATTATATCCTGGACCCGAAGGTCATGAAGGTACTTGAAGCAGCATCTGTGAAGTCTTATGAACCAATATACAATTTGTTTTACATATAGGTTGTTGACGGTAAGAAGAGAATGACGTCACAAGATGACAAAAGTTACGGCGTTGCCAACATGTGCACTATTTCGAATCTTATCACCATCTAATGTTACAAAATTCTGCACCACTTCTATCAATAATAACAGTTTTGTTCCATAATACTTCACAGTGCGGAACAGGGTAGAAATTGAAAAAAAGTCAATCATAAAAATCAGAAACGCAATAAAATGTTATCTCTATCAAATATTGTTTGAATTTGTTCATGAACTTGTATTTGGAGTCGTCTAAATTCCAAATATGATCAAATTCAGTTTGAAATTATGTATGAACTCGCTTGAATAGAAAAATTGATCAATCAGATTAAAAGAAACCATGCTCAACAAGCGACTCACATACGTTAGTAACTGAAACTCTCAAATAAAAATGCGGTTGATTGTAAAAAATGTATTAGTGGTGACTACACACAAACATACATACATATATGTGTATCTATAGTATCTTCCACAGATAAGTAATTTATTCACAAAAAGGAAGGGGGGTTTCTTCTGAAACAACTACTCCTAAAGGCTTTGTATTACATAGAAATAACTTTTACTCGAACAGTTTGTATATTATTATTATTTACATATGTACCTTGAATCGGTCATATAACATGTATAAAATTACACATCATGTATGTATGTATGTATGTACTGTACAGAAAAGTATGGTGTAATTCTTAAATACCTATATTCATTCAACCTTGGAAATCTGTATGTAATCTGGTAACCCAGACAAATTTGTTTTTGCAAATGACAGCTGTTCAGAGAGCTTCATCTAATAAAGAAGGTTTTTGTTTCCTATTTTCAATGATTTGGTGAAGTAGAAGTTGAACACAGTTTCATTTAAACAAAATAATAAGTTTTTGAAAGTTATATTAACTATCATTGATTCTTTAAGTATTATGTAAATTATTTTTTAAATTTCATGTCAACAATTTAATACCAACTTGACAGGTCTACTGCTTTTCAACATGGCCGACATAGCGACGCGAAGTATATGCGCGTACTTTTCCCGCCCAAGGGAGTGCCCCTGCTGTTAGGTATGCTGTGCCTATACCAACACAGTTTTCAAACCCTATCAGCCAGAAGTCTGTTTTACACGAGTTAAATAGGCAAAAAATCAAGCTGCCTGGTAGAATAAATTTGCACTCAAATTTCAACTGAAATTATTTGAAGTTTGGTTGACTTTTTATTGTTCAATTATTTTAAATTGAATTTTACTCAGAACTCACTCATGGTATGGATATAAAAGAATATAAATTGATGGATGTAGCCGTAACTATGTTGTAGTTTATCATTATGAAACATGAGAAATAAAACTCTATGTTTTTTACCACTTTTATTATTAACTAATATTACTGCAGTTTCGTCCTACAAGGACATTTTCAAAGTAATAAAAAGAACTGAAAATTAATTGATAATATAAGCCCTTATATATTTAAACACCACTGTAGGTAATGACAGAGATACTTAACTTAATTGAGTACTTGAATTTTATTTACCTGTGACAATGTGGGTAGCCTTATTTGAAAATCGGTGAGTAAACTAGATTGATTTGATCATTTAGCAGGTTACATCCGTAATGCTTATGCTTATGAATTTCCAAGGATTCCAAATAATTAAATTTTCAACCGGTTTTCAAATTAATGTTATAGACACATTATATAATACTTTAAGAGTAGATTTGAAGCAATCACTATATAAACCAGGTTCACTTCGGCAAGATTTATAATGAACTCTACCTGACATAGGCTTAGTGTGGATTTATGCAAGGTCAGAATGACCTCTGAGAGAATATTTTTTTTATATTTTTCACTCACCCTGATGGACAGAACTCCTCCACAATATTGTTAATAGTGTTGTGAAATACTTTTACATGATGCTTCAGGTAGGATTTGTCTGTGAATTTTTTATCACAAGAAGTACAGGCATATGGTTTGACACCAGAATGACTACATAAATGTCTGGATAATTTTTGTTTATCATAAAATTGACTGGGACAAATGTGACAGACATATTTTTTCTCTCTGATAGGAATCTTGACTTCTCCCACAGAGTGTGACTGTTTCAAATGCGCCTTCAAAGTTCTCATTTCCTTGTAGTCTTTTTTACAATACTCACACCTGAAAGGTCTCATATTAGTATGTAGTGAGATATGTCTTTTTAATTCACTGCTGGTGACAAATGATCTTTTACAAATGTGGCATACAAATTGTTTGTCACCAGAATGTCTCTTCATATGCTGATCATGATTGCTCTTCAGTGGGAACTTTTTTTCACAAATAGAACAAGCATATTTCCATGAAGAACTTTCTGTGTGTACCACTAAAATATGAGTTCTCAAATTTTTATTTGTGTTGAATGCTTTGTCACACGTAGAACATTTGTAATTTCTGCGATTGAAATGAGTATATTCGTGAACAATAAGGTCACTTTTAGTTATAAATCCTTTCCCACATAAGCTGCAAACATTATCTCGATTTCTTTCATGATATTTTTGATGCTGATCATAATTTGCAAAAGTACTGAAACGTTGGCAACATTTATTACAAGTGTATGGCTTGACATTTTTTGCATCCATGGAATGTATAGAAGTGCAATGTGCTATTATATCTTTAATATAGTTGAATTTTTGGCTGCATACTTCACAGGTAGAAATTTTTGTAGATTTTCGTCCTCGTCTTTTCTTAGATGGTGTAACACCTTTTTCACTATTAGAACTTTTTAATTCAACCATTTCATTCGGTTTACTCAATTCACATCCTTTGCGGCAACAATGATGAGAAGCTAACTCTTCTTCAGATGATGAATTAAATGAACAAAGTTGACAAACGCATTCAATAAGAGAACGTTTAGAATCAATTGCTGTATCATCATTTGTTATAAAAGTTTCATTTTGGGTTATTTCAAGTAAATTTTCATCAGATTTTGAACCAATGCTATAATTGAGATTCAAATACTCTTTACCATTCTTTACATACTCTATATCATTTTGAACAGGGTTTTGTAAATAATCCTCAACTTCTTGATCTTCTAGTGACTTTTGATAGCCTATAGAACTGCCACTATTATCATGTGTATCATTTGCTTTAGGTCTGTGTTCAACTTTTTGCCTTGACACAAGTTCCAATAATTGCACTCTAAATTTTAAACAGCACTCCACCTCTTCGATACAAGCATTACATATGAAACATTCTGCTGATTGTTCCTGTTGAAAAAAAAAATAGAATAAGCAGCGATCCACATTCAATAAATAGTGAAGAGAACACCCATTACCAATTCAGAAACAATAGATTTCAATTTCGTAAACCATTTTACACCATTTTCATCCTTATCTTCAAAACTTCTAGAGTATCTACGAGGCTCTTGGCAGATACTACAATAATTCGTAGTCATTGTTAAATCATTGCTTTTGCATGCTATCTTGTTTTCGATGAAATGTTCTCAAAAATGTAAAAGATTTTAAAATTGAAGTTGGTGTGGTTAAGATTTGGCATTTGACCATAGACATAGACAATATAAACGTTGCCACAGTTTAAATGTACATAGACCGTGCGTTCCACTAAGCGCAAGCTCCCAACGACCCATCTGAAGAGGTGGGTAAGGTTAAAGTTGACGTGAGAATATTTCGGCGCAATTTTTGAAATATGACATAAATGTATCATTCGTAATTCATTTATAATTTCCTAACTTATTCCATTATTCAATCTCATAAGTAATCAATGGAATAATTACACAAAATGAAGTAAATTTAAGAATAGCATAAATTTAGAGAATAATCTAAGTATGCAATTAGACATGACATTTTCAAAATTTATCGTGTAATATGTTTTCACGATTATAATTTTGTGAAGTTACATTCCACTCTCTATCTGAACTGGATGCATTAGTTTCTAGAGCACTATTGCGACACATCTACAAATCTCCAATTCACATTTTGATTACATTCAAGTCAGGTAATTCTCATCAATAAGTTTCAATAATTGCAAGCTCACATTATTAATATTAGAAAAGAAGTATTATTCGATATTTTGTATATAATTTCAGTGAAGTATTTAAACAAATTAAGTTTGAATGTAATCAAAATGTCCTTTACGGCAAGAAATAACATACAAGCAACAACCAACAAGAATAAAAGATTGAAATATAATTACAAACTGAAAAAAAAAAAAATAAAAAAAAAATAATTAACAAAAAATGAAAAATAAAAATTGAAAGATTCCAAACCAAGTTACGTCACGACGTTTCGATTGTTAGTATTCACAATCGTCTTCGGGTATCAGAAGCCGAAACTTGTGCGAGCTAAAGGTTAACGAGGTCTTACCTTTTAACGTGTGATTCCTAACACGGGTTGGACGATAGCAAGTGAAAATCGATCGTTCAGACTAAAGCCTGAACCACCGACCAACACGGCAGTCAATTCGAGTGAGTGAACAAAGCACCCACGTCGAACCGCCTGGCTACCGACCGAATCTAATAAAAACACTTTTTCCATACCAGAACGAAATTTCTTAATTCATTTTTGCATCATAAATTAGTGACTCATTTTTTCCCAATATAGTTATGTTCATACGTTCTGTCTTGCTAATGAGTTGTGTATTGTGGACTTTTGTGTATTGTGGACTTTTTTTTCTGGGTGGACTTTAATTTTAAATACTATGAATATTCGACTCCGTTGTCACATGTGATTTTTACGTTATTAAATTCAAATATGCTTTTGCTTTTTCAACATAGGTACTCTTCGATAACTTCCAAATCTACATTTTTATGTTGAATATAGGTAGATTTTGGTGAAATGAGTGAAGTCATCAAGAACTGTTACGAAATAGTTTTTATTGTTTCAAGTAGAAGGTTTGATGAGTCCACAAACATCGGTATGGAGAATTTGTAAAGGTTTCGCAGTTTGCGATTTGTTATCAGGAAAGGTTTTCTGGTTTGTTTGGCTTCCGGGCAGCATGCGTAAATATTTTCTAATGGTTAAATGAGTTTATTTGATATGCCAATCTTCAGCAAATATTGTACAGGATTTTTAATCAGCTGAGAGATAAACGTGTTCTTGGAGTTTTATAATAAACACAATAATAAACGCGGCGTATGAATTTAGTGATATTCTGTGATATTCTTCTGAACCACATAACATCAAAATTTTGGGGTTCCAGCATTTCATTCGTTGACAGGAGAAATTGCTTCGGATATAAAGACATATTCCAAAGTTACGTCGGAATCGGGAGTGGATCCAGATCCATCTTGATTTTATTCAGGTTTGGAGACCCTTTTGGCTGATTGTTGATCTTGAGAGGGAACAATGGGTTCATGACTGATTGATGACGGCATGAAGTCCTTAGACATCAGTGCCGCCCTTAACGGGATACCCCTACCTGGCTGGGGTGGGATGGATGAAAAAGTTATTCATCCGTTAACGGGGGACATGAGGGCCTCATTCGACAGAGTGTCGGGGCCTTCTATATCGGGAGGGGTCGCCTACAGCATAATCTGTGGTTTTCCTAACTAACGAATCGGGAGTGAAAATCATAATTTTTCCTTATATTCCTACCCTTGAAACCGGAAATAACGGCACAGAAACGAAACGTTAGCCCGAAACCAACTTCACGCTGCCGAAGCCGTTGTAATGATATCTCAGCGGGCGACGCCGGGTGGGATAGGAATTTATCATAGGTTTCCTGCCAATGATGTTGAATGCCCTAATCAGCTAATTGGCCGGGTTACACTATGGCACTGCCCGTTCGATCGGACGCAAATTCAAATGCGGTTACGATGACGGAGCTGTGGGAATCCAGCATAAGCATGAACTATGACCGTGGTCATGCATGGTCCGTGACCATGAGAGGAATTGGAGCATTTCTCCTTAGGGCAGCTGCTCGAGCAGCTGATGAACTCGGTATAGTTTTCGACTCTGAACGAGTTGGAATCGAGTTGGAACCCGTTCAGCAAAAAGCTCAGATAAAAGCCGCAGAGATCACCTTACTTTTTCGGAAACACAAGGATAAGCCAATGCATGGGGTCTTCTTCAATAACTTCGGAGACCGTGGCTTATCAAAGCGCCTGACCTTCGCTTTTCTCAGGTCGAGTGGGCTGAAGTCGGAAACTGAGGGGTTCATCATGGATTGCCAGGATGGTGTCTTCAACACCTTAGTCTACCGCAGTCGCGTGATGGGTATCGAGGTTCCTGACACAAGGTGCAGGGCCTGCCACGAGGCGCCTGAGACCCTGATGCACTTGCTATCAGTATGTCCAGCATATGCGGTCTCGGCCTATATCCATCGACATAACGCGGCCCTAAGAGTGCTATACTACCATCTGCGGCACTCTTACGGTATTGACGAGATACCGGTGTTGCCCTACGCTCCGGGGGATATTGAATCCGTTGTGGGGAACGAGAAGTGCCGAATTTATTGGAACTATTCGTTCCTCACCCTCAGGCTCATGCAAGCTAATAAGCCTGATGTAGTCCTTCTCGACCACCAGACCAAGACGATATTTGTCGTGGAGTTTTTAGCTCCTGGCGAGATGAATATCGTCAGAAAAGAGGAGGAAAAACGGATGAAATATCGAGATTTTCTCTCCGAACTCCGCAGACTCTACCCAGATCACTCTGTCAAGATGGTTGTTCTGATTATTGGAGTCCTTGGTGGAATGATGGCTTCTCTACTCTCGAATCTCAAAATCATACCGGCTTGCCGCACTAAGGCAGAAATCTTAGCCGCACAGATGCAGAAGGCTGTCATTCTTGGCTCACTGCGCTTGCTCAGGGCACATGATTCTCGGACCCAATGATCACTTACCCCACGGTGTGGGGAGTGGTCATTGGTTGATAATGCTGGCGCGCCCTCCCGAATGTATCGGGGCTTCGGGGGATAGGGCCTGACCAGCGCACACTACGGTGAAAAATAATAATAATAATAATAATTTATTAGTTCTTTAGATTATGTCTAGCATAATATAGAACAAGTCAGCATAGTACAGTATCAGTATAAGATAAATTAATATTAAAAACATTTTAGCCAAATTGTAGTCAATATAATTATTATAGTTATTGATGTAACTAAGTGTATGACAGCATGTAAAAGGACTCAATATAATAATATTGGTGGTTAATAATTTGTAATTGGTTCTTATTACTATTTCATACATAATACAGAACAAGTCAGGTGTCAGTAATAGTTTGTCCACGCGATTATACAAACAAGTGACTTAACTTATAAATAGATTACAGATTACAGATCATACATAAAAACATCTAAAAGCAATAAAAACAAGTGGTTTGATAAAATATAAAATATGAAAATATGCATGCATACATAAAATATAAAATTAGATAAAATCTGTGTCTCCCAAATACTCACTTATAGAGTAGTGAGCTTTTTTTAATAATATATTTTCTACTACTATTTATTCAAAGGAAGATCTTTGTAGCAGTTTGGTAGATGATTAAACAAAGTTATTGCCATGTATTTTGGGCAACGTTCTGTTTTTTGGAGACGGTGATTCGGCACTTCCAGGATTGCTGCATTTCTTGTGTGATATCTACTCTTTCCCAGCGCTTTGAATGAGGCCAACTCTGTTTTGGCATATATCAATATATGCATGACATACAAAGAATGGAAAGTCAGGATTTTCAGCTGTACAAATATATTCTTACAGCTTACTCTCCTGGCCACTCCAATGATATTTCTAACTGCTCTTTTCTGGAGTTCGAGTACCCTATCGGCCTCCTGTGATACTCCCCATACTATGATTCCATATGTCATTACTGACTGAAAGTGTGCAAAATATATTATCATCAGTACTGATTTTTCGACGGTTTTCCTGAGCTGGTACAGGAGATAAAACTTTGGAGCTAGTTTTTTGCACACTTCATTTATATGGGTAGTCTATATACAGAGTTCATTCACATACAGCCCAAGGAACTTCGTAGAAGGTGCTTGAGTAATAGATCTGCCGTTAGATTTCAGCAACAAGCTGTGGTCGAGTTTATTATTTTAGTGACTAAATCTTATGAACGTTGTCTTCTCCATGTTCAGAACTAATCCATTTGAAGAGAACCATTCCTCAGATATTTTGATTTCTTCATTGGACTTCCAGACTGTTTGCTCTACATATTGCTCCCTGTAGCTATGAGGTAGGTGTCGTCTGCATACATTACACAACTTCCATTAGAAATGTCATTCACGTATTTCAGATATAACAGAGGACCTAAAACAGAACCCTGGGGAACCCCTACGTCATTTGTTGTTTTCAGCGAATTGCGATTGTTTGCTTGAACATACTGCATCCTGTGTGTCAGATAACTTTTTAGCCAATGTATCACTCCTCTGAAACCGTACAGTTCCACTTTTGTTAAAAGAATTTGATGGTTGACAAGATCGAATGCCTTGCTTAGATCCAAAAAGGTGCAAACCACTTTGTTACCTTTCTCTAACTCCTCCTAACTTTAACCTTCAAGTCTATTATACTTACGTTTACGCTACCGTGGATATAGACACGTCAATGGTTTTGTGACTTTTGTAAATAGAAAATTCAAATTGGTTTCTAATTTCTATTCCACCTATCTTTCTGTCAATTCAATAAAAACAATAATTGGAAATGTCTTAAAATGTACAGTTTTTTAATACATATTTTAATTTTAGGCATAATTAGTGTATCAGGTGAGTATGAAATAAATATATCTACCTTGTCCTGGAGTTTACCAAGGTTATGTATTTTATTTCCAAAACTGATAAAAATCAAATAATGCCTGTTATTTCTTTCCCATTTTCTAGCTGAACTGCAATTACAAATAGTGAAGAATTATAACGAATTCTACATACCAGTCACTGATGTAGTTGAAGAAAAAGTTGGAACATCATTTTCTCTATTATGTGAACTTATAGTAAACAATGACACAAATAATTCCATTGATGATCATCTTACTTGGGTGAAAGGAGAAAACTTATCAAATCAAACAAGGTATATAACATCAGTAACAAAACGAAAGTAAAATCAAAAAGTGATTTTTTTCATTTCAGTTTGAATAAAATTATAAATAGTATTCGTGACATCAACAAATCGGAAAAAAGATTCAGTCCCTTGTTAGCTGAGGATAAAGGAAACTATTACTGCATCAGTCACAAGTTCAATTTATCAAAGAATATAACGATATTGGTAATTGATAATGTTAAAAAAAATGATTTTCGACCCATGAGGGAAACAATATTTTGTAATGACCAAATGTTTCAATGTGTATCTAATGGATTATGTATTATACCACACTATGTGTGTGATGGTAAACCTGATTGTAAAGATGAATCTGATGAGTCTTTTGAACAGTGCAATGGCGATCCTTGTAGAGGTAGGTAGTTGTTTTTATACCGCATTTCAAGTATACTTTTTATACATTTTTTTTAGACAAAATTCCATGTGAAGATGGGAGATGTATACCAAGTGTTTGGTGTTGTGATAGGCAACATGACTTGAACTGTACTGTAACAAATAGGCCTAAATGTTGCCAGTCAATAATTTCAGAAGGTAGGTAGGGTGATTATCAGGCAAAGAGGCTCACACTGAAGTCACAATTTAGTGCAAACTTCAGCTTTCAGAGATACATCCATTCAAGTGATTGAAAATTGATGTTTGCAGGGACTCAGTTTTGGCAACAAAAATTAGTAAAATCATATACTTAAGACATTCATTCACCCACCTCATGCTGTGTAAAATGTTCAAAACCTGGTAACACATTTTTTTCTATACTAATTGCCACCAATTAATGATCAAAAATCTAGTGAAACTTTGATGTTTAGAAAATATAGTTCCCAAAAAAAGGTAATATTAACAATTATGATTGGAGAAAAAAAAAATAAATTTGAGATTTTGAGTTGAAAGCTGGTTGAGCATATTTTTCAAAACAACTGGACTTGTGATTTTGAATCTCTTGAATATGTCCTACAGGTATAGTCTCTGAAGCCTTGAGTATCAGTACTATCATACTCATTCCTAAAGTTTCTAATATATAAAAACAAGTAAAATGCGATTTATAAACACTACACCCACTTGTGAAACTTTTAGAATTGGCTGTCCACAATCAAATATTTGAACATATTGAAAGGAATTTAATTTTAATAGACAATCAGTCAAGTTTTCACAAAAACATCCAACTGGTTCAGCCTCACAGCTGTCTTTAGGGATAACTTAAAAATGCATTGGACAAGGATAAATATGTACCTAGTAACTGTTCCTTGACTCAATAAGGCCATTCAAAACAAAAGACAGAAACATTTTTAATAAAGCTGGGATGGTATGGATTACACAGCTCTTTATATGTTTGACTGGCTAATTATTTGTGTAGACCAAGGCCAATAGTTAGAATCAATAATGAAATAATTGACATTACTAATACTGTGAAATATCTGGGTTTTCAAGTAGAAAATTGTTATTCAATAATCATTTTGAATATGTCATCAAGTACTATACTTTTTGCTCATATGTACCTTTCTCTTTCAGTTTAGTTTAAAATTAATGTTTATAAGGCAATAATACAGCCACACTATGTTTATTGCATTACTGTTCTCCATTTGAATCATAGTGCTCAGCTGCAGATTCCAAAATCAAGAAATACAATTAATTTTACATAATAATACCCATATCTTTTATTTGGCAATGGGTGCCTTTAAAGATTGTTCTACTTGAGATTATTTTTTCATGTAAGGTAAACAATGTATTATGTTATTAATTATGAACCGTATTTTTCTTATTACTATGAATATGTTGAAAATGTTTGTATACTAGGGTTTCCTATTGCAAATGAAAATTATTAAATTGTGCTATAGTTCTATCCACGTCCGAAACATGTAGTCGTGAAAAGAAGATGGCTTTTCACTAGTTCCTTTCCTAAAAGTAAATTCTTGAATCAGTTTTTGGACATTTTCGATTTTTGAATGCTCATATCTCCGAAAATTGATGTTTGTGCCAAACTTTACTTTCAAATTCGTGATTAGCATATAATATAGCATATGGCAAGTAATGATAGAAAATTTACAAACTTAGCTCGAGCCTCTCTGATAATTACTGATATGAATATACAACAGTAAAGTTGACAAATTTTGAACTTTGATTTTGTAGCTTATGAGGAATTAGAATATCCCACTATGAGTCATAGTCAGCAGAATGGAGCAAGATATTTATTCATATCAGTTTGTAAGTATATTATTTTTCCTTTCAGATAATGATTTTTTATTTTTATTTTATGCCCATGTTCAACGGTCGTCGTGCAAGTTTTTTTCTTTTCACTTTCGTATAGTTATAAAATTTCATTCATATCCAGACACCGTTTATGTAAGGTCAGTTTCCACCAGGGTCTTCGTTCAGGATTACTGTAGGTCGATCACTTCGGGGCTCATTTCCAGAACGAAATTTCGCAAACCAACGTCGTTCATTAACACTATCATTGCCAAATTCCTGTTTAATTTTTCGGGCTGTTTGAATTCGTAGAGAAAAATTGGCTGGAAATAGCTTAATGACATCATATAGTATTGAGCTGAAAGGAGGCAAAAAATTAAAATTTGGTAAAAAAGAATAGCATCAATCAATAGAGTACACTCTATTTATCAGTATATACCACGATACAGTATATTAATATTTATTGTGGTATGGAGCTACAAAAACACATTAAATTACATTAAAACGGACAAAACTCTTGAAACAACCTGATAATTAGGTGATATTTAGTTAATCAAGTATTTCCTTCAGCTTCAGATTGTTCACTAGGCTTCACTAAATTTTTATAAATGCTGTTGATATTTTATACAAATTTCATTACAACTTTATAATTAATATCCTTCTTGTATTTTTGATATTTGTGCTTTTTTTAAGGTATTGTGAGCATACTATTTTCAATCGTCCTACTTCTGCTCATAGTATCAAAAGTGATGATTTTCGCCAAGAAAACAGCTCTACAACAGCAACGCCATAGTCTTTGTGAGAACATAGCTCTTCGCAACCAAACGAATGTTAACATTATTCGCGCCAATATCAATCCGACCAATATTTATACTGTTCGCAATTATTCTCGAACACCTCGTTCCAATATTATAATAGATACTTCAGAAGTGAGCGATTCTTTACTATTTCCGTCATCCGTGGTAACTGAGGGATTCGGTGATCAACCTCCTTCATATGTGGACGTAGTGAGGAGTAACAGGATAGTCAGTGAACCACCACCTCCTTATACAAGTAGAGAGATTCTCAATGTGCATGAAGAAAGACAAGAAAGGAGTTAATATTCGATTGCAAGACGACTCATTTCTCATAAACATACAAAAAGTCTAAAAATCAAAATTTTGATGAAACAGCTAGAATTTATGTGATTACCTTATTTTAAAATTGGTTGACCCCAAGGTTTTCCATTGTAGGGCACTTGGGCACTATATTGAGAAGGTAAACTATGTACTTACAAAAAATACCCACTGCCGATTATATATTTTAATGAGTAATCCTTGAGATTTGTTTTGAGGAAGCTTAATATTTACTTTTGACATCAAAGTGTGGACTGGTTCAGTATGGAAAAAAACTATAAATATTCCTGAAATTGGTTTCATTTATGATTCACAAGGGCTTTTTCCTGGGTTTTGAATTGTTATTCAGTAGTAATATTAATGGTAATAAACATCAATTACTGGTGAATTGGTGCAGAGGTAGTGTGCCTCTAAAAAAATTACTGATCGATGGAGGAGAATGGTGTGTGTTACTCTGTTAATTTAGTTGGCTATTTAATACTTGCCAAAAATGTTTATACTTACTGTATTGTCAGAATGTGATTATGAGACATGGGTCAGACTGACTGTAGGTAGCTAAAACATATCGAAGGAAGCATATCTTTGAAATGAAATTGCTATGAAATTTTTCAAGAAGTATTATCTACACTTTGTATTTGTTGTTAAAGTGATGTTATCAATTAAAAAATCAATTAATATTTAACTTTGTTAAGTTTCTGAGTGAATTATAATACAGAGTAATTAGTTACTTGTGTATATATATATATACAAGATATGATAATTTTAGGCAATAATGGCTGCTAGTTTTTTGTTTGATGAAAAATAAGTTTTTGTGACAAGTAGGAGGTATATCGTGTTTAAGATTGTAAATGACAATATGTGAGGTTTGAAAAATATTTTCAATGGGCTGACTTGAATATTTGAAAAAATAAGATCTGTAAGAGAGGAATCTAATGGTGAAATGAAATGTAAAAGCATTGTCGGGTGGCATAGTATCGCACGGGCCTTCGATCATACCTATCCTCGGCTGACGATTTTATCTCAGACTTTAAGATAGCCGGCTACTGACTGGGCCACTTCAACTCTATGTAAAAGTATCGATTGAAAACCACCCTATTTTATCATTTGTTGACTTATGAATCAGACTGGTATTTCGTACTTGTATTTTGAGATTGAATATATTTTAGGAACAAATAAATATATTTTTTATGTTTTGTTTTTTTTACTCATGGAGAAATCCATTACCTATAAATATTCAGTAAAGTATTTATTGAATATTTTCTGAAGTTATTGATTATTGTGATGGTTCATGTGCTATGGTCAAAGCTTTTACAGGTTGTTATTGTTAATAATAATAATAACGATAACAATATTCAATTCCTAATTATATTAAACGACTATTACAGGAAACGACCTACATGACTGATAATTATATATGTCCTCTTTTATGCCATTTTAATAGTACGAGTAAGTCATGAAGAAAATGGACGAATGTATGAAACATTTCCTTTTTTTATCCAGACATTCAATTTCTGCACAGCTTTTCTCACTCGAGTACTTGTTACTGCTTAGAAGTTTTCCTTGCTATCGATGAATGGCTTTGGTTGATCATTAAGCAGAATATAAGAGGGTTCCATCAATGAACTTTTGGGAGTCGAAACATTTTTCGGTTGCCGAACTGAACTTTGTGCTGGTGGTTCTTTTTCTTTTACTGCTATTTCAGAATTATAGCTATGAGAAAGAGATGATTGAATGATCTCATCGAATATATTTCCATGAGATGAACAATTTACTGTCAACTTTGTTGTAATAATGCAATAAATTTTCCCTTTTACTTTTTAACGTGCAAGAAATCGCACGTTGAAGGGCAAGACCTCGTTATTTCTCATTTCGCACAATTTTCTACTATTGAGGATGTCGTTCATACCGGGCGACATTTGATTAACATAAAAACAGATTTTAATTGTCAGATAATAGCATTTCCTAAAATTTCCATGAAAGTTTTCAATTATATTAAGCAAAAAAACTGAAATTACAATGAAATGAAATACAAGCAATAACCAAAAAAATAAATAAACTATTAACACGATATGAAAACTAAAAAATTATTAACAAGAAATGAAAATTAAAAATTAAAAGATTCCAAACCAAGTTACTTCATGACGTTTCGATTGTTAGTATCCACAATCGTCTTCGGGTGATAACGTCGTGAAGTAACTTGGTTTGGAATCTTTTAATTTTGAATTTTCATTCCTTGTTAACTAATCAATAGCTTCTAGAGTCGAATTATGTTACCTATAAAGAAATTCGCAAAACATAACCGTCAACGACGTCTGCCCTCACGCGCCTGCCTGCGTTTGGGTCACGTTCTCGGCGATGACGCTTCATTGCTTAGACCGCTCCTCTAACTCCGAGCATCGTCCCTCGTCGTCCTACAGTAGACGTGACGCGTAATGACGTCCTGCGTTGCGTCAAGTTAATATTATCGGGATAACTTTTGAACGTTTTGTCCAAATTACAAAGACAATGTGTATCTATATTAAATACGTTAAACGACAATTGTATCAATTTTTATGAAAGTGACAATCAATCAATCAATATGCTTTATTGTCGGAAGATTAGTATCTTATTGACAAAGTCTTGTAAAAAAATCAAATGAATGTCATAAAAAATACAAAATACAATACATGACATAAAATATAAAAAATACAAACAGCAATTTCACAAATAAAACATACGTGACATAAAATATAAAAAATACAAACATAGCAATTTCACAAATAAAACATTAAGAAGACATATGAGTTTAGGTGAACATTATATGTTATCATGGTAGACTTCATGGATCGAATAATAAGCTTTTTTGATTAAAAGATCTTTAACTGTACTTCTGAACTTTTTGATATCTATGCTATTTTTTAGAATGGTAGGAAGGTGATTATATACTATAATACTTTCATAAATCAGAGAATGCTGAGTCAAGGTGAATTTTGGAATAGGTAAGTAAAGCATATGGTTCTGTCTGGTGTTGTGACAATTTGTTCCGGGAGTGTACATGCTAGTTTTATTTTTATGAATTAAGCATACTGTTTCCATTATGTATAAACAGGTGACAGTTAATATTTTGTGGCTGATGAATAAACGCTTGCAATGATCTCTCGGCTTAGACTTTGCAAGGTATCTCAAAGACCTCTTCTGTAGCTTAAATATCGTATTCTGTAATTGTAAACTACGATGGCCCCAGAAAGCTATTCTATAGCGAATATGAGATTCGATCAGTGCAAAGTGAGCCTATTCTAGCTGTAGTGTGCCCTAGTTCACTTGATATCACTCTTATAGCATAACATTCACTAGATACTTTTTTACTCAGATGGGATAATGTTCTTTAAAATTTAATTTATTGTCTATGCGAATGCCTAGGAATTTAGTGTGCTGTTTGTTTTCTATGTAGTGGTTATCTAAATCGTCTAGTATACGTTTGAAAGTAACTAGTTTTGTTTTGTTTAGGTTGAAGCCCAAGGAGTTTGCGTCACACCAGGCTTTTATTTGTTGAATATCTATTTTTATCGTATTTGATAGCTGATTAATTTCTTCATTACTCCATATAATAGTGGTATCGTCGGCAAATACAGTAAATTGTCCTGCGATGTTAATGGTTATTAGGTCATTTAAGTAGATTAAAAAACAAAACTGGTCCTAAAACAGACCCCTGAGGTACTCCATGTTTTATGTCACTGAGATGATACTGTCCACTTGATGTTTTCACCACCTGTCGAGGTCCTGTCAAATATAAACCAAACCAGTTCAAATTTGTTCCTCTTATCCCATAATGGCTGAGTTTCCGCAGCAGTGTCTTATGATCAACGCAATCGAAAGCTTTCGAAAAATCACAAAACACTGATGCAACATCCTTGCTATCATTTATGCTAGAGTATGCATTTTCTAGAAAGGAAAAAATGGCATCTGTGGTATTTTTCGAACTTTGAAAACCGAACTGAAGGCTAGATAGCACATTGTTCATCGATAAGAAGGACATCAGTCTTTTTTCACTAATCTTTCAATAATGTTTGAAAGGGTGGATTATAAAGAAATGGGCCTGAAATTTGAGGGGTCGTATTAAAAAATTTGCATTGTAAAAAAGTATTCAATTTAATTGTATTTATGGCTCAGTATTTTGCATATATTGTCTACCACATAAGAGGTAGATATATGCTATCGCGAACTTTTATTTAAAACTATTTAAGATAAACAATCTTACGGTACATTATCTTCATGTAATTCCAACGGTGTAGGTAGAGCACGCCAAGATAGCTAGCTCTCAGGAAGTAATAATTTTTCCGACTTACTTGATACTTATCGTTATATTATGACCAAAATTGCAACAAAAACCTAGTTGTTATTCTAGTCTATAAGCTGTATTTATGTAAAGTTTTATCTAAATCCGTTCAGTCGTTTAGGCGGATAAGAGCCATAAACATACATACATCCTCACAAACTTTCACATTTATATTAGTATGAAAATAGTATGGCCGGTTAAACTCCATTAATTTCAGTACTGTATCAAAAAGTTTGCTTATGTCGAAATCATCTGTGCCTGTCAAATTTCTCAAGGCATTTTTCATTGTTTGGACGTATCTTCCAACTTGATCATTTATTTCTGGATCATATGGTGCTGAATATTTATGCTAGATTCAAAAAATTCTCAAATTCCTGTGACTTGGAACTTGGGCCATTATCACCAGTGTTACTGGTAGACCATAACGAGCACATATTACGCATGACAGAAATTGTTTGGAGGCAGACATAAGTAATGAAAATGCTTTCTGTTCACTTAGAAAATGCACCAACTTCTAACAAAAAATATGTCTCATTAATGACCCAGCAAAATCCACATGTATTCGTTGCAAAGAGGATCTAGGATATTCCCAACAATTAGATGGTACGTTGACAGGTTTATTCTGGATATTTCAGCATGGTATACAACTATTCACTAATTATTCGATGTCAAGCTCAATTTAAGGATACCAAATGCAAGAAAAGTTTTTCTTGAATGGAAAATGGAAAACATGGCTTATTATCTGCCATTGGAACTTCCTTTCGTAATAATAGCGGAAAAATATGTTGCAAACCCAAAATTGTAGTTGCTTGTTTATCCATTTAGCTATAATTTCTCTCTAAGTAAGCAAACAGGTGTTTCACGGCCATCCGGCATGATATAAGAGAGAACCACATAGGGAATTTCATCCGTTGCTAGTACCAATGGTATGTTGGGATCACAAGGAATTTCATTTCGAATAGTCTCTCGTTTCATAAATGGAAAGTATCTTGACATTGTCCTATACAGTGAAACGTATTTTTTCTTGTAGTAGATTATACAATGGACATACTATTAGATCAATTAATGAATCACATAATTTTATTGTAAAACAACGATAAAAATAAAACTAACAATAGACATAGTTTCGTTGAAAAATCTTTGAGAAATCTACCATAGCAGTTTACAAACTCGGAATATTTGTTGTGTGTGACCTTTGCACTGACTACCGCTGATGTGTTCTCTATTCCTCTGTCGAGTATAGTATGTTCCAGATACGTGATTTTTAACTCTAAAAATTGCATCTATTGAAAACACTTTCCCAATACCAGAACAAAAATTTGTAGTTTTTAAACTACTTTTAAAAAACGTTTTTATTAATTCTTTATTATATCATCATCTAAACAAACACATCTCCTAGCGACACCTAGCATACTCTATTTGAAGGAAATTGTAGGGCACTACATTACACCCCCCTTAAAAAAATATTAAACGCGGAAATGAACTCTTCTTCCAAAACGGGTTACATAATTTGATTTTTCTGGATTTTCATTTTGATTTTCTGATTTCTTCTTGAGAATTCCATTTGGTGTATTTGGAAATTTTGCATTATCAGGTAAATTTTCATTTGATGATTCTATAAAAGCTGGCTTCAACCTATCAATCGAAATATTCTTTCTTTTTCCATTCACTGAAAGTGTAAAATATTTTTCGGTCCTTTCTAAAACCTTGTAGGGATCAGAATAAGGAGTTTGCAATGGTTTTTTAACACAATCTGTTCTTAGAAAAACATGAGAGGTGTTTCGCAATTCCTTATGAACAAACATTTTTTTCTCTCCATGATGACTGGACTGATCGTTGATTTTTATGTTTCTCATGTTTTTTTGTAAAGTTTTCAAAAACTCTATATGCGATAATTTCTTTTCTTTTCCATTGGTTAACACAAAATCTCCTGGAACACGTAACGTAGAACCATACAATATTTCAGCACTACTTAAACCATTCAAATCTTCTTTTGGAGAAACTCTAATACCATATAGCACAGTGGGGATATATTCGGACCATTTTTCAATAAGGTGGCATTTTAGTGCAAATTTCATTGATCTGTGAAACCTTTCTATCATTCCATTTGAACTTGGATGGTAAGGTGTAGTATGTATATGTTGAAAACCCATGATCTTTGAAAACTCCTTGAAAAGTGCACTTTAAAATTGTCTTCCTTGATCTGTTGTTACTCTGGAAGGAATACCAAAACGAGTGATCCAACCATCATAAAATGCTTTGGCAACTGTTTCTGCTGATATGTCTCGAATTGGAAAAGCTTCAACCCATCTTGATTATCTATCAATACAGGTGAGGCAGTAAGAGAATCCATTAGATGGGAGTAGTGGTCCAAATAAATCAATATTATATGTTCAAATCTGGCATCAGGTATTGCAAAATAGCCTGTTGGGCTCACAATATGTTTGGTTAGATTTCTGACATGATATGCAACACTGAACCCATTTTTTAATTTGTTTGTTCATATTTTGCCAAACAAATTTATTCTTCATCAGTCTTAGCGAGGCTTCGATACCTGGATATGACAAATTGTGAATTTTATCAAATATCTCTCTTCTGAAAGGTTCAGGAACATATGGTCTGATATTATTGGTTGAAATATCACAAATTATGTTGAAATTAGTACCAGGAATTTCCATTTTCTTCAACACTAATGAGGTATTTCCTTCTAGCAAATCTTGTAGTTGGGCATCATTTGCTTGTTCTTTTTCCCATATTCCATAATCGATTGTGTTCTCTAAACTGATAGTAGAAATCCTTGATAAGGTATCAGCTACTATGTTTCGACTCCCAGAAATATACTGAATATTTGTTGAAAACTGGCTTATCTATATAATCAAAATAACGAATTTGTCTTGGTGACAAAGTTTCGCTATTTTTTTCGAAGGCAAAAGTGATTGGTTTGTGATCAGTATAAATGACAAATTCTCGACCTTCTTACATATATACATATATTGAAAATATTTGATAGCTTCATAAATTGCCAATAGTTCCCGGTCATAAGTACTGTATTTGGTCTGAGAACTTTTGAGTTTCTGAGAAAAGAATCCCAGAGGTTTCCAAATATTTTCTTCGAACTGATTAACTGCTGCTCCAATGGATTCATCAACCATCAAGGCTAATGGACTAGTCATCGATGGGTGAACTAATAAAACTGCGTTAGTTATTGCCTCTTTCGTTTTCAAGAAAGCTTTCTCTTGTGACATGGTCCAACAGAGTTTTTCATTTTTCTTTGGATTTCCTTTCAGGAATTCATTAAGGGGTACTTGAATTTCAGCTGATTTGGGTAGAGATGTTCGGTAAACATTGACCATACCAAGAAATCGTCACAGTCCATTACTATCTTCTGGCTTTTTGTATTCTATAATTGCTTGAATTTTTTTATCAGTTGGTTTTATTCCTTCTTCTGTGACTAAGTATCCTAACAACTCTATAGCTTCCTTGCCAAATTCACTTTCATTTACATTAATGGTAATTCCATGATTTTGTAATCTTTCAAACAATAGATTCAGATGTGCTTTGTGCTCATTTTCATCCACTGAAGCAATTAAGGAGTCATCCAAATAGGGAAAGCAAAAATAAAAATCTTTTGTTATTTGATGGACTTATCGTTGACACGTCTGCGCTGCATTTTTTAGCCCAAACGGCATAAAGAGATATTCATAGAGTCCAAAGGGTGTAATTGTGACAGTTTTCTCGATATCCTCTGGAGCCATCGGAATTTGGTGAAAGGCCTTGACTTAGTCAATTTTTTAAAATATCTTTTTGTCCTCTAAATGAAAGGTGAAGTCTTTGATATTTGGTATGGGATACCTATCTGGCACAGTTTTAGAATTCAATGACCTGTAATCCCCACATGGTCTCCAGTCTCCATTTGATTTTCGTACCATGTGTAAAGGACTGGCCCATGGGCTTTCAGAAGGCCGAATTATTCCCTGTTTCATCAAATATTTGAATTCTTTCTTAGCAGCATCCAGTTTTTGGGGATTAAGTCTGCGAACTTTGAAATGTGTGGGTTGTCCTTTGGTTAATTATTATTTGATGTACAATATTTGTTTTTTCTTTCGATTTATTCAGACATTTACTTGTCGAATTGGGAAAATCAATTAAAAGTCTGCGATAAGGGCAATTAGTGTTTATTGTTTTAATATTGAAACATTTATCAACAAGTAATATTTCACCATTGCTCATTAAATTTGTTTCAGTATCAACCAATTTTCCATTTGATAAATTAACTGTTAATCCAAAATTCTTCAAAAAATCTGCTCTAATTATGGCTCTATCAACATCTACTATGATAAACTTCCAGTTGAATTGTCTTTTCAATCCTAACAATGTCAGTAGTATTTCTCCATAAGTTTTATTTCAGATCCATTAGCAGCATATAGTGTTTTATTTAAGAGTGGTAAATGGTGATCTAACTTTGGTATTAATGATATTTCATACCTGTGTCAATTAAATATTTTATCTTGGACTCAGGATCGAAAATTATGAGACGACTTTCATTCGGGCCATTTTCGCTAGTCGTCATTAACGATTGGCCTGTAGGTTTTCCGAAGATATTTTGTCGAAAGTACAAGGTTTGATACATTTTCTAGCTGAATTTTTGAATAATCTGTGGTAATAACATAGTTCATCGTTAGAGTTTGAATCTTGGAATTTTGATCTAAATCTTGATCTTGACCTAGACCATTCTCCTTCAAAAACTGGGCTGCGTCTTCTGGTACGAGATTCATCAAGTTTTTGAATAAGTTGCTCAATTTTATTTTCTAAGCGATTTTTTTTTTGACCAGTTTGAATAGAACAAACGTCCGTATTTGCAATTCCTTTCATCATTCCATCGGCCATAGTTATAAGTTCTTCCTCAGGAAGTTTCTCGTAAAAAGCCCGGATAAGTTGTTCCACTGTGTTTGGAAGTTTCTTCAGCCAAGATAAAAAGATGAAATTTGGAGTTATTTGTCCTGAGGCAAGATCCTTCATTTGCCGATAGAGCTGATTAGGTTTTCTGTCGCCAAGTTGACACTCACTGAATAACTTCCTTATTTTTTCTTCGTCTGATATTTGATACATTCTAATGTGTTGACTTTTTAGTAGTTCATATGAATCTGAAGAATTTTTGTGCTGTATTAAAAAAAGATTTGAATTTTCTTTAACAATACTGCAATCTGAAACTGTCAGTATCTTTCCAAATTTGATTTTATTGGAATGTATACTATTTAGGTTAAAAATTGTTTCAACGGTATTGAACCACAGTTCGGGATCAGTCTTCCAGAAGGATGGTAAAGTGATAGATTTTGCATGATTGAATTCAGTTTCTGGCTCCGTGCTGTAGTCTGGACTAGTTTGGCTGATAGAACAACGATCTTTTTCTGTGGAAGTTGAAGGCGTAGTTACTGCTGGATTAAGTATAGGTGTAGCATATTTACTCATTTGTTGAATACGTTTTTCTATGCCTTCCATTCTCCTATTATTATTTTCGAAATTTTCAATCAGCTTATTACAAAGAATCTCTAGCTTGTTCACCTTTTCAATAAAACTACCTTCTGCTTGAGATTCCTACTCTGATACTTATTTTGCAAAGAAGTTCTGTGAAATCAAAGTCTTGGGAATTTATCATTCCAGGATACTCCTTAAGAATTTCAGGCTCCAGCATTATTTTCATGTCAGGAACAGTTCCACCAGGATTGACATTGAAATATTCAAGTAGGTTAACTATCTGCTCTCGCGAAAGGATTTAAAGTAACTTGACCATGGTTTTATCAAATTTCTGTTTTAAAATACTGAACAGGAATTCGTATTATTACCCAAGTATGACAATAACGACTGACATGACTGATAATAATATTCGTGCTCTCTCATGCCATCTTAATAGTACCTACCAGTGAGTCATGAAATATGCCTACAGTATGAAACATAACAAGTATGTGAAACTTTTCTGTAAATTTGTCTTTGATTTATTGAAATATATTTCATCATAAGGACACAGTTCCTGACTACTGGAGGTTTTCGTATGCATGCATTTTAAAAATTTATTTCTTGAAGTGATTGTGCTGAAGTGATTGTGCCAATACCTATTGATCCAACAAATTAATCGACCAATCGATCGATTGGGGACCCTGTCATTGTTATGCCCGATTTAGTAATATTCACTTTCGAAGAGAAAACTATCCACGGGATTTTCTTAGAATTGAATATTACTTGGTAACTGTCAAAAAATCTTAAATTTACTTCATTTTTGAACATTCAAGTAGAAAGATGAAACAAGTGTATTAGATAGACCACAAGCCCAGGCAAATTTTCAGGGGGTGATTTTATACACCACGAGTCATATATAATCTTGAAGTACTGGCCGAAAAACAAACTTAAGGCATTATGCTGTCAATTTTCCGCGATACAGGTGAGTGCACAGGTGAGTTAAAATGTCGTAAGACATTGATTACATTATACATACGACACTATTCTCGTTAAAGAGGCAATGAAAAAAGAATGCTTTAAAACACAGTGCCGTCAAAAAATACCAATACCGGAAATCAGATATTTTTTGAATCGGCGACTTTACCCCCATCCCCAATTATTCGAATACTTGACGGCGTTTATTCATTTAACTTTGCCTTTCTTAAAAAAAACTATAATACATCTATGCCGTCAGAAAAAGGGGGTACATAGGGTCATAAATCGCGAATCAAAACCCGATTTTTACTACTTGTGGGGTGGTCATTCAGAATTTGACGGCACCGATTTCTAACTTTGAGTTAACCTTTACCTATTAGGTGTTGTAAACATTATGCCGTCAAAAAATTATGGTTCATGCAGAAATAAATAAAAAATTACTCAAATTTCAAAGCAAAAAATCAATTTTTTCTTATAAGGTCAATTATTTCAGGACGGCAAATAATAATAATAATAATTATCGTCTTTATTATTTCCCAGCTGTAGTTACATACACATATTAAAATAAATTACAGAGCTAGTTGCTGACAAAACAAAAGGTGAAGTTCAACTCAGCACTGTTTTCAGCTACTGTTTTTTTTAAGTTCCAACTAATTATTATAGTTTTATAATTATGTCGTCAATAATTCACGGTACCTAATTAGAATACAGAATAAAGATAAAAATGAGAAAATTTAAGAATTTTGAAAAATTTGAAAATTGCCTGTACATTCATACGAGTTTATTTTTGAAATATTACTGTGGATTGGATAGCACTTCTTTAAACTTTAAAAAACATAGAAAAATTGGTGTCAATTTTTCCATGCTATATTTTATGCATTTGATGTTAAATTTCTTGCTACTTTTGGCTTACTTTACTTACCATTTTTGTCATGATTTTGGTCAAAAATTACAAGACGGCAATAACAATATAATATTGACCATATTGAATAGTAAAATGAGAATTTCAAAATTCTAACGATAATCTTGGGAATATTCGTTTTCGGTTCAAAAATCGAATAGCGAAATTTCATGCACAGATATGTGATTTATATTTTTTATAAAATAAGTTATTAAGGATTTCATAAAGTTTTAAAAGCGTTGCTCAATGTTTATGGTATTTTTATTATTATTAAAATTCATAATTAATAGATGAAAAAATTTTGAAAAGATGGAATGTACTATGATGATTAAATTCATGATTCTTCATCAGAATTCTCACTGTCCGTTTCTGAATCACTTGCAGAATCTATTTCATTATCTTCCACGAGATCTAAAATATACAATGTATCATTGCATATATATTCCCCTAACTCCTCAAAAATAGTACAATTATCTAAATTACGGGCGTTATTGGCGATACCTAGCTGAATCCATATTTTGCGGTCAATCATTTTTCGCCCATCACGTTCCCTCAGAAGATTCTTCATATTGGCTAACATAATAATTAAAATGTCTGTATCGGAGTATATGATTGAAATACGCGAATTTTTTGGGAGGTTGCAGGTATGAAACAATTTTTGTGTCTGCTTCTTCGTGGCCATTGTACCAGGTATTGTAGGTACCATATAAAATTGACGGCATACTAAAATATGTTATCTCTGAAGGATATAGCATTGAAACAACTGAATTTTAGGTTGTATAAAATGACAAACCCACAAGGGGTAAAAATTGTGTTTTGATTCGCGATTTATGACCCTATGTACTCCCCTTTTCTGACGGCATAATTGTATTATAGTTTTTTAAGGAAAGGCAAGGTTAACAACGCCGTCAAATATTCGATTCATTAGAAAGGGGGAAATCGCCGAATAAAAAAAAATCTGACTTCCGGTACCGGTATTTTTTGACGGCACTGTGTTTTGCATTTTTTTTCATTGCCTCTTTAACGAGAATAGTGCCGTCATGTATAATGTGATCAAAAAGTACCCCATTTTTTACGACATTTCAACTCACCTGTGCACTCACCTGTACCGCGGAAAATTGACGGCATAGTGCCTAAAGTTTGTTTCTCGACCAGTACTTCAAGATTATATATGAGTCGTGGTGTATAAAATCACCCCTTAAAAATTTGCCTGGGCTTGTGGTCTATATTGTGATTGAAGCAATGTATTGAGTTTATGTATTTTGGCAATATATCGTTGATATGCAATATAAAAAGGACTAGAGACAATGCGGATCCCTTTTGGAAATAATAGAGTTGTTTCCTTGCAAAATTATATGTTTGATAACATAGATGCTTGCTTCGGCAGGGTTTATAAATATTGCTAGAAAGGAGGCTAGCTAAGCCAAGCAACTGATTGAGTTTCCCAAAAGATGCTGATTTGACAACGTCGACTCCCAGATAACTTTTTCGTTAGTTCTCATGAATTGGATTAAATTACCTGATTTGTGTGCAGATTAGAACAGACAGCCAAATTTTATCTATGTTACTTTCTCCTTTCCTTTCTACTAGGAGTAGAACAACAAAATGTTTGACTGCGGTCATCAAAGAAATAGGCGACTGTGTTTGAAACATTGTTTATTAATTACAATTTTTTCACTACCAATAAATAACAACATAATATACTCGACAAAACATTTATACATGCGATTTATACAAACTCCTACTTACACTAAATAAATTTAACCCTGTGAAATTATGCTGATATACAGGGTATATTTTAAAGATGATGTAATACGAAGTATCTGGAGATGAAATTTTGGTTACCACCGTGATTCAGTCTTCAAAATATTTTGGATGGAATACAATTACATTGAAACTAAAATTATATTAACATCCTGTTTCTCTTTGACTCATTAGTTCGAATGACTTTTCGTAAACTTGTTTCTGTGGATTTATACGCACAGAGTGTATCTCAATAAATATAATCATGTAGGTATTATGTTTCTGAAATATTCTCAATGTATATACAAATGCAAGAAATTCTCAAATCTTCCTCAGCTACATATTGATAAATGATGATCGGAATATCCCAAAACACCAACCAATTAATTTATTTAATTTTCAAAGCATAAGATATTTTAAAGTTTTAGGATTCTTAAATTTTCTGCAGGTTTTTGATGTTTTAATGTTGAAAATTAGAATGTTCAGAATCAACCGTAAAAAATATATTTTGAAAATGAAATAATGAATATACAACTGTATATGTTTGAATATTTCTTGGGATTGAGAGATATATCACCCTTTTCTTATTAAATGTTGTAACGGTAGGCTTTTTCCTTAAGCCTCGATATATTCGAAGAACTTCGCCCACATCAACAACTATCACTCTTCACACTGATTGGTGAGTGACCAATGCGTTCGAGAATCATGTACTTTGAGTACAAGTAAGCCAAGAATGAAATACTTCTACAGTACACTTATCTGCCCACGATTTCTGCTGTAGATGGACAAGCCGCTTTAATCTTGTGGTATAAAATTAGGGAGGGTATCGTTTTAACGAGGTGAGAACTAGTTCATTCCACTCATTCAATGGACCGCTATGTAAAACGGTGGTTCAAGTCCCAAGGCCAGACGATACATTTTCACAACTTATCATCTAACCCTTGCTTGAAATTACATTATAAAAGATAAGTCCTCGTTAATCCTTAGCTCGCAGAAATTTCTACTTTCGATAGTTGTCGCTTGTATGAGCCGAAAACTGGTTGACGAAAAAAACAGTTTTCAACAGTTTCCTGGGTTTTCCTCCGCATTTCGGAAGATTTTTCCCACCTGCATATGAAAATTTCTCACTTTCATGATCGAGAAAAACCATATCAGGCTTAATCGTACTGTCTTGTACCAGTCTGAGTGGCCGGAGAGACCCACACCCCAAATCTATACGACCAATCAGCCTTACATCCTTCCTGTTGAAAGGACTTGAGAGGATACTGGACGGACATATCAGGAGGGTAGCATTATATGCATCCTCCCTAAATAACCACCAGTATGCTTATCAAACCGGCAAATCGACAGATTCAGCATTAAACAACCTCGTTGAGAAAATATCCCATTCCCTTGACAACAAGGAGATTGCAGTTGCTGTATTTCTTGATATTGAAGGAGCATTTGACAATGCACCACCTAAATCTATAGGATTGTCTCTGGCTAGGAAGGGTATAGAATCGACCATAACCATGGTCGACCATAACCATGCTAGTAAACAGAACTGCAACTACGACTCTTCAAGGCGAGGCTATCAGGTTCAGGGTCGCCAGGGGTTGCCCTCAAGGTGGGGTACTATCTCCTGTGGTCGCTCCTGGTGGATAGTCTGCTTGATGCCCTCGACAGAAGAAAATTTGATCTGCAAGCCTATGCAGATGACCTTGTCATCCTGGCAAGGTCCACGTCGGGAAGGGTAGCTTGTAATATCCTACAAAGCGCGTTGAACGTTGTTCACAGTTGGTGCCTGAGGGAGCAGATGTCTGTCAACCCCAGCAAAACTGTTTTAACCCTCTTCACCAAGAGAAGAAAATTGGACGATCTAACGCCACTTTCCCTCAATGGTGTGGTCATTCCATTTGGCACGGAGGTGAAATATCTTGGCATTGTCCTTGATAAAAAATTTACCTGGAACGCTCACTTGGAAAAAGTTTTACACAAAGCCAGACTATCTCTATGGACATGTCGAAGGATTTGTGGTAAAACTTGGGGTTTGGGTCCCAAACAAATCCATTGGATTTATGTGATGATTGTCAGACCAATGATCACTTATGGTGCAATTGCTTGGTGGCCAAAGGCTTTACAGAAAACGGCCCAAGAGAAGTTATCTGGCTTACAGAGACAGGCTTGTCGTCTGGCTATTAGTGGTGCCATCAGTACCACACCGTCAGCGGCCATGGAGATCCTTCTAGATCTACCTCCTCTTTTTTTCTGGAAAGAGAGGCTAGTTGGACTGCATACAGCAATGTGCACATTGCTAATTGCACAAATCAATTCAATGCAGAGTGCAACAGACTGTTGGTTGACATTGGAAGTCACACCATTCTGGAAATGACCTCTGACTTTATGCCTCCAACTTGTCAACTACGAACTGCCTTATAAAGTACTATTCCCGAGTAGAGAGGACTGTATCCTCCGGTAGAAGGAAATATTGAGAGCAGATAGTTGTTGGTATACAGATGGATCAAAAATACCTTCCGGTTCTAGTGCAGGTGTTTGTAGTCGCAGACCCAGGACAGAGTTATCTACCTGCCTAGGAACTGCGACTGTATTTCAAGCGGAAATTTACGCTAATGATTTGTGTGCGGAGATATTGGATAAATCCAACCTCACTCACAAGTCAATAAGTTAAGTCCTCGATGGCAGGACTTAACAGATTGTCTCTGGTATAGATTCCTGGCCATACTGGCCTGGAAGGCAATGAAGCTGCTGACTCTCTTGCAAAGGAGGGTGCTGCAAGCGGCCTCATTGGACCAGAACCTGTCATTGACTTCGCTTTGGGCGTTGCCAAACAAACACTGAACACCTGGATGGCAAGAAGAGTTATGGACTTCTGGCAGAATCTTCCAGGATTGGCTCATTCCAAGGCGTTTATTCACCCTTCGAAGCTTGATTCCAAACAGTTGTTGGACTACAGTATGGATGAACTACGATGTCTTCTTACAGGCCTTCTTACAGGTCACTGTCATTTGAATCATCGCATGCAGAGACTTGGACTGTCGGGGACTGTGTGTGTCGCCTCTGTCTGGAAAATGATGAAACAGCAGAGCATATACTTTGTGCCTGTCCCGCTGGGGACCGAATCAGGTTCTTTGAGTTCGGCAGATCCGTACTCTCACCATCTGACATGAAAGACCACTCACCATACAAACTAATCGGCTTTGTTAAGAAGCTGGGTTTATTTGGCCAAGTGTGAATAGGTGTGAGCCACCATGAACCTTTATGGTACCTACCTACCAGTCTGAGTTTAAGGATGGAGCATAATATTATAAATATTATTATTATAGGTCTTATTCCGTAGCAAACTCCATTATCATGAGTACAACTAGGTGATGTTGAGTTAGGTCCAACAGGAGTAGATCTATTCGACCCTGCACTGCAACCCACAAAGTTTTTTTGTGGATCAGACAAGAAGTATGTGCTCTGCTGTTTCATCATTTTCTAAACGGGACGACGCCTACTCTCTACCAATAGTCCAAGTCTCTGCACATGATGACACACTGTGACAGGAGGGGAACATGACGGGACGTGGCCTTCGAGCAGAGATAGCACGGCATAGGCCTGGCCCGTCCTGACATATGCCTGTTCGTTGCGTGCCTTAGTATGCGCCCCTCCATAAGAAACTATAGAAAGAGGAAATAAACTTCACGTCCTGATCCCGTCCCGGCATGTTCCAGTCCTGCGCCGTCCTGTCGCAATGTGCGTAGACTTTAAGTAGACCTGTTAGACAACGTAGTTAATTCATTCTTGCTGTAGTCTAACAATTGTTTGGTAACATAATTAGAAGTATACATAGATATCTTGGAATGGACAAATTCTAGTAGATTTTGCCGAAAGTCTGAAACGTTTTTTGCAGTTTCCTGCAGTTAGTGAGGTGCGTTAAAATGCTCCTGCCGGCCGGAGGTAAGATTCCTTCTCAATGTTTCCGCCTCATCCTAAGATGCGTGTATTCATGTCGGGCGCTCTCTCATTGGATGGAGCTTTGTAAGGGTCTACCGTGATCGATTAAATGATCAACTGTTATCTCTTTAACATCAGATCAAGGCAACAGCTTCTCATTTCTCCAACTCAGAGTGGTTAGGTATCTTGGAACTTGAACATCCGACAACCTATATATCGTCCTCAATATCTTCACTGCCATTATGTCAGCCGTAGAGAATATTCCAGAAGATGGTACACAGGTACGATTGTAGAATTGCACATTCCAGCCTGGATGGCTACAGGTTACCTCTGAGTAGACCAGTGGTGCAGTTACTATCCTGCTGCTATTATAAGGTGTCTCCCTGAAATGCGTTGCAAGATACTTACCTACCTGACGAAGGAATTCGCAGACTGACCGACAATCAAATTCCCATTGTATAGAGGAAAATGTCTGTTAACCTTGCAGTGAAAAACTGGATTTATTTGGTCGAGTTTGAATTGGTGTGAACCACAGTAAACCCGATGAAACCGCTTCCAGTGGTAACGGAAGGTAACGAAGTTAGGAAAGGTAACGATTTCTGGCTAGTCTGGCTAGAAATCCAGACTAAAGACAATTGGATGAATCTTTCTATTGGGGAGAGTCTTTTTTGGCAGTTCATTACCACTTGATGAGAGCTGATAGCTCTCATTATGTGAATGATGCTAGAAGAAAGAATGGTAAGAGCTAATAATTTAGAAATATAGTACATATGGTTTTTCTATATGAAATTTCCAAGTAAATATCTATATTATGTGAAAATTCAATTTTTTTTAAGCTGACCACTTATTTCTATTTTGCTAACCAAAATTTGGAAAACGTTCTTTTTATTCTCCAGATACGTCTATTTGATTATCGAGATATGATTTCCCTGTCTATATCATGATGATTTTCTTGAATAATTGTTTAATTGGATGATGAAACTTTTAAAAAATCGAAAGAGGTTTATTCTTCATTGGGTGAATCGTTGTTTTAAATGATTTATACGGCTCACCCACTACCTTGAACCGTCTGCATTAAATTTAGTTATAAAATTCAAAAATATATATCTATATGTATTTACAATATTAACATATGGCATAAAATAAAGAATGAATATATTTGAAACAGAAAAATAATGAAACGCGAAACATTGTCAATCACCTTCAAACAAACGAGGAAAAATAATGAATAGTCTGAAATAGAATACATTTGATAGTTACATTGAACCTCGCCATTTAACTGAACAAAAACTGGAAAAATGGTATTCAATTCAATTAACTACATTATTAAGCTCTTTTGTATGCATAATTGAGTTGTTTTGTATCTCCCACAATATCTATATCGCTCTCACAATCACTTACATCAGAGTTAGTTATGGAAAGACATGAACTGCTGGTGTTGGCTGATTTCTCTTGTAATGACGATGCTACTTGAGAAATACCTGTAACAAATTATATGCATTGTTGAAAAAACAGAAATGATCAACATATTATATTTCAAGAGTAAAACGAATTCCGTGTTAGTAATCACACGTAAAAAGGTAAGACCTCGTTAATCCTTAGCTCGCACAAGTTTAGACTTCTGAGGGTTGTCGTTCGTAGGGGTGCGACAGCTGATTAACGGAAAAACAGATTTCAAACGGATTTCAAACATTATTTTTTGTTTCTTTTCAATCATACCTCATAAAAGTGAAAATTGACAACAAAGTTAATTCATTTGATCAAGGCCTGCTTAGGGAGAAAATTTTTTATTGAAAACATTTTCCTCAAACCAGATCAGGAGAAGACTAAAACTGTTGATGTATAAAAAACTGGCTATATGATATATAAGTTGCCTCATAGATCATTATTTACGGGGTATCTGTTCCTCAAAAATATTGGATTATGAATGAAAGATTCGGAGAAAATCTGAATTTAAAAAATGTATAGCAAAATCCTACCCAAATATACCAGTGAGGACAAATTCCGGTATTCAGACAAATGTAAAATTATCTACCAATTTTATTACGACACAGTTACGAAAGGTTGGACTGATGGTTCGAGAATGTGTATACCTAACATGCCTGCAAACAAAGGATCGCGACTAATCATTGTGTATTGCGGAGGAAGTAAAGGATGGGTTCTTTGAAATTAAGTGGAAAAAAACTTGAGGACTACAATGTTGACTATCATAAGAACATGGAACCTAATATTTTTGAGGAATGGTTTAAAAACACATTGGTCCCAAATGCGAATAGTGTAATAGTTCTTGACAACGCTTCAATTGCGACAGCTCATCAAAGTAACGAATAAAAAATCGAAAAAAGATGAAATAGAAAGTTTTTCAATGGATAACAATTTGTATTTTGAAAATAACTATACCAAAAATCAACTACTTGAAGTTTTATAGACAAAAACATTTGAAAAAGTGTATGCCCTTGAGACTATTGCTGAAAAGTATGGACACACCCCCCTTCTTTGTGTTTTCAATCCCATCGAGTTGATTTGGGGAAAATTGAAACAAAGCATCAGGCGTGAAAATGATTTTACAAAATTTGATAAGAAGGTGATAGAGCTAGTTGAAGAAGAAGTATCTAATATTACCGAAGAAGACTGCCAGAAAATGATTAAAAAAGTAATTTTAGTTGAAAAAGACTATATGGAGATTGGATACTTCCATATCAGTGGTGGAAACAAATTAATTATTGATTTAAATGACGACAGTAATAGTGAAACGGAGAATATGGAAGAGGAATTATCAGAAGCTTTCGAAGAAAGTTAGTGAAGTGTTTTTGAAGCGATCGATTATATATATATATATATATATATATATATATATATATATATATATATATATATATATATATATGTGTGAGTAAGTAGTTAGGTTAGGTTAGGTCACAAGTGAGTGGGTCTATTCGACCCTCCACCGCAACCCGCAAGGGTTTATTGTCATTATAAGTCAATAAGGGAAAACGCATGGACATTTGGGAAAACTTAATCCATAAATTTAACAGTCAAAAATCACTTATCGAGGAACAAGTACAAATCAAAACACAACAAGACCTAACATTCAATATACTAAACAAATCAACATACACGCCTAGAAACAATAAACCTAGAGAAGATGTAACACAAAGAATAGTACCTGATGTAATCCAAATACAGGCACATTTACCTAAAGCAACAGAAGTACCTGTATTCAGGCGTTCGGACCGTATGAAAAGACACACAACAGGATCACACGTTCAGTTAGAATAGTGTCTAGAGGATGACAGCACGACCAGTTGTCGAAAGCGCTCGCAGATAATCAATCAGAAGTCATAGAGCTTAAAATATTAACTTACATTAATAGTAAAATACTGTAAATAAAGGAAAATTAGGTGCATCATCCAATATATATATATATATATATATATATATATATATATATATATATATATATATATATATATATATATATACAGGGCTAGACAAATTCGTTTCTGTACATGGGGATCTCGTAAACGATAAGAGATAGAGTGTCTGTTAAATTGTGGCAAAGTTGCGTATTTTAGAGACCTATTTGATGATGTAAAAAAATCGAATATAGCTCTTTTGGAAAATCTGTCCACATTTTACTATTACCCTAGTTGACTTCAATTCTTCAAATCCAAACTAATTTTTACTTTTGAAGTAACACTTTGAGATATTTACACTAAACAGTTTACAAAACCGCAACTTGTGTTTCACTATACGGTGTTTCACTGACTGAATCCTACCTAATCGGTGCTTTAAAATTTGAAGCATATGACATTCTCCCTACCTAATGACTAATGACCTAGACTGTGTTTGAGTACAAAAATTCGAATATTATGAAAGCGATTTTACCTACTCATTAAATTCACATATAATAAACTAATTACCAATTTCCACATTAGAGAACAGAGGAAGAATTCGAATTGAAATTTTACTTCTGTCATTCATATTGTGTAGGAATCCTGTGAATGACATCTGATTCGATTCCTTTACGAATGCTTGGAATACAAATGGAATAGAGAAAAGTATTTGCATGATTCAGCGATTTATATAAAAGTATTTGTTTCGAAAGTATTTTTCTTTCGTGTAATTCACTGTTTATATGGAAATACTTGCTTCGAGAGGGCTTTTTCTTACAGCTTTGTATAGAGTTAATTTTTTGAAATTGATTGCTTCTTTCCTTTTTTTGGAAGATTCCCACATTTTTTGTATCAAGATGGTGGTGAAAAAACTTTTTAAGTTTTTTCACCACTTTTATTCGTAAATAATGTAACTATTGTAATTGTTTGAAAATGAACGAAACTGCAGCAAAAACATTAGTCACTGATAAAAATGGTAAAAAATACGCATAAGGAAGCTATTATATAGTGAAACATGTGTTGCGGTTTTCTGAATCAGAGAAAATCTCACAATAAAGTGTTACTTGAATAATATGGATTCTCATCAAGTATCGACCAATTCCATCACATAAATTTTTACTTGATTTGTGAAATGGGTACATTAAATCGGGGGATAATTCTCAGAAATGTCGAAGTCTGAACTAATTCTCGAGACGATGGGCTAAAGAGTGTCTAGAAACCTTCACCAAATTTTAAAATGGACCGCTGATGTAGACATATTTCTAGAAATTACATCGTAGTTTTCTAGACGATAAGAAAATCTTGAAAATTAGGAAAAGTCGAGTCAACATCTCCAGGATTCGATGAAAGATGTCGCCTGGCAGACATAAGCACATCTATTGCCGGTTGGATTAGTGGTTTTTTACTTGTTCAGTCGACCGCTATGTGAAACGGTGGTTGCTGTCCAACCGCTGGATGGTCGTTTTTTACTACGTACACGTCCAACCCTTTAGGAATCGCACTTTGAAAGGTATGGCATCGTTAATGCTTATTTAGTACAAGTTTCGACTTTTGAGAATTGTTGTTCATAGGGCAGCGATAGCTGGTTATCGGAAAAACAGGTATCTATGGGTTGTGCGTTATTGATGTTTTTTTATAACAATTTGTATATTAATGAATTGAGTTATTGATTTCATATTGCCATTTTTTATAAGAATTTTTCATAAAAAACGGCAAAAAGTTTTTATTGACTCTTTTTACATGGGGAAGAAACAGGAATGGTTGTGGTGTTTGATGATGAAATCAGTCATTGTTCCATAAAAGTGTGCGATAGCCACGGAAAGGACTTATTCAAAAAAAAAGATTATCATCAAACAGGCAAACATAAAAAATGTAGACCCTGAGTAGACATTGTTGCTTAATCGTTACGGTGATATACTGGGATATATTGAGCTTACATTTTACCCAATACATCCCTGTTGAAAAAATTACCTGCTTTTCAACCATAAACGGTTCAAAGCTACGGGGAAGGAAATGGAGAGGTGTGAGAGGGAGACACCGCCAACTTTACTAATTTTGTTTCTAAGTGGGGATCTTAGAACTCACTCGCCATCTTATGTCGTAATTTACTTCATTAATTCTGAACTCGCCCTAATTGATGTTTAAGATTTGGTACAGTCAGGAAATGGGAAAAGCTGCTTCGACATTACGGTTGACATTTTTGGATAGTAATTGACGATTCATTCAGGGATGAATTCACCGGAAATATGATCTCTGGGAGGTTTTCATAGGATTTAATGCTTTGCAGAAATTCAGAGGCATTTCCTGCTTGTGAAGTATCACGGCTGTGATTGTTCAATCTTTATTTACCTATTATTTTCTTTCGCCGTCTCATTGAATGTAATAATTATAGGTTCCTCTGATGAAAGAAGAGAGAGCAACGAATTATCAATTATCCAAAAATTAAAGGGTATCTGACCTTGTAATGAAAAATAGGAAAAACTCCGACTTAAGAAGAAATCAAGTGAATACTTTTTCAGCCAAAACGTCAGTAGAACGTCGTATATTGAGAAGGTTGATTTCAAAGTAGCCGTTGATCGATGTCTCTCGAATAATTTCATCTTCAACGCTGGAGTTCCCCAGGGATCCATATTGTCTAAAATTGTCTTTTTATTGTATATCAACGAATTATCGAAATAAATCAAGAATCTAATTTATTGCTTTCCTGACGACAGCACACTTGTCTCGTCATTTCATTTGGATTCCAGGACATCGACTGCGGATGCACATCTTCACCGGTAACAGGAGGTTGCAAATCTTAATGGGGATCTAGAAGTAATTTTGAATTGGGGTGAAAGTAATCAGGTTCAATTAAATGCCACAAAAACCCAGGCATCAGTTTTCTCCAAAAAGATAGATGTCTCAGAACCGGATATAATAATGTCAGGTCAGACAATTCCACTTTCTGCTTCGATGAGTTTGTTGGGGGTTAAAATGGACACCGATATGTCCTGATACAATCATGTCGTTGAAATTGCAAAAGGCGCTTCTCAAAAGCTTGGAACACTGTTCCAAACCAGAAAAGTGTACACACCTCAGCAACTTCTGATGCTTTATAAAGCTCAGATCCGACCTTCTTTGGAGTATTATTCTCATTTATGGAGCTCCGCCTCTGAAAATACCTCGAAGCTGCTGGATTCCATCCAGAAAACAGCCATTCGCGTGATTGGAGACACGAACATCACTCGCAACCTTGCTAGTCTGGAATATTGAGGAAACGTTGGAGATTTGTCTCTCTTCTATAGATACTTTCACATGAAGTATTCAAGTGACTTGGCACATTTGATTCTATCAAGAGCGGTACATATCAGAAATACGCGACGGACTGTGGTTGCTCATTGTTTTGAGGTTCAACTCAGTACACCTCGAACCTCACTGTTCAAGAACTCTTTCATTTGGAGAACTGCGCTGGAGTGGAGTGGAGAACTGCGCTCCTGAGAGCGTTTTTCCAAATGGATTCAATCTCCAGCGATTCTAATCCAATGTGAATCACTACTTTCGCACAGAGCGCCTCAAGGATTTTCCTGTAGTGCTTGTGCTTTGTCCTTGAAAAAATATCTCGGAAAACCATATTAAAATTTTCATTATCTACTCCAAAATCTGAACTATATACTAAGACAGAAAAAATCATGATACTTTTCGAGGGACCGTATCGTATAAAAAAATTCTTCGTAGGTCTTAGTAAATTTAGAGATTGAATTTGAAAGAGGGATTTTCCAAGCCATTTGAAAAAAATATGAATGGAAAGAAGATTTTAACTTCGTTAAATAGGTACATAACGTAACGTGATGGATTCTTTTGAAGAAAGATAGGCATATAACTCGGTCGGTTTTTATATACCTATTACTCAATAATTGTATTCTCTGGGCGTTTTCAATCCACCAAGTAAAATTATACATTTAATTTCTAATTTTCAATGTACTGAAAGTTTTCGATTTTCAATTTGAGTATTGAAAGTTATTATTTTTTTGTGGAGGAGTCAACGTTTCTTACTGTAATTTGGGTGTATCACTTTCCACAATCTGAAAAATACACCAATCTAAATGAATAGAGAATCTACTGAGTTGTGGATTGATGAAGGAAAAACTGAAAAGTTCACCCGGTAAAGTTACTGTGTAATTTAATCCACTACAGAGTCATTATCCACTGAGTCACTAATCCAAGTCATTAACTTGTCGTACTCATAAATTTTGTTTACAAAATGAATACTCAATAGAGAAAAACGAAATTTCTATTAGTTTTCTCTAGATATCCAAGTAATTCTTATTTAGAGATTTTCATACGTGTTTCGCTATACAATAGCTTCCCTAAGCGTTTTCATACTTTGTCAAAACGAGGCATTTGGGAGTAAAGTCGGTGATATTTCCTATTTTCTACTGTTTTTGGGTTTATAACCTTCCGCAATATGAAGAAATAAAAGGTAAATCAATAGAGAATCTGCTGAAAAGTTCACCAAGAAAAGTTATGCGTAATATAAACTACTAGTCCAATTAGTGAGTTACTTGAATTCATAAATTTTGACCACAAATTGGAAAATATCAATTTTAAGTGGTTAATGTTTCGGGAAACAATCCTTTTCCGTTTTCGTTGAAGTGATATTTCCTATTACGAGGGTGACATTATCTATGGGATCGACAGAAGACTCAATCCATGAATATAAAACATGAACGAGGTATCTCAAGGTGCTTCGTTGCAAAGTCTAACCAACAAAGCATTCGTGATCCAATACCAGACATTGCTTTTGCTACCTGTCATAGGTTTTATTAATGGTGCATTGCAGGTGTGATTGGACTCAACTGTCCTCAAAGTAAAGAAGATGAAATCTCCTCTCACGAAGACACCATCTATGAGTATGACAAAAAACTCGATCCACGAATATCAAAGATAAACGAGACTTTCCAAGGTGATCCATTGTGAAGCCAAAATTCTACATCGATCACCAAACGAAATTCGTCCTCTATTTTTTAACGATTATCACGAATGCTTTGTTTCTTTGGGCACTGGTTTCAATTACTCAATTTATCTGTATTTACATCGATTATAAAAATTATATCCGGAATAATAAATTAAATATTATACCTGTTCTCTCCAGGAAGTTGAATCCAGGCTATAAATGATAATTTAATAGGAACTTAGATACTTGTGATATACTGTTTGGAACCTTTGGTGTAGTAATTAATATTACTGGAGTTTTTTCCCAACACCAAATCTTTATTTTTCCACCTCGACACGTGTTTCGATTACCAAGTGATCATCTTCAAGAGGAAGATAAAACTGAGTTTTATCTTCCTCTTGAAGATGATCATTTGGTGATCGAAACACGTGTCGAGGTGAAAAAATAACGATTTGGTGTTGGGAAAAAACTCCAGTAATATTCAGGAACTTAGATGTTAGCTAATTTTGTTACAGTATAAAATACTTGTGAAACAAAAGTAATTTATCATTTCGGCTCGAAGAAACTTGTACAAGCTTGCTTGTATTACATAACAGGTATCCCAGTTTTGTGAATCTTTCAAAATGAAAATTTCAAAGTGAACTGTATTAGTAAAATTCGAAAATTTGAATCTCAAATCGTCAACTGGTTTTATTTTCGATTTCGAATCACTTCTATTGAAAATCATAAGCATAGTTTCTCAATTGCAAATAGTTACTGCATTTGGCTTATGTATTGACTCCTTTCTCAAATCACCTTTTTTTAACTTTTTTGACAGTTTTGAATTTGTCACAAAATATGTATTCATTATCCTAGTCATCTTCATAAACGGTGTACACGAAGGAAGAGGGTTTTAAAATTATACACAATTACAACGACAGTATAATACTCTTTTAATGATGCCCTTTAGGAATTGTCGAGTAGCAGACCGCATCGCCGTTTCATCACCCTCCTCCATAGACACACGTTCTTCTAAGAGGATTTACTGCTGATGACTTTTCACGACGATTAATTGGTAATATGATACAATTATTATCGTCGATTCGGGTAATACCTCTCGAATCCAGTGTGCTTTCCTCGCACTGAACTTTCAGCAATTTTGTGAGATTATGTCTGGTCGTTTACCACACTTCCATCCACAATAGGTAACGGTAATTCTAAAACCTGTGCGAATACGAGCGAAAAATTGTTAGCCGAGTTCGATAATTCGCGAGTGGAAGTAATTGGCCTTATCGTCGAGGCGGTTGCTGAATCTTCGAAATAACTCTCTCCAACTCATTACATTTTCGAAATTATATTCGTATTTTCCTCTTGACTTTGCTGGCAGCAAATTATCTATCTCATTATTTGTTTGCCTGGTATTATCTAGTGGGGTAGCACCAATTTCTTGATCCTTATCATTCATTTTCAATTTTGACGAGATTCTGAATGATAGCTTGTAAATAAACTAGTGGTTGTTCATTCACGGATATAATTAGATTCATTACCAACCTACAAACTGTTGAACAATAAATTTACTAAAAATAAGATTTTCATTTTGATTTTACAGAGAATTTGGAGAGAAAATTGGCCGATTTTAGCTTTTGGATAATTGAATGTATTAATGAGGTCATATTTATCAGAATACGTAAATGTTACATATCTCATAATTTTTCTTTCAGAAGTGGCCGCCATTAATTTAGAATACACGTCTATTCTAAATGAGCCATTATCTACATGCTGTCAAACACGTAATGAATAGTTCAAAATGAAATTTCTTCCTGAAGTTTCGCTGGCACGAGTGGCTATCTTCCTCAGGGGTTTATACATCCTGAGTTGATATTTCCGATGATCCATCGGTGTTTGTAGACAGGCCGACAGGGTGTATGACTTTGAGACCATCAGTTGTCACTACCGGAACATTTGAGATTCCGGGCGGCCTATCATCGCAGAAAGCTTTGTCGCGGTAATGAACCTCATTTTCCTAGCTACTCGCGGAACCCTTCATGGTCCCTAAAGACGTCGGACTGAATGACCCCAACTGACTATCCTGTAACATTGGATCAAAAGCGAGATATTCGTTCCTCAACTCCTGATTTTGAGGTTAAACTGCATATCCTTGTCATCTTTCCTATTATCCATGTTTCGCATGTCATATGTTGACAATAATTTATTTTCAAAAAACATTTCATTGTGAGATATTCAGTGAACAGTTTTGAAAAAACGCAACAAGTTTTTGCTATACCATGGCTTCTTCAGCCGTGTCTTTGCTGTATTGAATACGGGATCGATTTTCATCAAGTATCGGCCGATTCCATCAAATAATTTATATATTATGAATTTCTGCGTGCCATATCTTTTATAATTACGAGATCTGCGTTTATGTCATTATTACATTTGAAGCTGTTATACAGTCATGGCAGCTTGAGATGGATCCAGTACTGAATCAGTTTATACAAGATTCCGCTCAATGTTCCTTCAACAACGATTATATCCTTTCACTTAATGCTGCACTTTCTTTGATTAAACTATGAGTCCCAAAGTTTTCAATTTATTTATCATAACAGAGTGGATCCTAGGTCAGAAACATATAAAAGGTTCTTCAGAATAATTTGATGCTATCCTTTAAAAAAACTAGTTAATTTAATGAAGTGAGTAAAAAATTGTCTCTTGTTAGTTATATATCTACTAACGCCAGAGTCAATTAATTAATCCTGAGTGAGGATTGAATGGCTCATATTATAGCAAACGTGGGTTTCTTCTTCACTTGAACTAACTTTGTTATTTTTGTAGATATTACACACTACTACATACTTTTGCGAAAAGCAAGTCAGGGTATTTTTACTTTTAAAGAAACCGTCCTTTTCACACTTAGTGCCAAATAACTCATGGTTTCAGAATTTCCTCTTGTTCTTCTTTCTTCTCTTGTTCTTCTTTCTTCTCTTGTTCTCTTGTTCTTCTCTTGAGGCCCAGCTCAACTGCTTTCTATATACTTAGCAAGTGATACACTGCTTTCTATATACCTAGCAAGTGATACAGCAAACTCAACCAAATACATATACAAAATGTTATTATTTCAAGGGATAATACCTTAACCTATTACGTAATATATTGAAAATGTTGAACGGAAATAATTTTTGTGGTAGGCATCAGTTTTTTATCAACCTACTTTTTTGTGATTTTCATTATTCAATAGTGTTCAATACAGTGTCCATCTTGGAGAATGAAATTTTCAATATTATTTATGTTTTGCTTTATTCAGAATATCTGTTTGAAATCTGTTTTTCCGTTAATCAGCTGTTGCTCCCATACGTACGACAACTCTCAGAAGTTGAGAAACTTGTGCGAGCTAAGGACTAACGAGGTCTTACCTTTTAACGTGTGATTCCTAACACGGTTGCAGAATCATCCCAGCTTCAACCAGATGAATTATCTCGAGAAAAATATCTGGTCGAGGCGGGAATCGAACCCACGGCCTTCCGATCGTGAGTCGGGCGCACTACCACCGCGGCCAATTCCACAACAATTCCATATCGTAGGAATTAAAATGCCTACCTGTATCCAAAAATTCAAACAAACAACAACTTGTGTATATTAGAAAAAAATACAGTTAATTAATTTTCGAATATAAAAAAAATGGTTTGGTCAATGGAAGTTAAAGCAATCAAGAAAAATTTGATTGTTTGAAGTAAACGTCTTTGAATTGAAAGAATCCATTGACTATATTCATTTTTACTTGTTCATTGTACAATATTGTCTGAAAGCAAGCAATTCACAAAATTATTTGATCCTTACTGCAGATACATCGAATATAAAACCAGATAAGATCATATTTATAAAATATGTCTATCAATATGCTATTTCTCTATAGTTTTTTTATTGAAGTCGTATTAGTCGTATTACTTGAAATTGTTCAAAATGAGGTTTCATAAAATAGTCTTCACAAAACTTGGTCAAAACTATTCAGGATATGATTTTCTTTTGTATACCCCGGATTCAATTTTTACCATTCATTACTAGTAGAATCAGTGAAAGTTTGTAATAGAAATCGTTCAATAATACGGCCACATTTGAATGCTAAATCATCGAAATTAATTATTGAAAAAAAGTAATAACTGATACTACCGAAAAAGCTGCTGCTTTTGGACAATAAATCTACGGCAATTCAAGAAAAATTATTTAATTTTTTGACAATAATTTAAGTACTCGCTGCACCACAAGTGACCCTGTAATAAAAACTATGTTTTTTAGATCTGTGAATATGATGACGTTAATGAACTTATTGAATCATTACCAAACAAAAAATCTACAGGTTTGGATGAAATCCCTGCATCAGCAGTAAAACAATGCAAAGATATCACATATCCAATACTCGCTCATATTATAAATTTGTCGATTATGCAAGGTAAATTCCCTTCAAGTCTGAAAATAGCCTCTGTTATTTTATTATACAAAAAGGGTGATCCTAGTAACGTTGAAAACTAACCAATTTCATTACTTGGTATTTTCTCTAAAATAATTAAAGTGGTTACTTGGAGAATTGAAGCGTATCTGAGTTCTTTCAATTTAATAACAAACAATGAACACGGTTTCAGAAATGGCTTTTCCACTGAATCAATTATGGTTGAGTACACTCTAAATATTTTTGAGTGAATATGTGGTATCAGTTTTGTTCGACTTAACAAGGGTATTTGATAGAGTCGAAAGGTCTTTCGCCTCAGAAAAACTAGATAAGTTGAGTATTCGTGGCTGCCTTAATGATTGGTTTCTATCTTTGCTTGAAAACCGAAAGATTATAGTGAAAATTGATGATGTTTTTTCAAATGTATTCAATTTGAATCTTGGTCCTTGTACCTTGGTACAATAATTTTTTTCATATTTATTAACGACCTTCCTAAATATCTAACTGAGGCAAAAGTTCTCATGTATGCAGACGACACACGCAACTCAAAACTCAAAACTTGCACTTTCAGAAAAACTTACCAGAATACTAAACCAATTCAAAGATTGTTGCTATTGTGATAGATTGAAGTTGAATGTTTCGAAAACGGGTTGAATTGGATACCATACAGCTCTAAAATTACTATCAGATTGTTCAATATTATTAAATAACACTTTTATCAGTACATCGAAGTCTGCAAAATTTCTTGGAACCATATTCGACTGGTATCTATCTTGGGAGGTACAAATTAACGGTGTCTGTAAAAAAATTAACCGGTGTTTCTATCTGTTGACTGTTTTGAAATCTATGCTAGATAGGGATTCTTTATTGAGTGTCTATTATATATGCTTTCTCTGCTATTTCCTATAGTACTATAGTTATATTCAGAGGGTGTTTGTATTACAAAAAAGAATATTGCGATGTATACAAAACCAGAAAATTCTTACTGTTACTTCTATTTACTTATATAAATTAGTGAGCCATATTTACCGAAACTGAAATAAAGTGTCAAAAAATTATGATATTCACAACCATAACACAAGGCATGAAAACGAATTGTTCCAAAAAAAATCGAACCACATTTTCCATAGAAAATCACCTCTGATAACTGGAGCGTCTTACTTAAATAGGCTACCTGATAGTATAAAAAATAGTAACATGTACGGAATTTTCAAATTTTCAAAAGTAGGTTGAAGAAAATTTTAATGAATCATTGTTTTTACAGCTTAGGGGAATTTGATGACTTCCTTTCTAGCAGTGTTAACTGAGTTCATAGTGTTCATTGTGCTTTAGGATTTTTTATATTTATATCAAGATCAGGGCCGTAGCGAAAAGAAAAACCAGGGGGGGAGGGAATCCAAATTTTCCCAACCCCACCAGCAAAATTTCCCAACAAAAACAAATTTTGGTGATTATAAAAATAATAATGGGAATTATTCTACTTTGGACCAAGGTCCTTGGTCTTCCACCATATCCACCATGTATAGGAATATTCAATACAAATGAAAGGAAACAACACTTGAATAATATTGTGCTTATTGTTTTCTGCTATTATTTTTTCTATCTTCACGGCCCGAAATTTCCCAACTTTTCCAAGTCGAAAAAACAGCGAAAAGTTGGAAATTTTGTAAAATTGTGACTTCAAAATTTGTGGACTGTTCAGGACTGTTTTCTTACTTGGGAGAAATTAAACTTTTTTGAAGATTTCAAACAACTCAGAATTCTCTTCAAGTTATGCATGTTGGGAAATCCCTACCTTCTCCTGGTTCTTTCCCTTTTCTTATTACCTCTCCTTTTCTTTTCTCTCATTTTTATTTTTTTAATTTTCATTCATTTTTTTACTATTATTTTTTTTTATCTTCATGGCCCAAAATTTTCCAACTTTTTTCCAAGTCGAAAAAGCAGGGGGGAGGCTCCCCCCATCCCCCCATGGTGACGGCCCTGATCAAGATGTCTTATATACTTGTTTTTATGTGTCATTAAGTAATATTAGCGTTACATCCCCACCAATGTATTATGTCCATGTATGTAGGTAGGTATATTTACTCTATTTTTGTCAATGTAAATGATATTTTTACCTGTAAACTAATACTTTAGGAGTGATTTTTTTGTAGTGAGTGTGTGGGATGTACACTTCAACAGATACGTCCAATCCATTGTATAATAAAAAAATTTGATTTGATTTGACCTATAGTGTGATACGGTATTGAGAAACCACGCTCCATTTTTGCCATTCTCTTGACTTTTCTACTCCTTGACATTCAAAAATAGTGATCCTGCTCTGTGAGCTCAATTTTCAAAGCTTTCTTTGAAGTCCATGAATGAAATGATCATGCTACTAGTACAACCCCTACTGTATGTAGATACTGGGTATAATAATCAACTACAAACATAAAGAGTATTCAATTGAAACATTTTGTAATACCTCACCTAGTTTTTCTGAATTAGCAGAGGTCAGTTTCATTGACGAATTTGGCTTTTCTTCTTGTACTTTCCTCATCTGTTTTTTGTGTTTCATTCGTCGATTCTGAAACCAAGTTTTCACCTGCGTTTCACTGAGACTGAGAGCGCTGGCAAGTTCTACCCTCTCTGGTGTAGACAAATATCGTTGAGCTGAAAATCTCTTCTCCAATCCTAAAAGATAGAAAAATTCTTGACTAGAAGTACAAGTACATATTTTGATTATTTATTTTCCATTACAAAGTCGTTAATATTCATGTAGTGTCAGAGGTGTAATTTCGTGTTATAGGATTGCTGTATTTTTATAAATGGAATTTTGTTGAATTTTTTCAAATAGAGGTAATATTTTATGGTTTACCAATTTGCTGTTAGACTTTGACTAAATTCATCAATATCGATAGATTGATGAATTCTTTTCTTCTCTTTCAAATCTTTTGAGAAACCGGTACAAAAGACTGCCAATTTTATATCTATTTACAAACCTGTTAATTGTGGATCACTGAAAACGGTTCTGGCCTTCCTTCTCCGACAGTGTTTGAGAGCATTTAAAGATATTTCACTTGCTGAGCCACCAAATAGGGCTGGATGAAATGGAATGCCTGAAAAAAATCATCGAATGAAGCTGTGGTGAATTTACACATTTTTAAAGTATAGGCTGCACAGTTTTTGCCGCATTTGTTCTACAATTGTCATGTTCTATATTATAATTACAATCCAAAAACTTCATATAATTTTACTAGAATTTTATCCAAACACCAAACCATTATTTTAACACCTCGACATGTGTTTTGATCACCAAGTGATCATCTTCGAAACACGTGTCGAAGTGTTGAAATAACGATTTGGTGTAGTAATATTCGTTACTTTATTCTTTCTTTATTCAGCTTCAGAAAAAAAAAATACATTGGAATCGTACGACGTGTTCAAAACGGAATTAAATTAAGTTAAATTAAAGGTAAATTCATATGATTTTTCCTGATACAGTCTAAAATAATATATTCATATACAATATGATATAATGTATACATCTTTATGCAATAATAACCTTGCTTCTTCCAGAGTGGGGTAGAATACACCTGGGCGTATGTCGCCTGTTTTGTGCTTTTTCCACTTCACTTGAAGAAGTATTCGAAAAATACAAAGAATAATATAAATTTAGAAAATAGAAATTATGATAAAAAACTGGTACTCATAATGATGGTGATACTACACCAAAGGTTCCTAACAGAGCAAAACAATTTCATATGAATTGCACGTGAAATAATTTTTGGGTGTATTTTTGAGCTAATCAAAGCACAATCATGTACGAGCGAGGTAATATACACAATAATGTACATTTGGCAAATGTGAATAAATAATCTGTTCGCAGAGTCAAGCATAGCCCACTGACTAATAAGAGAATTTGTGGAATATTCGAGTATAGTCTGGAACGTTCGCGAAAATTCCGAAGTATCCCGGATTATGCGGAAAGATGAAGAAAATATGATATGGTAACTCTCTAACCCCCATCGGAAAAAAAGATTCTCGTTTTTTCCTGGAGGATATAAAAGGGCTAACAGTTTGGCCCTCTAGAAATTTGTGGAATATTTCACAATATTCGAGAGTTTTCGAAAGCATTCCACAACATCACTGAATATTCTGGAATACGGTTCAATGTTCGAGAGTGATATATAACGTTTGGGAACATCCTGGAAACTCTCAGCTCATTGTGAAACGATAAAATAATTACATTCCTCCTCCACGAAAACGGTTCCCGTTTTTACCTATTGGTAAGGCTTGCTTCTGATGATATGAGAGCTGAAATTTTCGCCATGTAGAAATTTATCGAACAGTTCATAATATTCGAGTTTATTCGAGAGTATTCCAAAAAGTTCAAGAAGAGTCTGGAACGTTCATTGTGCAAAATCCCAGAAGAGTCTTGAGTACTGTTGAATAATCTGGAACATTGTGTACAATTGGAAAGCTTTCCATATGGGTGGAGCTACCTATTGGTAGGGGTATGGAAATCAAGATTCGTTTACCTTTCAGAATTCAAAGTTCGTACTTTCATTCCAACTATCACAGAACCAACTTCCCGAGCGAAGCCAAGTCCAATTTGTGATTTCTGCGTCCTGCAAAGAAGTAACTTTCAGACACAAACTGGAAGAAAAAGCCCCCCTGAAACAGCTTCTTTCATATAAACATTGAATTACACGAAAGAAAAATTCTTTCTTCTGTATGAGTACTTAATTCTATAAAAACACTTTTCTCTACTCAGTTTTTATCCCAAATATTCATTATGGAATTAAATCAGATATCATTATACTGAATGAAAGGTAAAAATTACACATACATGGAACACTGTCATCCTCATTGGTAGACATCGATGTTTCGCCGTGAGGCACTTGCCTTAGGGCTCTTCAGTACCAATCTGGATAACATTATAAGAAGAAACACACAACGATTTTTATGTCACGGAATAAGTTTGATCCACATTAGTCACACTTGAAAAAAGATATTCTGTGATATTGGCTTATTCATACCAACCTAGCCAAATTATCCCAAATATACCTATACACACACACACACACTGAAATTCAGCAGATTTTCAGTTTCAGTCCCTAATGTATGAAACTGTTTCACAAAAACTGATTCACATATCACGCAATGGAAATCATGGATAGCTATACACAATTCTATGATTGACAACTTGTTAATATGATTTTCTCACGTTTTTGTTTAGGTGCAAATATACGAGTATGGATCAGTAGGTTGATTTTTTCTTTCGATTCCGATTCCGGAATAACCATTTCTGTCGTTTCCAGTTCCTGTTTTTCATTCCATCTGAATCACCGGAAACTTTGGAATGGATTATCATAATTGTTAATACTATCAATATTATTCTTGGCGTTTCTTTGTCGTAAGTTATTCTGGTTTTACTACCAATTCCGGTTGGAAACCAAAAAACATCACTATTGTTTTCAAAAATATCGGTTTTTAAAAAAAAATGCCTTTGCAGGATATATTATAAAATAAAGATGAAGATATTTTTCGTAACATGACGTGTTTGTAATTAGGAATTCATATTATGATAACCAGTTCAATTTATCAGATTACTCCTCGCCTTATAGTCGACTTTTATTGTGAAAAATGTTGTGGTTACAAAATACAGGTAAATGAAATGTCACACGATTACTAACCTTGTGTTAGAAAATATGGATCCGTCATATTTTTATACGGCGGTCCTAAATAAGCTCCCAATGCTCCCATCACTTGGATGTACCCATTTTCGTGTTGTGGAAATCCTTGAACCATTCCTCCTGGTACCATATTTGACTGGAAATAGCTGTAACCACTCTTTTCAGCGGGGACACGTTTCTCTAGAACCTTCGGAAAATGAAACACTTTTTCACGGTTAACGCACTCCAAATTCTGTTCTTGTTCTGTTTTTTGTCGATACAGAATATCCTCGATTAAAAAAGAAGTTCGATTTTGAGAGAGATGTGTATCGCTCAGATAATCTTTTGAGTGTGGGTCACTCATATTATCATAAAAATCCAGACTGAGGATTTAAGTTGTTCAATTGTTAGCAAACAATCGCTATCTGGCGTTAGAACCCGCCACCGCTTGCTCGATTTTCAATAGATCCGCCTACTATGTGATTTCAACCCTTAACTTGGGGAAGGAAGTTTTGATATCGTCTGGGGGTTTAACAAGGGTTGATTTGGTAGCGATGAGATTGATTAAGGGATAATTGTGTTTCTCCTAAGTTAATTTGTTCGGCATTGCCTATTGTCAGGGTAAATATTAATAATAAGGTTGGTGCATGAGGGTGGGAGGTGACGCGGTCTTTGACGGAAAGGAATTTCCTAATATGATTAAGGGGGTTCTGCTCTCTTGTTTCGGAAGTTGTATTACTTGGAGAATAATCTCTGTCGAGTTCGGTTTGGATTTGTTTACGAGTTCTCGTGATCTTTTATATTACTTTTGTAATATGTAATGCTTGAAAACACTTTTTTTTAATGTTTAGAAAGTTCTTTTGTTTTGTTGAGAAAAAAATTCAATACGTATAGGTAACAAAAGGCTGGTAAAAACCATATAAAAAATGTATTTCATTAGAGCAAACGAATCCATATCCAGTAATTCACATTGCGAGCATAATTCTAAAATATACAGTGTGTCCGCAAAGTATGGAATAAATTCTATATTTCCAAAACCAAAGGTTGTTTTACAAAAACTTGAAACACGTCGATTTTTAATTTCAGTATTCTAAATTTTACAACAAAATTTCATTATACAGAGTGATCCATATTAATGTGATGACGTCATCGGTAATTTTTTTTAAAATGCAATACTCTGTATTTGGTGCTTAGAAAATAAATTTTATTGATATTTATTACAAGTAGAAATTAATTAATTATTTTATATTTTTTGCTAATGATCAATTTAACAATGGGAAAGTAATCCAGTAATAAATACATGACGTTATTTTAAATGTTCGAACTGTAGTCCTTGCTGTAGTTGACAGTAACCGTGCTAACAATTATTTTTATCAATTTCAAAAAACTAGGCGGCTAGTTTTTTTGTTATTGTGAAATCATTATTTCGATTGACGTTCAGTAACTGTTAAATAGGACAGTAGTTGTTGTATTAAATCGTGTATTGATTTGAAGTAGTAATGAATTTAAGTGTAAAACAAAGAATTGAAATACTGATGATGATTCGCTATGGAGACAGATCGCGAACTTAGATGGAAGTCTGTAACTTATTTTAATGAAAAATATCCAGAAAGACGCATAACGCAGTCTGCAGTGAGTAAGATTGAAAAAAAATTCGAGAAACTGGTACAGTTGAAAATACACGCAAATCAGGTCGTCCTTCTGTAAATGATGATACAAATCTAGATGTTCTACTTGCTTTTGAAGAAGATGCGCATACTTCTGTTCGTAAGGTTAGTCGTGATTTCGATGTCAGTAAAACAACGGTACACAAAGTATTAAAATAGGAAAAATGGCATTCCTTTAAAATTGAACTTCTACAGGAATTAAACGAGGATGATCCAGATAGATGAATATAATTTTGTGAAGCCATGATGGATAACTGTCACCGAGACCGTGTCCTCGTAAAAAATATATTTTTTTCTGATGAAGCCACTTTTACATTAAATGGTAAGATCATCCGTCAGAATTGTAGGTACTGGGCCAAAGAAAACCCCCACTGGATGCGTGAACATCATACACAATACCCGCAAAAGGAAAATGTATGGGCCTACTTTTTCGACGGTACTTTAGACGGGCCAACATACCTTCAGTTTCTAAGGGGATATCTTGTACCTACTTTAATCCATTTATTCCCCAGTAGAATTAATCCTGGAAGTTTTGATGAAAGTTTATGGTTTCAACAGGATGGTGCGCCTCCAGACTTAAATCCGTTGGATTACTTCATGTGGGGCCATCCGAAGAATGTTGTTTATAAAACGAAACCAGCAAATATTCAAGAATTGAAAGAGATAATTCGAACAGAAATAAACAATATTTCTCAAGAAACCATAAACAAGGTTCAACAAGAATTTATTCAACGTTTAGGTTACTGTCAAATACAGAAAGGACTACAGTTCGAACATTGAAAATAAAGTCACGTATTTATTACTGGATTACTTTTCCTTTGTTAAATTGAACATTAGAAAAAAATATAAAATAATTTATTAATTTCTACTTTTATAGATATCAATAAAATTTATTTTATAAGCGCACATCTTTCAAATTCTGTCCCTTTGACCCCAAGTATCATACCTTTCCGGAATACATGTATATTTCAACTAATAATTCTGCTTCAGGATTTTAATTTTCCACAATTTGAAACTCAAATAAATTGAAATCAACGGAAAATTATACTCGACAGAACAAAGGTAAGTTATACATTTATTCAATTTTCACAAATTCAAATCCTTTTTCGATGAGTTGGGTACAAATTGTACATATGACAAGTCATAATTTTTACAGTAAACATTACACCCACAATATATCATATACATAATATTCTTTACAGTTAACGATGAAATAATTATGTATCAGACATACACGTATCAAATTCACAATATAGAGACATTTAACAGTTACAATCATTCAGAAATTTTTCGCACCTGTAGTAACATTTGTCTAGTAGGAGGTTTTTAATGCTCCTATAGAATAACTTGTCTGTTTTAATTTATGTAATAGCTGACGGCTGCGCATTGCCAAGGCTGATTGCATTATGTAGTGGTGATTGTTTAAATTTGGAGGTTTTGTATCTAGGCACCTTTAATAAATTTCCATTACGCGTTAGATATTCATGATATGATGAGGTTTTTTCAAGCAGTGACTCTTTTTTTCTGGCGTAGGTCACACATTTTTATATGTATATGGAGCTGACAGAAGCATTTCTCTAATGAATACTGGTCTACAACTCTCTAAGTTGTTTATGTCAAATATCAGTCTCATTGGTCGTTTCTGTAATACAAAGATCCTGGTGAAGTTTTTTTGCACTTCCCCAAGACATTATATTATGAGAAATGTGTGAATACGCCATTGCATAATAGACACTCGACAGAGTTGACCTGCTTATATACTACTTCATCTGTTTTATTGCAAAATATGTTTTGTTTAATTTACAACATACACTATCAATAAGTGAATATCAAGTCAATTGTTCATTCACAATTGTACCCAAACATTTAGCAACAATTACAACATCAATATTAAGTGGGTCGTATATGTGATCTGGAATATTGCTCATTCTGTTATAGATCTCATAGAAACAGATTTGGTAGTGTTTAAGTTGACACCATTCTTCGAATTTTTCAATTACACAATTAATTTGTTCTATCAATATTTTGAGATCTCTTCCTGATACAATGATAGTCGTATCATCAGCATACATTGTGATTTGACAATTTGACGAATATTCCGGCAAATCTTTGATAAAAATAAGAAATAATAGGGGTTCGAATACCGATCCCTGGGGAACTGGGGGTTCGATGTCAGATAGCAAATCTGAAAACACCATTATGTAGCAGGGAAAAAGTGGCGATGTAGAAGTGCAATTTATTTTCGAATTTTTCGAAAAATAAAACCAGAAAAAAAATAAAAACCATTTTCCAAAATATCGGTTTTTTCCGGATATCTTCGGATATACTCAGAATTTCAGAACTTTCTCTACGGCATATTGTTAGTCAGGTAAATGTTCAACTTTGCTCCAATTTAACCATCTTTGTATCTCTCATAGTTTCCGAGATTCCAATGGTGAGGATCGAATTTGAAACACCCTGTACACATTCAGAAAGCAGGTTAGCCAAACTCAAAGTAATCAGATCATCAGATTTTTTGTTGAACTCATGGAATCGTATTTACTTAATAGAGTACAGTATGTTGAATATGGAGGCTACACTGCCAACCATTTTTCAAACGCTTTAGATATTCCCCAATGCTTGCCCATTCTGTTTTTCATATTCATTAATGATTTATCTCTGGTACAGCATTCTGAACAGATGATCTGAACTACTTAAGCTCAATAACGACTTGAATGATTGTACTACACTTCAAGAATAGCTGAGAATATTTCGAATTGTCTCAAACTCAATATTTTCAAATATAACGTAATGTAAGGTAATGTATGTTAAATTTCAAATTATTATATTTGTATATTATTTATATTTATATATTCTCTGAACTTTCTGTTACTGGCCACGATATATTAGAAGAGTGCGCCAACATCATCAACCAAGAACCTTACCGTGAGGTAGGTGATCACTGGGTCCATTGAACAGACGCAATGTACTTAGAAGTATCATTCTACCAACAATTTCAATAATCAGAGAAACCGACTTGACAGAGTGGTCTGGCTAGAGTATTTGGAGTTCGAAAAAAACATTTCGATATTTCATCCGTTTTATCCTACACTTTTCAATCAATATTCGTCACACCTGGAGCTCAAAACTTCATTTTTGTTACAGAGTTATATCATGTGTATATATTAGGTTGCTGATTTGAATAAACGGTTATTAATGAATGATTATATATGTGGAAAATCTCTTGAGATCTATTTTAACTGACAAATCATATTATACTTATATTAACATCCCAACTGAAATTTTTTGGATTTCTGCAAATACCCATAACTGGAAACCACTCACGCTTCTTCTTCCAAAATCACCTCACCCTTAGGACCAGAATCATCCCCATCAAGGTGCGTTAAACCTGGAGATTACGTCGTCATGGATACGCGGAGTGGGGCGTGCTATTTTCAACCAATGGAATCGATTCACCCCTACAATTGTTAACCCCAGGATGCAAACTCCACCCTTAGTTGCATTGTACACTGATCGGGGCATATATTCAGGCCAAATTGGCCATTTAGCGACAATATGCGGTGTATTAGCGGAAACAAGTTTAGAGTCTACTTCCGATATAGTCTGGTCAAAAACTGTTAGATTCCATCGAATGCAAAGCATTAACACAAATCGTTTCATTGAGGTATCCAATATATGAACTTCAAACATTCGTTGTCTAAAATATTACCCGAATTGACACCTGAGAGTGGAGAAATTAATGGAGTAGAAACAAATTTGTAGATCGAAATATTTTGATACTATTATGGAAAAAAATTAGTGAAAATACTCAAAAACAGTAAAAATATAATCTGGAATCTCAAACAAATTATTGTTATTTGACAATGACCATGAAAGTGGGGTGCAGTAAAAAATATATCACAACAATTTGCATCTCACGTAAGTTATCATCAGTGACTCAAAAAAATGAAAAAAAAAACTGATAAGTTATTCAAGACACTAGACCCCATGCCAATCTGATTCATTTCATGTAAAAATATGTATGTACTTGAAGCCAATAATGAACATATTTCAACATACTCATATGGACCCACTCATAGGCTACATACACGTTGGTATTGACTTCCTAGACATTTCAGAAAAAAATGAGTTTGTGGAAGTTGAATAGACTTGTGGGGTCACAAGTCTATCGAATTTACACATTTACAAGACCAGCCAAATTCAATCTTCTCTGTTCTCCATCTGAAGGCTTTTTCAGATACCTAGATACTCTACCTGAAAATACCTCAGAAATCACGAGTTTTATTTGAAAATCAATACAATATATTCAAGAACTGGCGTCAAGAACATAATGACGAGAATCTCTCAGAAAATGTTCTGGCCTATATTTATAGTTAAGCTGGTGATAATTATATAAGTCATCAACGCTATGGTCAATATACATTGAACTAAAATCCATACTTCAGTGTCAGATAGATCAGGAGTAGATGAGTTGAACTGTGGTTCTTGTCCAGAACTTCATATTGGCCAAATAAGGAGAACCTTTCATTGAAGAATAAAAGAACATATAAGTAGGTACTTTTTTGAATGTGAAGACAAATTCCATATTTGCAAACCATCTCTTGACAGAAGGTCGTGGGTTCAACCACGACTATGAAGTATTATATTTGGGAGAGAAATATTTGAAACTCAATATTTTGCAGTAATAGATTTAAGAATTTTGAAAATTTACTGAATGACTGAATAGAATAGAATTCTCATTCTCTTCTAAATCTGTTTATTAATGAGTTGGTAAAATTTTGTTTTTATGTTTAACTTTTTAATCATTTTTTACCTAAACTCAGGTAAAATTATCAGATCATATGATTCGAATTGTTATTAAATAAATCACAAATTGTATATGATCATTTAATGAGTTGCTAAATTTTTTTTTATGATGGCTGGAAACTAAGCTCAGGTATAATAGAATTATTAAGTAGAATTTAGTCAGTATGGAAGCTCTTGAGGAAGCTATTATATAGCGAAAAAAGTTTTGGGGTTTTGTAAACTGTCCAGTGAAAATCTCACGATAAAGTGTTACTCGAACAAAACCCACATCCAATCCATTGAGGAAGATGTTGACATATATACATTCCCGAAACTTCGTAAAATGACGACCAAAGATAATTTTGATCATGGCGATGGATGCAAAACTCTTAATAATCACCGAGCGATACATTGAGGATTTCATTCCCAATAAAACTTGTTTGGAATACAAACGGAAAAGAGAAAACTGTTTTTCGTGTAATTCAGCGTTCATATAAAAGTATTTCTTTCGAAAGTATTTTTCTTTCCTGTAATTCAATGTTTATGTGAAAATAGCTGTTTCGAAAGGGTTTTTCCAGTTTGTGTCTGAAAGTTATTTCTTTGTATTATCTATACATGCTTGTATGGAGTTACTTTTTTTGAAATTGATTGTTTTCTTCCTTTCTTTGGGAGATTCCCACATTTTTTGTATCACGATGGAAAAGTAGAAGACCAAAAACTCTCTTTCCCAAAAAATAGGGTCTTCTGAAATTAGATAAATAAGATACAGATTCATCCCGTTGAACACATTTATGATTCACATATGAAAAAGCATTATACAGATGTACTAATTAGTGAAAAAAATCAACTTCAGGGATTTTAGTACAACTACTTAGTTTAGAAACATTTTATTTCTTTATTGATTTTTATTTTGTATTATAAATTTTTGTTAGGAAATTAATTTTTCATAACTCCATTATCGAGCAGTCGTCCAAAATATCGATCTGCTTGGGTTTTTATGTTAATATTTTTATTTTAATTTCTACTTATCATTTTCGTATCTTCCGATCGTACCTATATCATTGAAATGCTCTCTTTTCTCGAAACGAAAGTTTATTGCCGAAAAACAGATGAATGTTTAGAACAACACCACTTGGTATGTTTAGAGTCGGTACTCATCGTTAACACTCTTATGGATTAAAACAAGGAATACGACCCCAAGTGGTTGACCCTTCTTGACTATATTCATGGCCCCGACCATTGTCAGTGATGATTTTTCAAGAGTTACTTCGAACACATTTCTTAGCCGAGGCAATTCATTCTGTTCTGGGATTTCGGCCGGGTTCCGCTGAGAATTAAACTGGCTCTAGAGTCTTCTTGCTGATCGAGAAAACACTTAGCGTTAGTTCCTCGAGGTTACCCTGTAATATTATTTTTCGTGTTTTGTTTGTCATTGTGTCTTGTTGTTAATAAATTTTATTATTGATAAACGCTGTGTTCGTCTATATAATAATTCGCCTATCACCAGTCTCGACACAGCGTTTTGTAAAATTTCTTGTATCTTAACTATATGATCTGTGGCCAAATGAGTTGTAACTGATAAAAAAATGTCCATCTATCAAACTTAATGTTGAATCATGGATATTTTGTAAAGAAGAAATTTCAATGTAAGGTATTGAAGATTTGAAGTTCATAAAATAGCAGAAATCAGGATGAAACTTAATTTATCATATACTGTTTATGAATGAAGCCTCCTCTATTATATAACCATACACATAACCATACGAAGCAATGAATTCATAAAGTTAAGGGTGTTATGAATACGAAGTGTTTGAAAATGGAATGTTGCAGAGTTTCCTCCAGTAAAATGATTTTTGTCATTATATTGATGGATGATTGATAATATTTCAAATAAGCGAGAAGAGTTTGATGGGGCATCACTTATTCATTTAATACAGTGACATATAATGTTCTCTAAAATTGGTTTGGATGGCTTTTGATGGCTCAACTCCAGTTGAGTTTTTCAATGAGTTTTCAATGACTTTCAAGATTTGAAAAATAAAGAATTTGAGTAAAGAAATTACAATGCATTCACTAAGATACATAACTGCACATTTGATATATTACTTTCCTCTTCATTTTTCCATTTGATCCTCCAGAAATTGATCTCCGATTCATATGTGTCTAAGTCCAGAAATGTTTCGTAGAAAACGGAAGTATCATCATATATTGCAGTATGAAAATATGTTTCTGGACTCTTCAAATAATCACTTATTCAGTGTTCTTGTTCGAATGCTATTCGATGAATTCTAACGTATTCGTTAATGGATTCAAGTTAATATTTTGCTGGCTTGAAACACAGAATTATATTTCATTCCTAATTTCCTTGACAGAAACAAATCAACATAGTGTGAAGCTGATGACAGATCATTAAAAAGCGATTGGGTGATTTTACATAAGCTTATAATGTGTGAAAATAAAAGGTGAGCAACACAAACTTATAACAGATTGGGTGAAGGTGATCAACTGTAAAAAATATGTTGCTTCTTCAGAAGTATCTAAGTCTGGATTATCACTTAATGATCTAATGGTACCACGACTGCTTCATGAAACTCCATGAATCTCAATAATCCATTACGATTTTCACCCGTCTTGTGACACACATGGGGACCCAGTTCTACCACCTTGTCTCGGATAAATTTGATTCAATACTGTCTTCCAGTACCTTAATTCCTTTGACAGAATTATTCAGGAAATTGCTCACTGACTGGAAAATGCTCACATAGTTTATAATTTGTTGAATAGTGCTATGACTAAATTCAGATGATGAGAGCCGCAGTGAACATGTAAAGTTTCAAGAAATCACTTTCGGATAAATGCTTGAACTCTCTTGAAAGAACCTTTTATCATATAATCACAATCTATATCTAAGAACTGCAGTGTTAAGTATAACATTGTCATGTCATGTCTGTTGTTTCATTAACAAGAACGTAAAAAAACTTGATTTCATTTATTCTTCGGACAATATTTTTTTCTATTTAACCACATCTCAGGAGTAGTTCGTTTTGAATTGTTGAGCTACAATATGTAGCATTTCTCACCAACTTGTTAGAAAGTTTCAATATATTTTTGTCTCCATACGTCATCCTCAATAAGGATATACAGTTCTGATATAGTCGTAGTTACGAAAATGAAATCTTTGCTATTGTTATTGTGTTATTGTTGTGAATGATGACTGGTTTTTTGACTGGCTACGTTAGGTTGAACATGAACATTTTCATAAACATTTTCATGAAATTATCTCTTATTATTGAGCTTCATTTGTGATATTGATTTCCCTCAAGGTTTTTCAATATTCCAATCCCACCATTTATTGGAGGACTCTGTTACGAGAGCTTCATTTCCAGCAACATCTATCGACCATGGAAGTCTGTCAAATCATTTTATGTGATTTCGCTTTCCTCAGCTCGAGTGGGCTGAAGTCGGAAATTGAGGGGTTCATCATGGCTTGCCAGGATGGTCTTTAACACCTCAGTCTTCCCCAGTCGCATGATGTGTATAGAGGTTCCTGACACAAGGTGCAGGGCCTGCTGCGAGGCGCCCGAGACCCTAGTGCACTTGCTATCAGCATGTCCAGCATATGCGGTCTCGACCTATATCCATCGACATAACGCGACCCTAAGAGCTATATTACCATCTACGGCACTCTTACCGTATTGACGAGACTGGTGTTGCCCTACGCTCCGGGGGATATTGAATCCGTTTTTTGGATCGAGAAGTGCCGAATTTATTGGAACTATTCGTTCCCCACCCTCAGGCTCATACAAGCTAATAAGCCTGATGTAGTACTTCTCGACCACCAGAGCAGACGATATTTGTCGTGGAGTTTTCAGTTCCTGACGAGACGAATGTCGTCCGAAAAAAAGCGGAAAAACGGATAAAATATCGAGATTTTCTCTTCGAACTCCGCAGACTCTATCCAGACCAGTCTGTTAAGATGGTTGTTCTGATTATTGGAGTCCTTGGTGGAATGATGCCCTCTCTACTCTCGAATCTTAAAATCATACTGGCCTGCCGCACTAAGGCAGACATCTTATCCGGACAGATACAGAAGGCTGTCATTCTTGGCTAACCGCGCTTGCTCAGGGCACATGATTCTTGGACCCAATGATCACTTACCCAACGGTGTGGGGAGTAGGGTTGATAATGCTGACGCGCCCTCCCGAATGTATCGGGGCTTCGGGGAATGATAATGCCTAGCCAGCACATACTTCGGTAATAATAATAATAATGTTTTTATTCCTTTGAAATGATCATTTAACAATGATATAGAAACGTAGAGTAAAAAAAACATGTAGATGTATAAAACGGAGTTCATAAATAACATAGAGATTACAGTACATTGATCACAATTATTTGGAAGTATACTCAAAATATTCATTAATAAAATAAAAATGTGTAGGGTTCCTATGGATGGTATCTGATTCAGTTCTATAATGAATGTACAAACTGAATTGAAAAAAGTGATTTTTATATAATTCATTGTTCATATCAGAGCATGTGTTTCGGAAGGGGTTTTTCTTATCAGTTCATATCTGAAAGTAACTTCTATGAACGATAACACATCTTTGTAAATACTTTATTTTGCTCTTAATTGCTTTCCTCTTTTTTCGAAAGTTTCTCATAATTTTTTGCATGAAGATGGGGAAAGCCAGAAGGCTTCTTTCCCAAAAACCAATCTCATGTCAATATCTACCTGTATATTACCTATTCGTTTCAGAGAACTTCCTTTTGTTATGCCAGAAACACGGTAGCTCACCGACACAATAGCTTTTAATTTGACTAAACGAATCGTTAATTCAAAACATCAATCTTCATTGCTCAAGAAACCAATATTGAAATATTGTACATATACCCAAATTTCCGTCAACTTCTACTGGATCATGGCAAACGAGACCAATGTCTAATTTGCTTCACTGTAATAGACAGCTTAATGAGAAATAATTGCGCTATTCGGTTGTTTCCTACATGCGCTTTTAGTACATTGAGGTTTCCAGGCGGATTTTGCCGTAATATTTCAAATGAAAGGAATATCACAAATAACATTACTACTCACATTGAGAGGGGTATATTTTCAGAAGAGATTATTTTTTGGCAAAAACACACTTTCAGACACAAACTGTGCCGAAAGTTACTTTTTTGCATGTAGTACACTCTTAGTATAGTTTGTTTTGAAATTGATATGATTTTATTCTTTTTTTGAAAAAAACCTACTTTTTTGTACAAAATATGGAGAAGAAGAAGCAAAAACCTTTCTTTCGCAAATATTACTACTGTAATGTAATTTACAGTTTCGACTTGCCATTCTCCTTCTCTTTCTTCACGAAAAAAGGTTGAGAAATTTCCAAAGGGAATAATAAAGCAATCAAGCTTAAAATGAACATTTTACAGAGATGTGTTCTGTAAATCACGTTTAAGTATTTTTTCAAGTGTGTTTTCAATGAATTCATTTTTCGTCAGGGGTTTCAAATTATACATATCAAAATAAACTTGGTTTTCCTAGTAAGAAAGAATGGAATATGGCCTCAAATGAATTATTAACTATCAACAACTCAATTAATCAATATTCTTCATTGTTCAAGAAAATATATTCTTATTGATAAAGCTTTCCATAATCTAAAGTCAGTACATAATTAAATTTGACAATATACATATATTGTACAGGTGGACAAATACAAAAATTTTCACAACACAAAAAGTGAACATCATTGTAAAAATATTTTCATTTACATAGCTAATAAAATGAATATATGCCTTATTAAATTTGTAAATAGTAATCTAGTACATAAAATTAGTTGACAAAGGCAAAAATTTATAACAATACAAGAAAGTGAGCATCATCGTAAAACTCCTGTAGGGTATAATAGGATTTCTCTCAAACAGGGTGGCAAATTGTTATATATCTTTTTGCTCTCATACATTATTGATTTTTTCGATAATTCTAAGTGAGGAGTGGAGAGAGGTAAGTTTTTCTCGTTATTTGGTGAGTACTATGACTTGTTCGAGTGCGCTCAGTATCGGAGACGTTGTACTTGTGCTTATGCTCCAAACATAGAGTCTCAAGTATAAAAATTGGGCCTGTATCAAGATATTTCAATTTTAGTCACAAGTATGTCTTTCATGTAACACATTAAATTTAACTCTTTTGTATTTGAAGTCAATGAAGCTGCGATGGTGTAATAATAGTTGTTTAACGCATTGGGTTGGTGAGGAAAAGATCTACTTTTCCCTCTCAAAGACCTGACTATTGTCCAGCTCCCTTTAATTTCATTTTTAAATTTATCTACTCTATTTCTGTAGTACCTGTCATTACGGCCATTTTTTGGTATAATCTTATAGTTTGGAAGGTAGCATGGCCCATCAGAATGAAGTCAATGTTCAGTTAGTAGAATTAATTCAGGTTCCTTCAGATCACTAATATCACTGGAATATTAACTGACATGTTTTTTTTTCTAAACAGGATCTTATATCATCCAATAATTACATTTTTTCACTTTTTTGTCTGGAGTCCGTAAAAAGCTCAATGGAAGAATTCATATCGCATTGTCTAAATCTACGTAATTCGGAATTCATTTAATTTATTATTTTTTGGTTCGCAATGTTGTTTATCTGAGCAATCAAAATAATATTTATAAGTTTGCTGAAGGGCATGATCTGTTTTAGAGCTAGATTTAGTAATCTATTGTTACTGACATTATTTGTATTGAACAATATAGTAATATGATCCAAAACATATATCGTCAGTAAAAAAATTATTAGTTAAATAAGCAAATTCAACTTTGGGCTTTATATTTTCTTCAATATAAAAATTTGTATTTCCCAGAAAATGCCTGGGCGCACCAGAAAATTTGTTTGAATATTCATCTCCAAGGATCAGTATTTTTCCGAAGGACTAGTTACTTGTAGAAATCCTTGCCTCTTTGGTGAGCTGGAGGAGACAATCAACTTGCTATGCACCTGTTTCCTTCTGTTTTTTGATCGTCATATACAATATCTGAGGTCTTCTCACTAGCTTCTGTCATATGTCTTTTAGTCATCTCAATTTCCATTTCCTTCTCCATATTGTGAACATTTATGTGAAGGTAACTTTAACTTTTTTCCATTGAATTTTCCACTTTCCACATTGGTTTTTCTTCTCGACTTTTAGTTTTTCTAGTTTTTCTTTATTGTTTATTTAGGGTCATATGTTTATTTTCCTATTTGGGTATAACCTTCTGTTTGGAGGTATTTCCGTCACTGGTCGCTTCCCTATTCTCCTTGTTTATTTCATATCTGATGATTTCTTCAATATAATCATCATTTTCTAAGTTTGGCAACGGCGCCTCTTCCGACATATTTGTTTGCGTGTAAACATCAACTTTCTCTCTATAGGTGCCCAGGTTTTTTTCGGAGGTATGACTTTTCTCGCAAAAAGACACATTTATACACTTCTTATCTTTTAGTTTTTTTATGAAGCTTCGAAGTTCCGATATGGTTTGTTCTTGTTGAGTTATTGTATTGAGGAGATTACTTTCCATTTTCAGAGATTTTTCCAAAAACGTATTGTGCTCCTTTTTGATTTTGTCAATGTATCGCGATTTTTCCAAGTTATCTGTTTGTAATTTACCTATTAAGCTGGAGTACGGCTCGTTTGAGTTATGATTGTACTGTAGCTCGGATTCATATTCTGTGTTGTGGCATTCCTTGTAGACGATTTTGAAACCTTGTATAAATTAACCTGGTTTTTTTCGTCCAAGACAACATTAGTGGAACACATCGGCACATTTTATGAACACATAATATGTAAAAACTGTTTTATTTTCACAACATTGAAACTAGATTTTTGAATTTCTATCAGAGCTATCTAAAATCGACAGTTCATCATCTGCCATCTTGTTACTATTTCCATCTTTTCTCGAAATTCTTTCATAATCGATAGCAGTTTCAAGTGCACCATTATGTTGATAATAGGTACAGAAAATTCCGTGAATGTTCAGAGGAATATTTTCTACGAAGTCTGGGGAGAATGTGTTGCAAAGAATACCATCCAATATAACAATCTAAACATTGATACCAACAAGTTTTTGTAAATTTGTATCACAGGTTCATCACTCTAATAAAAGTGAACATTGCGATTGAACATGTCAATACTTGTGAACCTACTTTCATCTGTCCCCATAATTTTGAAACCAATCCCATTATCACTGCTTTCTTCAGAACCTAATTCTATGAATATAGTCAACGGGTTCTGAACTATCCACCATTAGAATTTTGTATGGACGGTACTTGTTTGTTTAAGAATTCTACGTACAGTACGTTCCGACATTACCTAAATGTTATTTTCATAACTGACATATCCAAGAACATCAGCGATATTTTTTTAACAATCAGCCACCGTGTATACGGATTATGAAATGGATCAAACCCTCTTAAATGATACTAAATATAAATTCACCCACCGGAAATTTGAGGGCATAGAGAGATAGTGATGAAAAGATAAAAAAGATAATTTTGTTTTATGAATTCACCTTTCTCCCCCGCAGCTGGGGTCTCAGTTGGAATATTTGAAAATACTTTCTTGTTGCACATCTATAACATAAAACGAACCTACATACACAATTTCAGTCTCCAAAAATATACTGGTTTGGAAAAACAGTGATGAAAACGCTCCCCTTTTATCCCCAGTGGAGGCACCACCGTTGGAATATTAAAAAATCTTTGTTATTGCACATCTGCAATATAAAACGAACCTAAAAATTTCAGCCTCCGAAAATATAGCGGTACGGAGAAACAGTGGTGAATAAGGTACCTTCATATGTAGACGCTCCCCTTTTATCTCCAGTGGAGGCGCCCCAGTTGGAATATTGAAAAATCTTTGTTATCGCACATCTACAACATAAAACGAACCCACATATAAAATTTCAGCCTCCGAAAATATACCGGCATGGAGAAACAGTGATGAAAAGGGTAACTTTCATATGTAAACGTTCCCCTTTTATCCCCAGTGGGGGTGCCCCAGTTGGAATATTCAAAACTCCTTGTTATGGCACATCTGCAACATAAAACGAACCTACTTATAAAATTACAGCCTCCAAAAATCTAGCGGTATGGAGAAACAGTGATGGAAATCTGATTTTCATATTTTTAAAATCTGTTTCTGTTTAAAATCTGTTTTTCCGTTAATTAGCTGTCACCCCCATACGAACGACAACTCTCAGAAGTTGAGAAAATTGTGCAAGCTAAGGACTAACGAGGTCTTACCTTTTCACGTGTGATTGCTAACACGGAATGCGTCCCTTTTACTTCCCACAGGGAGCGCCTCAGTTGGAATATTTGAACTCGTATTGCGCATCTAAGACCTAAGAAGCACCTATATACCAAATTTTAGCTTCCTCGGACTCATCATTACGAAGAAACAGAGATGAATGAGTGTTAAAGTGAGTGACTTTCGCATTTACAAGTAGATATTCTTTTCTATATCGTGTTCCCGCTGACAGATGTCGCGTGACATCCTTAAAGTTGTTTCAAAACCTATATGTGGTAGGGTATATGCTACTAATAAAATCTAAGGTCGACGGTCACATTTTTTGCAAATATCTCATTTCCTGTGGGTTTTTTGCTATTTGTATCTATTATCAATATTGTGAAGTATTACATTCCTTACAATTTTTGTTTCAAAACATTTTTCATACGTTAGATCGTTTTCGAGATCGAGAACGGAGAGCGTGCGTCTAGAACATCATTTAAGGTCAAGCGGTATAGTCTCGGTCCAAAAGTTCATTCATTATTGCAATAATCGAATCTGTAATGAATTATGATGGTAACATTTCAGTAGATCCATTATTACCCTTCCAAAGAATTACTGTTAACAAACAATTTGAAAGTAATCTCTAAGAATATCTTCAATATGTTTTTTCAAAAGTACACCTCACGATTTGATCTCTACAAACTTTATTAAAAAAAATATATCACAACATGTTTCGCTAGCACAGTAGCTTTTTCAAGTGATTTATAAGTTTAATAAAGTTTGTGGCGATCAAATCTTGAGGTGTAGTTTTTGAAATTACTATGGATCTTCATCAAATAACGATCGAATCAATCAGAAAATCTTCAATAATATGAATTGAGCCCGTGTCCAACAGCACTATTTGACAATGATGGACATGAGGAAAACCACAAAATCGTCATTGTATGACAATCGATTTTGTTCTCAATGTAAATAATGTGACGTTTATAATTGATGGCGGATTTCTTCTGCATCGCCTTGGTATGGAGTATGAGAAGATACTTTTTTTATTATTGTATACATATATAAAGTATTTACAAAGAGTTACAGTTCAAAAAGTATTGTTGTATTTGATGGATATTCAGACTACAGGAAAAACATAAAAGCAATGGAGCAGCTGAGAAGAACTGCTGAAATTTCAAGAACAGAAGTTTAAATTGAAAGGGTTATATTTTTAGGAGTGAATCTTCCAATTTAAAAAAAAATAATTCTTTACAAAGAAGTATCTTTCAGACACAAATTTGAAAAAAACCCTCTTGAAATAGCTACTTTCATATAAACATTGAATTACAGGAAAGAAAAATACTTTCGAAACAAATACTTTTATATGATCGCTGAATTATTCAAAAGTTACTCTTCTCTATTCAGTTTGTATTCCAAACATTCGTATAGAATCGAATCAGATATCATTCACAGGATTTCTAGACAACATAACTAATGAAAGAAATAAAATTTCACATACATAGAACAGTGTCATCCTCACTGCTAGACATCCGATGTTTCGTCGTAAGAAACTTGCCTCATCGGCTCTTCAATAGCAAATACGGATAACATTATAAAAAAACACTCAATTCGAGAGGGCTTTTTCTACCAGTTTGTGTCTGAAAATTACTTCTTTGCATGATCTACACATTTTCGTAAAGAGTTAATTTTTTGAAATTGGTTGCTTTTTCCTTTCTTAGGAAGATTCTCACATTTTATTTTGTATCAAAATGCAGTAGTAGCAACCCAAAAACTTTTTCCCAGAAAATAACCACTCCTTAAAATAGAACCCTTTTAATTTAAACATGATTCCGTTGGCTGGGATTTAATCAAATAAGCGATTGAAGTGTTATTTACGTGCTGTCATCGATAACATGGCTGGATTCGATCCATTCCGTGACAAAATCTCGTAATTTGATGAACTCAATGAGGCAAGTGTCCTACGGCGAAACGACGGATGTCTAGTAGTGAGGATGACAGTGTTCCATGTAAGTGAAATGTTACTTCTTTCATTAATTATATTGTGTAGAAATCTTGCGAATGATATCTGATTCGATTCTTCACGAATGTTTGGAGTACAAACGGAATAGAGAAAAGTGTTTTTCGTGTAATTCAGCGTTTATATAAAAGTATTTGTTTCGAAAATATTTTTCTTTCGAGTAATTCAATGTTTATATAAAAATAGGTGTTACGAGAGAGCTTTTACATCCAGTTTGTGTCTGAAAGTTACTTCTTTGCATGATACATCTTTGAAAAGAGTTCATTTTTTCAAATTGATTGCTTCCTTCCTTTCTTTGGAAGATTCCCATATTCTTTTGTATAGTAGTAGAAAACCAAAATTTTTTTTCTCCAAAAATATGAAATTTGTTTCATAGCGTAACGCCAAAGCAGTGGGAAGATAATCGTAAAGTCTCTTGCGCATGGCGACCCGTCGCCACACCAGCAATCGGTTTTACGTGCGGCTAGAGATGTTTCACATGAAAAATTTCTGAAACAAGTGTATGGAATTTAATCCTTCACAATATATTGATGATTAATACAAATAGCGAAAAACCCATAGAAAGTGAGATATTTGCCAAACCTTTGCAAAAAATTGATTTTTGTGACCTTTGACCTATGATTTTAATAGTCATGTACACCCTATCACATGTAGGTTTTGAGACAATTTTAAGGTTGTCAAAATACAAGTTCATAAGAATTTATAGCAGGGTATCTCAAATTCCGACGCGAACTTACTAAGATGACTGGAATAAAAATTGAATCTATTCATTCAATGGCTGTAGCAAAAACTTGCTATGATTTTACCTTAAGCTCAGTTCCATGATGAGAGATATGTGCTTTCAAATCGTGAAAGTCAAAATGAGTTCCGTAATTGATTTTTGTCTTTCTTGATCGAACCATGATGATGGTCATCATGGACCAAAACGATTGATACTACATCAATGATGAATATTGGTAGAATTCAGTACATGAATGATTATGAAATTTCACATGAAAATAACAAGTCCGTATTTGAAAAAAAGTTAAAGCTGAATCAAGAAAACAAAACTCGTCTATTTTGATTTTTTCAAATATTTTGGAAACACCAAATGCTTTTTTCGATTTCAGTAGACCGTTTAGGTACTTAACTTTTGAAATAGACAATTTTTCTGTAATTCAACCAACCTTGTAACTTATAAGGGTTTCAAGATCCGAATAGTTGCCTTCTTAAAAAACCAGCCTGTAGATAGTTTTGTTAGACTGTAGCCAAATATTAACGAAATAATGATGAGTCATTATGATTTGATTTCAATTAGATAGTGTATTTGGTGTAAACGCTTTACAAAATCGAATGGAATGAGAAATTTCATCTTTCACTGTATGGTTTTCTATGAACATTTTCCACCCCGAAGAGGCATACAATATTATCTTTCACAAGCGCGTTCACCCTCATAACCTCTTCATCGACATGAATAATCTCGCTAATGAGAAGCTTATTGATCCGATTTCGTAATATTTGCAACTTCAACACGTACTTCTGGCTGATAAAGAAGTTTGAAATGGAGATAAGCCATGCTTTGCGGCATCAGTTCATTTTATCAGATTACTTTTTTCTCACGAGGTCATCATGCAAATAATATTTCGAAATCATCTTAGAAGTTGTTTCAAGGCTTTGTTCAAAAAAAGGTGTTGTAAGGTAGTTCAGTTTTAATAATTTAAGAAATTTTCCGTTAATGAAACATGCCATTTCGTTTCACCGTGTTTTTGAAAAATGAAAAATGGAAAAAGCTGAATCAATTGAGAATCTGCTGAAGTGTAATGAATGGCAAACTGAAAAGTTCACCTCAAAAAGTTAATGCGTTATATATAACCACTGAAGAATCCAGGATCGGGGATAGTGGAGCATATTCCTAAATCAATTGGTGATCACGGTATAGAATGAAGTCAAACAAAAATTATCACCAAAAAAAGTCATGAAAAGATTTAAAAAAAATCAAAGAATCCGCATAAATTATTTTGGCAGGTAACAAGGATATTTCGAATAGCTCTGTGGAAATGGATCGTACCTTGTTGCCATTACTAAGAAGAGAGGTTGAAAACGGAAATATAAAACTTAACTGATTTTCAAAAAACATCCAGTACATTCGAATTATCGCAAATGACATCTGAAATTTCATTGTTTTGACTTACGTCAAAAAAATTAGAGCGATTCACAATTTGAGGTGGAAGTTTTAAAGCGAATTTCAGGTTTTGAAAACGGAAAAAATTGTTTTTTGATATGTAGACTATTAAAGAAAGCTAAGTATAAATATTCAATTATTTTCAATTGAATTTGTCAACAAAATTTATGAATACAAGTTACGACCAATTGGACTCTTCAGTGGTTTATATTACGCAGTAATTTTTCGTGGTGAACTTTTCAGTTTACCCTTCATTACACTTCAGCAGATCCTCTATTGATTGAGTTTTGTTTATTTTTCAGATTGTGGAAGGTTATATACCTAAAAAACCGTTGAAAGTTGTGTTGTATTACATATATTCCTGTATTTGAGACACTATATTCATTATTCTGCAAGTTATCCATTTGTCAAAGCAATATCAATTAATGAACATGAAAAAAACCTTATATATTCATTAAGGAAGTTTTATCAATATACGTAAATCAATTCAAATATAGAAGTATTGAGTCCTTCACAAAATATGTCTTTCAAAGAATATGCCATTTCGCTTATTCTAAAACAGGTATGTTAGTCCTCTTCCTTCTAGTTCACTATCGTTCTCCTACGAACGATTACCCTCAAAAGTCGAAACTTGCTGTGCGAGCTAAGGATTGAAGAGGCATCGCCTTCAAACGTACGATTCCTAGTACAGGCCAGATGATACGCTGTGATAATCGATCGTCCGTCTATAGGGTTTGAGTCACCGTTCCACTGGTCAATTGAATGAGTAGAACGAAACATCCACCTCAACCCAACCGGCTACTGTTTCCCCAATATTTTTAAAAATATGAAAAAATTGCATAATCCTCATTGCCATTGTCATTACTGAATCGTATAGATACAACAGAAGAAACTCTAACCGAATTATATATTCAAGCAAATATTATTGAGAAGATATCTACTTGATTTGAATCTGCTCAATAATATCACAGATTGCAGCAGCGTTTTCAAAATAGTAAACTACCATACTGTTTGTTGGTTGTTCACAAAAAACTGCAAAGTGATTTCATTGTGAGGATATTCTGTAACCAAATGAGTTATTTTGATTCTCCAAGAATACTGGGCTCCTACTCAAGACGGCCCTCCAACTGTCAAGAAATTAAAAATCAGAAAGAGAGTTTTTTTAATGATTCTTGAATCAAAATCTGATTGGACAATGAGAAGAAAAAAAATTCTATGGTAAATGTTCAAAAATGTTTCCACCAACTTCCATACAATGGTTCAAACGAGCCTCCATTGCCGACCTCACATGGTTGAGAATTGCAATATTCTCTTTCAAATCTTCCAATGTTCTTGATTCTATCTCATACACTTTAGAGTTCAAATGACCCCATAGAAAGAAATCTACAGGAGTGAGATCCGGAGACCTTGGTGGCCATTCTGTAGGACTTCTTCTGCCAATCCAGCGACCAGGAAAATGATCATACAAAAATTGTCGCACTGGAGCTGCATAATGAGGAGATGCACAATTCTGCTGAAAAACTAGTTCGTTTTCTAATACATTTATATCCTCCTCAATTGTCCTATTGATGCATGGTATTATTCTATTCTCCAACATATCCAAGTATTTATCATTATCGATAAAAAAGGTCCTATGATGTGGTTACCTGAAATTCTTGTCCAAACATTCTTGAGGTCATTGAGTATGAACTTGACGGTATAAATGAGAATTCGTATCACTCCAGTATCGACAATTTTTCCGAATCACCTCTCCATTCAAACTAAATGTACATTCATCCGAAAAATAAATTGTATACAAGACATTCTTATGCAAGTTGATCCGTTCAGTGAGACTTTCACAAAACTCGATACGTCTTTCGAAACCATCTTCGTTCAATTCATGAACTAGTCTAATCTTATATGTATGAAATTTGTACTTATGAAGGACCCTGAAAACATTTGTACGAGTATGACTGAGTCCTGATTCTCGCGATAACTTAGTAAGAGACTGCGAATTTTTCATTAGTCCAAAGTGCCCTAAAACTGCAGTACCAATAGCTTCATCGTTGACAACTCCTGAACGGTTATGCTTTTTATTGTTAACAGATACAGTTACTAGAACTGGGCTTGTGAGTCAATTCTCCTATTCTTCACAATCCACTCAAGGTTCACACTATTTCCAATTAAATATAATAAAAAAATGAAAATTATATTTGAATGCCAGTTTTAGGTTATTTCTTGTTATACAATTCACTGAAACGGTAATATTATTAGCCACCCGATTTAAAATGTATTGAAATGTATTGAATTTGATCGAGTAACGTTAACGTAAAGAGCGAATTTGAGGTTCGAGCATAACGGTAGCGTGAAGCGGCAACTTCCAGCCCTTTCAGACCTGACATTTGTTGACATTTCAGGCAGTATCCTGCGGTGGCCATCGAACGATTAACCTTTAAGTTTAATATTAACGTGCTTTTGTTCGAGTAGCGAGTAAACTGATACCCTGACTCACCCTTCGCGGAATAATCGACTCGATTGAGTTCTAATAGTTTGGTCTCATTATGAATTTTAGTTGGCGGCTCTTACGTAATGGTCGAATGTAATTTTGGCAAAAGGGTTTCAATGTCTCAGGAGAAGATGAATTTGTAGTCATACCAAATGATGTTAATTTTTAGTAGTTTACCGTTCAATGAACGGTAAAATGAGCATTAGTCGACGCACCAGTGTTACAGGTGGAGCTAAAAGTGGCAGTAAGTGATATTTTTAAAAAGTATGCTGCAATTATTTATATATGTGCCAAAATGAATTTTCAAAACGTTTTTACAGTCACGTATTTGAACTATAAATATAATAATAATATAATAATATATAACAATTAATATTGAAGTTGGATGCATATGGTATTTCCTCAAAAATACAAAATCTACTAAGATCGTATTTGAATCATCGTAGTCTAAATGTCGAGTATGAAGGTGAAAAATCGGATGTATTTTTCGCATCTGTATCAACAGAGCTAATCTTTGCTGATGATTTAAAGCTTTTCAGAGAAATACGGGATTCGTCTGATTGTATGTTGCTTCAGAGGGATTTAAATTCACTCCAAAAGTGATGCTGTGAGTGTTAGTTATTCTATATGTATGTGTTTATATCAGTTAAATATTCATCACTATGTATAAGTTGTTTAATAAATATCATAGGTTGTTAGAATTAGACAGAAGATGAAAAAATGATAACTGCCAAGCCAAGTCAAAATTAAATTCGTCAAAATTAAATTGAATTCGTCTTTAATTTGCTTAAGTATTTTACATTGGGCCTTCGAGCCGGATTATTGAACCGCTATGGAACAATACAATGAAGCAGATGAATCATCACACGTCAAAAATGTCCGACTGAGTGAGAGGCCCAACAAAGGAGTTCCACCTTCGAGATTTATAGATATGTCAAATGTAGTATTTGATTCAAGTGTGGTTACGGGTAAAATTCAACCAGGTCCAAGTAGCTACACAAATTCTGCAAGAAAGTCACATCTAGTAAAGATTCTCGCCAGTGGAAATTTCCTACATGTGAACTTCGCAAGAGCTCAATTTTTGCTCCAGCAGGGATTAACAATGTTAGTTCTGTAAAAATTTAGAAAAATTCCGTTCCTTCTCACAATTCAAGTATGAATCGACTACATATGGAAATGGAGCTAATGAGAAGCGAGAAAGAACTTACTGAAGAAGAATCTAAGGAAAAGCTAAAAGCCTTAGAGTTAGAACGACAGTTTTTATGAAAAGAAGTTGAAATACGAAGAAAAATTGCCGATAGAAGTGAAACAAATAGTTTGGTGAACGAAAAACTTTTTCCGAACATTTTTATGTAAATCCAAATGTTATCGATAATTAGGTAACAGAGCCAAGACAGTGTATTCACAAGGATCACAATCAACCAGAATCGTTCAATATTTTGTCTTCTCCTAATGTCAATATTCCAAGTTTTGTTGGGAGTGGAGAAAATAACCAGGTGCTTTTAGATATTGTCAAACAATATGCACAAAATGCGAATGTCACAAATAAAGTTCTTTTACAACAAAAATTAAAGAGTCTGACGGAATTCTCTGGTGATTCGACTGATTGGCCTATTTTCATCAATGAGTTTAGAAGATCTACAGATCAGCTTGGGTTATCTGATGAAGACAATTTGATCCGTTTGAACCGGGCATTGAAGAGCAAAGCAAGAGAAACTGTCAAAGCTCTTTTCATTTCCCCGAGAAACGTCTCCAAAATTATGAAGATGCTAGAAATGAATTTTGGTAGACCGGTGTGGACAATTTTGTCGCTGATAGAAAAGGCGAAACAAGCTGGTAACATTAAAGATGACAAGTAGGAGTCATGGATTCATTTTTCTAATGTTGTAAATAAAATGTTAACCCCAATGAAAAACGTCAACTCTCATCTGTATCTCTACAATCCAGATCTATTAGCAAATTTGATAGACAAACTTCCTATTATGCAAAAGTTTTCATGGGAAAAATTCAAGCATCAACGTGATTTGAAGGGAATACAAACATCATTAGAAGATTTCTCTGAATGGTTTGAAGAAGAGCTCAACTCGATGCCGCGTTTAGTAATCCTTTTCGAAAAAGTAGTCTATCTAAGAATCCTATCAGAAGAGAAAATGTCATGATTTCAAAAAGAGATAGTTTTTCGGAGAATAAAACTGAAGAGTGCATATTTTGTAAAAAGCTGGACCACGTATTATCAAACTTCCCATTATGCAAAAGTTTTCATGGGGAAAATTCAAGAATCAACGTAATTTGAAGGGAATACAAACATCATTAGAAGATTTCTCTGAATGGTTTGAAGAAGAGCTCAACTCGATGCCGCTTTTAGTAATCCTTTTTGAAGAAGTAGTCTATCTAAGAATCCTATCAGAAGAAGAAATGTCATGATTTCAAAAAGAGGTAGTTTTTCGGAGAATAAAACTAAAGAGTGCATATTTTGTAAAAAGCTGGACCACGTATTATCAAAATGTACGAAATTCTCTGAATTATCAGTGAAAGAAAGACGAAACAATGTTCTCAACCTCAAATTATGTCTCCTCTGGCTTAAATTTGGGCATATATCGAATGAATGTTTTTTGAAATCGAGGTGTGGTAAGGATGGTTGTAGAGGTGGACATCATTCTCTACTTCATATTCCATGCAATGAACAATTACAAAATGAACCGCAAAACCTAAATAATATTGTGAATAATCAACAATCAACTATGCTTGAGGAAGACTTACCTCACAGATTACGACTTCCAGGATCAGTTGTTCCACTCTGTTTCCAAGGGACTAATGAAATAACTCACCACGAAGATCGTTCACGAATGGTCTCTTTAGATATCGCTGCTTCTAGAAACCCACAAAAATTTTTCACGCTGAAAGAAGTGAGAACCATGCAGAATTTGCGACTTCCATATCAACAAATAGATGTTGATGACTTGAACGAAAAATATCCTTATTTAGACCGTGATTTATTGGCATAAGAAATGGCAAACCGGAGCTGTTGATCGGTCAGAATAATTGTGGCCTCATAGTACCAAGAAATGTCATTCAACCACAACTGCATCAGCCCATTATGTCTCAATGTAAATTAGGATGGACAGTGCATGGTCCTACCAGTGAAACTCACACTGAAACCTTTCTTTCCTATGTAACTCTTTGTTGCAGACATTTGAATGATGACAAACTGCAAGAAATGGTGAAAGATACTTTTCGTCTTGAAGCTTTTGGTGTAAAAATACCAGGCAATGTTATCATATCAATCGAAGACAAAAGGGCTGTGGAGATCATGGAAATAACTCTGAAAAAAGTCGGTAATCGTTACGAAATAGGACACTTATGGAAACGTGACAACCTTACTCTACCGCCTAGTAAAACTAATGCCCTGAATCGTCTGTATTGTATGGAACGAAAAATGGACGTGGATGCCAAATTTGCTGAAGAGTATATTGCAAAGATTACTGAGTATCTTCAGATAGGATACGCCAGGAAGTTACATCAAGTTCAGAAAAATAAAAACAACGATTTCCTTTGCCAAGGTCCTGACTACGTTTCATCTTTGACATCTGCCTTGTGGCGATTCAGACAGGGAAGAATTGCTTTTGGAGGTGATAGTCATAGTCATAGTCATTTATTTTCATCCTTTGTCGTACAAAGTATATAGGCACGTCTTACATAAAGGAACACATAAATATGTAGGTATATACAAAAAACATAATTATGATTTGTCGAAAAAATAACACAGAAGTATTTCATTACCAACAATTTAAAAATATAATTTAACAATTTAAAAATATAATTGGACAAAATTACCTGTTTAAGAATTCTTTCACACTATAAAATCCTTCCGACACCAAGTACCTCCTAACGCCAGTTAGGAGGTACATTACAACATTTGTAATGGTTTTGGTAGTGAATTGAACAGAGTAACTGCCGCATAGTGCGGTGATTTTTCATAAAATGATGTACGATGTATTGGTACAATCATATTATTGTTTCTGTTACTAATTGTTTGTTGAAACTCCTCTTGAACACTTTGGATCAAAGTGACACATTTCAAAATGTAAATGCACGGAAAAGTCAAAATTTTATTTTCAGTGAAACAATTTCTACAACTTTCCCGATAATCTAAGTGGAAGATCAACCGCACTTTACGCTTTTGAGCACAGAAAACTCTGTTCCAGTCGCATGCCCCTCCCCACGATGCCGTATTATAAGCTAAGTGACTGTAGACGAAAGCGTAATACATATCCCTCTCTATTTAGCACATACTTCATCTGCAAGATCATATAAAAAGCCTCATTTATTTGAGAACATACATGATCTATATGTGAACTAAATTTTAGGTCACAATCTAGATGGGTTCCAAGAAGCCTCACACATTTTGCAAACGGGACATTTGGTATAACCAGGTTTTGTGGCATAGATCTAGAATAAAAATTTATGTACTCAGTTTTTTTAGTATTGAAGACAAGATGATTTTTTTGCACTAGATGTCCATCTATTCTAATGTGGAGTGCACTTTTTCCAGAAGTTCCTCTGTGGTCTGGCCTGATATAGTGACGGTGGTGTCATCAGCAAAAATAACTACTTTACCACTACTAATATGACACGGCAAATCGTTAATGTATAATAAAAAAAATTTGCGGGCCTATAACAGATCCCTGCGGAACTCCCAACGGAGTATTTGATCTACTAGACAGATATGTGCCCATCTTTACAATAAGAGGTCGATTTTGCAAGTAAGATTCTATCCAATCCAACATGCTTCTTCTGATACCTAGGTAAAAAAGTTTATCCCTGACAATTGTTAAATCAATACTGTCGAAGGCTTTGGACAGATCGAACATAACTGAGACGACATATTTATTCTGGTCAAGTTCTGAATACACAAAATTCAGGAGTTGATTTGTAGCTGTTTTCACAGATTTATTTTTTCTAAAGCCATGCTGAGAAGAAGTAATTATCTTATACTTCTCCAAAAAATCTAATAATATGTTATAAGCAGCTCTCTCCAAAATTTTTGAGAATGTGGGCAGTAAGGAAATTTGTCTGTAATTATCTATCATAAGGGGGTCGCCTTTTTTGAACAATGGAAACACAACAGCAGCACAGTTTGTAAAAAACAAAAATGCAGCGTCGTTTGAAGATAAACATCCAGGGATTGTCCGTTCAATGGAGAAACAACATATTACGTCGACGACTACTTGGACTCTTGCCATACGATAGATGAAGCTATCGATAGAATTCGAAATGTTATTGTTGTTCATAAAGAGGCTAATTTTGATATGGTGAAGTAGATAAGTAATTCAAATGAAGTAATGCCGTCGATTCCAGAGAACTTGCGTGCTAATTCTCAAGCAGATGTGAAACTGGACTCAAAAATGTTAGAAAGAGTTCTGGGCATATCCTGGTCTCCTACGACTGACGATTTTGTATTTATATTGAACCTGAAAAAAATCCCTGATGAAATCTGCGATGGAGAGGAAGTACCAACTAAAAGGGAAGTACTGCGTTATATCAGTATTTGACCCGCTTAGTTTTCTTGCTCTTCTCATGATATATCCTAGAATTCTGATTCAAAATTATGGAAAAGTCATATTGATTGGTATCAAGCTATAACAGAAGAACTTTTCTACACCTGGCTGAAATCGTTGACCCAATTGAAACATTATACTCCTGTCATTATCAATAGATATTACTTTCCTAATTCTACGTTAATCAACAAAGTTGATTTGCTTATTTTTCGATGCAAGTGATAAGGCACCTGCAGCAGTCGCCTTTTTCAGGATGGTTGAAAATGACGAAGTCCACATTTCATTTCTAGCAGCAAAATCCAAAGTTGCTCCAATGAATCAACAAACCATCCCGAAATTAGAGTTACAAGGAGCAGTGCTTGCTGAAATATGAAATTGATAAAGTTTACTTCTGGACTGACTCAATGGTTTTTATTCAATCAAGAAGATTCCCGATTTTCGTAGCTTGTCGACTTGGAGAAAGTCACGTAGACTCTGATTTGTCGCAATGGCATTGGTTACCATCTGAATTGAATGTTGCAGATCGGGCGACGAAAGAAAGGAGAAATATCGATTTGTTGCCAGGAGGTGAGTGGTTTTCTGGACCACATTTTCAAAAATTGACTAAAACTGATTGGCCGAAAGAACCACATTGCTCCAATGAAGATAATCTGATACTTCTCTTAGATATCAATGATAGTGTAATTCTTCCGATGGACTTCCCCAATATATCCAGATTCTCGAAATTTTATCGACTCATTCGATCTACTGCTTGGATTATACATTTCAAAAAGGTTGTCAAGATTACAAAACACTCTAGGCCGACCGACTTAATTCTAAGTGCAGATGAAATCGAAGATTCCATGAAGTTATGGACCAGAAAGTGTCAGGAAGAAACGTTTGGAGAATAAATTTCCATTTTGAAAAAAAAGGTATTTCTCCCAAAGTCGAGTCGCTTATATAAATTATCTGCCTTCTGGGACGATTATTTTATATTACGCCTGGGCGGTAGGATTCCAGATACGAAAGAATTGGATATATCATTTGAATCGCGAAACCCTATTCTGTTAGATCTAAAGCACAAATTCACAGAGCTTCTCATAGATAATTATCATCAAGAATCTAAACACATAGGTTTGGAGACAGTGGTCAACAATCTTCGTTCCAAATGTTAGATTATAAATATACGAGTAGCTGTAAAGAAGAGCTTCAAAAATTGCCAAGGATGTAAAAATCGAAATTGCAAACTTCTCCTTCCAGAAATGGGTTTGTTGCCTCCCGAGCGGTTAGGATCATTTTATTCCCCTTTTCATACGTTGGAATTGACTTTTTTGGTCCCATGACTGTTGTAAAAGGAAGAAGAGTAGAAAAACGATATGGCGTACTCTTTTCTTGTCTCACCATTCGTGAAATCTATATTGAACTCGCGGCATCTTTGTACAAAAGTTCTGCTATACTTGCTATTCGACGTTTTATGTGTAGAAGAGGTCAGCCAAAAGAGATAATAATAACCGGACCAATTTTGTCGGAGCAGAACGCAAACTCAAGGAATGGTTCCAAAGCTTGGACCTCCCGGAGCTGCACACATAAGTGGAATCTGTGAATAGAAGATAAGATCTATCAATTCAAGACCCTTGACACACATATCGGTCAATCCCAATGAGCCAGAAGCTATCACTCCGAATCATTTTCTGCTAATGCGACCAGGTGATGTTTATATCAATTAAATGTTCATCACTGTGTATAAGTATTTTTAATTCTGTGATTTGATTTTCATATAAAAATAACATATAATCCATTAGAATATTAAAATTAACAGTACAAAAATAACATTTCAAAACGCTGAAAGGTGCGAACTTGTTTCCCCCTTTTCATAAAAGAGGATGTATGCATCTCTACTCACAAGCGATTTTGGAGAAATTGGAGACACGTGTGAATCATTGTATTCGTGCCACGTGCCAGTATAAGGATATCTGCAGAATGCTGTATAATGTCTGCTGTAGGTAGATCCACTGTGATTCAAAAGTGCATATAGATTATAACGACAAGGAGTCACATTTTCTGCTGCATAATTGTTCATATCTAATCCATCTAGAGGAAATTCGATGGCAAAATTTAACTTGCCTCTAAATCTTTCTGTTTGAGGAAATCTTTTAAAATGAATTACTAAAATACGGGGAAACTTATGGATCGATAGAGACTTTGTGCATTTTCTTCTTTCCATGCAATTTGAACACGTCGATTTTTCATGTCCATCCAAAGTTTCCTCTCTTGTGAAGAAATACAAGCACTGTAATAAACTCAATTGGCCAGTTTTTTGTGGTATGGGGAGTGACAAATCCCAGAAAGGATCGAAGGTTACAGATGAATGTCCACAATGTGTGCACTTCATCGTGGATTTTAATTGATCAACGAAATTATCTACAATCTTAGAGTTATATTTACTCAAATAAATCAGCCATGACTCTTGCGCTTTTCCGCTGTCGCTCAATTTTTCGTTAATCTCCGTTAAGGTCGGTTTAGGTTTCTCAATAATTCTATTAACGTCATTATGTAAACCTTCTAAAAGATAACGAAGGAACTCATGGGCGTCTTGATGCGCATGACCCATGAATCGAGGGGCAAAACTCTGAATCTGACTTTTTAAAGAGACTGTGTTCACTGTATTTCAAGACCTTGAAATATTTTTAATTTCAGCTGGAAGACATTGGTATAGTTTGGGACTCAAATATGTCAGACTTTTTTGTCCTTTTGATTTTCTCATAAAAAGAATCAAGTATGTGAGTTGTCTGTTTCTTGTATTGTATTGATATTCCGGGTTCTTCAATTCGTGCTTAGAATTATGCTGTTTGATGTTGCTACGTAAAAAGAATAGTTGCCTTGGATCCATAATATTAGTTTCATTGAATGGTCTATCAGATGGATATTTTATATCTTTATTGAAAATAATTTTAAGTAGGCGTTTTTGAACAATGATTATTTTTTCCAGGTGGGAATTACTTTAACCTCCCCATGCTAATATTCCATACACAATATGTGTTTCCACTAACGCCTGATATATCGTTCTCATTGCTTTGAAATCTAGAATAACATTTTAGATTTTATAAATTAAAAACTGTATTTTCTTAGTGATGTATTCGATTTGTTTATTCCATTCCAGGTTATTGTCTATCATAACACCAAGGTATTTGATCTTATTACAGCTGCATATTGAGATGTCTTCAGTGATTTGCAGGCTATCATAAGAAGGAGTACTTCTCCTATCAATATGTATGGGTAGAAAAAATTATTTTTTAAAGTTAATTGTTAAAAGTCTATAGTTGAAAAAGGCTTGAATATTACGGATATCGGTTTCTGCTTGAATTTTAAGTGATAGCCAGTCTTCATGACTGTAGAAAATTGCAGTATCATCCGCATGAGTAATAATTTGACCACTTGTGTTTATTCTGAATAGATCATTCAAATATATATATATATATATATATATATATATATATATATATATATATATATATATATATATTGAACAGAAGTGGTCCCAAAACAGTTCCTTGAGGTACACCATATTCTATTCTCTGAAAATTGCTCCTTACCATCTTCAGTTCAACACATTGAAATCTATTGGAAAGATAACTTTCGAATACTGTGCTTATACACTTTTTGTTTCAGATAACCCCATAAAAAAGGGACATCGGAGATAAGATCAGTGATCTTGGTGGCCAATAATCTTCTCAATCTCGTCCTATCATACTGTTTCACTTCTACCGTTTGGTGGATCGATGCCAAGCTGATACCACAAATTTCGTCCAACACTTAGAAGCTGATTATCTTCATAATGAAATTTCTGTACATGTATGCGTTCAAATTTTCTCTGAAAAAATATGGTCCAATTATTAGGTTATAAAATAACCCACACAACATAATTGTCTTGAATGTAAATCGGTCACGGCATTCTATTACAAAATTTAGATTATTGTTGGACCACCAGCAACAGTTTTGGAAACTAACTGTTCCCTTCGACGTTAAAGTTGCCTCTTCTGTCCATAACATCCTGTAGAGAAATGCGATATCATTTTCTCTCTCTCCTTGGAACCAAAATAAAAATCATTCTCAAATATCAAAATCTCTTTCTTCAAGAGTATGTCTGCCAACACCTCTATCTTCACTAATACTCCTAATATTAGTTTTTCCGCGTCCAACAACGCTCAAACAAACATTGAGCTGTTCTTCTTCATTATCCTTTATTGGATTGAAAATACAAGCAACATCTCGAAATGGCACATTCTCACCACATGAAAGATTGATTTCCACTTTATCTTGTGTGGATAACATTGTACATGAAACTTATTTGTGAATTATAGATGTACGAAAATCTGCACACAAAACAACTAGATTGATTAAACTCAATAATGTGACATCAACCAAAACCAAAACTACTAAGGGAAAATTTTATTTTGATTCGATCAGTACCAGTACGAGTATTTTTCTTCCCAACAAGTTGCATTAGTCTTGTCATATTTAAAATCACAAAATTTAATATTATGTTTAGTATAAATCGCTAGAACGAAAGTATTTTGAATAGTTATGAAACTGTAGATCAATGTTTAGTTTACAAAAAAGTATGATAGGTATTTCGGGTTAGTTTATAACTGAATTATTGGTCTGAAAAATAATCAAAATAATAAAGAAAGGAATACGAGTATGATAAGAATGAATAGAAATACATTCATTCGATTATTGACATATTAACGTCCATACATTGAAAATCCCAATCAGTTTAACAATGAAATGAAAAATTAGATCAACTTTGCAAAAACAAAGACGAATTTCTAGAGGTGTGTTCATTTTTTTTGTGGTAGGATCATGTTCAGTTTGAATCGATTGAGCGAAAGATTCGGAAAATTAAAAAAAATGGACAAAAGTCGATGTGAGAGTAGATCTAAATTTCGAACAAGGGTAAAAAATTGGAAACTGAGCAACTTTTTCGTTGGCATTTTTCGATATTTCAAAAAAACCTGATTTTTGAGGATTTTCAAAAAAATGTCTAATTTGACAGGTTTAGAGTAGCACATGACAAAAGGAAAGATGCTGTTTTTTCACTCTTTTTTCAAGCACAAACTAACTACGAAGTCAAATTTTCATTATATCCGTTAATGAGAAAACTTTCATATGTAGCGCACTTTATGTGTGACATTGTATATTAGATGAGAAAATTATTTCAGCAGTAGTGCATCCAGGATCAAAACAACAATAGTCCGGGAGGTAGCGTAGATTTGAATAAGTTATTGTATACGAACTAAAATCATACCAATGATAGTTTTTCCCCTAATTGTGAACTATGAAAAACGTCTGCTACTCCAGTGTCGGCGAAGCTGAAGGGGACGAAATGTGAAATTTGTAAAAATATTATGCTTCAAGTATGGCAAATGAACTGACGATCTTTATACTCACAAACATTCAGCTAACAGCAATTTCAATTTTTTTTATGAACAATTTTTTAAATATCATTCAAATCTACTACGAACCTAATAAATATTACCGTTTTTAAAAGCTCGTTATTCATAACATAAAGCGGCATTTTTAATTATACAATTGATATAATAGTGATCAGTTCTTTTGAAGTGACTATATACAACAACACACATGTATTGAGTGCGCATTAATTATTTATTTATTTATTTATTTACATCCAACAAGCGAAGGCCCAATAAAAGGAGCATACAATAATAGAGCAGGTAACAGTATAAGTAAACATTTTGATATTCATCTAGAAGTAATCTATACAAACCATTGATCAGTTTATAGATGAAAATGAGATCTGCAATTTCTCGTTTTTTTTTTTCAATGTTACAAATTTAAATTCAGTCAGAAGGCAAGTGTATTCATAATTTGACGAATTTCTTCTGAACTTCTTTTAAAGCATCAATGTATTTTGTTTGATTAGGATTCCAGACAGAACTACAATACTCTGAACAATATTTTCAATGTGAGCATTAAATGTTAGTTTATTGTCGAATGAGATTCCTAAGTCAAGAGTATCATTAACTCTTGGTAAGTCGATATTATCAACTGTATAATTGAACTGGTATGGATTCAATATACGAGCATAAGTCATAATTTTACACTTCCCAACATTAAGAAAGAGTTTTTTCTCACTGTAAAATACTTAAGCAAATTAAAGACGAATTCAAACAATTTCGAATTTAATCTTGAATTGGATTGATAGTTATTATTTTCTCATCTTCTGTGTAATTCTAACAACCTATGATATTTATTGAACAACTTCAAATTCCTCATTCCGTTGGTCCAATGATGAGAAGAATCATTGCATCATTGGCAACACCTGTTCATGAACAGTGTAATCCAATTTTATTGATCAATTAAAATCCACGATGAAGTGCACACATTGTGGACACTCATCTGTGACCTTCGATCCTTTCTGGGATTTGTCACTCCCCATACCATAAAGAACTGGCTAATTGAGTTTATTACAGTGCTTGTATTTCTTCACAAGAGAGGAAACTTAGGATGGACATGAAAAACCGATGTGTTCAAATTGCATGGAAAGAAGAAAATGCACAAAGTCTCTATCGATCCATAAGTTTCCCCGTATTTTAGTAATTCATTTTGAAAGATTTCCTCAAACAGAAAGATTTAGAGGCAATTTAAATTTTGCCATCGAATTTCCTCTAGATGGATTAGATATGAACAATTGTGCAGCAGAAAATGTGTCTCCTTGTCGTTATGATCTATATGCACTTTCGAATCACAGTGGATCTACCTACAGCAGACATTATACAGGATTCTGCAGACATCCTTATACAGGCACGTGGCACAAATACAATGATTCACACGTGTCCCCAATTTCACCAAAATCGCTTGTGAGTAGAGATGCACACATCCTCTTTTATGAAAAGGGGGAAGCAAGTTCGCACATTTCAGCGTTTTGAAATGTTATTTTTGTACTGTTAATTTTAATGTTCTAATGAATTATATGTTATTTTTATATGAAAATCAAATCACAGAATTAAAATTACTTATACACAGTGATGAACATTTAATTGATATAAACAAATACAAATAGAATAAGTAACATTCTCCATCCACAAGTAGACTTTGCAAGGTGAGTATATCAACTTCTGACTGGAATAATACACAGTTTGGTAACAGATCTCATATATGTTCCATGTTTATTCCTGATTCGAACAACTCTGATGACTCCGTCTTTTCCGGGAAACGTTTCTTCTATTTTTCCTATGATCCACTGATTCCTAGGTGCCTTGTCGTCCACCATCAAAACTATGTCGCCAATTCTAATAGGATTAGTTTTGTTACGCCATTTTTGTCTCTGAAGAAGTGTTGGTCTATATTCAATTAGCCATCGTTTCCAGTACGTATCTGCTAATGCTTGGGCAATTCTTCATTGCTTTCTGCTAGAAAGCTCCACATTGCCGAATGATCTAACATCACCTGGTCGCATTAGCAGAAAATTATTCGGAGTGATAGCTTCTGGCTAATTGTAATCGACCTTAATGTGTGTCAAGGGTCTTGAATTGATAGATCTTATCTTCTTTTCACAGATTCCACCCATGTGTGCAGCTCGGGGAGGTCTAAGCTTCGGAACCATTCCTTGAGTTTACGTTCTGCTCTGACAAAATTGGTCCCGTTATCTGTTATTATCTCCTTTGGCTGACCTCTTCTTCTCATAAAACGTCGAATAGCAAGTATAGCAGAACTTGTGTACTTGTATATATATATATATATATATATATATATATATATATATATATATATATATATATATATATATATATTGAGCTGTCTTCTCGGGTTTCGCTCCGTGTTCTGTGTATTTTATCCCATAAGGATTATTTTCACAACGTTTCGGCAAAGTCTCATTTGCTATCTTCTGGTGATGTCTGGTTTTTTCAACCAGACTGATTAGTTCGAACTCTGTGTCTCAATTCATAGGGATGGATGTTTTCCTTTACCTGCGTTGCTGCCACTACCTGTGTTTGCTCGACTACCTGTTTTGGTCTTATTACCTGAGCTGCCTTTCCTGCCTCTGTTATTGTACCTGTATTGTCATGTGCCGAGTTTTGCTTCTGGGGTTGAGCGGTCTGATTGCTTGTGCGAAGGGATAAAATGGATCTCCATGTTGATGGTAATCTTTGCGCATCATCCCTCTTGTTCATATTATTAGGTCGTTTTTCAATTTCGATAGCCTCTCTGATTGTTCGCGAGTAAAAGTTTTCGTTGCTTGCTAGTATTTTTGTGTTATCGAAATTGATGTTATGTCCTGTCTGCAGTACGTGTTGGAAGAGAGAAGACGAGGTAACTTTTCCCTTCACTGCTAGTTTGTGTTCATCTTTGCGTATGTTGATTCGTCTGTTGGTCTGGCCGATGTAAGTCCTGTCACAATCATGGCATGGTACTTCATACACTCCTTGTGACTCCAGTGGTATCTGATCCTTGGGATTACGAAGCATGGACCTTATTGTCCGTTCTGGTACGAACGAATTTGATATGTTGTGTCGGCGAAGAATTCTTCTGATTTTATCTGTTGTTCCTGCAATATATGGTAGTGTGGTTGTTATGACCGGTGTATCTCGAGTTTTCTGTTGTTTCTGTGTGGTCTTGGCAGCCGCTTTTATACTTCTTTCTGAGTAGTTATTCATTTGTAGAGTTGTTTCGATGGTGTTTAACTCTTGTTGTCTGTGATCGTTGTCTGCCAGCCTCCTCGAACGTGTGATGAGTGTTTTTGCCACCGCGTGAATTTGTTTTGGGTGGTGGTGTGAATTTGCGTTTAGGTACCTATTTGTGTGTGTTGGCTTTCGATATACCGTTTGACCTAATGTACCGTCCGGCTTTTTTATAATCAGTACATCGAGAAATGCGAGCTGGTTGCCTTCTTCAACTTCTTTCATAAATTTAATTCGTGGATGGATTTCATTCAAGTGATTAAAAAACCTGGAAAGTTCCTGGTGTCCATGAGACCAAATCACGAAGATGTCATCGACATACCTCAGCCAGATTTTAGGTTTCAAGTGTGACGTTGCTATTGCTTCGGTTTCGATTTCTTCCATGAAAAGATTGGCAACAACGGGTGATAGTGGTGAGCCCATTGGTGCCCCTTCAATTTGTCTGTATCGTTGGTCGTTATAGATGAAGTAAGTGTTTTTGATGCAATGTTCATCACCAGACATCACCAGAAGATGGCAAATGAGACTTTGCCGAAACGTTGTGAATATATATATATATATATATATATATATATATATATATATATATATATATATATATATATATATATATATATATATATATATATATATATATATATATATATATATATATATATGTATATGTAACCCCATTTCATCCACGCACAGGCCCCGCCTATAGTGGTTTTGTCACATGTTTATTTACTGCTGACTGCTCATGTTTATGCACCTTTCTAATAAACAGACCATTTGCAAACAAAGAACATTTAGAAAATGCCATTCGGGAGTGTTGTGCTGACATAAATCCCCTATTTATCAAAAATGCCACAAAGTCTTTGAATGAAAGAATTATAATTTGTATAGAACGGGAAGGACGGCATACTGAATAATGAATTCGAGTTCTTTATAAGATCATTGAGATGAATCAATGAATGTTATGATGTTTTGTGGTGAATTTGGTTATAGTTATTGTGGTTTGATATTATTTACACATCCAATGGTGAAAATAAAGAAAATAAGATTTATGAAATTAACTCAAGAAGCGTTATTATTTACTTGATAACTACATCTAACATTTTACATCCAACACTCACACTGTTGGTTGCAAACTGCATCAAAATATTTCGAACACATCTGCGGCTAATGGGATACAAATCTGCTAAAAAGGGTATTATTCGAGTGTAATAAGAATGAAGCAAAATTCGTTTATTTGATTACTGGCATATTAACGTCCATACATTGAAAATCAGTATCAGTTTAACATTAACAATAAAAAACTAGATGAACTTTGCAACAACAAAGACCAATTTCTCAGAGTCACGCCTGGCTAGGGCTCATAATGTCTTCAACTGTTTTTGTGTTGATATTCTTTGAAATACATTTTTGATGGGGTAATCAATTTCACCCGCTGTTAATTTTGGTATACAACCTTCTGCACTCTGAAAAATAAACAAATCTAAATCGGTAGAGAATATGTTGAAGTGAACTACATGACAAACTGATAAGTTCGTCTCTTTTCACTTTAGCAGTTTCAGTATTGATTTAGCTTTGTTCATTTTTCGGAAGTTAAATAGTTGATAATATTACAAGAGATGATTTTTAGTTGTGTTAGTTACTTGAAGTAACTACCAAAACTACTTCTTTAGAGAAAAATGAAAAACACATTCAATTCTAAAAACGCGGCATGAATCAAACACAAATGGAAATCAGATATCTTTTATAGCCTAACCTTATTACTTCAGGACTATTCAAATTGGAGTGTATGCATGGAGATATGTTGAAGGGTAGGAGATGGAGAGTAGGTTGAATTGTGACAAGGTTGTCTGCTTAGTGGTACTTTTGAATAATACCAAAAAATCATAAATAGTTTATTTGGTTCCGAAGATATGGGAAAAAAACTGAAAAATTCAAAATTCTATTTTGGGTGTATGTTCTCTTTTTATTCAGATATTGATAATATGTTTCGATCATTGTCACAGAAACTTTCAATCAATTTTTATCTTAATATAACTTTCATACAGGATGTTGTATTTATTTTTTATCAACAAATATTCATATACTGTAATAAGTGATAAGTCAGATAAATTATTATCATTTTATTAAAACGCTCCTATAATCGTTCGAATGGAAACAATATGTTTCTTCAAGTACTATAGCTGGTTTTAAAAAAAGTCATCAACATTTCACTACTCAAATACAAAAGCACCGAATACCTAAAATATGTTGATATTCGAACCGTCCTATTCCATTGATATTTTTTCACGTTTAACAAAACCAGAAGTTTGAAAAAACTTTAGTCTTGCCCCGATTTCAGGTAAGAATCACGGATCATGGGGTTCAGTGACTACTCGTATAGGCTAAGCATGATTCGTGGGTGTCAAACAGAAAATAGTCACTTCGAAACAATTGAATATTATGAAAAAATTAATCGGTGTTCGTGAAAATTGAGATGATGTTGTGTTCATTCTGTAGGAAGACTTTAATTTGAATAGTCCTTTCAACAAACCGTCAATGAGACAGTAGTATATCAGTCTTTTCCAGTGATCGAATCGAGACAAAAATGATGAAATATTGAAGACTAGTGTTTTTTTCTGGAAGTTCCAGGTGTATACCTGGAGATTGAAAGTTTTTCTTGTGAGTAATTTTTTATTAATATTCATACTCATTCTGGTTAACAGAAAAACGGATTTTGAATGGATTTAAAGTGATTTCTTTCTGCAATGAATTGGTCATATTTGAAAGTATTCGTGGTTGTTTCGGATGAATTTTTGGTACAGTTTGTAGCTGAAGAAAATTATTGTGCATGATCTACACATGTTTTTCTTTACTTTCTTCGAAAGTTCTTCACTTTCTATATAATGAAGGAAAAATATAAAACAATACGTTTCTTTTCAAAAACTAATCTTTTTTTTTGAATCTTTTTTTCATTCATTCATTTTTTTATTAAATCGACACACGGGTAACCCCTTTTAATGAGAATACATGAAAGTATGTATATCGCCACAGACATGACAAAAATTATTTTATGATACGATAAAATTATTAATAATGCAGACAGCGACTCTTTGGATGAAAATATAAATGTTGACTGTTCAAAAGATGAGTATATCAGGTAAATAAATACACAAACGGAGCATTATGTTACCAAAACTTCAAGAAGTGTATTCTTGGCAGGAAAATATTTGTGTATACATTTTTTGAGAGAGTATTTGAATGAAGTCAACGAGACACCAACAAATGATTGATATGATTTCAGTGATAGTAGAGACAAATCTTTGGAGTTTCGTGTGACAAAACCAAGTCACTGCAAGCTTTATTAACAATAAATCTCATATATGGAACAAATGAAAGCTGATCATCGACAATAATTTCAAGATCACGTATTTGTGAGACTCTACTTACTTACTGAGTTGAGTATAAAGGGGAAAGTTCTCGCTCAAAGTCAATGGCAGTCACTGGCATTTAATAAATTTTCAAATCATCCGTAAATAATAAATAGGTAGAATATGAGAACTTATCCGCAATATCGTTCATGAGAATGTTGAATAACAGAAGGCCCAGGTAGTAGCCCTCCGGATGTTAACAAAATTTGTTTCAGAAGAAAGTTTTCGATTTTTACAATTTAGAATCTGTTCGTCAAATAACTTGCTGGCTGAAAGTAACTTCTATGCTTGATCTACATATCTTTGTATCTTTGTTTTGGAATTAATTATTTTTTTCCTTCCTTTACCAGTTTCCCACATTTTTTTTGTATGAAGATGAAGAAGTAGAAAGCCAAAAAATCCATCTTGATACAAAAAATGTGGGAATCTTCCAAGTAGAAAGGAAGAAGTAGAAAGCCAAAAAATCCATCTTGATACAAAAAATGTGGGAATCTTCCAAAGAAAAGAATGAAGCAATCAATTTTTTCAAATAGTAACTCTATACATATATGTGTAGATTATGCAAAGAAGTAACTTTCAGACACTAAATTGAAGAAAAAGCCCCCCCCTGAAACAGCTACTTCCATATAAACATTGAATTACACGAAAGAAAATTTCTTTCAAAACAAATACTTTCATATGAACGCTGAATAATACAAAAAACACTTTTTTCCACTCAGTTTGTATTCCAAACATTCGTTATGGAATTATATCAGATATAGTTCACAGGATTTCAACATGATATACTAAATGAATTGTAAAATTTCGCTTACATGGAACACTGTCATCCTTACTGGTAGACATCGATGTTTTGCCATAAGACACTTGCCTTAGGGCTCTTCAGTACCAATCTGGATAATTTTATAAGAAAAAAACACACGATCCATTCATAAATTACGATTTTTTTTGTCACAGAATAAGTTTGATCTACCTTATTGAACTTTTTATTCTAGAGTTCGTGGTTGAATTTATCGTGCTACAGAAATCTGTTTGAACAATATCTGTCTGATATACATCCGTAAGGGATTGAATAATATTATTTTGGTGATGGAAGAAATTTGTGGTAGATGTTCAACCGGGTGACATTTTTACACAGCTCTTTTCAATTACAATATATAGAGCATTCATTTCGTGACGAATACATTTTGAAAACAAAAAAATCAAGCAGCATTTCACAGTAATACTGGAAGAAGCCAAAGTATAATTGAAATAATCCCTTCGCAAAAAGCTAAACGTCCTCGTCGGTATCCTATCGTTGAGGCTTTCACGTCAATTCTCCTTGCCTTACGGAGTGTACGCCGCAAATTGCTCGTAACGAATGCTATTCTGATGTAATTTTTCCAATAACGTCCAATTTTCGTTCAATATGGGTTTTCCAGCTCGCTCGTACACTCTCTTTAAAAACTGCTAAGTTAATAATCTAGAAAAATCGATACCAAGCATGAACTCAAAAGAATATATATGAGTTTGCCTCTCGTTTATTTTGTGATGCAGTTATTTACGTGTGGTGATAAAAGACTGGAATATATGTTGTACTTTTATTTTGAATAGAAGTTTTTTCAATGTTGCATATTTTGAATGACATATACTCGAAATGGAAAGTTGAACAGATTGATACAATGAAATTAGTGAAATTATAATTAAATGTAGGAGTTATATGGATAATATTCCAAAAATTTACTGTGAATACAGTTGATGTTGTTACGTTATCCGTAAAATTTTAGAAAAACTCCTAAAAGGTAGTCAACCAGGAATACATTTCAATTATCTTTCATATCACATACGAGTGCTGCTGCCACCATCGATGAAACGAGGAAACCTTTTGTTTGTAGCGATAGGAGCAATCGGGTACAAAAAAGGGATTGGAGAGTTTTTTTTATTCAGAAAATGGCTCGAATGTCTTGAACGGTGAATTTGTCGATTGCATATTTTACGCTTTAGGCGGTTTTGATTGATCAGTGTTCCTTTCGACAGTGATATTTGGTTTAATAATTCGTCGGATTAGATTATCAACTGTCGATTTGACTCTACGGAGGATTTTAGATATCCGTCCTATTTTTGGTGGAAAAGGAAGTCAACGTCTCGCGATTATTAGGGAATCGGTAACCGGAGGTGAGTTCTTATAATTTCACTAAGTTGAATAGGTTTCCTATATTTCATACAGCTCAAATTTCTATAATAAAATCACTACAATCATAAATATGATTTTCTAGGCGTTTAATCCCATATATTGAAATCATCTCGAGGGAATAAAAATTACTCGAAAGAGAATATATTCGCTGGTCGCAATACCGTTATATTCATGGTCGCCTCGTAAGGATATAATTAAGGAAGTGAACACCCGTTCCAGGAAGTGCAGTACTCCGTACAATCCAGAAATCTGGCTAAGTACCGCATAGCGGAATTTGTTTTTGATCATTTATTTTGCTTTCCGTAACTACATTTAGTATTCATCAACTGGGAACTACTCTCAGCGAATATTGTTTAAATGTTTTCTGTCATAAGTATTAGTTATGTAAGTTTTGCGTAATGTCTTTAGGGGACTGGACGAAGACTAGGTACAATACAGATCTCATCCACTCCTCTTCCTCCCTCTCATGAGAGTTTTCTAAGTGCACGAAACCCCCCCAACCATTTTAAATCTTGTTTCATTCATTATATATTTATAGATAAGCCAGTATATAATATATTTCTATTCAGTTCATTATCAATTGGTTACTTTTTAGAGTAGATCTTATAGATTCAATTTCTCTAATTTCTTTATTTTGAGTCGGGGTTAAATATATGAATCTATTGGCGCCCGTTAAAGTGACACCTAGTATTTCAGGAACTCACCCCTCTCTCCCTGTTCAGGCTAGCTGTGAGCATAACCCTTTACTTCACCTTGTTTACGTAACCATTTGGTATAGTTGTTTTTTTTGTACAGTTCAAAGCTGATAAATTACGTAACAATATAATTAGTATTGTTTGTAATATTCGGGATAAGTGAAAGAACAATCCCTTCTTCGGATAGAAGTTGATCACTGCCTTTTGACGTATCGTCTTGCAGACTATTCATAAATCATATGAGGCTTTATTGTGTTAGGAATCACAAGGTAAAAGGTAAGACCTCGTTAGTCTTTAGCTCGCACAAGTTTCTCAACTTCTGTGAGTTGTCGTTCGTATGGGGCGACAGCTGATTAACGGAAAAACAGATTTACGACAGATTTTAAACACATTTTCAAACAGATTGTGGCTTACTCCTATTCACACTCGACCAAATAAACCCAGTTTCTTACCGAAGCCGATTAGTTTAGCAAGAGTGCAGCTCTGCCAAACTGTGATACCTGATTCAGCCCCACATGGGGCAGGCATAAAGTATGTGCTCTGCTGTTTCATCATTTCCCAAACAGAGGCGATACACACTGTCTTCCGACAGTCCAAGTCTCTTCATATGATGATTCAGACGACAGTGACCTCTGAGAAGGCATGTTACATCTCTACTGTAGTCCAATCACTGTTTGGATTCAAGCTTCGAAGGGTGAATGATGAACGCCTTAGAGTGAGCTAATACTGGAAGAGTTTGCCAGAAGTCGATACATCTTCTTACCATCCAGGTATTCGATGTTTGTTTGGCAAAGCTTGAAGCGATCCCAATGACAGGTAGGTTTTGATCCAATAAAGCTGCTTGCAGCGCCCTCTTTTGCAGAGGAGTCGGCAGCCTTATTGTCATTCAGGTCAGTATGGCTAGGAATCCAGACCGGAGACAATTTTTTCAGTCTTCCTGTCTCGATTTTATGATATAGATTAGTGAGACCTAGTTTTTTCATTAACATTGCATTATTCAAAACAAGTTTTAGAAGTTCTCGTACCTATTGTAACGAATCTGAAGCCGACCCTGACCGATACGCCAGCCGACTCATCGAACAAACACATGAACTCACCGCGAAAGAATGCAACCGCCGGTAAAATTCTCGAAATGACCTTTACCGATATAAGCCCGTCTTCCCGACCCAAGAGGGCAGTTCATAAAGTGAATCGAGCGGCTAAACAAGAAATTCAAATAGTGGAAATGAATTGAGCGTTAGTGTTGTTAATAAATTAGTTTGTGATTATTGAAATATTGATGGAAGTAAATTTATTCAAGACAGTTAATTCATTAATTTACTAAAATACACTTCTGAAGATCCTTCCTGCTGAAACGAGATTTCAAACTATCAATAACCATTTGATAATTGGGAGGAAAACTTTCCACTAATTCTCTAGCCCTACTATTTGGAACTGTGGTTTGAAACAAGTATTAAAATTTATCAACGGCATCTATCTCAGAATCATCATGTATTTTCTTAAATTTCCCCCAGAAGAAAGCCAATCTCTTATATTGCCATTGAATTTCCCAAATTGTATAATAGATGATCCAAATTTTCTCATACCTGTTATTCCGGACTGCCTACTGGATATTCTACTTACTGCTGAAGCTCCGTCGTCTCCGACGTTGATTGCTTCTTCGGATTGTTCATATTCATATATCAATACCTTGAATCTTTTCGCATATGTCACATGAATCCATCTCTGATTCTAGTTCTTCCTTCAAGGCATCCCTACTACAAAATGGCGGAACATTTAATAATTTCCTGAAGAAAAACACATTAATATTGATATTTCTAAAAATATTCCGTTTTATCTGCCATATGGTAATTCCAACGACCCGATAAGGTTTGTTAAGTTATTTTTTGTTTATAAAAAAGACAAAAAATATCAGTACGCCAATGAACATCATTGTTCAGTTAGAATATTCCCATTTAGTTTTCGGTAGTACCACGTAGTAGAAAGGTACCACGTCAACAATCTCTAAAATTGTCAATTCTCGTCCATTGGAAGAAAAACTTGAAGCGTTTTTTATTTACGATGCGACGCGTAACATTCACGAGACCGAAATGGACGTTTTCCGAATCGTCCTATCTGCAGAAAATATTTGAGGTAAATTGTATCCAAATTCAAAACTACCGGTAGCGTACATAACAAAAAGCTTCCAGGTCATCCGTCCATTCCGGAAGAACATCAAGTGCAAATAATTGGTGAAATGGTAGTAAATCCTGAACAGTCTACTTATTCCATCGCGAATGTTTGTGAGGTGTCTCCTTCTACTGTGTGGAGACTTTTGAAGAGGAATAGGTATCATCCATACAAAATTAAAATGGTACACCAATTAATTGAAAATGACCCAGATCGAAGAACATAATTCTGCGAAATCATGACGGAAACCATTGCAAGGCATCCTACCTATCTTCACAATATTTGTTTCAGTGACGAATGACAAAATTGCCGTTATTGAAGTGACACCAACCCTCACGTTTCCCAGTAAACACATAGCCAATATCCAGAAAAAATTAACGTTTGGGCAGGAATATTGGGAAACCATAGTGTAGGACCTCTATTTATTGATTGAAAGTCAAAAGGGGAACTGAATTTGAATATGCTGGAAACTACTGTTGACCCTCTCGTCACTGAAATCATCGAAGAAAATCCTAATGAATTCGATATGGACATTGTATTCCAACAAGATGGAGCACCACTACATTACTCCAGACAAGTAAGAAACTATTTCGAAACTACTTTTCCCAGTCGTTGGATTGGCCGTCGAGGACCTACAGAATGGCCAGCCCGCTCGCCAGATTTGACACATTTGAACTTTTTTATGGGGTTATTTGAAGCAAAAGATGTACGAAACTGAACCTGTTTTAATATTGGATATACGGCAATAATAAATATTTGTAGAGATATTGACGTTTCTGTGCTATTCTAGCATCTTCTGAACTGACCTTAAGCTTATTACCTCATATTATGTAGTTAAATGTCAATGTATTCAGGCAATTATTTAAAGTGCCGAAATTTTGTAGTAGTTGAAGATATTGACATTTTATTGTAGGGTTGTAAAGCATTTGTCAGGAGCTTTAAAAAGATGTGTCACAGTACCCCCCTTTCCGTTTAATCTTTGTCCTAGATGGCGCCCAGTCGCCATCTTGAAAGTTTCATCTGTCAACTTCACTTCAAAATAAAGTATTCATGCATTCATTTCATTATTCCAAATTTCAATTTTTTGTGTTGACCCGTTCGAAAAATAATAGAGGGGGACATTAAAGAAAAGCACACTATATAATAAGCTACCCGCTCACCTACAAATCAAAAATTCTTCGGTCTCAACTCGAACACGGTTTCCAAAATCGTTTGTAAATTTTTAATGTTGCAAAAATAACAATCAGGATAAATAAAAATGTACAAAAATCAATTGTCAACTTCAAAAAGTACTTCCGTTGACAACCTCTCAAATCTGGATATGCAGACTGAAAATGAAAAATATCCCATATAGCCTCTCTTAATTGATCCACCTTCTGGAATAACAGCTACTGCAGCTCGCTTCATTATTTCTATTGGCGTTTTCCCTCTTTTCGTTTATAAATAAAATCAGTATACTTCTCTGTTGAAAATCTGAATGTGCAGTGAAAAATACAATCAGCACTATCCCCCTTAGTATTTATCAGTTTTAACCCCACAGGCTTTTGATCTAAATTCGTCATAATTGGAATACCTGACTCTTGTAAAGGAGTAATGCTACTTAGCTACTTTGTAGCTAAGTGAGGGTGATGACATCTCCTTTTACGCAGATGCAATATATTGGATCGACAGAGAAAATAAAAACGAGGCTCCGTAACGCTAATTGCACACACACCGATTTTGGACGGCCGACTTTGTACCGGTCGTCCAAATTCCAATAGTGAACCACATGTGGGAACGGGACCTTGCACACATGCCTACCGGTGATCGTCGCCGGTAAAATACCGGTGAGCAGCCGTCCACTGCCACTGTATCGCAGTACCGCAGTAACGGGAAGTAGTGGCGTACATGACTAAATACACTCTTGCATACTCACCGGTTTTTTACCGACCATTCCAGTCTCGAATGCTCGGTGAAATTGTAGTTACTACGGATAAACTTCGTTTTGGTAGTGCGTGCTAATTTCAACAACAAAGCAACTGATTGTTTGACCGATAAAAATCTGGTGAGTGTGCAAGCACCCGCTACCAATAAAATATCGGCCGATTTTATACTGGCCGTCCAAAATCTGTGTGTGTGCAACTAGCGTTACGCGGTCAAACAATCAGTTGCTTTGTTGTCGTAATTAGCACCCACTACCAAAATGAAGTTAATGCGTAGTAACTACAATTTCACCGAGCATTCGAGACTGGAATGGTAGTTTACCGGCGACGATCACCGGTCGGCGTGTGTGCAAGGTTCCGTTCCCACATGTGGTTCACTATTGGAATTTGGACGACCAGTACAAAGTCGGCCGTCCAAAATCGGAGTGTGTGCAACTAGCGTAAGGTGGTCAGTTGCAAAGCCAAGCTTCGACATCGGCAACTGACGATATTTGCTCTCTGTTTTTCGATGCAGCTTTTACTGCAAGGCAAACTAGTTATAAATTAGAGCTCAAACACAACAAATGTATACATAATTCAACACCATACAGCGCAGTTTCAATAAGTCGGTGATGGTCTCACGAACCACACATGCATTGCTGTACTTAACTGTCCTTTATTCGAGGATTGAGTCCCCTGTTGAACCCATGGATGGCGTCTTCGTAAGGGAAACTATCATCGCTTTTGACTAACTTAGGCTTGTCATCTAAGGACAGATGAGTCGTCCAGCAATGAATTCGTGGTACAGCCTAGCACCATTAGCGAGACCTATGGCGGGTCTAAACAGTGCTCTCTTGTGTTGAATCATAAATGTTTTGTGTTTCTGCTTCTGTTCACAACTACTTTGTGGCTGTCAAAATATCAAAATGGTCATCTTTACTCTACATCTACAATATCTCAATTGATTTCAAGTGGAGACGTTTATGACCTAAAACGACATCCAGTGAATTTCAGTTTAAAAAAATAGTAGCTACTTGCACTTTTTACCCCTGGTACTTTTATCCTCGGCCTACCCAACTTTCACTATTTCGACTGATACTTAAATTCGAATCAGTGTGAAAACTCTGGAACAGATTGTAAATATATTTTATGCTGATTTTGTTAAAACAGATCTAGGAGCACACTGATGGGCGGAAATATATTAATAAGAAAATATTCAAGTAGAAATGTTAACTTTATTTCAGTAAAAGTTTCTACTTTATTTATTTTACGTTACTTTTTATCAGATTCGATGTTCCTCGGATTATCTTTCCCAATATTTGTACGAGATAAGATAAAACATTAGTCAGTAAAGACTAAACATAGTTCGTCATAATAGAGAGAATAGACAACCCATTTGTGTTGAAATTGTTGGAGAAAAGAAAGTAATGTTCTGAGTTGTTTGGAAAAAATAAGGTGTGTACTAATATATTCGCTTGTTTCTCTGCTTATATTCAAAAAGACATATATGATGGAGGTAGATTTACTCGCAGCTAATAAAATATATTATGCTTGAGCTATATTCAGAGGAATTGCCAATTGTGACACATATTTCAAACAAACACACTGTTTCGATCGGTGACAAGGGAGTGTTTCGCCGAGCAAACAAAATGAAACTTCGATAGTGATTGTTTGTATTTTTAATTTACTTTCGAATATTCAAATAAAATATCAGTTTAGCATATTTCTATATTCAGAAAATTTTATCTCTTTCTATATTCAACTTTCATTATATAAAGAATCGTCTAATGCAGAGTACTTACATATAAAAAACATCTTTAGAAAAGGAAACCGACATCAAACGTAAAATCAATATATTTTTCTAAAAGAAAAATGTTGTTTTATTCAGTAATTTTGTTTATCAACAAAAAGAGCTGATACTTTTATAGGGTAGGTACTAGGTACTTATCTTGACTTTTCAGAGACCTAAATCTGCCTGTGTCTTCAGAATGTAAAATCACCTATTCTGTTCATTTTTCAAATGTGAATAATGTAGCCACTTTCGAGACGAAAAATTCAAAATAGTTGATTTCAATTCTGAAGATGGAGCCAAATTCAGGTATCCAAAATGACAAAATAAGTCCCCTTTAAAATTCACATTTTTTTTATGAGGAGAGTATTATTGAATACCATTAGTGACTGATGAAGAGTACATTTTTCTTTGAGGACAATATATTGCAGTACCTTATCGGGGTAAACTAGAAGTTTGCTCTCTCAACACCTGTATCAAGCTTTCAGTTACTAATTCGCATTTTCTGACGAATTTCTCGATATCAATGTTAGTTTATTCCACACCATCTAAAAGTAGATATTTCAATCAAAAAGTAAGAATAACTTCTTTTTGCACAGATATTCAGGGCTGAAAACGAGGAATTTTTCAAGTTCAATGTTGAACTAAAATTTTATATCGAATATTTTATATTGAAAAACTAGATCATATTCAGAACACGAAAAGGTTTTCACCAAACATTGTTAAATCCAAGAATTTTTGTAATAGAAATAATCAAAAATAAAAAACTCGTTTATCCAATTCCTCTCAGAAAATTTAATGCTGTGGAAAAATGGTTCGTACATCGGTTGTAGATGTTTATAACCTCTTTTCCTAATTCAATTCTTTTCAATTGAAGTTTTGATTTCATTTAAAATGAAAAACCCCATTTTATCCCTCTTATCTGTGAAATTTGCATTACTTATTTCTTTATGACTATTTTAATGCTCAGATGAGTTGTTTTTTTTATGGTTAATATAATTTTCTCTTCATATTTATGGCAGTTATTGCACTTATTGTAATCGTTTGCACTGCATCTACCAGATTTTCGGATAATTTTTGACAATGGAAGTATCCATTTTCTGTGATTCATTCTTATTTGACTAATTTGGTTGATTAGTATGTTTTTGATCAATATAATTTGATATTCAATATTCGGAAGCAAATTCATTGGGTAAAGGTACCTTTATAATGAGAACTTTTGCTGGTTTTTTCGTTCATATGATTCAACTGAATTCCTGATTTTCTTTATTTCAATGTAAACAACTCGCACAATGTTTGTTTGAAAGTGGTTGATAATGTTTCATGGTGAATTTTACTAGTTACTACCTCCATCACTTTAATGAAATGAATAAAAAAACCTTCGTCTAATTACCACTGGTAGATTTTATTTATACGACCGGTTTCGGGTTTGACCCCATTATCAGTTTTATACCTTATCATTGGGTCAAATATGAAACCGGTCGTATAAATAAAATCTACCAGTGGTAATTAGACGAAAGTGTTTTTATTCATTTCATTAGAGTGATCATGAATTACCATAAAATAAACATGTCAACAATCACACATAATACTACCTCCATGTCTAATATGATTTGAACTCTCTGAAAGAACAAATAAATTGAAAATTAAAATGAAAAGCTAAAATTAACAATTATATCAAGCAATAAAGCGTGAAATGAAAATGAAATAATTGAAAATTGAACAATTAAAAATGTTAGTATCGACAATTGTCTTCGGGTGGTAACTGGACTATTCCTCCAAGAGATGACTATTCATAGGCCATTCGAAGGCTCTCTCCTATCCCCTCTTTCTCCTCTCCGCTTTACTGGTTCAGCGGGAGATGAACGTTTTTTCGCTTGATTAAAGGTTTCCATATGTTGCGTATCCCCACGGTAGCTTGGCTGAATGCGTCGTTGGACAACATATACGCAGTTTTATTGAACTTCCTCTCAAACCGGTTCACGTCCCTGTGGATGATCACATCTTGAGACCACTTGATGGTATGTTAATAAGTCCAATCATGCTCTGATATTCCCGATTTGCTAGTTTCTCCGCGCTGTGTGTTTCTCTTGTGCAATGCGGACTTTCAATGTCCCCTTAGTTTCATCGATATAGGATTTGCTCACTCACAGGATTTTGAGAGGCTGCTCCGATGTAGGGAAGAGCAAGCACTGGTTGTGATGGCTTCTCTTCCTTGTGAGGCTCTTGCTGTCTTCTACATCACTTTGGAGTAACCATTCCGTTGAAGATATTTTTTGATGATCCCTAGTTTCTTCTTGAGACCTTCCTTTCTCAAGACGCTTCAAGAGCGGTGCCTGTGTAAAAGTAGCGATTAATGTTGGATTTGAATCGCTGAAAGAACATTCTCTAAATGAAAGAGTTTTTGGATAGTGAAGTTTGAAGTGTACTGAGTTGAACCTCGAAACCTATCACAGAGCCCGAAGGCACGATCCAATAGAGTCTTGATGAATCCTCTTTTGGTGGATTGATGGTGATTCGTGATTTAGATACTGTCGTGTGAGTGGATATTCGGTGTACGATATTTCCCATTTAATGTTGGCTCTCTTCACCAATACGTCCAAGAATGGCAATTCGTTGTGGATTTTCTTCTTTATTGTGAAGGTGAAGAAGAGTTTTACGCTGTTGATGTGCTTCAGAAAGGTGTCTAGTAATGTTTTCCATGGTTTCATACTATGAAGGTGTCATCAACGTATCTCAATCAGATTTGGGGCTTCAATGTATACAGTTTCAAACCACTCCATATATATGTTGCCATAACTGGTGATAGTGACGATCTCATTGGCAGTCCCTCATCTCGCGTAAAGAATTCGTTCTTCAGTTCCGTACACACCATCCTAGTAAGTCTATGATTGCTTCTATAGGTGAGTTCGTTCTTTCTTCCAAGTCCTCGTCTTCGGTTAGTTTCCTCTGTATGAAGAAGAAGCATTCCACTTCTTCTGCAGGAATGTTGGTGTAAAGGTTTTTTACGTCGAAATCAATCAATTAATCTTGATCCGTGACTTCAATTGCCTCTAGTAATTCGAAAAAATTCATCGAACTCTTCGCGAAAGATGAAGTTTTTCCTTGTAGCGATTGTATAGTTGAAAGTAAAAATCTGTTTGAGTAGCTGAATTTCTGGAACTAATGATCAGTCTGAGTGAAATACCCTTCTTGTGGATTTTGGGTAGTCCATACGGGTGAGGGATAGACTTGATGTTTCTTCAAAGGCTGGTACAACTTCCTGTCAATCGATGCAGTAGGGTCCCGTACAATCTTCGTGTATTGTCTCTTCTGAAAAACATCTTAGATCTTCTGCTCGTAAAGATTGGTATCTATCACAACAGTAGCGTTTTCTTTATCTGCAGATAGGACTTTGATGGTGTTATCTCTCCGTAAGCCGTTCAGAACTCTTTGTTATCCATCGCTGATATTAGATGTTGAAACTGGTTCTCAAACCAGCTGTTCTCTAATTTTCCATCTAAATTCTTCCGCCTCGGTCTGACCAATAAGAAAACTAGTGGATTTCACTGCAAAGTGAGCACAGATGTTGGTGCAACGGCAAAGTTGAGACTTTTCCGTAACAACCTCTGTTGATGACGTTGGCGGCATCGTGGTTGTCCTGTTTTTGTTGTTCATTTGGACACATTTCAATTTCGAATTTTTTCGCTTATTTTCATTTTTTCATAACTTCATTTCACGTTTTATTGCTTAATATAATTGTTACTTTTAGCTATCCATTTTAATTTTCAATTTATTGGTTCTTCTAGAGACTTCAAATCATATTATATTATAACAGACAATGGAACCCGAACTAGTAAAACTCACAGAATCCTATAAGAGAAAAATTTAAAAACTCTAGGGAAAAAGATGAAATTGAATAACAAATTTGCACATTGTATAATGTAAGAAATGGCTTTTTGACAAAAAAATTGACTTCTTTTTTATTTATGATGCACTGTTCTTTCTTTTTTATGCCTCAGTTCTCATACTCAATGCCTTGTATACTAATCATATTTTTGTCATTTTAGGATGTTACGTGTAGTAATTTTGGCAGCCTTTGTTTGTCTAGCAGTTGGACAGTCGAACAATACCAAATTTCCATTTTGTAAATTATGCAAATGTGAAACGGATGACGACGTATCTGCTAATGTTACTTGTACTACGGATCAAAGAAATTATATCTTTGAAAATAGCTTCTGGTTTAATCAGAGCACTAATGAATCGTACGCCTACAATGCTTTGAATTTTCAGAATAATCAGTTTTTGAATTTGTCTTACGTTTTTCCCAAATCAAATCTGACCTATTTAGATTTATCTAATAATGCCATCTATCGAATAAGTGATGGTGTTTTTCAAAATCTACAAAAGATGATCACCTTGATACTGAGTTACAATGGTTTGGAAATGATTCATCCTGATGCTTTTAAGGTAAGGTAAATATGTACCTACTTAGTATTGCATATTGACAGGTATTCTTTTTCTTTTAAGTTGCTCAATATTTATTGTCAGACTAGTCAAAGGTTAAGTTGTGTTATAGTGGGTCTAATCTTTAGAAAAAAGTGAAAAAAATCAAAATCAGTTGTTTTTTTTCTGATTGATTCGGCCGTTACTCGATAAAGATCCATAGTAATTGCGATTTGATCTCCACAAACATAATTTAAGAAATATATCACGACATGTTTCGCTAACACAGTAGTTTTTCCAACAATGATTTGAATACGTTGTTTCAGTCCAAGATGTAATTTGGATGTAATGAATGCTCTGAATATACTTCTTATTAGATTTTATACTACTAATAAAGTTCTTAACTAGTCGATATCTGAATTGAGTCTAGAATCATGTGCCCAAGTGAGCCAAGTGAGCCAAGAATGACAGCCTTCTGCATCTGTCCGGCTAAAATTTCTGCCTTAGTGCGGCAAGCCGTTATGATTTTAAGATTCGAGAGTAGAGAGGACATCATTCCATCAAGAACTCCAATAATCAGAACAACCATCTTGACAGAGTGATCTGGATAGAGTCTGCGGAGTTCGAAGAGAAAATCTCGATATTTTATCCGTTTTTCCTCCTCTTTTCTGACGATATTCGTCTCGCCAGGAACTGAAAACTCCAGGACAAATATCGTTTTGCTCTAGTGGTCGAGAAGGACCACATCAGACGTATTAGCTTGTATAAGCCTGAGGGTGGGAAACGAAAAGTTCCAATAAATTCGGCACTTCTCGTTCCCCACAACGGATTCAATATGCCCCGAAGCGTAGGGTAACACCGGTGTCTCGTCAATACCGTAAGAGTGCCGTATATGGTAATATAGCACTCTTAGGGCCGCGTTATGTCGATGAATATAAGCCGAGACCGCATATGCTGGACATGCTGATAGCAAGTGCATTAGGGTCTCGGACGCCTCGCGGCAGGCTCTGCACCTTGTGTCAGTAACCTCTAAACCCATCACGCGACTGCGGTAGACTAAGGTGTTGAAGACACCATCCTGGCAAGCCATGATGAACCCTTCAGTTTCCGACTTCAGCCCACTCGGCCTGAGAAAAGCGAACGTTAGGCGCTTTGATAAACCAAGGTCTCCAATGTTATTGAATAACACCCCATACATTGGCTTATTCTTGTGTCTCCGCAGAAGTAAGGTGATTTTTGCGGCTTTTATCTGAGCTTTTTGCTGAATGGGTTCCAACTCGGTGACAGAGTTGTGATCACCTCGTTCATAGTCGAAAACAGCTGATGAACTCGGTATTATTATTATTAATTTCCTGCTTATTTTTATTTTTAGTCTTTTTTATTTTTTTCACTTTGTAGTAATTTTCATTTTGCATCTTGATTATTATATTCGTTTTATTGTATTTTAATTTCACGTTTTATTGCTTGATGTAATTGATATTTTAGCTATTCATTCTCATTTTATGTGTTCTTTCATAGATTTCGAATTAAACTTGAATCATATTAGACAATGGAAGTCCGAAGTGATAAAATTCTTTTCATGTTCATGTTTTAAGATAATTTTGGGATAGATTCAAAAAGTTATCGAATACCTTGTGTTAATAAAAATGAACTGTAATTTCGTTCATTTTCAGGGAGTTTATATGGAAGGGATGCTGATGCCTCTCCGAAGTCTAAAAGAAATTCGATTGGATCACAATAAACTTCATACTTTGAATCAGGATCTGTTTGAACATTGCACCGACATTGAAATATTGGATCTTAGTCATAATCCAATCGAAACCATCGATCATCACACCTTATTAGCCATAGACAGTTTGCCCAACTTGAGAGTAAGTGACATACGTTCATTTTGATTTGGGGAAAGTAAGATATTGTATATTCTTTTATTCATTTATAAGTAGCGTTTCACGTCCTATTCGTTTTTAGTAAGTCATCATTTTAAAAAACTGATTCGAATTTGGATAAATTCATCGAAAAGTGTAGATGCAGAATACATATGTTGCTATATTTATGAGTCTTGAACTGTTCTTTGGTCTAATGATAATGGTCTTGCACATTTATACCCATTTGTACCCAAGTACAGTTACTTCATACTATTTTATAACCAAATATTCATGTTACAGTATATGATATACGGAGTGTTTGTTACTGTGTCACCAATTGAATGAAGATTGCTCACGATATTTAAAACTGAACTTTGATGGAAAATACAGGATATTGAATTCTCAAAGTTTTCCAATTGAAACAGATTTTATTCTGCAAAATTTCTATATGTACTTTATTTGAAAATTATATACATTAAGCATTACGGTAATAATGCATTATATATTGATGTAGATTGTCATGATTGCATGGAAATACCTTGTACAATTCTCAAAATTGTTGACATATCTGAAATGTATTGGCATTTCGGATGTTTTTCTTTAAAATTTCAGATTTTTGACAATCTGTATATTCATTCATTTGGAAAATACTCACAAAATGAAAAGCAAACGTATTTTATTTATATTTTGAGGTTTATAAACGTCGTGGAATATTGCTGACATTTTACTAATAAAAATAATGTAATGATACTTCACAATATTTTCTTTGCATACGATAGTTTAATTGAATTTACAAATATTTTTGTTTTTCCATATCTATTTCAAAAATATCGAATTTGTTTTATAGGAGTTATATCTGCAATATACTGAAATCAACACGTTGCCAGAAAATATGCTGCACACCCCCAAATATCTCAGGATTCTAGATTTATCTGGAAACACACGAATAGATAAAATTCCAAACACCTTAATTCAAGCACGTAGTTTGGAAAAATTTTATTTGAATAATACTGGTTTTGTTAATTTAACTGAGGATAAGTGAGTATTAAATGATTTGATGTGTAGAATACGTACCATACGCAATAAACATGACAACGAAACCATAACAATTTCCGTTATCACGAACTGCGCCAACATTAGTTTTTGAATTTTTGAATTCTATATAATAGTTTTATAAAAATATATTTTGAAATATGAACTAGATGAAACTTATTACTACTAGTTGATTAAATATTAAAATTAATGACCATAACCTCGAAATATTTTGAAAAAACCTCAATATTTTATAATAACTATTTATTCAACAAATATACTCACTGCAATAAATTGAGTGACTGTTACAAGATTGGTGACGGTTGAACGTTCTTTCATGAAACCGTGTTGATTGGGGCTAATAATGTTTGTAACTGTAACCATAATTCAAAAAAATCATACCTCAATTTAGTTTTTGAATTGATATTGTAAAAAAATACTCTCTCTGGATATCTGTCACTGTTTATATCAGTATCTTCTTCAGAACTACTTTCATTGGAAACAGCTCTTTTCAATAATCTTTTCAGTCAAAAACAAGGAGTCATCAAGACGTTTGCAGAGGAAACCCGCAGGATTTGCGGGCTCATTATATAGGATGCTATTTCAAAAACTAAATTAGGGGACAGTTTCTTGAAATATGATTAGCATGATGTCGAATATGGTCTCTTAAGGCCATTCAAATATCTCTACAAGCAGACTGCTCCATTTCTGTAACTCTTCTCATACCAAAAAATCACATGTTCACTAAATTCTGAAACACCCGGTATATGTATTTACAGTCACATTTAGACTCAAAGTGGAATTTCTGGGAGTGCCATTAAAAAAAACAAAGTTTAGTGTGGTTTCTTGAAAATTGCAATGGTTACAACAATTTCAAAGATTATGTCACAGAGACATTCTGGCGTGTTTCAACACTGTTCCTGTTTAATTTTTATAGCTCTAGTATAGTATGTGGGAATATGCTGAATTGTAAGTTTTTCGAGAGTATAATTTTGATTTTCAATCTTAACAGGGTCGTGTTATAGTCAAGAGCATTTTCATCATTTACTGGCCATCCGCCTCTGCTTCGCACGAGTAGCATCGTTACAAATCAATTCACACAAAATATATTGCATATGAACCTTAATCTCCCTCTTGAATCACTCCGTCCGTACACTGAAAAACAAATGAAAATCCGTTTGATAGGTTTTGAGTTTTTCGCGTTCAGACAGACAGACCGTCAGACAGACTTCGTTTCATGATATGCTATGATAGTTATGTAATATATTCGAATAAGGATTCTCAAACGATGATAAATATGATAAAAATCATGAAATCTAGTGTACTTTGATAATGTATGCAACTGTTACTAATACTATGTAACTTAATGTTGGGCACAATTTTCAGCGGATTTCCAGAAATTCCATCTCTGAAAACTCTGCACTTGTGCCGTAATCAACATTTGAGTGTTATAGGCCAACACTCCTTGAGCAAGTTGACTGGTTTGGAAGAATTGCGTCTCAGTTACAACATTGATTTGAGCAGTATCCATCCAAAGGCGTTAGCCAGATCACTTAATGGTGGCGCAGTATGGCCACCAATCAAAAAGGTAGGTTTGTTCAATAATCATTTTTCATGGTAAAAACTTGTATTTTGATAAGTAAAATTGGATTGTCTGGTGTTAAGTGTATCTATTGAAATATTTCATATCCCACCACACGAGTTTTGCTGAGCAAGTTAGCATGATCAGATAATTGAAACTACCGTACTGTATTTTTTGTTCATTTGGATGATTTTGATTTTAGTAATGAGGCTCATGAAATTATTCTTACTACTTATTAATGTGCTGATTTGATCCTCATGTTGATGACATGTCATTATGATAACTTCTATTTGCCTAGTTGCTACTTATATTATTATTATGAAAGAGAGTACAAGATAGCTGTTTGGAAGGGACCTCTCTTTGTTGCTATCTCGAAATTTCCCAGCATTTCTTATTTATTATGTGTCTATTCTCCAACGCAAGTTGAAAAAGAAATAATATTTCTCAAACCTATGAAGCGAAATATGTGAAACATTCTCTTCGAAACGCTTATAGTCCAGTCATTAAATGGTTCGGTAAAGAAAACGTTTCTTCTCTTATCTATATGCTGGATCTGAATTTCTGCCCTATATATACTGAAGATATGCAAGCAACCTTTGTACTTGATGAATCCGTCAAAATGTGTGGGAAAACGCTTAATAACATTCTTTTCCATATTGAAAGCTAAGCAATAATGAACATTTTTAAGGAATGAATTTTTGTTCATAATTTTCGATAGTTAGGCCAGTGAAAATATAGGTTATTTGGATCGGAAGACTGAAAGAATATATTTTCAGTCGAATATCAAACTCCATAATTCTCTCATAGAACCGAGTTTAACAATGAACTCTGTCACCTTTTGAATGTATGAAACCTTCCACTCCATTTTGGAGTTCGATAATTTTATAGTATATTCATATAAGAAACCATAAGGAACTTTTATCATACTATGAAGTGAAAAATTCGAGTTGTATACAAAATAATCAATTATGAAAAATGCATTCTTCTTCATAAACCTATCTTGTGACTTTGTGACAGGAGACATTACTTTACAAGATTTCTGAATATTGTCTGTCAAATATTTTCCACATATCATTTCCAAGTAGTAGTTCAAAATATTCATAAAACTGCTGATGAGGTATGTAAAAATCAAATGTTCATCAGTTATAAAATTAACTTTTCAAATAAAATTCAAAATAATGATTTCTCTCAGTTTTCCCATACTGCTGCAATCTTCAATATGATTTATTTATAGAATATATAGTTTCTGAAGGAAAGCCTTCGATGAAAATAAGGAACTACATTTAGTCCCGATTTCAACTGCTACTAATCTGAGTTGTTTGTAGTGTCACCATTCAAGTTCATTTTTCAGTCCCTCTACTAGAACTAGATTATGAACGCTATTTCAACAAAACATTATGATTCATGTTATCGACCTGAGAATAGTTTTGGAGGAGTTGATTTGTTTGGATGTTGACAGTTTTTTCATTTTTCCGCGCGTTACTATTATCTTCTTATATTATTTAACAGGAGCATGTAATATAGGAATCAGCCTGTAATTTTCTATAAATAACATTTTCATAGATTCATGATTTGACTTAGTTAATCTACTAATTGAGACGAGACGAGAACCATTGAGACGACGAGAACCATCAACAATGATGGTCTCTAAGAAGTACTTTACTCCAATGTTTATCGGCTAGGAAAGTAGTTATTTTATGACGGGGATTCACTCAATCACATTGTGTATGTTAGCTGATGAAGATTATCTCTGAATTTCATTAAAAAAATTAGATTTTTTGATGTTTTTAATTCTTCTCGACATAATCATCTTGATAGTTCGGATTTCATTAGTTTTCACATGAAATCATGAATTTAGTTTAATTGAACTAGAGTAATGTGAATGGGGTATTGATATCGATGCTCTTTTATGTAATCTTGTGTCGAGTTATTCAATGAATGATATATGTTTCAATGTCGTATAGAAATTGAAATATTGATTTTTCATCTATATAATCTACTACCTTCTAGGAATGCTCCGGACTCTGGAAACACCTCTTGAGAAACACTTTGATAAATCGATTTCACGAATAAACATCACTATCAACATATATTAATATAATAGATAGGCATAGCCAGAATGAAATCTGAAAGTCCTGTTAACGAAAAGCGTAAATTTTAACCTTTTCGAAACTAGGGTTATAATTTAAATTTTCAATGTTGAGTTTAGATATCAGACCAACCAATAACTATTTTAGTTTAGATTCATTTTACTAACTGAGAACTCCGCTCTTCGCCTCAATGATTTTTTTTGAAATACTAATCAATACATTGCGTTTTCTTCAAATTCAAGTATTATATTACTTTATTGTGAGATTTTCACAAGAGTTCACAAAACCTCAACCCGCATCACGTGTTTCACCATCGATATATAGCTAGCTTCAAGTGTTTTCATACTCGGTTTTGTGAACTGTCCAGTGAAATTGTCATAATGAAGTGTTATTTGAATACTTTATAGATTTAGATAAAGTATCGGCCAATTTCATGACATATCCTGCACTAATTTTTCAATTGATAATGGTTCATTCAATTGCACATATGGAGTTTGGTCAGTCAAATTGAAATGTTACTAGAGTATTTTGGTTCCTTCACACATGAAAGTTAGCATTGAAATTATTTAGACTGATTTTTGAAAGTTATTTTCAGTTCTATATTGAGTACAACAAAATTGCCTATTTAGATAGCGATATATTATCCAGATGGGATACTTTGAGTGGTCTAGATATAAGAGAAAATCCGTGGACATGTGAATGCGAAAATAGATGGTTGATAGAGGACCTGTTAGAATATTATTTGAAAATTGATGAGGAAGGAGCAAAGAAAGTTATGTGAGTATATATTGAACTAAAGATATGAGAATGATTTCACAGGTCATAATGTTGTGAAATAATTCCATTATTTGGTTTACAAATGACGGAAAATTAATGTGTTGAGTCAGATATAAAACAGAAGTCCCAATCTAGTACTAAATTTGTGGAAAAATTGCATCTCATCATTATTACTGGAGTTTTTTCCCAACAGCAAACCATTATTTCGACACCTCGACACATGTTTCGATCACTAAGAGATCATCTTCAATAAGAAGGTTGAACTAAATATCCTTACAATGTTATCCTTATTTATACCATAGATATCTCTTTTAGGTACCTGCGTCTTAAGTGTCTCAAAATAATTTCACAATATTGCCTCATCGACTATTCTTAAATTAATTTTACAAAGTGTACTTGTATAATAGTCAGGTAAAGCTATACATATAGTATTAGTATTATATTATAGGTATTGGTCCACCATCGTTACTCATGATATTATAATGTTTACTTATTTCTACACTCTCATAGACATCTAGATGCCTATTGTTGTTTTGTCTAATATTATTATTATTAATGAATGAAAGTCTATGGAATGGTTTTGTTGCAAAATATGATGGGCGACTGCTGCTTTTTCTGGTCTTCCATATTATAGGTGTGCTAAGTGTTCCTCATATCTTATGGATACTTTTGTTACTGGCGGCTATTTCCTGTATTGTACGTTTTTCTTTTGTGAACCTTTTATGTGTGAGAGGAAAAGTTAAAAGACGAAGCAATAGAAAATTCAGGCCAGCACGTTTATGCATTGTCTTTTGACTTTTCCCCTCACATACGAGATATTTACAAAAAGAAAAACGAACAATACAGGAAATAGCAGCCAGTAACGGTTTCTCGAGGAGTTTTGTAGATGACATAATAAGGAAGAAAAAGTTTAGGTTAAGAATGAACGAAATCTCGATTTTTAAAAACGGCGAAAAACAAGATAAATATATCTCAGTTCCATACCACCAATACACGAAGTTTTTAAAAGAAGTCATACACTACGGAGCCTTTTAGGAAATCCAAAAGACAAAGTCGAGAATTCGGAAAAGTCTGCAATTTATGAAATTAAATAAGGACTGCGATGCAAAATATTATGGATAGACAAGAAGATATATTAAAATAAGATATAAGTAACACTTAGTACACCTAAAATATGGAAGACCAGGAAAATCAGCAGTCGCCCATCATATTTTGCAACAAAACCATTCCATAGACTTTAGTTCATTAAGATTAGTTAGACAAGTTAACAGCAACAGGCATCTAGATGCCTATGAGAGTTTAGAAAAGAGTAAACATGAAAATATTATGAATAACGATGCACCAATACCTATGATAGTACCTATACTACATAGCTTGTTAAAATAATATTTCAATAATTAGATTCACCTGACTAGAACATAAGGACACATAGTAAAATTAATTTAAGACTAGTAGATAAGGCAATATTGTGAAATTAACTCAAGACACTCGAGACGCATGTACCTAGAAGAGGTATCTATGGTATACTTAAGGATAACATTGTAAGTAAATTTAGTTCAATCTTTCTCTTGAAGATGATCACTAGGTGATCGAAACATGTGCCGAAATGTTAAAATAACGGTTTGGTGTTAGGAAAAAACTCCAGTATTATTCAATACTACACCAAAGGTTCCAAACATTGCATCACAAGTGCATCTTATGATGTTTATCCATATCAGGGAATGTTCGAACTCAAGAAATGAACTTCTTGAATTTTTCGAAACATACCAAACGCTAACCAAACTATAAGAAGAATGAAAGAGGTTGTTATTTGAAGATCATATATGCCAATACCGAAAATGTTTTCAAATGGACAATTAATCAAGATTTTCATGTTCACAAACTACTCAGGGTCTCAGGATGGGACGAGCTATAGATACTGCTGCATCCCACATGTCTTGCCACACCCGGCAGGATCTTTTTTTCATCAACTATGTTACCATCTTCTCTCTTTGAATAAGACTTCGATATATACTCGAGCGATTACATTGAATTCGTTTGTTGATGTTGTACTACATGCACCGGCCGCTCAAAATCCAATTTTCTTTTTACCCTTTCAAACATTACACCGCATTCAGCAAAATTAGGTGAATGTCGCGTCATAGTTATCCTTGACTTAAATTTCTGTTTGGTTTCTGTTTTTAATGGCTGCCTGTCACTACTTCTATATAGTTTGATGGTTTGGCTTTATTACAACTCTCTGATAATAGAAATATCGTTACATTCTTTTTCTGTTTCCTTTCTGAACCACTACTATTGTTATTTAATTCCTTTCATTACCATCACTTTCCTCCATTAGTGAGTGGTCCAATGACCAATTCTAGATGAGTTCCTGTGATATCCTATGTACCCTATTTTCAAAAATTAGTCTCCCATTGTTCAGATCACTAGATATTATTCTGATTAAATCACCAAGTTAGGACTGGAGTTTTCAATATCCAGAGTGACGGGGAAACGTAATTTTTTTCTCGATTCATTTTACCACTGCGTTAAGATTCTTTTGCTGACCATTATTTCATACAATTCACGAATAGCAGGCAAATTGGCGTATATGTCTCAGAAAATTTTATATTTATAAAATAACGCATTCATGATAGTGATAAAGATTTTTGGGATGACTTCCACCACCGTTACTCTGTCCTGGGGAGTCGCTGGGAAATATCCGTCGCAAATTTCAGCTCTTCTTTAGAGGGGGAATAACCCTATCTATGGTTCCAAATGGCTGAAGTTCTTGTCTTTGGGAAGAGAAATGCTTAACGATTTCTTTCCCTCTCTTTTTCGGATGTGATAGTGAATGGTAGACTCATATTTGTTAGCTGCTTTTTGACAATTTTGTATCTATTATTTCATTCGTGATCCTAGAAAATGTCGCTTTACTGTTTTTGAGTTTCACATCCTTTTCAGCTTTTCTCTTCATTGTTAACCTTATATTTCAGTTGTTCAATTTCTTCTTTTTGATATGCTCCTCGTCTAGCGTTCCTCACATTACCTCTCCGTCTCTTGACGCCTCAGTTCTGTTCTACCATAATCATGTACTGACTTCAATCCTTTATTTTCCTGCTCTTTTGATAATTTGAGCGCTTTACTGAGTTTCTGCCGAAACTCGAGGTGACCTACTTCTTCCTTGATAACTATTTTGAGATCTTCTTATCAATGTACTGTTTTCCTCTCCTTACAGCATTGGAATAGTATTTATGGAATATGAAAAGATGGCCGCTAGAGAAAAATCTAGTATATCCTAACTAAAGTTGTCACGTTTTCTCAGTCCGTTACTACTCTATCCGTCTCTGATATCCAGAATCACATTACCCTGTATCTATTATTCGTAAAGAGCCATCTTCATTATTTCTCCCCTCTTCTATTGTTGCTCAGCTCATATAAAGTCTTCGTGTTCGGCAAACAGTTCCAACTATAAATACAGATAGTCCTGTAGGGTTATTCGACTAATTTTGTAGACCTACTAGAAGTCATTATTCAGATTATATAGAATGTATAAATCTGACGACAACGCTGTATTATTGAAGCCGACTACAACTATGGCCACTCTTGTAGCTTTTCAACAAAGTAGTCGACCTCAACTTACTCAATCTCTCTTCATTTTGCAGACACTTGTACTGTATTAATTGCTGAAGAAGTGCTGAAGAAGAGAGGAATACCGTCTCTATTATCTGCTATTCATTCATTGCTTCTATGTATTTCCCTAAAAACTATAGTTTTTTCCTTTCCTCGTGGCAACTTTGTGTTCCACGTCTTGAGTGACTATATTGATTTATTCAAGCAGGACTGTATTACTCTGATTGTGAATTTAATTTGGAAGAAAATGACCACCTCCGTTGGTTTCTCGAAGTATCTATAGCTTCTCCTCTGACTCTGAATGAACATTCTTCCTCATGGCGAGACATAAAGTATTCTGTGAAATTTGTTCTATGTCCTGAAAAATCTATGAAATCTATGAAAGGGTTCCAATTCCAAACTAGCTTTTGACTACTCATTACTTCATTCGGTCTGGTGACTCTGGGACAAGAGGTCCTCTGATGCTTGTTTATGTCCAAATCCCAAGCATTTCTGATACTTTCCTACTTCCAACGAAACTGCTTTTTATCTTTCCAATTTCAACATTTTCCATTTCCATTAACCTAAACCTTGTAGTATTTTTCGATACTCGAATTTACTCAGCAAAGTTTGATGACCTTTTATAATCAATTATGGTTCATATGAACCAACGAGTAAATTCACCGCTGAATACACATTAGACATTGCTGAATGAATCTCGTCTCAGCGAGTTTTTTAGAGTTCTAACTTCTCTTGCCTACAAAAGCTATTTGAAAAATTTGAAATAAAAGTATTAATTGTATTCAAGGAAGACTTCATTGTGAGATTTTCACTACATAGTTTTACAAAAACGCAACACGCATTCCGCTATATATTAGCTTCTTCACACGTGTCTTTACTCGTAAAGTATAGCGAAACACGTGTTAGTAAAACTGGTTATTGAAAATCTGACAATAAAGAAATATAAGAAAATAGACAGACAATGAATATGCAATGGAAAAGAATAAGAACACTAATTGGTGAAAATAAACAAATTTTTGTGATCTGAAATGAATGAAGTCATAAGAAAAAAAATGACATAAGCAAAAAGTCAATATTAGGAAAATGTCAAGGAATGAAGTGAATTGATACTGAAAATGAGAAAAAACTACAAAAACATCAAACCAAGCTACTGCACGACATTTCAATTGTTGTTAACAAAAATTGTCGGGTGTTGACTGGCTCAGTGCTGTTACCTCAAGAGTTATTTGCGAATCAACTGGACGTGCTTTTCCCAATCTTTTTCCAAATTTCCCGCTTTTCCAGTGTAGTGTACCGTTGTCTGTTTCCCCGCTCCTTTTTGACAATGGAGTGAGAACCTCCATTAATTGATAAAAAATATTGTCGAGCACGTTCAGATAATGAATAAGTTGTGATTCAAAGTAGATATACTAGTTACGTGGATATCCATAATAAAAAAGTCATAATATTTCAATATGCTATATATTTTGTAGGGAATCAACATAAATAACTGAAAATGCTGTTGTTGTTAAACATTTTTCAACTTCAACCCTTTTGGAATGTAGTTTAATGATATTATATGCTCTTTTTTCTAGGTGTGCTGCACCAATTGAAATGAAATCCTTCAGTTTCTATAATTTGTATGAGAAAAAAAGTCATTTGAGGTGTTTAGATTTATATGGTGCCAGGCCAGAAAGAGACGGTCCTATGCTTGTTGGAATATTGGCAGGTAGGTACCTGGTTTGTATTATGGGATGATTCCACATCCTAAAAGAGTAGCATTAACGATTCTAAACCACAGAGCGCTGGTCGGGTCATGAATTGATCATCTGAACCCTTCTGACAAGAATAACCTTGGAGAGGAAGAGATGACAAATCTCCTCATTTCCTTGAAAAATAATACAAACTTTCATTCGGGCAGCAAGTGTAGAAAATAAGATCTTGTGACACTATGCAATGTATTCGAGATTTTATTATTATAAGCACACTGAAGTCTTTGGCTCAAAAATAATTTAGTGAAAAAATATGAGCTCTTACTGAACTCGAAATGTTGTCCCTAGCCTAGAAGCAACACCGGGTTTCTACGGTTTATTTAACTTTTCATACAGGCTGAGTATACCTCCTGCAACATTACAAATTTAGCAAAAAAAGAACAAAACATTATATTGCAAAAAAGAAATCTCACCGGTGAATCTTCAGAGATATTGAATGATCATTAGAATAGCTTCCGTCATTATAAATACAAATCTGAGATCTTCTAGTATAGGTTAGCTTCCTTGAATCTTGTGTTGTGCTTTAGAATATCCTCTGATCGCCAGTTGAAGATTATTTCAAATAAGTACAATCACTGTTTATCCCAAATTGTATTGAAATTTTATGTGACTTCTACTATTAACCAACGCATTTGAAACTTAAACTAATGACACACACACACACACATTCACAAAATATTCACGCATACACACACATGCAGGTTATCAACAAAAAACAATACAAAAATTAAATCGAATCAAAAATACTTCTACAGTGTTTTTTCAATATAATCTCTATTAAACTCTCAATTGAGTATTGACAAAAATAATCGAACTGAATAATAATGTATTTATTTTAGGTGTATTAATAGCTATTCCTGCCATATTGTTTGTATTTTATGCCTATCACAAACGTTGGTTCAGTATCTGTGGAATATGTGATAACTCGCCTGCTGCGTATTCGAGGAGATTTTATGAACAAGGTGCTTCCGATGATAAGTTGTAAATGAGGAAAGACTAGTTACTTAGGTGTTTATACCCATTAGGTATACACTAATCGTTTGAAATAATATTTATATTATTTTTTGTAAGCTAAATAATTTTAATATATATTTAAAATTTTTGTTGTAATTTTTTTTTATTTTTCTCGATCTGAATTTATCAACCTGTAGTTTCAATCATTCATTATAGATGGCTTCTTGAATAACACATAGATCAAGTGTGAAATTAAACTTAATTCAAATTGATTGTACAATCGAAACCACATACATATTTTATTATACTTCATTTCAATAAAATCTAAGCGAAGATCTACAATTTGAGTGTCATTTCCAATCTATAATAAACGAACTACTGAATAAGTAAATTAATTTTTTCTGACACTCAAATTTATACTAATAATAATCGTTGACTATTTGAAATTATTTTTATCGACACTGAAATCAGATACTAATAATATCATATATTTGATTTAGTTGTATAAAACTTAAGGCAATTCATTTCATATCTTTACTTACAGCACTTTTGAAAAACAAAACGGAAAGCAAATGGGCTATTCAAATTCGAATCAATGAATGGGGATATCGTAAGCGATAAGGAATAGGGGGTAGGTGTAATTGTAGCAAAGTTGTTTCCTTCGGGTATTATTGGATAATAATTGAAAAACCAAATTTTGAGAAAAAATAGTTAACGTTGCCCCAAAGCTGTAAATGTATTTATCTTTCTCATCTTATTAGTCAGTGGGTTATGCTTGAAGACTGTAAACAAGTAAACAAATGTAAAGAAATGAACGTTTTTACCAGTCACATAGGTTGAATGGAATGACGCCTATCAGAAAACAACTACTCCTTTGGCTAATACCACGAAGGGCGTTGGATTATATCCGACAGGCGTCAGTGCAGGAATCTCCACAGAAAATTTCCTGCATATGCAATGGGCAATACAACTGAAAAAGTCGACCTTCAATTTTGGAACGGGCACACTTGCAGTCCTTAGCTCGCACAAATTTCGACTTCTGAGGGTTCTCATTCGTAGGGATGCGACAACTGGTTAACGGAAAAACAGATTTATGAACAGATTTAATAAATAATAGTTTCATATGCATATTCTATCGCTGCAAGGCAAATTATATAGTTGAAACTACCCAGTGTCTCTCTAATTGTCACTGTTTACGAGATCCCCATAAATAGACTTGATTTCACCAGAAAACCATTGTCAAGATGTTTCCATATTTTCCCACACAATTTATTAATTTTATTTTTATATCGTTTTTGAAAGAAATTGAGGACTCACAATTCATTTATGAGCGGTGCCATTAGCATCGATATATCTGATTCAAATATATTTGATGTAGAAAAGTAGATACCTACTCTTTCTAAGTATTGGACACGACTTTTGAAGTCGTAACGTGGATCCATTTGTGTGTATGTGTTAATGTAAATAAAAAAAATGAAAGGGGTATTTTCAAGAGAGATTAGTTTTTGGATAAAAAAATTTCAGAATCCTTTTTTCCATCTTCATTAAAAAAATTGTGAGATGCTTCAACATTGAGTTATACGAAAATCACTTTTTTCCATTCAGTTCAAACTCCAAACATGTGTTACGGAATTGAGTCAGATAGGAACGCTACACAAATACAGTATATAAAAGAGTTACGATATAAAATTTCATTTATATGAAGTACTCATTTCGTTCATAGCATTACGACTTACGACTTTATTTTACGGATGAGAAAAATCTACTGAGTACGTGTTAGAAAACCTGACAGTACGTAAATATATTCATGCGCTCATTTGATATAATAAAACCATAGGAATCTTGTTTGAATTGTAAGGGGTTTTTTTAAGAGAGATTCGTTTTTGGAAGTTTTCCACAATTTTTGGAATGTTTTTGTTATAGGTAGTGATAATATTGTTGTGAATATTTGAAGATTTCGTTATGAGCGTTTATTGATTTTTCTTTGTTGAAACTGTTTTTTTTTATTGATTATGGTCGCAATCCTACTTATACTTCAGGAGAAATTTGTGTGAATATATATATATATATATATATATATATATATATATATATATATATATATATACATACATACATATATACAATATATAATATATATACATAAATAAACATACATGATTACATACACTTATACAATTTGTGTATATTTGATTGGAGGCTGTAATAAATCATTAAATGCGGAATGAAATTGAAAATCAATGGAATGTCTAAAAACAGAAATAACCTTATACTGGTTTTCCAATAAAATTTCTAAAAACTCAATTAATTCGACGTCGATAATAACGTATTTTTTAGGTGTCTTAATAGCCATCCCTGCCATACTGTTTTTGTTATACTGCCACCAGAGAGGCTGGTTCAGTATCTGTGGAATATGTGATAAATCTGCAAGGAGATTATATGATCGAGGTGTTTCCGACGATATGTTATGAAGAAGGATGGAAGTATCTAGGAATATATACCAATAACATATGTAAGTACACGCTGATCTTCTGAAGTGATATTTCTGTAATTTTTTGTAGACTCTCGTAAGTTTCGACTTCTGAGGGTTGTAGTTTGGAATGGAGCAATAGCTGAATAACAAAAAAACAGATATCGATAAAGGTTTTCATTATCAAGTTGATTGATGTAGCCGTTACTAAGTTGTAGGAGATCATCATGAAAATTGAGAAATAAAACTTCTTATGTTTTATACCACTTGAATTTGTAACTAACATTACTGCAGTATCGTCCTGTATGGACATTTTCAAACGAATATTGTTTACGTTCGAAAAGAAAGTTTAATTTCTCAATTTACATGTTTTTATTATCAATTGTGAACTGAATAATTCAAATATATTTTAAAATGTCTATTAATATTTTTCATTTTCTTTGATTCGAACTAGTTTTAACCATTTATATTGAATAGCTTTTCCAATTATACCTATATTGAATGTAAAATTCATTTTACAATCAAAACTGCATATAGAAACATAGTCCATTTCAATATCATCGTATTTAGTGAGTCATATCAAGCCCATCACGAATAGCTCAATCGTTAAGGCATCCACATATGCAACGATTTCATATTAGTATTGATAGTAATGAATAACTATTTTAAATTATTTGTGACGACACTCAAATTTGGTACTGATAGTTATTCAACACTATATTGGGAGATAAATGATTTCAGAAAGTCTTCTCATACATTTGATTTGGAAAAAGTTGTTCAAAAACTTATGCCTCGAGACAATGATCTTGGCGTTGGCTACAAAACGACTGAAAAACAAAAAGCAAATAAATGAAAAATTGTACGATGAAACTGTAAAATTTAACGATGAAGCAGAAGATCTTCTAGCTAATGCCATACAAATGATTGGTTTTATCAAAAAATATGAGGAATATATGGTAGTGATTTTTGATACATCCAAGAATTTGACATAGTATGGTGGATAATGGGAAATGCTGCTTCCTAATAATTGTTGTTCAACCTTAGGGAATTAGACGTCTTGGGTATCATAATGAATAATTGTGAAAAAATTTACACACAAAATGTTTATTACTTTTCGGTCGGTAGCCAGGCGTTTCGACGTGGGTGCTTTGTTCACTCACTCGAATTGACTGCCGTGTTGATCGGTGGTTCAAGCCCTAGTCTGAACGATCGATTTTCACTTGCTATCGTCCAACCCGTGTTAGCAATCACACGTTGAAAGGTAAGACCTCGTTAATCCTTGGCTCGCACAAGTTTCGACTTCTGAGGGTTGTCGTTCGTAAGGGTGCGACAGCTGGTTAACGAAAAAAACAGATTTGAAACATTTCTTTTTAAACAAAACAGATTTCGTTTTTATATTCATAATGTCAGTAAATCCATACAACTTCCTTTTTTGCCAAAAAATATTTTTTTATTGGTATTCCTGGAGAGCTTTCCAAATTTCTAGGTACGTGTTAAACATCGATCAGACCACCAACGCCGACATAAAAACTTGTGAACCAAACGTGTGTGTGGTTCCGTTTATGTTTCACTTACGTTCATGCGGTAATTTTGATGAAGTACTCATCTTGGTTTTTCACGGTTTGCCTTCGATCGGGAATAAGAGGAATCAGCGATACAGGCTTCAAATAAATATAATGTGAGGAATTAATGAATTAACTGTCTTACTTAAATTTATTTCCAAAAATATTTCAATAATCACAAACTAATTTATTTATAACAACACTTAGCAACCAACGCTGAATTTATTTCCACTATTTGAATTTCTTGTTTAGCCGCTCGATTCACTTTCTGAACTGCCCCCTTGGGTCGGAAAGACGGACTTATATCGTAGTCGGATCGGTACTAGAATTTTACCGAAAATTTCTCTGGTCCTTCTTCAACTGTAGCACTCCTTTTACTTCTGGATTCTCGTAATGTTTGGAGCTGACCAAATTTCTTGTTGAATACCACAGCGATACCCCTGGACACAAGGAGATCCTCTGCCACGCAGTGAGCTAGTGCGTAATCAACTGGAACCTTGAAAAGGTCTCGTGACTCTTCTTGAGTTACCCCATGTACGACCTTCTGTCCATTCAAGTATAAAGACATGAACTTCTGGAACGTCATTTCATCCTCTGGTGGTCTGAGGGCGCGAAATTGGTCGTGATTTCCAGCATAAGGAGCCAGTCTATGAAAATGGACGACCTTGGCTTTCCCCGAGGTGTTCTTTGAGCACTTTCCGTCGTCTGTTCCTGGGTACCACTGTCTGACGCCTTTCTTCTCCACCGTCTTCAGACTCCTACACCCGCTTCAGAACCCCGTTTTCTAAGGTAAGGAAGTTCCATTGGGCCCAGTAGGACTTAACCGCTGGCGAATTGCCTACTACCTCTTGCCACGATGGTCTTTGATTACATTTCTTCCATCCGGTGACTAAACCAAGATCTGGGTCTTTCTCTTGGCCTTCCTTGATTTTATTGTTCTACAAATAGTCCTACAAATAGCTGCTTCCTTCTCTTCTCATCGGCAATGTGAGCAATCATCGAGACATGGTCTCCGTGACAGGGCATCTGCGTTTTTCACGGGGGCTTGCTGGATACAGACCCACGATTGACCCCCTTCAGTTTTTCTGCTTTGGTATTGGTTCTTTGAATGTTTGGACATTCGCTACGCACATGCTCAATTTTCCCACAGTTCCAGCATCTCATTTGTTTTCTCTCAGGCAACACTTCTTTTATCACCTCTCTAATGGTGGCCTCAATATCAGCTGGCACCCGTCCATCTTTCTCGATAGTTCGAGTTTCGCTCTGGTAATTGTAGGATTCTTTTGCAGCCTTGAACTCCAGAACGCTTGCCAGTGCATCCACGAGATGTTTGGGATGTTTCTTAGTCACAAAGTGCGTCCAAGAATGCCTGAATTGCTAACCACTCCATTACATTTTCCGGTGTAGCAGGATATGCCAGACAAACCAATCGAGCAATGTCGGCTTCAAATTTCTGTGGAGATTCTCCTGATTTCTGGCAGCAGTTCTTCAGCTGTGAATGGTAAACGTGCTCTAGGTGGACCTGCCCATACCGTAGCTCAAGATGCTTTACAAGTTGGTCATAGTCTTTCTGTTCTTGGGCCGTGAGGGTTTGTAAAATATTCGTTGCTTCTCCACGCAACGCCAGTGTTAATGCTACCACCTTTTCACCTGCATTCCATCCATTCGCTCTGGCCGCAGCTTCGAATTGTTGGCGGTAATTTGCCCAAGGAGTTTTTCCGTCAAACTGGGGCAGCTTCATGGAGTTTTCCTGGTTCATTGCCTTTTGAAGTTATTCCATGTTGAGTTTTACTTCTACCACAGTTACTGTGGTGTGGGCAGAATTAATGATTTGGTTTTACAACTTGCTAATTGTTTCCTTCATCTTGCTGATTTCTGCCTCAATCCGCCTTTGATTTCATCGCCTATCTTTTTCCATTCTCTTCATTTCTGCCCCGATTTCATCTTTGACCTCCTCTTTTCCTTCCTGATTTTGTCTATCTCTATCTCGATGGTTCCTATCCTTTCTTCGGGTAGACTCGCCACACAACAAAAGTCTTTCTACAAGCCTTCTGCATTTTCTAGAATTTCTTCCTTCAAGCTATTCGAATTCTCTAGAAATTTAACTTCCAATTTTTTGAATTTTCCAGAGGGACTTCGAATTTTGTTGGAATTCATCTTTTAAACTCAACGAATTTTCGAGAAGCTTGTCTTCCAAACTCTTCGAATTTTGTTGAAGTTCATCTTCCAGCGATTTCGTGAGCAAACTCAATGAGAATTGAGTTTGCTCATTATTGAACTCAAATTACCCCCAGAAACATCGAATATATATGTTTCGGGATCTTCTCCTGATTCAGTCAAGTTATCCCACAGTCTCTTATGGAGTACTGATTTCTTTCCAGAACAATCTAGCTCCCTCTCCACCAAATCTTGTTTCAATTCGGCGACTTTCAAGTCCGCTAGGCACACTTTCCTCGAACACATTTTGTCTCTTATTGTCTATTTTCCACAAAACTGAGTATATCCACTCGTTTTAATCGAGTCTGAAAACACTTATTTACTTTCACAAATCTATTTTTCGCGATGAAGGTTTACCAGTTTATAATTCCGTAGTCTGGTACTGTCCACTTCGTGAAACACAACGAATTACCAGTCTCTCTACGCGAACAAATAGTCTTATAGTCAATTTCCCCGCAATACAAAGTTTGTCCACTAAGCGCTCACAGATGCATTTTACAAATCCCATTTCTGACACCAATTTTGACAAATTAATGAATTAACTGTCTTACACAAATTAATTTCCAACAATATTTCAATAATCACAAACTAATTCATTCATCACAACACTTAGCAACTAACGCCTCAATCCAGTGGACCTTAATCCGGTGCAAATATAATAATATAGTGACGGATCGCCCCATGCTAGAGAGCTCAATAGAAACCCATTCGAATCTACCACAGTAGCATTCACCAAAAGTATCAAGAGAGAAGGAACTTGACTTCACAATTCCAATGGAAGAAGAAGTAACTATCAGGTAAGGTTAAATATCTGGGAGTTAAATTAGATCCCAGACTGACCTGCCCCAACTTTCAGATAAAATGGAGGAGTAAGCATTGATAGCCGCATCTATGAATAACCTTAGGAGTTGAACCGATCATAACATATGCTTCTGTAGTTTGGTAGTCAATAATGAAATACGCGACTGCTATTAAGAAATTAGTAGGGTGCAAAAATTTATACCTAGGGATGATGAGAGCAGAGAAAACGATACCAAAATCATTTTTGAAAACATGCAAAACTGTATGCACGTAGAAATGTACGTTGAAATGGATTAATATTCTGAGTAAGCTGAATGAGGATATTAATAATTTCAACAAATCTGAATACAACTTCTTGTGTTATCCAGTTCGAAGAACAATTAGCTTTCACTGATTTCCACCCACGATCGTCAATTCTCCCCTATTAGGAGTTTTTTCAGATCTGAAAATGACAAGCCACTTTACATTCGTCCCCTTGCTCGACAATTTAGAAGTAAAAACTAAAAGATGTCACTTAACTTGAGTACCCAGCATCCGACGTGTCCTCTGCTTCACAATCTCGACCTTATCGTTTTAAGCACTCTCCAAGCCTCACTCGACTCACAAAGAACGCAAAACAAAAGATAAAGGTGCTAATATAACTAACGTAGGCCCGGAAGTCTCATTATGAGGTTGTCCCTGCTTTGATCGTGCGAGATGAAATACGATCGGCCTTAGGCTTGTTCAAAATCCACGAGAGTCTCTGTATGATTCAAGTTTAATTTAATTTAAGTAAATTTTGCAACTTTTGATTATGAAAAAAATTGAGCCCTACTGTGAAGAAATTTTATGGCGCTTGATTGCGATAAAATTACAAAGAAAGTTGAATGCATCGACTGATATTTCGGGGTAGATTGATACCAAGGAATTATTATACAGTAACTTAACTAAACCAGTACTTCAATTAGTTCATTCAACCAGACAATGGAAAAACTACAGCCTATTCTCAATAAGATAATACTTTTCACGTATTTCAATAACCGTAGCAGAGGAAAATATCCAATTTTTTCAAAAAAATTTCATAATACACTTTCAATTATCTTATCTTCCCAGAAATGAGAGAAAGAAACTACAGCAGTACTTATATATAAGTGTTGCCCATCCTTACACTTTGCTGAACCATACTGATAATGGGCCAAAAGCCCGAAACACGTGTCTATGGTTTGCCACTTTTTCGAATGCTATGTCCGATATATATATATATATATATATATATATATATATATATATATATATATATATATATATATATATATATATATATATATATGCTCAAGGTTGCCCCTTTCCTCTCATGCAGACCTACGACTTTGTAGGTACGTATGGCAGATACCCAACGGAAAACACAACAACTAACCCAGCTAATGCCGCGCAGAGAGTTGAAGTAAAACCATCAGGCACCTGTGCCACGTCTTCTACTCGGAAGACTCGTCGCAAGTTACTTCCCACTATGAAAAGCTGCAATTAATTTCATTTGGTAGATCCGACCAACTGATAGACCGGTTTCGGGGTGTTTGCTCCATCATCAGTACCGGACATGGTCTCTTGAGTATCATGACCAAACAAATATAATTCCAGCTATTCATGGAACCTCTCTGCAATTGATTCAGTGGAATGTCTACTGCGCCACCTGCAGACAGAGCCAAGAAACAACTCCACAAGCATACTCCGGGGTGGGAGTCGGAATAATGCCACACATACCCACAAATTCGTAGGTCAGCATGAGAGGAAAGGGGCAACCTTGAGCATGTCATAATGCACCTCTCCGAAATATTATTCATTATTCCGACTTCCACCCCGGAGTATGCTTGTGGAGTCGTTTCCTGGCTCTGTCTGCAGGTGGCGCAGTGAACATTCCACTGAATCAACTGCAGAGAGATTCCATGACTAGCTGAAATTATATTTGTTTGGTCGTGATACTCAGACAGTTCACACCGTTCTGAAGAGAACATGTCCGGTACTGATGATGGGGCAAAGACCCCGAAACCGGACTATCGATTGGTCGGATCGACCAAACGAAATCAATTTCTGCTTTTCATAGTGGGAAATAACTCTCGACGAGGAAAGGAACAACCTTGAGCATGACATAATGCACCTCTCCGGAACATTAATTCAGTTAAGCTGCTGGAAAATGATTACATGAAAATCAAAAGATAAATAAATAAGTACTATTCTGATCACTCCCATATTGATTTCAATTTAAGAGCCACCGGTAGACAGCTGTTTCAGCCTATTGGGCATCATCAGTACCGGTCAGGCGGTTCCACTTATATCTCGCTTGCGTTTACGCAGTTATTTTTATTGAGTACTTTTCTTGGTTATTCACATTTTTGTCTTCAATCGAGAACCGCCTGCGCGGTACTGACGATGTTCAATAAGTTGAAACAGCTGTCTGTCTACCGGTGGCTCCTAAATTGAAATTAGTATGAGAGTGATCCAAATAGTACTTATTTATTTAACTTTATATATATATATATATATATATATATATATATATATATATATATATATATATACAGTGTCACACATAAAGTCCGCATCAAATGGGATTTTTTTTTGTTCATCTCTTCAAGCAACTTTTGATATCTCCATTAGGTTGTGCTTTAAAAATGATGCCAAATGACATGCATATGACCGATCCAGTGATTTTTCTTCCCTGTCAAATTTGACATTTTTTCCAAAAAATGTTCAGAAAAGCAGTTATTGCTCGAAATTTCGAAAATCGGTAAAGAGAAAAGATGATTGTTTTTTCATTTTTTACCCATATACCAATTTTTAGCTCTCTAGTACAAATTTAGTTTTTTACAGTTTTTCGAAAATTTGACATTTGCCGATTTCTCAAATTTAGCCAAACCTCAACAAGGATAGTGCTTTATGCCTTTTTATTACCAATTGCAATTCTAAATACAACTTATTTCGCAAAAATTTAAAACACCAGAAAAAATGATGCCAAAAATGATGCAAAGTTGATACAGTTTTTAAAAACAGATAAATATTTCACTTTATTTCTATTTTTTACGAAATAGCTTGCTACATCAGCATTATTTAAAAACAATATCAATGAAAAGTCAATAATTTATTCTTTACTGCACTTTTCAAACAGTTAAACTTTGATTTACTAATTACGAAAAATTACAACGCAATTAAACTAAGGGAAGGAATTATACGAAAGTAATTTCACATTTACTAAATATCTTTTATGAGATATGAATGAACAAAATTACTTCAGAAATCAATTTAGATTTTGTTACCTAGAAAACTAAACCGTAAAAAATTCTAACAAACATCTGTTAAAATAAAGTTATAATTTAAATTAAGAACACTAAATCAAATCGAAACATATGCCTAAACCATGTAAATACCAATAGAAATACAAAATAAAAAGTCACATAAAACAAACATCTGTTAAAATAAAGTTATAATTTAAATTAAGAACACTAAATCAAATCGAAACATATGCCTAAACCATGTAAATACCAATAGAAATACAAAATAAAAAGTCACATTTCGGTGTGCCTTCCACCACGTTCAATGCAATCAATTGTCCTTTTTAAAACATCTTTAACTGCATTCTTCATACTACGGGGTTTCGTGCTTACAACACATCCTCGAATAACTGCCTCTAAATGGTTTATATCTCGAAAAGGTCTTTGCTTATATTTCTTTTGTTTTAGGTACCCTCACAAGAAGAAATCTAGTGGGGTTATATCAGGAGATCTAGGCGGCCAAAAGTGTTCCATATTGCGACTGATTACTTTGCCCCTAAATATTTCCAAAAGACGCTCTTTAACCACCCTTGTAGTATGAATAGGTGCACCATCACGCTGATACTACACAACATTTCTTACTTGAAGGGGCATTATCCAAAACTTCAGATAGTTCGGTATTCACAAAGTGCAGGTAGTCCGCAGAATTTAAATTATGTCTAAAAAAGTATGGTCCTATAATTTGATCGTGTAATATGCCACACCATACATTCGTCTTAAACGAATATTGATCTCGACATTCGATTACGAAATGTGGGTTTTCTTTTGCCCGCCACCTGCAGTTTTGCGAGCTCACAACGCCATTTGAAGAGAAGGTCGCTTCATCTGTCCATAAAATTTGATAAGGAAAATGATAATTTTCTTCTTTTTCCCCTTGAAATCAAAAAGAAAAATACAAGCGCATATCGAAGTCCCTTTCTTTAAATGTATTGATAAATTTCGGTTTATAAGGCGTAAATTTATTTTTGTGTAAAATACATCGTACACTCTCTTGGTTAACATCTAACATCTGTTCTATCTGCAATATCTTGAATACTTGTTTTTTAATGTTCTACGACATCCAAACATATTTCAAATTTCACTTCTTCAGTATGTCTAGAAGGCTGATGTGCTTTTCTAAAATTACTCTCAACCGAGCCAGTAGATTTAAACTTAGCTATTATCCTACTAACTGTTGACTGATGAATATTTTTTGCAGGATGTCTGACATTGAAAATATCAGCTACTTGTCGGTGACCGGTATTCTCGCCGCATATTAAAACGATTTCAATTTTCTCTTGAAGATTCAGCATTTTTAACAACACACTAGACAACGTATAAACTATTTTAAATCTAAAACTGATAAACACTATTTTGAGTTATTCAACAAATGTCATATGACAATGAAATATTTTGCTTATTCAGTTCAGTTCAATTGTTTCCACAATACCCTTAATTTAATTTTGTTGAAATTTTTCGTAATTAGTAAATCAAAGTTTAACTGTTTGAAAAGTGCAGTAAAGAATAAATTATTGACTTTTCATTGATATTGTTTTTTAATTTTGCTTATGTATCAAGCTATTTCGCAAAAAGTAGAAATAAAGTGAAATATTTATCTGTTTTTAAAAACTGTATCAACTTTGCATCATTTTTGGCATAATTTTTTTTGGTGTTTTAAATTTTTGCGAAATAAGTTGTATTTAGAATTGCAATTGGTAATAAAAATGCGTTGGAAAGATAAGTTAGGCATAAAACACTAACTCTGTTGAGGTTTGGCTAAATTTGAGAAATCGGCAAATGTCAAATTTTTGAAAAACTAAAAAAACTAAATTTGTACTAGAGAGCTAAAAATGGTTAAAATATGGTTGAAAAATGAAAAAACAATCATCTTTTCACTTTAACGATTTTCGAAATTTCGAGCAATAACTGCTTTTCTGAACATTTTTTGGAAAAAATGTCAAATTGGACAGGGAAGAAAAATCACTTGATCGGTCATATGCATGTCATTTGGCATCATTTTTAAAGCACAACCTAATGGAGATATCAAAAGTTGCTTGAAGAGATGAACAAAAGAAAATCCCATTTGATGCGGACTTTATGTGTGACACTGTATATATATATATATATATATATATATATATATATATATATATATATATATATATATTCCCAAATATAGATAATAATCATGAAATAATTCAAATTCATTTAAGCGAATACATGAACTGAAAGTTGTTCTAACCTCAACTTCAATATTCTAAAACAAAAACATTTAGTATTTAGAATTCCATCTTTTAATATTCCAAGTTCATAAACATCAAACTTGATACGATAATAGGATATAGAAATATAAAACAATCTTCAAATACGCAAACTTTGCACAGATTGCATACTGAGCATTTTACCTTATTACAGTGACCGGATCAAAGTTGCAATGTCAGCATATAAATCTTCACAAATATTGAGGGAGTTCAAGATCATCAACAGACAGTATTGAGAAATTCATTCAGTATCTATTGATCTTCAGAAAAACGGTTCGAACGGTTCAACCCGAAATTCAGATATTCAAATTTCTAACAGGGGAAACCTATTGTATTTGTATACTTATCTGTTGATGTTTCGGAGACTTTTTCCATCTTCATTACCAAACCTATGATCAATTTTATATTATCAGTGTCAATAATAATAATATCAAATTGATTTACATCAAAATACGAATTATAACTACAAATTATAATATCTTGAAAATGGATTGTCTTCTTATTTTCATATACAGAATTTTGTAAATTCAAAATACTGACAAATTAGATTTTTCTTCAAAAAAGCTAATTTATGTAGAAGGTAACAATCCTAAATAAAAAACTATTTCAAATATTAATTGTCCTCCTAAAAATAAAGTATTCAAACAAAATTAGTTTTTATGATATTTCAATTATCTTCGCATCATGGAGAATATATAATTGGAAAATTTACATTAATACCCCCAGTCCGACGTCTATTAGTACTATTTTAACGCAATATGACATACAGCGTCAGCCGCCTCTTTTGAAGTTATTTGTCGCCAGTCACTATTTCAATGGCTCTTTAGCGGCATCCTCAGGGACATAGCGGGTAGAAATATCTCTGACTTTGTGGATGAATTTCAGTACCACTTGCTCAAGACGACTATGTTGCTTTCTTTGCTGTACAAGCATGTTTTCATTCTTAAAATCCTTTCACTCTCAGACATTATCGAATGAACTACAGTGATGATAATTCAAGTTGTATAGTTCTAATCGATCATTTTTTCAGGATTTGCCTGACTACTATCGTTATTCGTTATTCATCCTTCCTCTGATTATAATTTGAGTTTTGACAAAATATCTCAATGGTGGGAAAAAGCTTGTTGGCTTCCTACTTTCCGATCATCTGAACAAAAAATGTGGAAAACTTTCAAAGGAAGAAGAAAATTTATACTTGAAACTCTGTTAAAGATATATAATGCATACACGAGTGTTCCTTTCAGATACAAATTGGAAAAAACCCTGTCGAAACAACTACTTTCACGTGAAGATCGAATTACAAAAAGAAAAAATATTTTCGAAACTACGTATTCACATTCATATGGTTAGAGATAGACATTTCATTCGATTGAAAAAAAAAATTCAGAAGTTTTTGCCTTTCTACTTCTTCGACATTAAACACATAAAGAAATGAGTGCTTCGAATGATATCCAGCACGATGCTGATGCGGTGGTAAGACAAGTATATTGTCCCGAAACTGCGAATTATACCATTGTGGATGATACTGTTCAATGTTAATGACATTTTATATCAAAACTATTGAACATTTTGTAGCGTTCCTATGTTCCATAACGTTCCATAACGAATATTTGTAGTATAGGTAAACTGAATGTTCTTATGAAAATACTTGTTTCAAAAGGATATTCTTCTTTTTGTAATTCACTCCTCTCAAGTGAGCCCTATTATTTTGTAGAGACATTTGTCAGGTGACTGAGAAGAAATAACAAGAACCCAACTGAATGCTAAAATTTTTTAGCTGAAATATTTTCTGCTATTCATTATAGGACTCTTATTAACAGAGAATATTGCCTCTACGGTGTCCCCCATCTACGTGTCTAGTAGAGGAAGTGTTCCCTACATCACGCACAGAGATTAGTTCTCCTTGTGGGTCTATATTCGTAGTTATTCTTTCAATATATTTTCTGGTTATCAAATATATCTATTCGCTAATACAATAACCATTTTTTATATAAAGACGGTTTTCGAGGATCACGCTTGCATCAGGAAAATCTCAATGGAACTACTGTATCCAAACTGTAATAACGGAGCGTAGAAAAGTAACACCAACAATACTTCCATCAACAATGCACTAGAGCCCAGATACATTCAGAAATTCTCATTCAACTAAAGAAAACAAAATTGCACGCACTATCAACTCACTAATTGAATTTTTATTCCAAATTGCCCGATAATTAAGCAGTGAAAGACCTTATTTACCCGAATATTCACCCGTCAACCCAAATAATAATATTATCTACCAGATTATTCACATGACATGGGCTTTAATCGCTAAACGTACGCCTTCTAATTGGGGATTGTAAAATCAAGCCACCCTTGACTGGCAACCCACTGCCGATTGTTCGAGTATCGGGTTACTAGGGTTACTTCTATTCATTCGTCTAAGCATACTGTGATTTTATTAAGTTCCTCTGACACGTACTTCACCTACGTATTGGAAAAGGGCAGTGTAAAGTGGTCTAAGGGGTTATTATTTTTCTTTTGAGGGAAAAAGCAGTGGACTGTTCTTAGTCCAAAATTATTACTTATATGACGATTGTCAATTATCTCATTCAAAAAATGTATAATAAAGTGATAGCAATATCAGATGAATTTGAAATACTACTATTGATTGCTGATTGCTTTCAGTGCGTCCTTAAAGCAATGCTTGAATCCATCATGATCTGAATGAGCAATATTATGGAAAATTTTCGAAACAGGTTGATTTGTTATTTTTCAAAATAATAATATTAAAGGTGAATTACCTTCGAGTAGTCACTGGTTTAGTTTCAATGAAACATTCAATTTTTATATGAATTATCTTGCTGATTTGATGGCATAACTGTATTTCAAGTTGTTTTCTAATTATCCGAGCAAGCAACAATACAAAAATCCCAAGTTATTTACCAAATAATAGGTGAGAAATAAACAAAATATAAGAATGAAACAAAATTACGTATTGCTATTATTGCTATGGCCATAATGAAAAATCGTTGAAATACACGAAGATCGTAAACGAAACATATTTCACAATTCACCATTGAAAGAATAGAGCAAAAATACAAATAATTATAATGTGTGAGTATGGATGGTAGACCTACGGTTTCTTAAAATATTCAACAAGACGTAATTTTATTGACAGTTGGAAATCGGCACTTCACAGCGCGGGGATCAACTAGGAATTTTAATTTTATTATTGAACATTGGAAAAAATGAAATTCCATCATTATAAAGGACGAACATTTTCTCAGCGTGCAGTCTATTCGAATTCAGCTGTAGTTTGTCTTTGTCTTCGGCACCTGGATAATTAATTCTAAGGACATATTGTCGACCTCAATATCGAAGAGAGCAGCTAAAAGTTCAATATTGTTTTTGTAATATTATTATATTTTTTCCACGACACGACAAACTGTTTCTGTTGAAGTGGTTTGTTAGCCAGTGGTAACTCTCTAATATGTCCAGTTAGTTTTTCAAAGTTTTTATTGCGAATGACATGAGAGTGATTGGTCTCAAAACCCTCATTGAATTATTTCGTTCAGAGGTTTCGGAATTGAAGTTATTTCAATCAGTCCATTTGTTTAAGGTTTGTGTTCCAAAGCCAAACTTGCTTTGAGGAGACACACAGTTTTTGGATTGAAATTTCCAGTCATTCTTGTAGCATTGCTTACTGGACGAATATCACCTGATTCTGGTAACTGGTTGAAGTAATTGTTTTCAGGTCCGACGCCATATTTATTACTGAGAATATCTTTATTCAACCTCCTTGCATTGTCTAATCCATATTCCTCTTAGATTTTCTGGGTCATTTTATATTAGTCCCTGATTTCTCATCCATGCCATATGTATATTACCTACATCAGGAAACACTCCTATTATTTGATCACTTTAGAACAAAACATCTGTATTTCTCAGCGCCAGCGCCGTCACTATAAATCATAGGTAGGGCTGCTATATCAAGTCTAAAGAACCAGTCTGAGCAAATTTGTAGGTCTGACTTACACTGTCCATAATTTGCTTTCAACGGGTTGTGATGAAAGTATGGGACCGTCCGACTTCAAAGTTCATGTGCCGATAATCCGAATATCCCTCATCAGACATGTCTCTTGTGAATACATGTATTATTGCGTCATTTTTCGTTTTTATGAGGTAGAATCACACCTATTTTTGCTAAAACAAACTGTGGTAAATGTTCACTACTTCCAGTGATATTGTGGAGTTGTGCACTGATTTCACAGCCAATTATGAGCTACGAGCTGTATGATTTGCCAGTTCCTCACTAGCTTTTTCACATTCCTGTTGGTGGCAGTTCCGAACTATAGTGGTGAAAGGGTTACGCTGATTCAAGATCGTAGCAGACAATAGTATATTTGATCCTTTTTAGATATTTATTCGGAGCTTTGAGGGTATTTTTTTCTCTTCCTGATGTCTCAAATGAAATTTCTCTTGGGACTAGGGTTGTTGTGAGAGAGCAAATATCGAATTTCTCCCAAAACCTTCGTGAGGACCGCCGCAATCCACGTACGGATGTAGGATTATGAGTCAGTTTTCATGAGTAGGGAATGTTTCCATCCATGAAATTCTCTGCATAGATGTGAGTCTAAGAAGTATTCTGAGAGGTTGTCTGGTATCTTAAATGCTCCGTTGGCGCATTAACGCACCCTATAATTGTTTCAGATAAATTGTTAAATTGAAATGGGGAACCCTTTAAGACTGAGCGCAAATTACAATCTCCCCAATGTCTGTATAACCGAAACGTGATAGAAGGCTTTGATTGAAGTCTTCATAAACGTCGTTTTATTAGATTCATCACGACGATGTAGGAATTACCGGGTGCTCATGGGGCGAGGTAAATAAAGAAGTCTAATGAAATTATTTACTTTTTGATGTAGCAAATGAATAGGTTCGAGATAATAGAAAATAAAAGCACGATCTTTGTCTCGCTCTTTGTCCTGTTATTTGCCCAGCATATTTTTAATGTTTGGAGTGGATGAATGGAGGGTGTTGCCCGGGAAAAGTCACTTTGTGGAGCGTATTGAAAAATGTGTCCTTTTGTTATATGTGTAAAGGGCTGTATTGTCCATGTTCCAAAGCTGTCGCTGTGAAGGCAAATAACACTGATTTGTTATTTTTTATATTGTTCTGCAGCTTTTCCACGAATTTGAAAAACGTGCCATATTCGGCAATACATTTATACTATATAAAAGCGGTTCAATTCAGTTAGATAATTTGAAATAAACTAACATATACAGTTGCTGAAAATATATAGCTGAAAATGTTAGGGGATTCAATCTGATAATTGTGTTAACAATGATGAAAAATATAGAGATGCAGAGATGAAAAATTGTGTAGACACATGCAAGACATATATTTACTCATCATCATTAGCCTGTGAATAATTATAATTTCAATGATAGATTAGTGCAGAATTTTTTTGTTCACCTAATATCAATGACAAACAATTAATGAAATAATTTTCCATAATAATTTTTACACTTTAAAATTTTGTACCATATAATTCAACTAGATGGATTCAAATTCAACATATAAAAAAAGAACACGATGATTGAATAGAACTGGTCGATACTTGATGAAAATCCATATTAAAACTAATTATTACAGTTAAATCTATGATTTTCATTTAAAATTAAAAGTTTCAATTCATGCTTGAGAAAGCTATTGTATAGCGAAACACGTGTTGCGGTTTTTGTAAAACCCTTTATAGTGAAAATCATACAGTAAACTGTATCAATTAGTAACTGACCTAGGAATCAAACTAACAGATGTTATTCCCATATTTTCTATCGTCATGTCACAAACCCTTATTTCGCAAGTATCGTCGAAACATGAATTATTCTCAGGATCCCATTTCAGAACCAGTCAGCCAACTGAAATTATGACAATATATTGTCTTACTTACAAAATAAAAAGGAAAGGGCTCCCAGGAAACCGACAAACTCTTTCAAAAGTCTCCGAAAAGTAGTATGGTTTCATGGGGTTATTACGTTTATATTTCTATCTGTTCTTGACATCCATTACAATAATATTTTTTTCCATATTAGATTGTTATTGAATGTTTTCACGTTCTTCTCGACATAACTTGGGTTGTTCATAAATTGTTTGCCTCGTGTGCCTTACATTCACATAAAACCTGACGAGTTTTCTCTACCCCCCTGTTGTTGACGCAAGTTTCCGTGATGCCCTATTTTTTTCGGGTATAATATACCTTCATAAAGGTTTTTTGTGGATATGTATGTCTTATTACAATTCATTTCGAATTTTTCTCACATTTTCATTTACACATATAAACTTAATATTTTAGAGGTTTTGTTTGCACTATTTTTCGTCTTCCACAAATGACAAATACTACATCCACATAGTTACTCGACTTCGCTCTGTGTTTACTGATTGACTGACACTCTTATATTAACCTTCAGTCGAAGCTACTGAACCTAGAATCATGAAATATGCAGGTAAGTTTTTTGTATAATGTAAATTAGCATTAAGAAAGGTAATCAGGAATTTCCGCCCTCGAGGGGAAAAAATTGGGGTTCAAAGATTATAATGCATTTCGTCAGTTTTGAAGTTGGAAACCTGAAGTTTTGGGTCGATAAAAAAATTATTGTAACAAATTCTACGCGGACGAAGCCGCGCGCAAGAACTAGTAATACATATCTCAAAGTTTGTTCATGAAGAAGTTGAAAAACAAACTTTTGGAACTACTATGGGAGCAAAAAAAATTGTCTCAATTTTGGCAGCTTACGTTATGAATGACCTGTCAACTACCTACTCTTCAAGTTTTTCTTGTCAGGCACTAAAACTTGTCTGGCTACTGGGGAAACATCTTAGCAATAGTTACCAAAAAAACATGCAAATTTTGATGCATTTTGAAATGATGTATTTTAATATTATATCTCGCATTACAATAATTTTTGTTTTCTTTATTCTTTCATCATCGGCACGTTTCTAACCATATAACTCTCCGACAGGGCGTATCATCAGTTCATGTACCTGAAAAAAATTGAAGTATTTGTTTTCAGTGTTAATAACTCCACATGATGAAAGTGATACAATTGTAATGAATGAGATGAATAATTTTGAAAATAATTGCATAACAAGTGAATGGAACAGCAATTCAGGATATAGTGGGCAATACAAAATTAAAGCAGCCATTCCAGGTTAAACTCGAACTCTATTTTTGGAGAATTGTTAATTTTTGTGACATTAATTAACGCAGTTTTCACTTCACACTGATTAGTGAATTATGCAAATAATGAATGATGAGCGAAATATGTGGTAGCAGAATTGAGTCAACAAAATTATTGAATTGTTTATGTATATTTGCTGACTTTGAATAAACGCCAAAACGTAGATTTCTTTTTAGATATACCTAAGAACTATTAAAATTCTCAAGGCTAACTGAAGGGTAGCGCTTGTATCTAAATGACGGTTATAAATTGGGTAAGAATACAAACTTTGAGAAAATGGCATAATGCAATTGATTTCATTCTCCAAGTTGAGAAGTTTGTTTTGGATTTTTTGTTCTACAGATCTTCTTTTGAGCTTCAACAGATTCAGAATTCAATATTTTCCAATTTTACATAATAATAATTATGGGAAAATGAAAATATCCAAGTGAAATCCATTAAAAGTTACCTGTACGTGCGGTGGTGTTGACAATACATAAATCAATCCATCTACGATGTCATCAGGGTTGAGAATGATTTTATCTTCGATGATTTTTTTAATAACTTCCGTATTTCTGTTAGAAATCATTTCGGTGTCAACTAAACCTGGACTTATACTCTGAAAAATATTTTTGTTGAAGACAAGTATTATAAACATACAATTATATTTTCCTCATTTTACCAATAATTATGTATTATTAAATGATCCACATCACTAATTTATGATTAGTGGTATTGAATTATCTGTGGGATTATGAAATATATATCTATGATTTCTCTCAGATGACTGAGTACCGGTAAATTTGATGAAATCGACCGATAATTGATTTTCACTACTAAACAGTTTTACAAAAATGGAAAACGTTTTTCGCCATACAATGGCTTCTTCAGGCGTGTTTTTACTAACTAAATTGACAGAGGAAACTTTCAAGATGGCGACTGGGCGTCATCTGGAAAAAAAAATAAATGGGGAGTCTTCTGACACATGAATATGAAGTCAATATCTTCACCTACTACATTTAATAATTTCCTGAAGACAAACACATTAATATCGATATTTCTATAAAAAATTATTTTTATCTGCCATATGGCAATTCCAACAATCTGATAAGGTTTGTTAAGTTATTTTTTGTTTATAAAAACAACAAAAAATGTCAGTACGACAATAAACATCATTGTTCAGTTGGAATATTCTCATTCAGTTTTCGGTTTCACTAATAGAAAAGTACCACGTCAACAATCTCTAAAATGGTCAATTCTCCTCCATTGGGAGATTTTTATTTACGGTGCAACGCCGACGCGTAACTTTCACGAGAACGAAAGGATTTTCAGTGAACTTTTCGGAATCGTCCTATCTGTAGAAAATATTTGAGGGAACTTGTATCCAAATTCACAACTACTGGTAGTGTACAAAAGCCCCCAGGTCATCCGTCCATTCCGGAAGAACAGCAAGTGCAAATAATTGGTGGGATGGTAGTAAATCCTGAACAGTCTACTTATTCCGTCGCGAATGTTTGTGAGATATCTCCTTCTAATGTATGGAGATTAAAGAGGAATAGGTATCATCCATACAAAATTAAAAGGTACACCAATTAACTGAAGATGACTCTGATCGAAGAACAGAATTCTGCGAAATCATGACGGAAACCATTGTAAGGCATCCTACATTTCTCTACAATATTTGTTGCAGTGACGAATGTACATTTTTTTTAAAGGCAATGTCCACAGACAAAATTGCCGTTATTGGAGTGGCACCAACCCTCACGTTTTCTGGGAAACAGATACCCAATATACAGAAAAAAATAACGTTTGGGCAGGAATATTGGAAAACCATATCTCAGGACCTCTATTTATTGATCAAAATTCAACAGGGGAACTGTATTTGAATATGCTGGAAACTACTGTTGACCCTCTCACTGAAATCGTCGAAGCGAATCCTAATGAATTCGATATGAATATTGTATTCCAACAAAATGGAGCATCACCACGTTACTCCAGACAAGTAAGAAACTATTTGGATACTAGTTTTCCCGGTCGTTGGATTGGCCGTCGATGTCCTACAGAATGGCCAGCCCGCTCGCCAGATTTGACACCTTTGGACGAAACTGAACGTTACTGTGTTCGAAAGTGTTCGGCGTGAAATATCGGATAGGCTGTTCATTTGTCAAAAAGTTCAAGGCAACCATTTCGAGCATCTTTTGAAGTGACCTCAAGCTTATTACTTCATATTATGTAGTTAAATGTCAATGTATTCAGGCAATTATTAAAACTTCCGCCATTTTGAGTAGTTGAAGATATTAACATTATATTCTTGGGTTGTGAAGCATTTGTCAGGAGCTTCAAAAAGATGTGTCACAGGACCCCCCTTTCCATTTAATTTTTTTTTCCGAGATGGCGCCCAGTCGCCATCTTGAAAGTTTCATCTATCTATTTCACTTCAAAATAAAGTATTCATGCAATAATTTCATTATCCCAAATTTAAATTTTTTGAGTTGATCCGTTCAAAAAATAAAAGGGGGGGACATTAAAGAAAAGCACTGTATATTTTTTACAATTTGAAGTACCTAAATTTCAAGTACCTGAGTTTTACCTAATTTTAATATATACCTGAGTTTATAATGAATGAAATGACCTGAGCTCATGCACACATTTGAAAAAATATTCAGTAACGAGGAGTTATTCTTCTGAATGTAACACGTAACATTCATGATTGAACTCATATCCTTCTGCTGAAAGATAATTTGCGAATGTGGAATTGATCTTTCCATTCATGAAACTTCTTATATGCTCTTTTATTAATTGGAAAAAATTACTCCCTTTGGAGTTAAAGTTTCGGGCAATACTCACAAGTAAACTTATATATTCCTCATCTATCCCAATTGAAGTTTTGTCTTGAACTATTATTCGTTCTGTAAGCCACGTCCAAGTATTCTTTTTTCAAAAAAAGAAATATCTTTTTTTCAATTTGGGTAGACCTGGTCCATAGCTTGTTTTTGTAGTTTATTCAGAAAGAATGGATTCGATAATATCTACCTTACAACCTTTGTTGACAGTGATTTGTTCGATGAAAATCAGCTCTCTCTGAAAATTACTTTCCGACACTGGAATATTTAATAGTCTATGAAGACTATTGAATGCAGCTACTTCATGTTGGTAAGGGTATGTGTGAAGGAATTATGTATGACAATTTCTGTACGAGATGGTTTGTGGAAAATTGCAAAATCATGTTTATTATTAATTTTTGTAATAGTCATAGCCAGGGATTTATTGATTATTATGAATTTCATTCTCTATGTTATCCATAAAAATTTCAGCCAGCAAAGAACTTAACGGGTTACCCATTATTAGTCCTTCACTGCATGAATAAAACGTTTCGTCCAATTGGAAATAATTTTGAGATAGACTTCCGGTATTATTGTAATTGGTGCCATTGTTTATTACGTAAATATCTGATGTACTTTTGTACATTACATGTATGAATTTACACCTCTCAGTTTGAAGTCTTTATTGGTGTTTATAAAAATATTCAAATCAATATTGAATTTTTTGCATTCAAAAATATTAATAATACCTTGATGATGTGCTTTTATTGGGACTATTGTGTGATAGAATATAAAAAAAATATCAAATTCGTTATTGGAACATAGAATCTCTGGGATCTATAATAAACCATGTAGACAGATTAAATAGTTGTGCTTCATTTTTTACAACCAGGAACTATTTATATCTCAAACCACTAAAAAGAAAGGAATTCAATAAATCGTTCTATGAAATTTCTAGGAGAAAGCTTTCCGAAAGATGTAGATTCCATACATCTGATTACATACTGAGTGGATAAAATAACAACAAGCTTTGTCATTCAAAAAAACAGGTGGAGATTTTAACATTTTTTTCAGAATACTTTCCATAATTGGAAATGACTATAGATGGTGGCTGAAAAACATATCTGCTTCTACTGCGAAATTCTTCAACAGGATGGGGTTTAACCTGAAATGGGTAAACTGCCATGAAAATTCGAAGCGCTTCATAAATGCCGAAAAACTTCGAAACTTCGAAAGTTCTTGATACCCATCACGAATTGAAATGTTTATAAAATGGACTAGTAGTTGTAAGATACTTCTACGAGTGGATAAGAAGACAGATATCGCCTATATCAAGAAAATTAGAGTAGATACAAGATATCCACATCCTAATGCAATTACAGTAAATATATGGCAGTTTGGGGAGAAAAGCTCGTCTGCTTTTTACTTTGCCATTTTTATACAAAACATGTAGGAAACTTCCATAGAAGGAAGAAATCAATTGAATTCAGAATGAACTCTTTAGAAAAATGTGTAGAAAATGCATAGAAAATTATTTCACATCTAGAATGAACGAAAAAAGGTCCTTCGAAATGTCTACGTTCTCATGAACGCTGATTCACGAAAGAAAAACTCATTTCGGTACAACTACTTTCATATGAACATTGAATTGTACGAAAATCACTTTTCCTATTCAGTTTGTATTTGACATATTCGTTATGGAATCGAAACAGAAATTCATAGAAAAGCTACACAATATGTTTCTCCTGGTTTCTCCGACCACGAGGCGGTTCAGGTCACAATATTGATTGACTCAGTTATGAAAACTAGGAAATTCAAGTATGGACGACTCTTCAACTCTCGGAATTATGATGGATTCTGCCACGGATGACTTCATGCTGATTGGAATTTTATATTAGAAGTGCAAAATGAACCCCTTTCTGTTTTATATTCCCAAATAAAAAACATTTTTGATGAATCTTTTCCTTATCAAAGAATTGAACTGGAGAAAAAGACACACTGGATTACAAAGGGCATATAGGTTTCTGCGAGACTAATGAAATCACTTAATTATATAAAAAACTTCACGAATAGTATATATTTTCATACCTATGTTGAAAAATATAGAACTACTTATAGAAAAGTAATTGAATGCTCAAAAAAGATCTACTATAAAAGCAGAATTTTGCAAGCAACCAATAAATCAAAAGATATGTGATTCATGATTAATGATTTTAGAGGAAAACAAAGGAAAGATCAAGTTGATATACCAATAAACGCAAACATACTGAACAATTACTATTGCTCTATAGCAGAAAAATTAACAAAAAACATACAAACTTCTCTTAATCCGTTGACTCATTTAGAGAACATATGGATCGCTGATAACTGCATTGTACACCCTACTGATGCAAATGAGCTTAAAGAAATAATTCAATCTTTTAAAAATAAAAAGGCCGCGGGAATAGACGAAATTTCAATTATCATTTTTGCTAACCTTCCTGATACCCCATTAAATGCTCTAGCGTTCGCAATAAACTCATCCTTCAAGACCGGAACATTCCCTTCCTGCCTAAAAAATCAATAGTTATCCCATTGCACAAAGGTGGTGATCTCAGTGATCCTTCAAACTTCCGTCCTATATGTCTCTTTCCCACTCTAGGCAAGCTAATAGAGAAACTGGTTAAATTAAAATTGACAATTTTTTAAAATAATAATAGTGTCATAAGCAACAACCAGTTCGGCTTTCAATAAAAAAAGAAGACCCATGATGCTATATTTTCTTTGTTATATGACGTTTATGGAAATATTGATAAAAAGAGTCATCAGCAGGCGTGTTCTGTGACTTTTCTAAAGCCTTTGACTGTGTAGATCATGGAATACTGCTGAAAAAACTATATCACTATGGCATCCGTGGAATTACTCACAAGTGGTTCAAAAATTATCCCACAAGAAGAAGTCAGATTATGAAAACCTCATCATCCTCATCAGAAGGATGGCGTACCACAAGGTTCAATACTGGGACTGATATTTTTCCTGCTTTGCATAAACGATTCAGCATATATCGATATAAAAGGAAAATTCACCCTATTTGCTGATGACACCACAATATTGTGGCGTGATAAAACTTTATGTAATCTACACGAGAATATAAGTGCAGATATAGAAAAATAAAAAAGTGGTGCGACTCTAATCTGCTGTCTTTCAATGTTTCCAAAACAAATTCAATATCATTCCGCTGCTTTATTGATAGCATTCCTTTACCAACACAGGACGCGGACACGATAATTTAAAACAGACCTAGTACTAAATTTTTGGGTGTAATAATTGACAATAAACTCAAATTCGCCGATCACATTGCAACCCTCAATAAAAACCCAGCTTCAGGGTATTTTACAGTGAGAATAACATATAAGGATCTTAGTTTGTCTGCCGTTAAATCGGCTTACTTCTCACTTGTTGAGTCACATTTGAGGTATGGAATTCCTTTCTGGGGAGTATGTTGCAAAAATCAAATGCAGACGGTGTTCATCATTCAGAAAAGGGCTATAAGATTCATGTGTAATGCCAAAAGTCGAGACTCCTGCAAACCCCTATTTGAATAACATAAAATCTTGACAGTTTATGAAATCTTTATATCTTTATTTTAGAAACAGTATGTTTGATTAACAAACATAAATTGATATTTAGCGGTTACTCCAATTATTATGCTCTTCGTCAATCTAACGACCTAAGATAACCTATATCAGCCTGTACTCTAGTCAAAGACTTTATATATTATAATGGTCTCAAGATGTTCAATCATTTACCTGACCATATTAAAATTTTAGAGGATAGCTGTGTATTTCGAAAGTCACTAAAAGACTTATTAATGTGGTAGACCCTATTATAGTTTAGAAGAGTTCTATGAGGATAATTTTCTCTAATTTATTTCATCAACTGTATTTTTCATTGAACAAAGTATTGTATACTGCATTTAAACATTTTAAACTTTTTTGGTATTTTTTATTGTATGATGTCTCTAATCAATTTCATATGTGTTTGAGTATTTTAACATTATTTGTACCCTATATATGTATGTGTGTGTATAGATATGTATATGTATATAAATAAATAAATATATATATATATATATATATATATATATATATATATATATATATATATACATACTATATATATATAGTATATATAAATATATATATATAAATATAATATATATATATATATATATATATATATATATATATATATATATATATATATATATATATATATATGCTTATGTTTATGATGACTGATGAAAATTTGTAGCTTTGTCAATAAGACCTAATGTTCTTTGGGTAATAAAGCATATTATTATTATTATTATTATATATTGAAAAGTATCGATATAAAATTTGTTTTGAATGAAACACTATCATCGTCATTGATGTACAGTTTGGCAAATCTAGCTGTGCTTCTGAGATGTGCGAACTATGAAAAAGGATGTTAACTGTTCACTACCTATTTTATCAGAAAGTATAATCGGGAAAATCATTTAGGCTTAAATAAATTCGACAAGTTATGACAACTACACATATACCGGTAGGGTAACTGGTGCAAGTGAAAAATAATTGAAAGATAATGAGTGAAATGTTGATTTGATTGAGGTTTGAAACAATATTGATTTTAAGTTCAGAAAGAAATGTTACTTCAATCAAAGTTTGAAAATAATTATTGTTTTGATTTTAGTTTTAAAAATAAATGTTCGTTTGAAGTTTAATTGCTTTATTTTATCAGCCTTATCAACACATTCTTCAATGGATTTCTTTGACTTACAAAATAACATAAATCTCACATAAGAAGTTTTGTCTTTCAGTTCTAAACCATGTCGTGTAGCCATGAAAAAGAGGCCTAATACCAAACGAATATTCGGCGTATCACTACAAATAATGGATACGTATATTATCATTAGTGCTAAATGAATTGAGAGAAAATGGATGAACTTAGAACCGATAATTGATAGATAATTGAATGCATAGTTACTAGAAATGATTATGGAAAGTAGCAGGTTAATAGTATACAAAACACAAGAATATATACACAGACACAAGATATATACACAAACAATATTTTATTTGTGTCAAAGCCATTTTCAAATTTGTTTGCCGAGGTTTGTATGTTTTTATGCCTGATGTTTCGTCTACTGCTGCGGCAGACATTGTTGAAGGCGATGAGGCACCGGACGGAAGTGCTCGGGTTGTTCTCACAGCAGATACTGTTATGAAAGCATCGCAGTAGTAGACGAAACATCAGGCTCAAAAATCTACAGACCACGGTCGACAAACTCGAAAATAGTTTTACACAGTGACATCCAGTCCTGAAAATTCACACTCTTTGATCAATACTTCATTTTATTAAATCCACGTTGAAACCAGAACCCAAATTAGCATGCAGTGGAACACGTAGAACGATTCTTGTTCGGCGATTAACGTCGAAGCTTGACATTACAACGTATTGCTTTGGGAAGCCTCGTTTATATTTGATACTCGTGAATTGAATCTTATGTCGATCTGATACATGGCGTATTTGTAAAGGGAGACGTCATCGCCTTTACTTTCTCGGTGGAAGTCATATCTACTCATAATATGAATATACATATAAAACAAATAAGGATTTGTGTTCAATTGTGTTCAAACAGTACAGTGGCATGAGAAAAATATGGGTTTTATTCAGTACACAGAAATAATTGACTATTTTTAGAATATATTTTGGATGAATCTAAAGAAATGAACTTCAAATGTTCAAACCAGTCTTGGATATACCTACACAGTAGGTTGAATGTACTGACGCCTATCAGAAAACAACTACTCCCCTGGTTAATACCACGAACGGCGTTGGATTATATCCGACAGGCGTCAGTGCAGGAATCTTCACAGAAAATTTCCTGCATATGCAATTGGCAATACTGAAAGAGTCGACTTTCAATTTTGGAACGAGCACACTTGCAGACCGGTTTCGGGCTCCTTAGCCACTCATCAGTGCAACATAGTGGCCATGATCGACCTAAAGTCAATGATACTCCATAATTGAAAAACAAAATTCTTCCAGAGTATTTCATCCCTCGTCCTAAGTTGGAGCGAGCAAAAAAAATGTCACTCCATCTAGTGGACGAGGTACTAACCAACTGCATATCTGAAATTTGCCCGATTCCCGATTCATTTTTGTTCTTCGCTTCAACTTAGGACAGCGATCTATTTGTTAGCCTATTGAGGATAACTTTACGAAGTGAAAAAATTCTAGGGTTTCAGTTTCTTTATTATCATGGTTTTTATGTTAACTTTCAGTTTATAAAAAATTAATTATTAACAAATGCATAATCATTGGAAAAATTTTGATACATTTTTTTACCGCGGATTATTATTATTTATTTATATATTCCAAAACTACATGAATTTTTTCATTTCCTAATTTTCATGTTTGATATGTATAAATAAATTTTTTGTTGCTGTGTCAGATTGACGCACCGCGCGAAAGCCTTACTACCCGTTTTTCGCTCTAGTTTCAGGGCTCCGTAAATATTGTAAATAATAGAGATACAGTTCCTGGAGTCCTGGAGTCGAAACTTTTTTTTAGCAAATTTTATGATCTTTTTGGATGTTTTTTTAAAATTCAAACATTTTGAATATTTTTTGAAATAATCAAAAAAATCAAACCTCTAATTTTTTTATTAATTTGTTTATAACTTTTGCCATTTTCTTCAGCGCCTTTTCGAACTGTTCCTTAAACTTTTTACGTTACAATACGAATCGAATAACACCTTTATCGTAATATTTGGAGCCTTTATAAAAATTTTAGAAGGAAATGGTACATGTGAACTCGACTAGTAGAATAAATCCAAAACAAGTACTTATCCCAATCACCAGAAATGCAATACTCTTCTCGACGCGCGAAAATGATAAAAATTCTTCATCTCTTGAGGACGCCAACTTGGTTGATGAGATGCGCTTTGAGAAGAGTATTGCATTTCTGGCGTTCACTCACTTCGTTCAATTACTTCAAGATATTTTTGAACCATATGGCACGAAACTTACCGTTACTTTCACTTTTGATCCTGAAAGAGCCAGTTCATATCGAAGCGACTCGGTTAGAGATGTCACGCTATGTTTACTGGCCATGTACATACCCAATCGCGGGATCCTGATGGGTTGGTGACCTGACACGCTATTGATATGGATAATGTGTCCATCAATATTACTTTGATTCATTTGTTTGATAGCTTCTCGTGTCGTTATGCTGAGGCCCAATACGTTCAACTGGAATATTTTGTTCCAATTTTCTGTTGATCCATCCAAGAGTGAACCTGTTACATTTGTACCAGCGTTGTTAACAAGGATATGGACTGGTCCTAAATTTCGTTTCGTCCATTCAAATGCCTTCAAAATATCATCCTCATTAGATATATCGGTTTGAATGGAATAAAGTTTGCCAGGTTTATCAGAAACCAGTTTACTCAAATCTTCTAGTCTGTCCTTTCTCCTTGCCAAACCTACAACCTGAAATAATTTATCTGAGAGAATTTCATTAGATAAGTATAGAAAAGTAGATAGTAGGAATCATCTCCTCTAAAGAATATCAATAAAATAACAAGAAGTTAGACGTGGTGATGAATAAAAGCTGATCTTATTTAGATCGTATCAACTTAATAATCAACATTATTTGATATTATACGTCAGAGGATGAGGTTACTCTCTCATTCACCTCTTGAAACTTCTACAGAAACTTAAAGAAACAAAACAACTTCAAAATTTTCGAAAAACACAATCATATTTCATAGGCAACTTCTTATTATATTGTTATAGTATTATTGAAAATCGAAGGAAAAAGAAGAAAGAAAAACAACTGTGACAAAGTAAAATCTGAATATTCTAGATAGCTTCTGAACAAATCGAAGATTATTCATTTCACGGTTCAACTACTATTTGTAAGATATGTCTCTGATTGAGGATGAAATAAACTCACAAACAATGATATTAATTCTAGTTTTCCCCAATACAAATTCATTGAGCCAAATTTCAATTATTATCTCAACATATACTTATATGGTGAAGTCAACAGAAACAGAAGTGATTTTTTTCTCTGTTTTGTGACTCTCAGCAAGATTTCCGAGTGACAAAAAAGATTTAATATGGTGTATATCAGGACATGGTGCTAGGTCCCTTAATGTTCCTTCTATATGTCTATGATCTAACTCAAAATTAGCAGATGGAAATGTAACAATAATTGCTAACTGTATCAGAATAAATCAGAAAGTAAAATCAACAAATTTAGTGCATGTTTATTTTGAATAGTTCCAAGTTCACCTTCATCTTCTATCATGAGTAATATGATGATGAAATTCTTTTGAATCTACCTAGACTCTAATTTAAATTGGAGAGTAAGTAAATCATACTTGTTCTAAGATGAAAAAAGCCGAAACAAAAATGATAGCTATATTTTTGCTTTATAGAAATCGGCCATAACTAAGCTGTGGTCTACGTTCGTATGAGCATGAATAAACTTATTAGGGGTGCAGGCAAAGATTTCTCGAAAGTTTTTATAACCTAGAAGGGACAAATGAAATATTAGCAACTGTTGTCCTAATTTTAAGGCTAAAAAAAATTCTTACATTTCAATTCTCAAATACCTACATGGTATTTTCCAGTCTATGTTTGAGGATAGTCGTGTCACTAAGTGTTCTGGTAATGTATTGAATTTATTGGAGCCTCTGGAGAAACTCTACATTTTGTTTTATGAGAGAGAGGACATTGCCAGATCAAGATCTTCGTATGATGTGGTGCTGCAGGTTTTTCCGGGTTTTCCTGCAGCTGAAAAAGCAAATGCGCCACTGGAATCAATGAAGTCGCCCCGGAGCGCCAATTAATTTTTGCTGTTGTTTTATGATTTCATGATTTGTATTGAAAATAAATTTCCATTAACAAATGAAGTCAAATGAGTCAGAGACAACAAAAAAATAACGACGATCTCAAAACTTCACTAAGACATAAAAAATCAGTTTCGTTTCTGATATGGTGGTGGACAAACGTGCCGATAACGACCGTCCACAAAGAAGGTACGTGGACGCCATTTTTGGAGATGGAACTTAGTTTGTGTTGTGATTGTCCGCCGTCATAGAACGTGTCACTATGAAAATAAATATTTTGTGGAAGTGTTTAAAGAGAAATATCACTTTCATTTACGCCGGTTGGAGGCCGGTATGGAACGGATGTCCACGTGGGAGTTCTATAGTGGATTTACATAACACCTACCTCCATTCACGACGGTTAAAGGCCGGGGTGGACCGGATGTCTACGTGGGAATAGGATTGTACCAATCATACCAAAGATATGTGTAAAAAATCAAAGAGTCTATCGAACAGGGTGGCAGCATTGCTTTGATATGAGATAGAGAAAATACATAAGAAATATTATTGTGTCCAAGAATTCCTCGCAAATAACTGAATATGAATATACACATTTATATGAGTGTATGGATCTGGTTGTTTCAGATTGTGCTGTCAAATATAGGTAAGTGATCCTACTTAATATAGGATTTGTTCTATTTCATATTTCAATTCATCTAGACTTGGATTTTAAACTCCATACTATAAACATAATAATTTCAGACTTGGTTACATACCGAGTATATCGAACGTGACAGATGAAGATATTATTAAATTGATGGATGTAGCCGTTACTACGTGGTAGGAAATCATCATGAATAATGAGAATTGAAACTTTCAATGTTTTTTATTACTCACTTGAAGTCCCTCTTCTACTAATCTTCTAGCGATGGCAGCCCCAATACCAGAGCTTGCACCAGTAACAATGGCCACTTTTCCTTTCCACCGATCCATTGATAGAACCATTTTGTGTCAAGTGATTATCTCAATATTCTAAATTCAACTGAAATTATATAAAAACAAACTGTTTCAAGGTTCGCTCTCCCCACTATTTAAAATACTCCAACTAGATCGTTAACCGATTAGTTTTGTTATAAAAGTAAATAATTGAAACATGTATCATGCTGATAACCACTTGGCGATTAAAAGTTTTCTAGAAGTGACATTGTACTGAGAACGAACCAAAAAACTCTCTTTTAGGCATGACGTAAAATTGATGTTTCCGACTTCAACTATTATAACTGGAAACAGATCTCACCAAAATGGGATGGGGGATATTTCTCATATTAATACAAATGAAATTTTCAAAAAAAGGTAACACCCTGTGTCTTGCAAACAATGCATTTTTGGGACTATGTTTATACGATTTTTTCTCATGGAATCAACTTCTAAACATGACCTCACATTCTTTACCGCAATTAAGAAACACCCTTCGAAGTTATGCCAAAGTCAAAAAACTGATCTATTCATTTTGCACCAATTTCATTGATAACTCAATTGAAGCATCTGTTTCATTGTAAATATATTTGAATAAACTTTGTTTTTTTTAATGAAATATATTATACTTTATCTATACTTTGTTTCACGTTTTATTTGCTTCTGAAAAATAATATGGGTTTTTTGCTACCTGGGAGCTGTCTGAATCATTGATTCACCTGGAGAATACTGCAATATCATGGAGTTATTTTGTTTTTCCTTTTTTACGTACGTATATACTAGTTTGCACAAGTTCTTCATTGAAACTTCAAGAAAATGCACCCGGAGAAGCTCTCTTATAGGCTGGTCTCCTGTTACTATGAATTGAGATACGAGGTCCCTTCGATAAAACCTCCTCACATCACGTACTCCATGATTTTCTTTCAGAGTTCGAGGCCGCTAGAACATTCTCTACCCTCAGTATTTCATTCAGAACCATCTCGATCTTTTCGTGATTGGACAGTGTCGTACTTGCCCATTTGCACCCTTAGCAATCCTACCTACTTTTTTTCAACTCATTCCCTAATGGAAAACTCATTTTCTTGATTCCCTTCGTCCGAACTCGTCATTTGTAACTTTTCTTTCATTCGCTTACTCATTATTTGCAAACATTGCGCCGTCTTGTAAACTTATGTACCTTTTCAGACTTTCTCTTTTTCCACGATATAGTGGAATATGCATAGATAGAGAATAAAGAGCCAATCACGGTTCCTTTTTTTTGTGACGGCGTTTCACTATTCCATCTGACTGTACATATTACTTCAAGATCAAAATAAATTTTCTTTACTCTGTCCGTCTAAGCAAAAAAGTGCTCCAAATCATTATAAAAATAACGCTTTGATGTACAGATAAAACTTCAGTATTATTCATTATCATGTCTAGTACACGTGATATCCCAGACAATGCTGCTTGTACATAGTCGAACTGAGGAACAACAAAAACTATATATTTTTTTTCAATAATATGCGGCTGAGTATAGGGAAATTTTTTAGATGGAGTGTAGGGACACAAATTAGCAGTTTTTTCAGCCGTATCAGTACTTGACATTTCAAAAATTTCAAACTTGCATTTAAATCTGATTGGCCAGCGTAAGGAGGCTTGTTTATTCTACTCAATAGATGCAAATGTGCGTGGTGATCATGCTTCTATCATTGTTTGGGTTAATTTGTTTGTTGGATGAACAGAGTTTAGGACAAAAACATACCAAAAACAGGCAACTCTTTAAAATATGGATTCGTAGTTCATCACTTACAACCAAAATAATATGAACCAAATTTCATATTTTTACATTTTACAAAACATTTGATTACTCCAGTAATACTTGAATCAAAATTTCTGGATGATATGCGTTTATTGCTTGTTGGTTCAGATAGACTTCATCTTGATGATGAAAGGTTAATGAATCAAAAAAACTATTTGCATAAGAGTTCACACAGCTTTATCAGATTTGATTGTACCGAAAAAACTCGGGATTAGATTAGCTAGTTTGCAAATAAAATTTATTTTTATTTGAAAAATGGGTGAAAATTGTTCTCAAACTTTCAATTTCCAAGTATTTGTAAGGAATGGTGTGTCTTTATGGTATAACTATCAAATCGCTCATGCCCATGTTTTTAACCTTGCCTTTCCATACGGTGCAAATAGGTCGGGTAGAAGGAACCCCCTTGTGGCAGCGGGGATAGAATAACCCACGGTATTTCTTGCATGTTGTAAATGGTAGTTTTCATAGATATACTGAATTGTTTGTTATATGATAATATTGTATTTCAATGGTTCGGACTTCCGTTGTCTAATAAGATATGAATTGATTTGAAATCCCTGAAAGAATCTGTAAAAAAATTTAAAAAATTAGCTGAAAAATAACAATTATATCAAGCAAATAAACTGAAATTACAATAAAATTATTAACACGAGATGAAAATTAATTTTTTTTAAAAAGAAATGAATTGAAAATTAAAAAAATCCAAACCAAGTTACTTCACGACGTTTCGATTGTTAGTATCCACAATCGTCTTCGGGTGATAACTGGACTTAGGTACTCCTCAGAGATCTGATTATTTATAGGTCATTTGAGAGATTTCACCATTTCCCTCTTCCCTCTGTCCGCTGCCTCGGTTTCAGCGGAAGCTGACCGTTTGGCGGGAGTTGGTCGTGTTCCGCTTGATTGGAGGTTTCTATATGTTGCGTATCTCTACGATAGCTTGGCTAAATGCGTTGTTGGACAACATATATGCCGCTTCTCTGAATTTTCTCCTAAACCAGTGTTCCTCCTTGTGGATGATTTCAGTTTGAGCCCACTTGATGTTATGTTGATGAGCCAAACATGCTCCGCTATTTCTGATTTGCTGATTTCTCCTCACTGTGTGTGTTTCTTGTGCTTGGCAATGCGAACTTTTAATGACCTCCTAGTTTCACCGATGTATGATTCTCCGAACTCGCAGGGTATCCGGTAAATGCAATTCTTGGAATCACAGTCCGCGTTTGGTGGCCTGGTTTTCGTGAGGCCTTACGAGAACCAGGCCAACAACGCATTTAGTCGAACTAGCGTAGAGATACGTAACATATGGAAACCTCTAATCAAGCGGAACACGACCAACTCCCGCCAAATGGTCAGCTTCCGCTAAAACGGATGAAGCGGAGAGGGGGAAGAGGGGATAGGTGGAAGCACTCGAATGATCTATAAAAAGTCAGATCTCTGAGGAGTAAGTCCAGTTATCACCCGAAGACGATTGTGGATACTAACAATCGAAACGTCGTGAAGTAACTTGGTTTGGAATCTTTTGATTTTTAATTTTTCATTTATTGTGTTGATAATTTTTTTTGGTTGTTGTTTGTATTTTATTTCATTATTATTTCAGTTTTTTTGCTTGATATAATTGTTATTTTTCAGCTAACCTTTTTAAATTTTTTAGAGATTCTTTCAGGGATTTCAAATCAATTTATATCATATTAGACAATGGAAGTCCGAACTAATGAAATACACCATGAAACATTGTCAACCACCTTCAAACAAACGTATGATATTATTGTTAGACCATTTGCAAACAAAGGGGCAGATACGTATTCGGTACGGATTGTTGCTATTTTTACATTACATTTGCATTTTGAAAGACTTTTACTAAGAATATTATAAAGTCAACATTTTATTATATCATCATTGGTATAATGTAGAGTTTTATTTAATTTTTTTCAGAACAAACACACACACGCTATTCACAAGTTATTAAAACTCACTAATGATATTCATTTTGATTTTCACCATGAAGTAATAATAATAATAATAATAATAATACAAGAGAGCAGAGAGGGTCGAAGAGAGGAGTCGCTGAATGTAAAGAGAACCTGCTCATCGATAGATGTGTAGCGCAGGACTCGATACAATATAAGCGTAACCTCTCTATGGCCTGGATCGATTACCGTAAGGCATTTGATACAATTTCGCATGAGCTCATCTTGCATTTGCTCAGATGGCATGCGGTACCCGACAACATAGTGAGATGCATTGAACAACTGATACCACTTTGGCAAACTCGCTTCACCATAACATCCGGTTAAGCGAGAGTCCAAACAGGGTGGGTTACTTTCAGAAGGGGTGTATTTTAGGGTGATTCCCCCAGTCTCCTTCTCTTCTGCATCTCACTATTGCCATTATCCGTTCGTTCAGAAATACTCGAGGATATAACTGTACACTCCCGGAAACCGGTGGCACAAGGTCATCCATCTGTTTTATATGGATGATCTTAAACTTTATGCCTCTGGAGAGAAGGATCTCCATCAGTCCTTGAGGGTGCTATCGGTATGAAATTCGGGATTGACAAATGTGCAATGGTCCATCTCAAAAGAGGACGATGCGGGGACTACGGGGAGGGTGTGCAGCTCGTAGATGGAAGCATCTGGATGCCGGAGAGACGTATACTTACCTCGCCACTCACAAGAGGTAACAGTAGTGAAGAACTCTCTCCGCGGCAAGTATCAGCACAAACTTCGACAGATCTGGTCATCGAAACTGTCGGGGAAGAACAAAGTTGCTGCAATAAATATGCTTGCCGTTCCAATCTTACTCTACTCGTTTGGAGTAGTGAAGTGGACTCGGGAGGAGCTGTATCAACTCGACGTAAAGACCCGAAAAATGATTCATCTCTATAGGGGTTTGCATCCCAAATCGTCCATTCCACGGTTGTACTTCCCCCGACAACAGGGAGGCCGTGGACTTTTGAGTTTAGAGTGTCTACATGACAGAATGATACTGGATACAGCCTGTAAAGTCGTCAGGAGTTCGGATCCTCTTCTCTGCATGGTCCGTGACCATGAGAGAGCCGGAATTGGAGCATTTCTCTTTAGGACAGCTGTCCGAGCAACTGGTAAACTCGGTATAGTTTTCGACTCTGGCACGTTCAGAGTCGAAAACTCTGAACGTGGTGACCACAACTCTGTCACCGAGTTGGAACCCGTTCAGCAAAAAGCTGAGATAAAAGCCGCAGAGATCACCTTACTTCTGCGGAGACACAAGGATAAGCCAATGCATGGGGTTTTCTTCAAGAACATTGGAGACCTTGGCGTATTAAAGCGCCTGACGTTCGCTTTTCTCAGGTCGAGTGGACTGAAGTCGGAAACTGAGGAGTCCATCATGGCTTGCCAGGATGGTGTCTTCAACACCTTAGTCTACAGCAGTCGCGTGATGGGTAAAGAGGTTCCTGACACACAGTGCAGGGCCTGCCGCGAAGCGCCCGAGACCCTAATTCACTTGCTATTAGCATGTCCAGCATATGCGGTTTCGGCCTATATCCATCGACATAACGCGGCCCTAAGAGTGCTATATTACCATCTACGTCACTCTTACGGTATTGACGAGACATCGGTGTTGCCCTAAGCTCCGGGAGATGTTGAATCCGTTGTGGGGAACGAGAAGTGCCGAATTTATTGGAACTATTCGTTCACCACCCTCAGGATCATGCAAGCTAATAAGCCTGATATAGTCCTTCTCGACCACCAGAGCAAAACTATATTTGTCGTGGAGTTTTCAGCTCCTGGCGAAACAAATATCGTCAGAAAAGAGAAGGAAAAACATGTAAAATATCGAGATTTTCTCTTCGAACACCGCAGACTCTATCCAGATCAATCTGTCAAGATGGTTGTTCTGATTATTGGAGTTCTTGGTGGAACGATGCCCTGTCCACTCTCTAATCTTAAAATCATACTGGCTTGCCGAACTAAGGCAGAAATCTTAGCCGCTCAAATTCAGAAGGCTGTCATTCTTGGCTCACTGCGCTTGCTCAGGGCACATGATTCCCAGACCCAATGATTACTTACCCCACGGTGTGTAGCAGAATGTTCAACAAGTACTGGTAACTTGTGAAATTTCATTGCCATATAATAGAGAGGTTTTTCATTAAGTCTCAATATATGATATGGATAAATGAGGTCATGCCTCCTGGTGTTATATTCGTGTTCTGCAGCATTTATATTTGTAAGTTCTCTATTTTCAAACAAATACATCAAACATTCAAAAATATACAGAGCATATACAGTCATGATGTTATTATTGTTAAAAAATGTTCGACAAGAGTCCTTATAATGTTTGTAATTGATTATTCTCATTACTCTTTTTTGTATTCTTGTTGGATCCCCATAAAAATTATTTCCTATCTCATGACAGATTCAAAATTTGCAAAGTGAAGAGATAAAGCTGCTTGCTTTTCTAGATGTTTACTGATTATTCTCAGTCCATAGGACACTTTTCCAAGCTTCGAAGAGATTTTCTCTATATGTTGTGACCATTTCAGCCATTCATCAATGTAAACACCCAAAAACTTTGTGTCATGCGATAACTGAAAGGAATTTGTTTGAAGGTGATTGACAATGTTTCATGACGAATTTCACTAGTTCGGACTTCCATTGTCTACTATATGAAATGATTTTAAATCCCTGAAACAACAGAAAAAAAAAGAATAATTAAAAATGAATAGCTGAAAATAACAATTATATCAAGCAAAATAAACCTGAAATGAAATAAAAGTGAAATAAACTACAAGTAAAAATATAACAATTGAATAAATAAAAACAAAATAAAAATAAAGGAATGAAAAAAGAAAATAAAAATATAAAGTGTAGAGATTCCAAGTCACGTTAGTTCACGACATTTCGATTGTTAGTATCTACAATCATCTTCGGGTGATGACTGGACTGATTCCTCCGAGAGATGACTATTTATAGGTCGTTCAAATACTTTCACTTATCCCTGCTTTCCATTTTCCGCTTCACTGGTTCCGTGGGAGATGACCGTTTTGGCGGGAGTTGGCCATTTTTCGCTTGATAATGGGTTTCCATATGTTGCGTATTTCTACGCTGGCCTGACTGAATACGATGTTGGACAACATGTATGCGGCTTCCTTGAATTTTCTCGTAAACCTTTGTTCCCCTCTGTGCAAGATCTCAGTTTGGGACCACTCGATGTTGTGTTGATGGGTCCAAACATGGTCTGCTATTCCTGATTTGCTGATTCCTGATTCCTCGCTGTGTGTGCTTCTTGTACTCGGCAATGCGAACATTCGATGGCCTCTTAGTTTCACCAATATAGGATTTTCCGCACTCACAGGGTATCCGGTAAATGCAATTCTTGGAATCGCAGTCCGCGTTTGGTGGCCTGGTTTTCGTGAGGCTGCTACGGATAGTGTTACCGGATCTGAAACAGGTTCTGATGTTGTATTTGGAACCAATTCTTCTTATCCTCTCCGATAATCCTCTGATGTAGGGAAGTGCAAGCACTGGTTGTGACGGCTTCTCTTCCTTGCGAGGCTCCTGCTGCCTTATAGCCAAAGTCTTTTCTACCATCGCTTTGGAGTAGCCATTCCGTTGAAGATCATTTTTGATGATGTCTAGTTCCTTCTCGAGACCTTCTTTCGTATTACAGAGCCCAGAAGCACGTTCTAATAGAGTCTTGATGATAACTCTTTTAGTCGAATGATGGTGGTTGGATTCGTGGTTCAGATGTCCCCTATGAGTGGGTTTTCGGTATACAGATGTTTCCCACTTAGTGTCGGTCCTCTTCACCAAAACGTCTAAGAATTCGTTGTGGATTTCCTTCTCCATTGTGAAAGTGACGGAAGGTCTCACGCTGTTGATGTGTTTCAGTAAGGCGTCTAGTTCAGTATTCCCATGGTTCCATATTATGAAGGTGTCGTCAACATATCACAACCAGACTCGGGGTTTCTTGTGGGCTTCTTCAATGGCCAGAGTTTCAAACCACTCCATATGGTGACTGGTGAAAGTGGCGATCCCATTGGCAGTTCCTCATATTGTGTGAAGAATTCGTCCTTCAGTTGGAAATAACAGTTTCGTACACAGTATCCTAGTATTTCCATAATTACTTCTATAGGTAGATTCGTTCTCTCTTTCAGGTTTCCGTCTTCGGATAGCTTTCTCTGTATGATTTGGAGTACTTCTTCGACCGGACGTTGGTGTAAAGGCTTTCCACGTCGAAACTAATTAGTTAATCTTCCTGTGTGACCTCAATTGACCCTAGTAGTTCGACAAAATGCCTTGAATTCTTCACGAAAGACGATGTTTTTCCTTGTAATGGTTATATTAAGGGAAGTAAAAATCTAGACAAGTTTTGAGTGGCCGAATCTCTGGAGCTGATGATCGGTCTAAGCGGAACGTCCTTCTTCTGGATTTTGGGTAGTCCATACAAGAGAGGGGGCTTACTGTGGTTCGGTGTTAGCCATGATCTTTCCTTGTCCGAAAAATAGACTTGGTGTTTTTTCAAAATCTGGTACAACTTCCTTTCGATTGATGCAGTAGGGTCCCGTACGATCTTTGTGTATCATCCCTTCTGAAGAACCTCTTCGATCTTCTGTTCGTAGAGAACGGTATCCATTACCACAGTAGCGTTTCCTTTATCTGCAGGTAGGATCTTGATGGTGTTGTCTCTACGTAGGCCGTTCAGAGCTCTTCGTTCTTCATTGCTGATGTTAGATGTTGGAACTGGTTCTCAATCCAGCTGTTCTCTAATTTTCCATCTGAACTCTTCTACCTCGGTCTGGTCAATAAGGGAACTGGTGGATTCCACTGCAGTAATTATCTCCAAAGTGGACACATATGTTGGCGTGATGGCGAAATTCAGGCCTTTCCTCAACAAGGATTCCTCTATTCCCGTGAGCGGGCGGGAACTCATGTTGATGACGTTGGCGGCTTCATAGTTGTCCTGTTTTCGGTCTGTATTTGGGCATTCCTGAAACACATCAACAGTGTGTTCATCACTTTCACAATGGAGAAGGAAATCCACAACGAATTGCCATTCTTTGACGTTTTGGTGAAGAGGACCGACACTAAGTGGGAAACATCTGTATACCGAAAACCCACTCATACGGGACAGTATCTGAACCACGAATCCAACCACCATCAATCGACTAAAAGAGGAACCATCAAGACTCTATTAGAACGTGCTTTTGGGCTCTGTAATACGAAGGAAGGTCTCGAGAAGGAGACCTTCAACGGAATGGCTACTCCAAAGCGATGGTAGAAAAGACTTTGGCTATAAGACAGCAGGAGCCTCGCAAGGAAGAGAAGCCGTCACAACCAGTGCTTGCACTTCCCTACATCAGAGGATTATCGGAGAGGATAAGAAGAATTGGTTCCAAATACAACATCAGAACCTGTTTCAGATCCGGTAACACTATCCGTAGCAGCCTCACGAAAACCAGGCCACCAAATGCGGACTGCGATTCCAAGAATTGCATTTACCGGATACCCTGTGAGTGCGGAAAATCCTATATTGGTGAAACTAAGAGGCCATTGAATGTTCGCATTGCCGAGCACAAGAAGCACACACAGCGAGGGGAAACCAGTAAATCAGGAATAGCAGACCATGTTTGGACCCATCAACACAACATCGAGGTTTAGGAGAAAATTCAAGGAAGCCGCATACGTGTTGTCCAACAACGTATTTAGCCAGGCCAGCGTAGAAATACGCAACATATGGAAACCCACCATCAAGCGAAAAATGGCCAACTCCCGCCAAAACGGTCATCTCCCACGAAACCAGTGAAGCGGAAAAGGAAAGCGGTGATAAGTGAAAGTACTCGAACGACCTATAAATAGTCATCTCTCGGAGAAATCAGTCCAGTCATCACCCGAAGACGATTGTAGATACTAACAATCGAAACGTCGTGAACTAACGTGACTTGGAATCTCTACACTTTTTATTTTTATATTCTTTTTTCGTTCCTTCATTTTTATTTTGCTTTTATTTATTCAATTGTTATATTTTTACTTGTAGTTTATTTCACTATTATTTCATTTCAGGTTTATTTTGCTTAATATAATTGTTATTTTCAGCTATTCATTTTTAATTCTTTTTTTTTAGTTGTTTCAGGGGTTTCAAATCATTTTATATAGTAGACAATGGAAGTCCGAACTAGTGAAATTCAACTGAAAGGAATTATTGAAAAATGATATATCATTTGGTTTTTCCTCTGCTGTTAGATTGTTTGCAAATAGCATCACTTCAGTTTTCGACTCGTTCAATAATAAATTATTTGTTTTCAACCAGTTTTGTGTTTTCTGAAAAATGTTACAACAGTTTACCAGTGAAGTAAAAATCAAAATAAATCGTATTGTACTAAATTATCAGAAATGACATAATGTGTCTCTTGCAGTGGCGTACGGAAATTATACTAAACAGACGAGGAAAAATTATGATAAAATATAAAGAATTAAACCTTGACAACGATGTTTTCGTTTCAATGCAATAATATTTCTGAGAATTTAGTGCCTACCATTATAGAATTGTACTATAGTAAGTTTTGACATAGATTTTTATCAAGTATCGGCCAGTTCTATTCGAATTTTAAATATATCAAGTTATGTGTCTATAAGTGCACTTGGCTTTGCATGTTGCTGTATATACAACCTTTAGCCAAAATTTCAAATATCGGTTTGTCAGCTTTATCAGCTGAAATGTTTTCAGAGGTATACCGAATTGTTATTTTAGATCTGTGTGATGTAGGTAGTTATTCGGAGTTGAAATTAATCATTCCACAACCTCTAGCCAGTAGAAAGTCATCTTCAGTTCAGACAGGTTGGAGCCTAGCTCCCTTACCCTTGCAGCTGATTTTTGTCAGAAGGACAAATGGATTCGCGACTGAGAGGTGGTGGCGGGATGAAAGTCCTCAGATATCAGTACCGCCCTTCACGGTGTAAACCTCTAGCCAAAAGCCAATTCGGTATGAATATATGATATCCGAAACTCCATAAGCATGTATTATTATCCGAAAAGGATTGAAATCAGGCTCTAGTATAGGTTTTATTGAGGTTGTTAGACATTTTTTGCAACGGTAGCCAGTTGGGTTGGCGTGAGTGGTTTGTTCCATTCATTCAATCGACCGTTAGGTGAAACGGTGGTTCAAGTTGTGAGGCCGGACTATCGATTTTCACTGCCTACCGCCCAAGCCGTGTTAGGAATCGCACGTTAAAAGGTAAGACCTAGTTAATCCTCAGTTCCGACTTTTGGGAGTTGAAGGAGAACATATTTCAAACAGATTGTTTCAAACAGATTATTATTACGAATCTGTCAACTCTAATTTGTGGTGATCTCGAGATGTTTTTCAGATATGTTTCTGAAACTTTCAGAAGATTATATAAGTAAAAATCTATTTGGAAAAGGATCAATTCTGAAAAGGTTGTCTCGAGTATAATGAATCCTCCATAACCCGCAATTATTAAAAACTTCAATCCCTTTTTACGAAATATATTTATGGGTTATTTTTTCAAGAGTTCTTACGTTGCGAGTTCTTCAATGATCGATGTTTCTCCATTTCAAATTGCATTATCAAGACTTGCAATTATTCCTGCTTCGTGAGGGGTAACAATAGGTTGGCAATTTAAAAAGGAGATTTTCAGAGTATATGTGTTTTAACAGGCTTTTTTCTGATACTAGATGTGAAAATATAACTATCTACCGTTTACCAATTTCTACTTATTGAACCTAAATTTGGAAAATTGTATGCTCTAAATAAATCAGTGTTTGATGTAAAAATATTGCCGTTCACAGTTCTCGATGTTTTATCATCATCTCAAATTGTATTATAAAGATTCATTTAGGTACTATTCCTGCTTCCTGGGAAGTAATACGCTTGCAATATAAAAAAGAGATTTTCAAAAAGTATGTATGCTTCAACAAGATTCTGATGCGGGATGATATTGACCTAACCTATCGTTCACCAGATGAACCCAGATGAAAAAACTGTGCTCTAAAACAACGATCTTGCTACCGTTGCTACCGCCATCTCTACGTTGAGTGCTGAAAGGACAACAAGAAATATCTGAAATAAAATTACCTTCAAGGCTGGGTGCAGTTCACGCTTGTTCACGGTTTTCTCAGAAATTATTTCGCCCTGCCATCTCTGTGTCAACTGCCGAAGAGATCAACATGACAAGCAGGAGTATTTCAAAATTACCTTTAATTCTGCTGGACACCGGATATATCAAGATCACGATTGAGTGGAGGTTATGAATGCGTTCAAACGTTAGTAACACTAACTAGATGATTACAGCAGGAATACGGCAGGAAGTTCGTGAATTGGTTCCAGTGCGGTTATTTGTTGGTTCTAGTTTCCATTCGAAATATAAAGAAAATATGATGAACCCTTGTGTGATACCGGAGCCTCCAGAAGATATTATTGGCGATGGACGATGGATGTCTATGGTAAGAAAAAGTTATTTGGAGAAATTCTTTATTAAATTCCTTTGTTTCACTATGTACAATTGGCATAACTTTTTGTGTATAGTACCGGGTATAGATTTAACGGTTTTGAAGATTTGTAATTCACAGATTTTATCCAAACAATCCTTCATGGAATAGCTATTTTTTAATGTTTTCCGAACAGAAAAGAAGAAAGACACATGTTTATGTTGATGATTAATGATAAAATGAAGGCATTTGTAATTATCGGATTGTATTTTTGAATGAGCTTTCCAACGTTTCGTCATCATAAGTAATTAGCATCTTCAGAAATACAAATTGTCTTTTAAATTCTTTGGATCCATAATCTCAGAAACTTACGACTGTCGCTCACCTCAGAATTCTCCATAATTCATTGGTTGAATCGCAACTGCAATATGCAATTATAGCTCAGGGAAGTGCAGCAGGGGTCCATCCGAAAAAAATATTAATTCTCCAGCAGCGTTTACTCAAAATAATATACCATAAAATAATAACTTACCCTTCGGATACTATTTTAGCTGAGAGAAAGTTACTAGATATAATGCAGTTGTATGCTGCTGTGAAACTAGAAACAATGTGAACAGAGTCAATTCGTTGAATTTATTTGAAAAGATAATAAAATCGATCCTTCGCATCACAGATCGGAGCGCAATCCACAGTATATTTGAAATTTAATGTAGGTATTATTAATAAACTGAACGTATTTAGATTTTTGTATAGATACCTATATGATATAAGCGTATTTACATAATTAGTGTTGTATTATTCCGATATGCACGAATGCACATTGAATAGTTGTTGCTGGCGATGGCGCCTGTGTAAGTAGTATATCCTTCTTTTGTTTTTTTATATGATGTTCACTGAATTCAGAGTATATTTTATCAACAAGCTTTATATAACTATGGCTTCTGTATTTCACTGTATGTAATTTGCATCAATGTACACGAAAATGAACATTATTATCATTACATTTGTTTGAAGGTGATTGACAATGTTTCGTGATGAATTTCACTACTTTGGACTTCCATTGTTTACTATATAAAATGATTTGAAATACCTGAAACAAGTAAAAAAGAATAATTAAAAAAGAATAGTTGAAAATAACAATTATATTAAGCAACAATAAACCTGAAATGAAATGATAGTGAAATAACCTACAAGTAAAAATATAATAATTGAATAAATAAAAATTAAAGGAATGAAAAAAGAAAATAATAAAAAATAAAAAAGTGTAGAGATTCCAAGTCACGTTAGTTCACGACGTTTCGATTGTTAGTATCCACAATCGTCTTCTGGTGACTTAGATTGCTCCTAGTAGTTCGACAAAATGCCTTGAATTCTTCACAAAAGATGATGTTTTTCCTAACAGTGGTTTTATTATTGGTAGTAAAAATCTGTACAAGTTTTGAATAGCTGAATATCTGGAGCTAATGATCCGTCTGAGCGGAACATCCTTCTTGTAGATTTTGGGTAGTCCATATAAGTGGGGGGGCTTACTGTGGTGAGGTGTTAGCGAAAAATGAAGTTGGTGTTTTTTCTCAAAGTTTGTTACAACTTTCTTTCAATTGATGTAGTAGGATCCCGTATGATCTTTGTATATTGTCCTTTCTGAAGAACCTCTTACGATCTTCTGTTTGTAGAGATCAGTATCCATCACAAAAGTAGGGTTTCCCTTATCTGCAGGTAGGATGTTGATGGTGTTATCTCTACGTAGGCCGTTCAGAGATCTTCGTTATTCATTGCTGATGTTTGATGTTGGAACTGGTTCTCGATCTAGCGGTTCTCTGATTTTCCATCTGAATTCTTCTACCTCTATCTGATCAATAAGGGAACTGATGGATTCCACTATTTCCAAAGTGGGCACAGATGTTGGCACAATAGCGAAATTTAGACCTTTCCTCAACAAGCATTCCTCTATGTCCGTGAGCCGGCGCGACGGGAGCTCATGTTGTTGACGTTGGCGGCTTCATAGTTGACTTTCTTTCTTCACTTTCTGTTGTGGGTATTCTCCATGTCTTGGCGGATCTTCAGGTACTTGCTTTCAATATTGGCAAAGATTGGTCCATGATCCTCTTCCAAGGTCTCTCTTCTTATTTCTTCAAATCGTTCTGTGGCATCCTGCATCACAGTTGACCTCTTTGAAGGGTGGTAATTAATTTGAGACTTAGTCAGTGCTCGGCTGGCGCATTCCAATATGCGTTTGGCTCTCTATCTCCTGGGAATGGCGATTTCAGCAGAACACCTTTGGGGATGATGTTGTCTCTAGCTCTGCACAAAAATCTAAGATGAGTTTCTCCTTTGGTAAGCTTGCTCGTAGTCTTCTCATATCCCCGAACCTGATCTCGTGAACCTTACTCAATTTATCAAAAACCAGATTTCCAAGAATAGTAGGAATCATTTCAATGAATTTTTATGCATCACTCTCTATCGAATAAAGGAACACGAAATTTTCATGGCATTCTTGCGTTACTTCCCGACTCAAATTACTTGAATAACTCAAATTATTATTTTCGAAAGAAAAATTAGTACCCACTGAATGTGTAATTCGATACTGGTAATCTTCGCAAAAAAATATCACCTTCTATTGCTCGATTCCTTAGTTTCTCTATCGCATTAAAGGTTTTGGAGCATAGCAACATATCTGATTTCTTTTTCTAAATAATATTTATCGACAATTTTACCTTCTCACAAGTAATCCTTCTCATGTGCCAGTATTTTATTAAAACAAATCCAAAAAATCAAAGAGTAGTGGGATTATCAAGAATTTGTTTGTTCTCTGGTGCACTATTGTAATAGTTCTTCATGAACAATTTATCATTGACATTTGCAATGATTCTCATGATTTTCATGAATCAGTCAGGATTGAAAGATATGTGACATTTATGTGAATATTTATATTTCTTAAATGTATCTAAAGTGATAGATACAGTAGGACATAGGTGAAGCACTTGCCAGAGAAGGGTAAAATGAGGTAGAAGCTACAAGAGAAAGAGCATGCTTTGATATAATCTTAACTTTTGACGTGTAGGCAAATTTGTAAAAAAGTTAATGAGAGCTGTGAGTTGTGAAGAATTAGACTGAAAATGAATTATATTTCTACATTAATTAAAACATGAGATTTTTATGTTTATTAGTATTGGGTTTAGTCTAATATTTGTTGGCTGTTACGTACATAACATGGTCATAACTTGGTTTTCCTCATACCTTTCAGTTCGGTTTCACTTTTTTAATACATTACACCTAGTTTTTCACACACTGATAATAATGAATGTACTAAGTTGAAAATTCGGTCACTTAAATATAATTCCTAAACCTGAAACGTTTTCCATATCTTCAGACGTTATGTCATTAATTTCAACAATATATCTTCAGAATGTCAAAAAGCACCGACATGGCCTCTCTTGTACTGGGTACAAACAATATAACGATATAACTTTAATCCTCTGGACCTATAGGTAATTTATTCAATACATCTGCAAGGAACCATAAGAGATACAAAATTATTGGAATACATTACAAATCATTGAAAATATCAAAATTGATTTTTATGATAGTCAAGTTTCATGTTCAGTTTCTTAAAAGTGAGTGAGGTCATGATCGAACCTTTGTATTACTTTTATGTTATGCCTTGCATTATTCCATCGGAGGAATTCGACACTATACATATATAGGAAGTGTCTAGTTTCACCAGTAAACACGTTCAAAGGAATTATGTTATTAAAGTAATTATCCTTGTCAGCGAGTTCTCACTCTGCATTCAAGTTCTATTCACGCTGTGCAAATTCTTATACAATTTCCATCCTTGTCAACAACTAGGTCACATTTAATATCTATTATGTTCTGCGAATTAGGTGGTCAGGTGGTCATTGCATTCACCTCTGCCACTAATAATAGTTCGATGTTGCATTCGTTTTCTTAATGTATTCAGCTATATCTCGCTGGTGTTTTGACTTAATTGGACATATTTGAAATGAAGTTTCAACATTGAACAAGCTATGTGAAAAGTTAGAATTCTGCCGAAAAAGTTGTATCATTAATATTTTCCATTGTCATTGAAACTTCCGAATCCCAGTTCATTCACGTTAATTCATTGGAATTTGTGAAATAGTAATTTTTTCCTCAGTTCAATCATGGTCCTTATTATTGAAGGGTAATTTCTGTCCAAATTGTCCATTTTTCCAAGTCTCCACAATTCACTGCGACTTCATAGGGTTATTGCATAACTTCTCACATATTTTCAGCATCTTTTTTATGAGTTACAACAAGTCCTTTGTTGAATGTTTGTCATATTCTTCCAGGCTTTGTCTGTAAATTGCTTGCCCCTTGTGTCTCAATGCCCCACATTCACAAAAGACATCACCAGCTATCTCTTTGTTGCATTGCCTGCAGCTGAAGTCTCTGTTTTATTGCTATTCTGTTCAGTATCTTGTGAATGGACAGAGATGCCACTGTTGATTACTGCTCTGTTGGAGTCAGTTTTTCAGTTTTTTTCCCAGGAGGAACCTTCATAGGAGTTTTGTCATGCCTGTTATCAGATATTTCACTGTGTTTTGCTTATTAGAGTTATTATTCAGTGCTTCACGGTATTCCCAGACTAGTCTTGTTCATCAATGCCCCAAAGTTGCGGCCTGGATGTCTAAGAATGTTGATCCGCTCATTTCGTAGAGACCTCAAATCAATATTATTTGAAGGGGGCAGATTCAATAGTGTTTTCAATCCAATTCATCAAATTTTAATATGAGAATATAACGTAGATACGTCTGGCCAGCAACAGCGCTACCTTTGACTTTTTTGTTCCAGGTTAATCGCTAATCACTTTTAGAAGTTCGTTAACAGTTGTACTTCTCCACCTCACAGTTTTAGATCTCCTAATCATCGTAACTTGGGTCTCTTAGTGCATTCTGATATAGTCCATCTAGATTAAAGGTGTTTTATTATAAAACTGAATCACATTGAATAACATTTCAGAGTACTATCTCATGCTCCTCTACAACTTGTGTAAGTGTGTTTTCTTAATAAAAATTGAGAATCAAGTTTCATAAAACATTTAAACAATTTTTTTTTTAATTTTACTAAATTGCTCCTTTATTTCAACGGAATATTGTTGATAATTTTTTGATTTCAAAATAATGTGGCTCCAAAACGAAAATCTTTTTTATTTTCATTGCAGATTTAACCAATCAGTTTTCTTTTCCAAAAACGTATCACCTCATTATTAAAATTAGTAAAATTTTCATATCGACTCCGAAGACACCTAAAATTCAGCAAGCAAGCTATTGAAATCCATTAGCCTAAGTACAATTTCAATGTTTCGGAAGAAACTCAGAAGGCTAAAGATGACTAGTTATCTAACCTAATTGATATATACGAAAATCATATCTTCTAAAATAAATAGCTTGACCACACCTTCTAATTAATCAGCCAGAAGTATTCAATCGCAACGGCACAGCCGCCAAGTTAGCGTCACCTGAAGTCGCCAACGTCTGTTGGTTCAATTGCATACCTACTAGATTTGAGGAAATTCGCGGTCATGTAATCGGAGCCCAAAAACACAACATTCGATCCAACACCAGAATACAGTGTCGACCTGCCAAAGGCTGAACCACGAAAACTCGACTGTCCTTCAAAGACAAACATGAGTAAGTAAGCACATCTTTCCGCATAAAGATGTGACCTATTGGATCGCCAAAAGAGTCAAAACACCAATATCAAGTATAAACAAGGCGATCCGTCGCAAAGCAAAGCTGCGACATCGACCCCCGAACGAGATCGTCCTTTGTCTGTAGCTTTTCCTACAATGCAATCAATCAAAACCAGAGCCCTCAATCAATATCTAATATCTGTATTTTTATCTATTGATTTTGTGCCATATAATGGTATGGTTCCATACAAGTTTTACGCTCACTTTCTACTTCTATTCAAATTTTCTCCGCCTTGTCTTTATTGATATTATACCATGAACGACCTTCGAAAACAAATTCCGAACAATTTCATATTTAATTTTTTCATTGTTACTGATTGTGAACCTAAGTTGTTTCCGGTTGAGCTCATTGTTGGCCCCATAATTACAAAAACTAACTTGATAGTAGCACTTTCAACTTCGTCTTCGTCAATCGAGTGAAAACCACCTCAAATATCAATTCGGCAAGATAAAGTAAATTCGAGAGAAAATACCAACGAACCCAGTGTGTACATATTGAAAGAGAAAGATTGAAAGACTAATATATAGGTAACACTTTATTGTGTACACAGTTTAAAAAATCAGAACACATGTTTCACTATAGAATAACTCAGGCGTGATTATACTAACTGAATTCTACTACTAAATTCTATAACAATTTCAATCAAATTACCTTTTACCTACTCAATGACTAATAATTTTACCTGAGTTTAGGTATGAACTAATAAAAAATTTACCATGAGAAAAACAAGTGTACAAATGGTGAACATGTAATAAACTAACATCAATTTCCACATTAGAAAAAAGATCGAATAGAGAGCAAGTATTCGATTATATTAGACTATTCAGTGAATTTTCAGACTTCTCAAATCTATTGATTTCCAAGCATCCCTTCCTCTTCCAAATGTTATATGCTATCGTACTGGTTGAACTCAAACCCATCTGCCAAAAAAAGGTTTCCAAATGTGGAATTGGCCTAGACATTCAAACAATTACCCCAATATTTTTTATATTCGGGAAAACGTTCTCCTCATTTGATAAATATCACACATATACGTTATGGAGTTTCGTCAAATATAAGCCAATTCCATCAAATATTACCAAGGATACTTTCAATTCCAGTGTGGTCAATGTGTTCAGCGACAGCTCTATATGAAATTTGTCACTGATTCCAAACAGTTTCTGTGCCATTGATAAATAATGTTTGTCTAGATACCGCCACATTTTCAAATAGTTATGAATGCACTTCCTTTCATATGTAACCCTTCTTTTCATGAAATTTAATCCAAAGTCCCATCCATACTAAGCCATACTAATTCCATACACACTAATTCCATACACAAAGAGTCACAGTCTGTGACTCTTTCACGCCTAAACCACTGAACGGATTTAGCTGAAACTTTACATAAATACAGCTTATACATCAGAATAACATATAGGCTACAATTCATTTTGTGAAATTTTGGTCATAATATAACGATAAGTATTATATAAGTTGAAAAAATTTCTTGCTCCCTGGGAGCTATCTTAGCGTACGCGGCCTATAATGTTGGAGTTACATGCAGATAATGTACCGTAAGATTGTTTATCTCAAATAGTTCCAAATAAAAGTCCGCGATAGCATATATCTACCTCTTATGTGATAGTCACTATATGCACAATACTGAGCCATAAATACAATTGAATTGGCTACTTTTTTACAATGTCAGTGAAATTTTTATAAAAATTGATACAATTGTCGTTTCAAGTATCCAATACAGATAAAGCATGTCTATTACACTAAGTAATTTGGACGAACCGTTCAGAAGTTATCACGATAAGATTAACTTGATATAACGCAGTGAGCCATTGCGCGTCGCGTCTACTGAAAGACGACGGAGGACGAAGCGCAGGGGTATAGGGGTAGTCTGAGCAATGAAGCGCCATCGCCGAGAACGCGATCTGAACGCGGGCAGACGCGAAATTTCTTTATAGGCAACATAGTTCGATTCTCGAAGCTATTCATTACTCAGGGCAGTTGGCATATTTTTTCAGTTACTTTATTTTTAAAGTGAAAATATAAATTTCTAGCTGTTGCCCGCGGCTTTGCCCGCGTTACAATATTTTTTCATTCACTCAAAACTTCAGGTTTCCGCCTTCAAAACTGACAAAATTCAAAACAATCTTTAAACCCCTATTTTTTCCCTTGGGTGTGGAAATTCCTGATTTCTTTTCTTGATGCTTATTTACGCTATACAAAGAACCTACCTGAATATTTCAGAATTCTAGGTTCAGTAGCTTCGGCTGTACGTTAATATAAAAGTATCAGTCAATCAATAGGTACCTTTACATTTGAATCCGTGAAGCTGTTTAGGCGTAAAAAAAAGTAAAAAACGTAAATAAATACATAACATTCATGCATCCTCACAAACAGTACGCATTTATAATGTGAGTAGGATTAGTAGGATTACCAATGTATTTGATTCTAATCCTTCCAGTTTTTTTCGCTGATGCTATTCAGAATGATTGACTGACACTTTTATTTTAACGTAAAGCCTAAGCTACTTAACCTAGAATCTTGAAACATGCAGGTAGGTTCTTTGTATAGCGTAAATAAACATCAAATCAGAAATTTCCTCCCCCGAAGGGGGAAACTAGGGGTTTGAAGATTATATTGAATTTTCCCAGTTTTGAAGTTCCAAACCTGAAATTTTGGTTTAGTAAAAAAATAATATAACTATTTTTTTAAAATGGTCTGTCACGAAACTTGTGACAAACCAAATTCTACGCGGGCGAAGCCGCGGGCAACAGTTAGTATTTTATAATATTCACAAGAAACATATTTCCAAGAATAACCTGAGAAACAGATTTTCATATCAATTGAACTTTTCAAACACAAACCCACAGTTAACAACATTTCAGCAAAACATGCATCTGCACATAATTTATTTTCACTCTCCGAATATTTTCACAATATTTCCACTTCAATATTCGAATGTCGACAGAGAAATTTACTGGGCATGTTAACAAACTCTTAAAATATGTTTTCAATACTATATCGACACATTTGGTCTGGCGGTTCTGAAAGCCAGAGCGATCTATTTTCACACATCTCAGGATTTTTTTATTTGAAATTATCAAGAACAAAGTTCTACGTTGAGCAAATATTTTTCAATTGTTTCAAAACAAACATTTTTCTAATGTTCCCTCAGATATTTCATGAGAATATTCATTTTATTTTACGAATGTTGCCAAATAAAAATTCAGCATAACTATATTTCAATCAGCTGAAATTATTTGTTGATGTTTTTTAAGAAGAATGGTTACCAGTATTTATTGAAATGTTACTTGCGTAACATCACATATCTCGTACAATGCAAAATCAAGAGATCTGTATTATTACTGAGATAACATATTTCTTCGCCTGAGTACATATACCTTGCAGCGTCGGATTCTTTGGAGGGCATTATATTTTTTGTTGGTGAAAATCCTATCACTTCTATACATTCGTTTTATTCCTACGCAACTGGTAAAATTGAATGATTGATATAAACGGAAATGGGCTTGATGACCTATGCATAATAATCCAAGAGGGAAATGCTGAATCGAAAAAGGAGATTGCTAGCTTAAAAAAGGACTCATGTGCGGAAATTCATGAAATATAAGCGTCAAAATAAAAAAAAAGCTGTAAGAAAGCTGTAAAAAAATATCAATCAGCAACAAACTGGTAAAAAATATGATTGGCCTTCTACTTCTATTTCGATACAAAAAATGTGGGAATTTTCTAAAGAAAGAAAGGAATCTTCCAATTTTAATAAGCTGGTAATTGAATGCTCCATAGGAAATTTTCTTCATTTGTATTAGATTGGTCAGCATAATTCAGATGAACCGAGGTCCATTGTAGCAGAAGTCGAACACTACCAACTGAAATCTAGAAATATCTCCTGGCGACTAACTGCATGAGAATAATCTATGTGTGTCTCAAGACTACTACAAAGAGGACTATACATTCTCTCCCAGCATATAAGGGCCGCTAAATCTAAATTCAAAGTTGTTCAGATCGCAATAGTTACTCTCATTACAGATAACCAGACAACGAAATATACCCCTTCGATCACCTAGAGAACCATTCAGTATTTATATGGACCGGTGTCACTTTTTGTGATCGTGATAGAATAAATAGTGTATTCGTATCTCATCGTTCACTAAAGAAACAGCTAGCATAGAGAAAAATAACACCAGATGCCAGGAAAAAAAATAATAAAAAAACTAACTGAAAATCATATTTTACCTTCTGCTATTATACACTGTACAATATCTCGTAGTTTATATTTTATCTGTTCAAATATAGGGTCATTCATTCATTGATTTGAAATGATGTATTTTTAGAAATGACGTAAGTATCATTGAACCTGTGTGAAACTTTGTTAGACCCACAGTCCGATCCTATAATAATACAGATCGATTCATAAGAGCTGATAGGGTTACTAGAGCTGGTGTTGCATTTCACTATATAAAAAACTGATTTCAATCCAAAATCTTATTGTCTCTATTGAGCAAGTGTCTCGACCAATTGTGGATCTCTGTTAATCATTCAGGACAAGAGACTTTACAAACCACCTGAAGCAAACATCAGTAGTCATTTCTAAAACTTTCGCTTCCATACTGTAGATCAAAAAACCGCCCCAAAACACTTACGTAAAATTCAAAGTAATGCTGTTGGATATGATGACATGCTTCATATGGTAGAGGAAGAATTCATTCATTACATTACATTTACCAGTACTTTTCCTTGAACGTGGAAATAGTCGAAATACGCCTTGGTCCTTCCTCTTCCAAAATGTTTTTCACCTACAGAATACTTGGACTTGCGAGTGAGGACATGCGAAAAAAACTCACACATGTTTGGTCCTCTTAGATTGCAGATTGACATTGCGTCATCATCATACTCCCTCCACGAGGATTCAATTTTTTGGATTTTCTTCTGACGTTGGGTGCGATTACAAGTCCTTTGTTGTTCAGTATTGGTATCTGCGATTTTCATTTATACAAAATGAATAGCGAAACTCACCATTATGCAGACGACACCCAAATATATTTCTCCGTCACATTAAGATGAAGAATGACAACCGTCTTCAAGTCAATGATTGCCGGAATCTTGGTTTAGGTTAATACTTATTTGAAACGTCAGCAACTTATGTAAAGCGTCGTACAATATTATTGGGAAATTGTATCTGAATCGTGATCATCTTTCCATAAAAATCAAGCTGAAATTATGCGATGATATGCAGGGTGTTTCCTGACTACAGTACGAAACTCCAGAGGATGATTCTTTAGGTCGTTTTAAGAAAAATAGTTTTTGAGAACATATGTCCGGAGTTGCTTTGTTTCTGAGATACAGGGCGTTGAAGTTTAATAAAAAACGGTATTTATGAAATATAAATATTCTTACACTAATTTGGTTGAAATTTGCTACAGTTATTCGAAATAATGAGGCGCCTATTTAGCTCTAACTGGATTGAAATTATTAGGTTCAGTGGAGTCTCAGTGGGTATCACAACCAACAATATTGAGCTATTACATCTAGGGTTGACTTTTTCTTTTGGAATCCATATTGTCTGTCCGACAATAGCTTGTTTTTCCCCCTAACTAATTAATTCTTTCTCTCAAAACTTTCTCCACTACTTTGGCAATTGGGAATATCAAAGTGATAGTCGATAATTGACAGGATTTGTTTTTCGTCATTTTTATAGAGAGGTTTGATGATCCCTTTTTCAAGTTCTTATGAAAATACCCCAAATTGAAAAATTTTATTTGTCAAATGAGTGGGATGGGAGCTTATAATGTCGGATACGATAACCTCGTATCCAGAGGCTTCACCATTATTTAGAGATTTTATGTAATGTTCTACCTCCACTTCGGTAGTATGGATTAAAAAGAAATTATTTTTATTCATCTTTATTTCTGCATCAGCATTGAATAGGTTGTTTGTTTCTCCTGCATTTTTTCCACACTTCCTAAATGTAGAGCAAACAAATTTGCAATTTTATGTTCGTCAGTTATTTTACTTCGATCTCATATGACTTTCTTTATTTTAGTATCTTTTTTGTTTTCTTTACATTTTTTTTTTCACTGACTTCCAAAGATTTTTATCATAAAGTTTGTTCTTCTCTATTATTTTTTCATTGTATTGTGTTTTTGTCTTGCTCATTAGTATGTTCAATTTATTCCTGCGTACATTCTGTTGATTTCCATGAGGTGTTTTTATTAGTATATTTGTTGCCCTATCAATACTTTCAGTTGCATAGAAATCGCGCCACTCCTGTTCTGAGAACTTCATGATTTGAAACTCTCTTTTTTGCAGGTTTTGTTTAAGCTTTTCTTCATTTCTTTCTATGAGAATAAATACGATGATTGGGTTGTGGTCAGTGATAGGTGTTTCAAAATTGATTGGTAAATTCCTTCTTGAAGGTTGAATATATATGATAAATACAACTACTAGTATTATCAACTTGTCTGGTGGGGCTATTTATACATGATAAAAACCCGTTTTCGCTAATGATATTTCGGTATTGGCGAGCAAAATCCACGTCTTATGAAAAAAAATTATTTCTATATGACCTGGTTCATTTTGAGTTTTTTTTTGGTTACTCAAGAAGATTAGCACGGAATTTATAAGACACGTAGAAGGTGGTATGCACAAAATATATTCAGGCGCATCGTTACACATAAAGACATGCCTGAAGAAGCTATTGTTTAGCGAAACAACGTATTGCGTTTTTGTGAAACTGTATAGTGAAAATCTCACAATGAAGTGTTTCTTGAATACGTTATGGATTTTCATCAAGTATTAGCCAATTCCATCACATATAAGAACGAAGTATAAGAATATCTTTCCCTAATGGAATCGGTAGGTGATAACAACAGGGGTTTGAATGTCTAAAAAAGCCTTCATGGCAGACTAATGGACATGAAAAAATTGCTCTCACATCACAGGATGTTTTCAATCAGAATCCATTAACGTGTACAATATACAGGATGAATCTCCATAAGCTCCAATTGAATATTAGGAAAACTAAATGAAAATTCAATGTGAAGAGTGAGTGATTTTTGCGGAATCTCCAATCGAAAATTGAGGACATTGTTTCCTCTTTAAATAATATATTTCCAATAATAAAATTCACTTATGAGTTAGAAAATAAAGGACAACTTCCATTTCTTGACGTTTTTGTAATCAGGAGCCAATATGGAGGGTTAGAATACGATGTATTTAGAAAGGAAATAAGCACGTACATGTATATTCCTGACAGCTCATATCACTGTGGACAGCACAAACGTGCTGGGTTGAATTTTCTAGTACATCGTCTTTTGACTTTTCCTCTAACACATGAGAGGTTCACAAAAGAAAAACGTACAATACGGGAAATAGCAGCCACTAACGGTTTCTCGAGGGGTATTGTAGATGACATAATGAGGAAGAATAAGTTGTAGATTAATTGTAGATGACATAATGAGGAAGAATAAGTTTAGGTTGAGAATGAACCAAATCTCGATTTTTAGAAAGGACAAAAACCAAGATGAATATATCGCAGTTCCATACCACTAATTCACGAAGCAACTTTGGGAAGATTTTCAAGGAACTAGGTATGAAGGTGATTTTTGAAACATACACAACAGAGCCTTTTAGGAAGTCCAAAAGACAAAGTCGAGAATTTGGAAAAGTCTGGAATTTACGAAATTAAATGTAAGGACTGCGATGCATATCGCTGTCCAATAGTATGGACAGACAAAAACACCTATTAGCACACTTGAAATATGGAAGACCTAAAAAATCAGTAGTCGCCCATCATATTTTGCAGCGCAACAGCTCTTGACTCTCCTCGATTGCGTTATTCCAAATATGGTCGCTTGTTGATCTTTGTTTCCGAAAACCGTATTGATGATCGCTCAAGACGTTGAAGCCTTCCAAATATTTAAGGATATGCTTGTTTACGGCTTTCGCAATGATTTTTGATATCACTGATAGCAAAGCGACTGGTCTATAGGTGTTTGAAAGAGTTTTCTTAACCTTTTTGGGAATAGGCTGAACGCGAGCAATCTTCCAACAAGAAGAAAAAACTTCTTTCTTGTAAGACAGGTTGAAAAGTTCATTTGCGCACTTTTTAAGTACGATGACGGTTACTCATCAGGACCAGACGCTTTGTTGATATTGAGCTGTTTCAAATTTCACTTGACTAGACGCTGTCGAAAAGTAATTTCCGGCATTGTGGATTCTAGTGTGGGAATAGTAGGTGGTGCCTTCCCCAGAAAATGGAGTGTGGAGTGGGACACAAATTGTTCAGCTAGTAGATTTGCTTTTTCTATGGCTGTTGTTAAAATTGAACCAACCGCTTGTGTTAGTGGTGGAATTGTGAATTGCTGATTGACAGCTTTAGCTACCGACCAGAAGAACCTAGACCCGTTGGGATTGGCAAGCAATTTATCCCTAATTCTCTGACTGTGGAGTTCTTTGCTTTCATTTATCTTAAGTTTGCAGCTGCTGTGAGCATGAAACAACCTTGTTCAGTTTTCGGCACTAGGATTTTTGTGCCACTGCCGGTATGCGAAATTTTTGGAGGCGATAGCTTGCTCGCAATTTTTGTTGAACCAAGGTTTGTCGTTAGAAGGTCGTTTCATCAAAGGAATATATGCATCCATGGATGCTAAAATAACTTAAGTGACTTCAGAAGCATAAGTTGATGGATCTTTAGAGCTGAAACAAACATCTAGCCAGGGGAAACTTCGGAAATGGTTTTGAAGATCCTCCCATTCAGCTGATCTGTAATTCCAAACTTTGCGCGGATCAGATTGTTTCTCAACAATTATCGGTAATTCACTCAACACTGAAATGAGTTTGTGATCAAAAGATCCTACTGGAGACCTTACGGTGACTGTATAAATTTCTGGATTGGTTGTTAGGTATGTATCCAGAAGAGTAGCATATTCTCCATCACGGTCAGGAATCCTGGTTGGCTCATTTATAATCTGAGTAAGTCCGCTGCTCATTGCAAAAGCCTCAGCTTCGCGACCTTTTTCGTCGTTGATATTCGAAAATTTGAGCCATTCTATATTGTGGACATTAAGTTACCGGATATGGAAATTTCAGCACTGGGATGATTGATTTGTAGAAAATCAATGGTTCACTTGCAAGTGAAGAGAACATTGACGGAGTTTGTTGAAGGAGTGGCTTTGGTTTCTGTGAATGCAAGAATATGAGGACTACTTGATTGCAGATGTTGGTGTACTGAGTTTATACTTTATACACGTGCAGAAAGGGAAACGTTTTACTTCACCTCGATGAGTTAGTTCGTAAATTCAAAGTATTTTTCACAAAGAAAAATTTTCTATTTATCGGTAACTTTTGCTCATCAATTATACGTTTCAGATGCTAAAATCTGCTTTCGCCTTCAGAATCGAAAAATATTCAATAGATTATAAAACGTTTTTTCTTCACTGATCTGTTCATTTCTGAACTTTTTCGCCAAAGGAGTTTTAAAATGTGAAATATGTCAGTGTTGTTGATTGACTTCTGAAACATTTCATGTAGTACAAGATGTTCTCTGATATCAGTCTGTCGCCATTTCGCCACATTACATATCTTTCTTCCACAGGGGTAGCCAAGTACACTCCTTTGTAAGAAGCGGTTCGAAATACACTTCTCTCCAGATATAAGAATATACGCTGATTTTTTGAGTTTTTATCTCTTGAAGTGGGGTTCGTCTCGTTTCATTCAACTTGATGTTCACCGTCTGATTGGGTTCTGACAATTTTGATCCTGCTGATGTCATCTTAATGTTCATTCTCACGTACTTTTAATGGTCTTGATGTTTCACCAATATAACTTTCCTAAGAGCACAGTATCTCATGTTATATTTAAAATCTAATTAATTTCTAATTATTGCTAATGTGGGTGGTTCAACTTCAGGAGAGCTGTTAAATATCGGCATACAATTTGACTGCAACTAATTTAGAATCAGTCGTTGCCCTAACCATGCGAGAGTTTAGACTTGTCTATTGAAGTTTGTGAATCGAAAATGAATATTTCTAGTGAATGAAATTTATGAATGAATAAATTTTGAGTTTTAAAATACTATATAAGATGCATAAAAAATGAAATCGAAAGACAGAGTTACATGAATGAAAATGACGTTAGTGACTTTTCATACTGAAATCTCCAATTGAAGCATCATAATCTAATCAATGAGCTACGTCATTTTCAACTGGAATAGCAAGAGCGGAAAACAGATCGGTCATAGAAGTTTTCAGTTATGTTTTAATAATTTTCAATCTCAAAAAGCTCGTTTCAACTGTCTCAGATATTAAGATAATAATTTTAGGACTTTCCAGTGGTAGGGCACACTTGCTGATTTTTTTAAATTATATTTCAGCACCGAGATAATATCATCGTTTTCTCGATAAAAGAGGCTAAATAAAAGTTGATCATGGCGATTTCCCCAAAATGAATATCAAATACAGCGCATCGAGAGGAAATGCTTGAAGAGCGCAATTCAAAAATAGTGAATTTTCAGTTTAGTTTAGTACTGTTTGAGAATTCATTTTTATATTATTTTCATCAATACCATAGAATAAAATGAAGTGGCTGATTTAATTTTTTTTCTCTTTGGGCCAGGCCCCTGCAAGAGCATGGACGACTGTCAAGACCGTCCTCCCTTAAGGCCACCAGTCAGAATTAGACAATTTTGAAACAATTAATGCATCATTCATTATATGAGAGTTTTTATTCCTAGACGTATATCTACTTCGAATATTCTTAACAAGGAAAGTTATTTGATTGAACATAGTACTTGGTCCCCTGATTATATAATGACGATGCTCAACGATTTTTATTAAATACTTCCTTGATAGCAGAAACTCTTAGTACCCGTAGCAAATGTTGGAGTATTTTTTCATGTTTCATTTATTATATAATCAAATTATAAATATAATAAATACTGTTTAAAAAACTTACTCGGTGAGTCACAATTCTTTCCAAACACAATTTGTTAAAAATCTCTGAGGGAGATATAACAACCAATTATAATTTATTCAAAATATTTACACAAAAGGATTTTTGTTAACCTGCCTAATTAAATGCAAACAAAGACTTCGATACAATCTTTTTATATTCAATACAGTTTTTGAGAGAAACAGCCGTCTATATATCACATTCTACCAAAATATTTTCGAGAATGATTGAAACATTTATAGTCATCGTTTCTGAAATTCAGAGTAATAAACAATAATTCGTAAGCTTGGGTGGAAATGAATGTTTCATTTATTGGAAAAATTCCAATTGGCGTTTACTAACATTCGCGAGAACTAGCAACTGAATAACATTCGGTTCACTAGAAATTCCTTTGAAAGCCTTGCAAAAAATTGATTCTACATGTATTTGATATCTAATCAAGATAATTTGAAATCGGAATACAACTAAATTAAAACCAACCAACAAACAAAGTAACCCAAACAAAGATAGATGCGTGGTCAAAGCATTTGCATCTATTGGGTAAAATAAACAAATGTAACGAAATGAACTTTGAATGTTCAAGACCGTCTCGGATATACCTACACAGTAGGTTGAATGGACTGACGCCTATCACAAAACAACCACTCCACTGGCTAATACTACGAACGGCGTTGGATTATATCCGACAGGCGTCAGTGCAGGAATCTTCACAAAAAATTTCCTGCATATGCAATTGGCAATACAACTGCAGTTGGTTAGTACCTCGTCCACTAGATGGAGTGACATTCTTGTTGTTCGCTCCATCTTAAGACAAGGAATGAAATACTCTGAAAGAATTTCGATTTTCAATTATGGAATATCATTGACTTTAGGTCGATGAAGGCCACTATCTTGCAGTGACGAGTGGCTAAAGAGTCCCAAACCGGTCTGCAGGTGTGCTTGTTCCAAAATTGAAGGTCGACTCTTTCAGTTGTATTGCCAGTTGTATTGTTAGAAATCACACGTTGAAAGGTAAGACCTCGTTAATCCTTAGCTCGCACAAGTTTCGACTTCTGACGGTTGTCGTTCGTAGGGCTGCGACAGGGATAAGGAAAAAACAGATTTTAAGAACAGTTTTTTTTTAATTGAATATGCAGAAAATTTTCTGTGAAGATTCCAGATATAATCCAACGCCATTCGTGGTAATAGCCAGTGGAGTTGTTGTTTTCTGATAGGCGTTAGTTCATTCAACCTACTGTGTAGGTATATCCGAGACAGGCTTGAACATCTAAAGTTCATTTTTTACTGCCTGTCTTCAAGCATAGCCCACTAACTAATAATAAAACAAACAAGCCTCTCCACGCTGGTCAATCAGAATTTAACTACAATCGGCTGGCGGAATTCTTTGTTACAGTGTCGGAGTGATCAGTTAAATTTTAACCCATGTGGTGTGTACATACATATACGATATTTTAAAGTTTAAAATTTTTAAAATGTCAGGTACTGACATGTTATTAAAAAAATAAAATTTCGTTCGTTCCTTAATGCGACTCTGTACAAGCAGCCTTGTCTGGGAGATCACGTGTACTATGTATAATAATATTTTGGGGCACTCTTTTGCTTATGAACGGAGTATAGTGTCAATAGTGTCTGTTGTTATTGATAAATACTCTATTGAGAGAGGTAATATCTATATAACGGATGTTTTGATAACCTTGTTTGTATCCAGTTGTTGTAAGTTCTTGACATCAATAGAAAAATAATTGGGAATTTGTCACATTTCTTGGATTTGAACTAGCTAAAATATTATTGAATTACAAAAATCTTTAATATGTTTCTACAAATAATCTATTTTTCTATTTATGATATTTTTAATTTGAGAAAGTCATAAATAGCTCATAGTGTACCTAGACATTATAACAGATTTTGTGATAATTTAGTGATATTCAAATTTTATACATTTTACTAAACAGTAAGCTTCATGAAGTAAGTTGAATCTATTTTACTGGTTCACTTTGTTTTCTCTTGATTGTTTCAGTCGCCGACTTATAGACTGATGTTTTGATACTTTCGCCATTTCTTTCAGTTTCATCCACTGAGGATAAAGGTGAAGAATGGAAACACAGTATATAAATATAATGACATTTCCTTCATTGACTTTATGCCAACGAAAAAATCTAATGTGGTCGAAAACATTTGTTATTCAGGTTTGACTGACAATTCTATCACAGTGAGAGGAAACACCCTATTGGTAGTGATAGTTCATGAAGACATCGCATCGATTGATCCGGTCAGTTGTTTTCTACTCCTTCCATTGATATTTTTCAAAATTTCATTCTTTTCATAATCGGTATCAACATGTTTTTGAATTGTTTGTTTCATGAAAATAATATGACTTTTTTATAATTCACAATACGTAACTGTGACACATCAACTTTACCTGCAACTTATGTAAAAATCATGTGCTCATATGGCTAAATAAATTTCCATTATCATGTTTGTGTCGATGAAGATGTCTAGGATGATCTTTGGACTAGAATTTATAGAGTACCTAAATAGAATGTCGCTAGGACATCTATCATAGGAAATATCAAAAGTTTTCTGTTGTATTAGAAAAATCATGACTTGTCCATTTGTTTGAAGGTGGTTGAAACTGTTTCATAATGAATTTCATTAGTTCGGACTTCCATTGTCTAATAGAATATAAAATGATTTGAAATCACTGAAAAAATCAACAAAATCAAAATGAATAGCTGAAAATAACAATTATATTAAGCAAAAAAAACCTGAAATAGAATTACAATATAATAGAAAACAAGCAACAATTGGAAATTGAACAATTAAAAGGAAAATAAAAATTAAAAGCTTTCAAGCCAAGTTACTTCACGACGTTTCAATTGTTAGTAGCCACAATCATCTTTTTTTATTAAAGACAAAACACAAACACTACAGGAAAATATTTAAGGCGTTCTCAGAGCGGTGTCTGTGCGGAAGTAGCGATTTACATTAGATTTGAATCGCTGGAAGTTAAATTCGATTAGAAAAACGTTCTCATTAACGCAGTTCCTCAGATGAAAGAGTTCTTAAAAAGTAAAGTTCGAGATGTTATGAGTTGAACCTCATAACGATGAGCAGCAGCAGACCGATATGTACCGATTTTGGTGGAATCAAATGTGCCAAGCCCCTTGAACTTGAAGAGAGACAAATCTCCAACCCCATACATGAGAACAATACTCCAAAGAAGAACTGATCTGAGCATTATAAAGTATCAAAAGTTGCTGAGGTGTATACAGTTTTCTAGTTCGGAATAGTGTTCCAAACTTTTGAGGAGCAGCCTTTGCAATTCCAGCGACATGATTGTGCCAAGACATATTAGTGTCAATTTCAACCCCCAACACACTCATGGAAGCAGAAAGCGGAGTTATTAGACCTGACATCATTATATCCTTCGTAGCCGATGACCTGGAATCCAAATGGAATGTCTAGACAAGTGTGGTGTCGCCAGCAAAGTAATATATTAGATTTTTTGGTTTTTCCAATAAGTCGTTTATATACAATAAAAAGAAAGTTGGAACACCAGCGTTGATGATGAAAGTATTCGAGAGACATCCATCGACGGCCACTTGCAGGGAACGTTTTTCTAGATAGCTGAAGCAAACTCTCATGCCACACACGGTCAAAAGCCTTAGAAATATCAAGCACAACAGCTCTTGATTCCCCATGTTTCTCGATTGCGTTATTTCAAATATGGGTGATAGAAGGTCGCCTGTTGATCTTTGTTTCTGAAAGCCATATTATTGATCGCTTAAGATGTTGAAGCCTTCCAAATATTTGAGGATACGGTGGTTTACGGCTTTCTCCATGATTTTTAATATCACTGATAGCAAAGCGACTGGACTATAAAGTTATTTGGAAGATTTTTTTTGTACTTTTTGGGAATGGCCGAACACGAGCAATCCTCAAAAAAAAGAAAAACCTCTTATAAGACATGATGGAAAGTCTGCAAAATACTGGTGCGAGTTCATTTGCACACTTTTTGAATACGATGACGGACACTTCATCAGAGCCAGACGCCTTGTTGATATTGAGCTGTTTCAAAATTCAGCTGACTAGACGCTGTCGAAAAGTAATTTCCGACATTGTGGATTCTTGTGTGGGAATAGTGGGTGGTGCCTTTCGACCGTAGATTGGGGCGCAAATGGTTCAGCTAGTAGATTTGCTTTTTCTATGGCTGTTGTTGCAATTGAACCATCCGTTTCGCTTGGTGACTCGACTTATTCCTTCAAGAGGTGTCTATTTATATAGATGACCGCACTCGAATGATCTATAAATAGTCATCTCTTGGAGGTATAAGTCCAGTCATCACCCGAAAAAGATTGTGGATAATATCAATCGAAACGTCGTGAAGTAACTTGCTTGAAATCTTCTGATATTTACTTTCAATTTCCAATTATTGCTTGTATTTTATTTCAATTTCAAATAATTTTATATAAAATTAGACAATGGAAGCCAATGAAATCCATGACTTTTTCAGTCAATACTAATTGAACATAATAATAATATGATTCAAGTAGTTCCTCAGCAATTTTTGTTGAGCAAACTTTCAACTCTGGTTTTGTTTCTTTCTTTAAATTTGTTTTTGGTTCTTTCTCACTGTGGACACTACGATGAATTTGTATTACTCATAATAATAATTTATTGTATTCGCAAAATCATTAAAATGTCGACAATGTCTTTTCCAGCTAAGTATTCTATGACTCAACACTATATTTTAACTAAATCATATATTCTCACTGAAATATTCTCAAAAACATTTTCATCGACTTCAGTCAATCAACTATCATTGAAATAATTTGTTGTTGGAGAAGCTCAAAAACTAATAAACCGATTTTTGAAATTCTTTCACCTGAAGGATCATAAAATATATCAGCAAGTAACATGGGCTGCTTCATTTTTTATTATTTCATCGAAAAAAGAAATATATCTACGAAAATTGTTGATGATACATGTGTATAGTATACAGTCATCAGTAACCACAAAAGGGGGCTAACAGACTATAAGTCTAACTATAACAGTTGTTGGAGAAGCTCAAAAACTAATAAACCGATTTTTGAAATTATTTCACCTAAAGGATCATAAAATATATCAGCGAGTAACATGGGCTGCTTCATTTTTTATTATTTCATTGAAAAACAAAATATATCTACGAAAATCATTGATGGTACATGTGTATAGTAGTCATCGGTAACCACAAAAGGGGCTAACATACTATATGTCTAACTATAACAGTTAAGTCACAGTGACTGCTTTTTGTTCAAATTATTCAATCAAAATATCCGTAGAATCGAAATATGATGACTTTTGTATCATGATACAAATGAAGATTGATTATGTATACCTATGTAAATTCCATTTTCATTCATTCGAATTAGACCTTCCACTTAGAAGCTACGACGGGTATAAAAAGCCATGGATTCCAGATAAAACTCAAAATTGCACACGCACGAAGCCGGATAACAAAAGCTACCCCCAACTGAAACAAAAAAAAATATTATTGTTTTCTTATGTCTATAATGAAAAAATGTTGTTTTCTCATCATTTTGATTTTCCAAACAATCGATCACACACACAATAATAAAAAACAATTATTTGAAAATTTGAAAAAATATCAACGAACTAAGTATGGACATATCGGGACTGAAATGGAGCAGCTATTGAAAAATATATAAGTAGATCCATGAAACCTTATTGGTGCTATTTCCCGGTGAACTAAAAGTTCGACAATATTGTCAAGGATAAATTTCAAACAGTCTGCACATGAAGACTTCAAGTATGATTTATATCATCGTCACATATGTGAATATGTAAATGTAAAAGAAAGACAACACTACTTTTATCTGCTTGAAGATTAACATAATATGAGTTTTCAGATGATTCCAGAGCCCAAAAACGTTGCATCCATGATTAAATGCCAGATGACACTGGTTTGATCTGGTACTAGGTCGGGTCATCGAATATAGGATCAGTCCGAAGTAAGCGGGTATATTCGAGCTTCCACTGCAACCCGCGAAAGTTTATTGTGGCCCACCTGATCATGGACATAACCTTTGAACTCTTCTGTCTTTATTAGCGACAACCCTGAGTAAGAAATGGCGATGATAACATGTCAAGCAGGATTATATTCGAATACATTTATGTAATCGATATGTCCCGTTGATTTTTCCCTTCGCCAAAACTAATAACATTGAAGGTTTTCACGATTTCGACATAAATAACGAAACACTGTAGGAATGATGAGTTATAGAATTAATGTGTGCAGATACTTCAATTCGAAATCGTTGATACAAAAATAGCAACACGAATTTTTTTCAGTCAGATAGATTATTCGCAATGTTCCATTTCTCGATTTACGTGACTGATAACAAATTCTGGGGTCTCAGTGGATCAGTCGTCGAGTTATTTTCAGAAAAAAAAATGATCGACCTAATTTTCTCGCCATATTCGTTTGGGATTCTATTAAGTATTGATACGATTATACTCGTATGTGAGTAACATGGGAGGAAAACAACATTGGACAAACACCTTCATGTTGATATTAACAATTTTTATTTTCGAGAAGAAAACGCATAGAATCGAAGCGATAAACAGATCCAAGTATATCCTAGGTTTCAATTTTAATTTTGACACAACAGAATACTTTCGTATTCGTACATAACATCACATTTCACGCATTAAATGAACCACTAATGACATGTCTCCATGCATCAAATCTATTATAACCCAAACAATCGAAATTCAATAACTTTAATGAACATGTACGCGAAAAAAAATGTTAATTTTATTGAAAAAATGATAATTTCAGATAGGCCATAACTTCTGATTTGAGAAAAAACCCAAAGTATGCACCATATGGGAAACTTATTTATTAAGAGTTTTTCGACTTATTCTTGATAAAAGTTTGTGCATCACCAAAAATTAAACATGCACCCAGTAAAACACACGTAATATACGAGGAGCTTTCAAATATTTGATTTTGAGACAAGAGTAAAGTACTTTTATTTTGAAACATTTTGAGAAATGTTATTGAAAAAAGTTGATCAGCATTGAAAAATACATCTAGATTTGAAGTCATGGCCATCTAATCGAAGTATTATTTTTTACCCATTTTTTTAAATGGGGACTACAAAAAATAAAAATTTGCTATAATCCTGTATTATTACGAATTACACAACTATGGTGTTAACCACGGTCAATTTTATTGAAGAGTAAAATAATCTTCGAAGTTTTTGGTGCAGTTATTTTTATTTTTTGTTAATACCGAAAATTACTCAAAATTATACAGTATTGTAACAAGAACTTGATATTCAATAGTATCAAATCACAAAACATCAGAATAAAATAGGTATTTTGGAACAAACTCATTGATTTTCTGGAGAATTATTTTGGACGAAAAAATCTCCAGAAAATCAATAAGTTTGAGAAGTATTTTGGACGAGAAAATCTCCAGAAAATCAATGAGTTTGTTCCGAATTACTTTATTTATTTTGATCTTTTGTGATTTGATATTATTGAATATTAAGTTTTTTAAAAAAATCTGTCAAAAAAATTTGTTTTTCCGTTAATCAGCTGTCGCCCCTTTTGAAATTTTGAGTAATTTTCGGTGTTAACAAAAAATAAAAATAATTTGGCACCAAAAACTTTGAAAATTATTTTACTTTCCAAAAAAATTGACCGTGGTTAACACCATAGTTGTGTTATTCGTACTATTACAGGCTTCTGAATTGAACCGTCGGATACAGAATGCTGTCTATTTACGGTTTTAGCAATTTTTTTTTCGTAGTACCCATTTAAAAAATGGGAACAAAAATAAAACGTCACTAAGATGGCCATGACTTCAAATATAAATGTATTTTTTAATGTTGATCAACTTTTTTGAATAACATTTCCCGAAATTTTTCAAAACAAGAGTACTTTACTCCTGTCTCAAAATCGAATATTTGAAGGATCTTCGTATATTACGTGTGTTTTACTGTATTTTGTGGGTGCATGTTTGATTTTTGGGGATGCACAAACTTTTATCAATAATAACTTTTTGTCGAAAAACCCTTAATAAAGAAGTTTCCCACATGATGCATACTTTGGGGATGACACTGTTCGTATTTTGACGTGTAGATTACAAATCCGAAAAAAAATCAATGCTCTTCACCATTCTCAGAGTTACAGCTCACCAAAATTCGAAAAATTGCCACTACTCAGCCTTCTTGTTACACCATACAAGCAAGAGAAAAACACAAGTATTCATTCACCATATCATCTTTACTTTTTATGTCCCTTTCTCTGACACTTTTCAGTTTACTGGTGATAAATCTCTAAATTTTACATTTTTGAGCGAACTCATTATTATGAAAATTCCAAATTCGAATATAAAGTATTTTTGCTTTCATTGTTGAGATGATCAGACAATCATCATTTATCTCATGAAACATTAACCACTGTAATTTCCAGAAAACTACAAAAATCTGCATTATATGGAAAGTTTCGTTCGAATAAATATCCTGCCAGGTAGCTAGTAAAATATTTTTTTCACATCCACTTCCCTCCACATTCTCCTCATAGACTGTGTATTAGCACCTAAAAGATGTGCACAGCTAACCAGTGTGTGGATCAACAAAATTTATATTGTGGTTCACAGTGACGTGTTAATTACCATATGTACCCAACTGATTCTAGGCTTTCCAACGATCGGATACTGGTGCGGTACAGGTTTATTATTTTATGTTTATGATTTTCATTAGCGTTTTTCTAATACCATCAGGAATGGAAACCATGAAAACCCTTTTTGGTATCCCGCTCTACACTACCATATAGCCATTGTTCCTCTACCGCTTAGTTGATACGTCAAAAATAGTACTTCAACCACGCCACTGAAGATGACTGCCGCAGTTGCAGTTGAAACGTTTGGAGATTGTAACCAAAGAAGGCCACGGCAAAACCCGGAAACTAACCAAAACATTGACACCAGCCGTGAAAGTCTACATTCCTATATTCATCCTCTATTATATTTTCTTTTCCCAAATTTAGTAAAAGTTTTTCTCACGCCATTTCGAACAAACTTAAAATGATATTGAACGCAATACACATCAGTTCAACGAAAAATAGATATTTTACTTTTCTACAATACTTTCTCCAATCAGACACAGCTTCTGAGGAGATATTTAATTAATTCATTATGAACTTCACTTTTGGGCGTGGGGAAAATTACCACTAATGATTTTGACTTTTTTTCTTCAATACTTCAACTTTTTGTTTTTTGTTATATCTGTACAAAAAGTATCATAATTCAATTTGCACTCTCTACTGCGATTGGTACAACGTTTTCTAACTTGAATTAAATAGGGAAATAAATTCTCTCTCGCTTTGACTGAATACGAAATTTCGATCAAATTCAGGAATAGGATTTTTATGAATCGCTCACGTCAAAATGGTAATTTAAATCAAACGAATTTCGAATAGTATAGTCGGTGATAATTATGGTATTAGTTTTTTTATTACTGATATTCATTTTTTTGTAAATTTGGAATCAATTGCCATGAAATATCCCTAGATGAATTATTTTTGTGTAACTTCATCTGTAATTGAGGTATTGGAAATATCTAGCCTCGAAGAACCATCTCCCATACCTTCCGTGGAAGCATTTTATCAAATGTTTTCTTCAATTTCTGAAGACTTGGTAGGATGTGTTCTAGGTTTCACTGTCAAACTACAACTTCGAGAGGGGCAAAATCTGTTTTCACTATATCACGTGGTGTACCTCTTGCACTGCAAGAACCCGTCAATACATACAATACATAGATCTTCTAGATTTCTCCAGTATCTACCTCCTATTGGGCTACCCCTCTTGTAATTTTGCCGAAACCTGACGGAAAAGTAAAACTGTGTCGACTCTAGATGTGGCGTTGATGAGAGATTGGAGAGATTGGTTCAAGCATATCATCCAATAAGACGAATCGATGATGTTCTTTTAACAGTCTTCAAAACTATCGACACTATTGCAAATTAGATTCATTCAAAGCATTACTCCGTTTGAGGGTCGATGAAAAAAGCAGCGAAACCCAAACTTTTTCAAAGCATCGCGGAACTTGCATCGATTCAGTTCTGAAATCAAAACAGACCCATCTGAATTCAATCGAATACTTTCTCTGAGTTTACGAGGCCTTCCTAAAACAGAACAATATTTCGACTACCTGATAATTCATGGAAAATCAAAAGATGAATTTTTTCAAAATCAACAAATCTAAATTTAAATTCCCAAGGGAAAATCGAATATTTGGATTGAGTTGTAAAACGTAAATCAAAATCAGCAAATCTCCAAAGAAAACTAATGTGGTGATACCTATTACTAATTACATATTATTAGCAGCTAACTTTACATTTTTCGACATTGTCTTATCCACTGAGGTGTTCACTACAAAGAAACCAACATTGGAAATGGACTTCTCGTTCGAACTTTGTAGCGACAGAGTGTAATACTGACAACAAATGCAAGCCCTACAGGAGTGTCAGCTGTGCTCAGTCATGCCATTGAAGGTTACGAAAAACCCATTTCTCACGCCTCACACTAACTTAGTAATGCGGATAGAAATTACAGTCGACTAGATCGGAAAGCACTTATACAATTACTTGTATGGTTGAACATTTTGGTAATAAACAATGTCTTTGATACGTATACTTCAACATAAGAAGGGTTTCGCAAAAGACTTCTCAATTGCTGCGATATGTCTCTTTTCTTGATGGTTTCAATTTCTCTTTTTGATTCTAGAAGGGCGAAGATAATCAAAATGTGGATTGCCTATTCCGAGCGTCTTTAATAAAAGTAAAGTCTTCAACTGATGAATTACTTAGCAATGACTGCGTTAGGTTAGTTCTAAAGTGAGTAGGTCTATTCAACCCTCCACCGCAACCCGCAAAGGTTCATTGTGGCTCACACCTATTTACACTCGGCCAAATAAACCCAGCTTCTTAACAAAGCCAATTAGTTAGTTATGGTGAGTGGTCTTTCAGGTCAAATGGTAAGAGTACGGTTCTGCCGAACTCCCAGCAGGGCAGGCACAGAGTATATGCTCTGCTGTTACATTATTTTCCAAACAGAGGTGACACACACTGTCTTCCGACAGTCCAAGTTTCTGCATATAATGATTCAAATGACAGTGACCTGTGAGAAGTCCTGTTAGGCATCGTAGTTCATCCCTACTGTAGTCCAACATCTGTTTGGTATCAAGCTTCAAAGGGTGAATAAACGCCTTGGAGTGAGCCAATCCTGGAAGATTCTGCCAGAAGTCCATAAATCTTCTTGTCATCCAGGTGTTCAATGTTTGTTTGGCAAAGCCTGAAGTGATGCCAATGGCAGATTCTGGTTCGATGAAGCTGCTTGCAGCACCCTCCTTTGCAAGGGAGACAGCAACTTCGTTGCCTTCCAGGACAGTATGGCCAGGAATCCAGACCAGAGACAATCTGTTAAGTATTCCTATCGAGGAGAGTCGTTTTTGGCAAATTGCTACCAATTCAGATGTTGCTCGGTAGGAACCAAGAGCTACCAACGCCGCTTGACTGTCCGAGAATAAATTTATTGACTTGTGTTTGAGGTTGGATTTATCCAATCTCTCCGTACACACTTCAATAGCGTAAATTTCCGCTTGAAATACAGTCGCATAAGTTCCTAGGCAGGTAGATATTTCTATCCTGGGTCTGCGACTAAAAACACCTGCACCAGAACCGGAAGGTGTTTTTGATCCATTTGTGAACCAACAACTATCTGCTCTTAATATTTCCTTCTCCCGCAGGATCCAGTCCTTTCTACTCGGAAATAGTACTTTATAAGGCAGTTCGTAGTTGACGGTTGGAGGCATAAAGTCAGAGGTCATTTCCAGAATGCTGTGACTTCCAGTGTCAACCAACAGTCTGTTGCACTCTGCATTAAATTGATTTGTGCAATTGGCAATGTGCACAAGTCTGTATGCAGTCCATCTAGCCTCTCTCTCCAGAAAAATGTGGAGAGAAGGTAGATCTAGAAGGATCTCCATGGCCGCTGGCGGTGTGGTACTGATGGCACCACTGATAGCCAGACAAGCCTGAATTTTGGCCGTTTTCTGTAAAGCTCTTGGCTTTACAGAAAAGTGATCATTGGTTTAACAATCATCACATAAATCCAGTGGATTTGTTTGGGACCTAAACCCCAAGTTTAACCACAAATCTGCATAAACTTGCAGATCAACTTTTCTTCTCTCGAGGGCATCAAGCAGACTATTCATCAGGAGCGACTAGAGAAGGGAAGATAGTACCCCACCTTGAGGCCGGCCCCTAGTGACCCTGAACCTAATGGCCTCTCCTTGAAAAGTCGTAGTTGCAGTTCTGTTTACTGGCATGGCATGGATCTAGCTAATTATGGTCGATTCTATACCCTTCCTAGCCAGAGACAATCGTATAGATTTAGATAGTGCATTGTCAAATGCTCCTTCAATATCAAGAAATACAGCAACCGCAATATCCTTGTTGTCAAGGGATTGGGAGATTTTATCAACGAAGTTGTTCAATGCTAAATATCTCGATTTGCAGGTTTGATAAGCATAATGGTGGTTATTCAGGGGAGATGCATATAATGCTACCCTCCTGATGTGCCCGTCCAGTATCCTCTCAAGTCCTTTCAACAGGAAGGATGTGAGGCTGATTGGTCGTACCGATTTAGGGTGTGGATTTCTCCGACCCACCTTAGGTATATATACCACCCTTGCTGAGAACCAACTGGGTGGTATATAGTTCCACGCTAGACTAGCTCTATACAATTTTGTGAGAATAGGTAAAATTATTTTCAGTCCGTTTTGAAGAAGAGCTGAAAATATACCATCCTCTCCGGGTGATTTGAAGGGCTGAAAAGACTTGATAGCCCATTCAACTGCCGGTGCTTTGCTACGCCCCAATCGTTCTTTTTGGGGCGTTTAGCGCCCTCGAAGATGGGAGGTCTGTTGTTATCAAGAGTCAGATTTTCAGGAAAGTGGTTTTCTATCAAAATCTCCAACGTTTCTTTACTAGAGGTCGTGAATGTTCCATCGGGTCGTTTAAGCGACCCAATTTCAGCAGTCGGCTCTCTAGAGAGAATCTTGTGAATTCTTGTGCTGCGAGGTAAATCAGAGATACTCTCACAGTATTTCTGATTTCCAAGACTCCCGTTTTGCCTTTCTGATTTCTTTGTTGTATATCGTTAGAGAATTTTTATAAAGCTCTTTAGTTCGATTGAATAATCGTCGAACGTCTTTTCTTTTCTAGGCTTTTATTCCACCAAGAAGAGTTGTGGTTATCTCTTTCGATCCTCAGTGGACAGTTCTCGTTATAGGATGAGATCACTGCTTCGCGAAATTGCGTCGCTACTATATACATATAATTACAACTGTGAATGGTAATGAATCCGTCCTCAAAGTACGATTGGAGAGAGTTTTTATTCCCACTGCAATCAGTAGATTTTGAGTCACGATATTCTACTATTGGTCTTAGACCTGTTTCAATATTGAAAAGAATATATCTATGGTCTGAACAGAAGGTTCAGTAGATACAGACCAATGGTGTATCTTGTTGCTCAGAGAATATGAGCTGATGGTAAAGTCTAATACTTCTTGCCTATTACTAGTGACAAAAGTTGGTTCCGAACCCTCATTAATTAAAGACATCCTTTCCCCTTGTATATAATCAAAGAGTAACTCACCTCTACGATTTATATTCGAGCTGCCCCACGCTGTAAAATGTGGATTAGCTTCACATCCCATAAGGATTTGTAGTTTGTTCCTTTTGCTGTAGTCGATAAGTCGTCTAACAGCTAGAGGACGTACAGTATCCGAATCTCCCGGAAAGTGGGCAGAGCAGGCGATAATATTCGTCTTACTCTTCTTGCCCGATAGGGAAATTTGAGTGGCTACCACATCTTGGGTGCAGAAGCCTGTAAGCAAAAAATAATTAATACTTTTCCTGATGACCAGACATGATCTGGGTTTCACCCCAGTTCACGCTATTACCTCACCAGGAATATTGCTCAGTCCGGTTACTCGGCCTGTATTTCCTATCCATGGTTACTGCAGGAAAGCAAGGTCGATTAGTCCATTCTTGAAGTTTTTTCCAAGGACTTATGAAGCGGACTTAACATGTTGTAAGTTTGCCTGCAAACACTTGAAGTTAACAAGTGTTGCCGAAAACTTAGAACTCCTCGACCCTAGGAGGGAGAAAATGGGGGGTCCTCAAGGACACCTCCACACTACTCTCCCGCGATCGAGGGATGTGTTGTCTCAGATGATGAGGTGAGGACACCTGCCGTTTCTGAGTTGCCATCTAGTATTTTGGATCCCCGTAGGTGGATTTCCTCTCGGCCCTGCTTTATTTACTCTAACGGGTACACCAGAGTGCCCGGGAGGGTGCCTGAGTTTTAGGGGGAAATAAAACCTGCCCAAAACCAAAATATGGTCTGAAACCCATCCTCGCCAGCACAGCCATGAACCCATCGTCTACAGCGAAGATCCATGTTTGACCAGGGTCCGAATTTCCTTTGTGGAGGATAGTCCACTCCAAGGTTGACAAACCATGATTCATTTTCCTCAATCTAGTGAAGACCTGTTCGGAGGTCAGTCTGTGACTGCCTCTGTCAGGTAGGTAAGCAATACAGATGTGTGGCTTCGGAAGTTGGTCCCCTGACGCATTTCAGGGAAGCGCACTCCCACGGTTGCAGGGTATTAACTACACTCGCAAGCCAGTCGGCACTAACCTGATCCTCACAGATGACCTGTAACCATCCAGGCCGAAAGACGCAGCTCTGGAATTGTACCAGTGGCCCATCATCTGGAATAACCTCCACAGCCGACAATATAGCCACCTGAAGAGATTCCAGCTGATTGGCCGTTAATGATGTAGTCCGATAATCAAGGTTCAAGATTCTCACCTTGATACCCGCGACAACCTTCCCATATGAAGGTTTTTGCACGTCAGGTGCACCCGACGATGCCTTAGATTCAGCGGTGCAGGGCTTTTTCGCCTCTGGTTTTGGTGAATCATCACTTGAGCGCAAACGTTTACTAACCTGCTCATGGGGGGTTTGTTCCTCCTCCTGAGACAGATTCTGCGTACGCCGGTCAGGAATTTGGTGCAAGACGGTTTCATAAGGTACTCCGCTCTTGAGGCGGCGACTCAGTCATTTCCTGGCTGCGCCGCTCAACCTTTTTTCAGGTTCAGTTTTCGGATCAGGAGTTGGAGAGTTGCGAAGTTCTCGCTCCTGATCTAAGCTTACAGAAAATTCAGTTGGAGTCGTAAGCTCCACATCCATCTCCTCTGTAGACTCAGCGTCAGCTTTCGACAATGTCAACCATGAGCTCCTGATTCATAAACTTTGTTTATACGGTGTTGATGGTCTAGTATTGTAGTGGCTCAAGAACTATATTACGAAAAGAATGCAAACTGCCAGTGATAATAATAATGATGATACTAATGGTCTTTATTGGGTGAAATACAATATAACAACCAACAGGCGAAGTTCAAAACTGCAGTTAACACTACAGGTTTTTTCTAACACAACCTCCACAGCCAGCTACGAGAACTGGCAGCAAAAATATAACAAATACAAAAACCAAAAATAGAAAAAGAAATACATTATAAACCTGATACCAATCAGAATTTGGATAACAAAAAAAAGAAAGTACATATAGATGAATTATTGGGTAGTCAAGTTTGTCCACCTAGTAGTTAAATTTTCAATTTTCGACTAAAAATACCTATTTTAAAATGTTTCAAATGAGGGGAATGTTTATTGTAAACTTTGCATATCTGATACGTTAATGATCGCTTGAAAAATTCATGGGTGTACATCGGAGGAGTTAATAACCCTTTGTGCCGTACATTCAATTTGTGTACGTCACTCCTAAATGTAATTTCATTATATAGATAAGTCGGAATTTTATTGCAGATAACCTTATGATAGATACACGCTATTCTCATGCCATCGTAATTACATCGGGTGTTTCCCAAAAATGACACTTGGGACCACTGTTGTTTAACCTTTTCATTAATGATCTGATTCGCCGCTGATAATTAAATAATTAAAATTGAGGCCGATACATTGATTTTACAAAATAATATTGATTGCCTATCTAACTGGTGTACGCAAAATGGTATGTGTTTGAACGCATCCAAATGCCATATTCTTTGCTTTCATCGAACACATCACTTTCGATTATAGGGCCCTACATTCTGCTTCCGAAACCAAAGATCTAGGTGTAATAATAGACTCCACACTTAGCTATAAATCACACATTTTCGCTTTATTTCATAAATCCATGAAGATGCTTGGCTTCATAAAAAGGGCCACCGGGGATTTTACTAACATCATCACTCTGCTATTAAATCTCTTCATTTTTCCCTGGTAAGATTTCATCTCGATTACTGTTCCAGTTTCCCCATTACATTACACAAAAATAGAAACTTAAGGCTGTACAGCAAATCTATTTACCATTTTCAGCTTGGACTGGTATATTGTGTTGAGTATTACTTGACTGCAAAAATTAGATTTGTTCATATTGTTATATCTTGTGAATTTTTTCAAACTGATCTATATTTTATCTTACAATTTGGTAACTTTCATTCTTATAATTTACTTCCAATTCACTACATTGCATCGACTTCTATAATACTTGTATTTGAATTGGGCCTGCTCCTGTATATATAAATAAATAAAATCTCCTGAATCCCCAGAACATTTATATGAAATACCTTAATGGGGCCGAATTCATATTGATTATGCTGGTTCTTTCGATATGCGTTAATCTAAAATCAAAATGGGCTGAAATAACAGTCATCAAGCATGATAATACCAGTTATTCAATGATAGCACTACTGAAAAATATTTTTTCTGTATATGGATATCCTCAAGCCATTTTTTCCGGTAAGTTCTCCAAGTGAGAAGTTCCATATGTACTGCAATGTCAATGGTATATTTCAATATTGTATCGCTCCCGAATATCCTGCTACCAATGATCTTGCTGATCGTAACGTGAAAACATAGTGAAAGACCAAAAAGCCATGAAAGAAAAAGTTCAGGAAATTTATGTTACGTTACTTAGCAACACTACTTGCCTCTGGCCATTCACCCGCAGAGGTATAGCTTAGAATTCACTTGGATACAATTTTTCCCTACAAACGACCGTATCAATAACAAACATTTATGGAAATTTGATGAAATGTGAAAATTTCACAATAAAGTGTTTTTGAATACGTTATGAATTTTCATCAAATATTGGCCAATGCCATCATATATTTAATTGGCATTACATTGTCAATTTAGACACATTATTCAATTGAGATCAACTTTAGTTGAAAGGTCGACGAAAAATGGTTTTTAAGGACAAAACACAGGCACTACAGGAAACTCCTTAAGGCGCTCTAAGAGCGGTGCCTGTTTGAAAGTAGCGATTCACATTGGATTTGAATTGCTGAAGATTAAATCCATTTCGAAAAAAGTTCTCAGGAAGTTTACTCCACATAAACACAGTTTCCCAAATGAAAGAGTTCTTAAACAGTAAACCTCGAAACGATGAGCAGCAACAGTCCGTCGCGTATTTCTGATATGTACCGCTCTTGGTGGAATCAAATTTGCCAAGTTACTTGAACACTTCCCGTGAAATTATCTATAGAAGAGAGACAAATCTCCAACCTTTCTTCGATGTTCCAGACTATCAATTCAGCAGATTCGGGGAATGCTTAGGAGCGGAGCTCCATACATGAGAACAATACTTCAAAAAATGTTTGATCTGAGCTTTATAAAGCATCAAAAGTGGCTGAGGTGTGTACAGTTTTCTGTTTTGGAACATTGTTTCAAGCTTTTGAGAAGCAGCCTTTGCAATTTGGTGTCTTTAACCCGCAATAAACTTATTACAGCAAAAAGCGGAATTGTTTGCCTTGACATAATTATATCCGGTTCAGAAACATTCATCTCTTTGGAGAAAACCGTTACCTGGGTTTTAGTGGCATTGAATTAAACCTAGTTACTTTCACCCTAATTTCAAATATGACTTCTGTTTCTACTCAAACATTCAATAAATATCCCACGAATTTCATCGAAATCCGCTGAATTTTTGGATACTTGGAAAATGAAAGATCAATAAAAGTTCATCCCGACTAAAAGTAGGATTTATTGGGCATTTTCGAATTTGATAATCCTCAAGAAAACAATACCTAAAAATGAGAATATGGATTATCAACATTTTCCAACCAATGCTCCTGCTTCAGTAACGGATGCTACACCTTTCGTTGCTTCTGGCCAACCCACTGCTAAATCCAAACAGTCCACAACTTTTGTTTTCCTGGATGAAATCAGCGCTACATCTAGACAATCTGGAAGAAAAACGTAAAAGCCTGCATGGAGTCAAGATTATCGAATGTGTATTCGTTGAACATTCTTTCATTCTTTCACTTGAGTTATTGTCAACAATATTTGCTATTTCCACTTTTATAATTTCAATTCATTCAAAGTTGTACTTTTTGAAATAAATGGGGGAGACTGTTATATCTTTCTTGTATTATAATTATCCCCTACCTAACAAATGACACGGGTGTTAAGAGAATGTCAAGATAGAAAATAAGTAATAAAAAAAATGTATTTCAATAAAAACTCTACCCACCAGCCAAAACAAAAGAGGGGGTAATTGCGTCTTCAGTTGGAAGGACCTGATATGTGAATCTGAGGGTCTACCCTATAGGAACTGACTTATTTAAAGAATTCTTTCACAGAGAATGGGAATAGCAAAATTGAATACGAGCAATCATTACACGAAAGAAAGAGAATTCAAAAGCCACTTCAAACGAGCCAGTCAATAGAAAAGCGTTCCTACCCTAGGAGAAAAATGTTACGAACCGAATGTTACGAACAAAACATAACACCAATATTCAGGCCAACGAAAATCATCAGAGAGAGTCTAGGGTCGCGAAGGTCCAAGAGGACCCTTTGCTACACTGAAGGTATACCAAATTCCTTGCAGCTGTGGATTGGTCTACATTGGAACCACGAAGAGAAGTATAAGTACTCGGCTCACTGAAGAGAAATTCTAACCTGGGGCACAACAAGAGTATCCACTTTATAGAGTTTGGAGAGGTACAAGTACTCGACAGAATTCAGAGCAATTACCCAAGACTATATTGGAAGGCAATAGAAAGTCAGAAACAAAATAATAATTTCAATCGAAGAGAAAAGGAAATTAATATCAATAAAATTTGGCTACCTCGCTAGCTCGTAAAAAAGGATCATTTGATACGATCGATAGAAATGAATCCGCGTCCACTAACAATGGAACAATACTGGAGACTCCAACTTCGAATATAATATTTCCTGTAGGGATAACTCGAGCACTTCGTCCTTTGCCTCATCGCCTTAGATAATGTCTACCGCAGTAGTAAACAAAACGTCAGGTATAAAAACCTGAATTCCATAGTCAACAAACTCAGAAATTTACTTCGATACAGTAACATCTGTTATTTATTAAAAACAAAGAGTATTGTAATTTCGATTGTTCTCGCTAAGTTTAACATATTTCAAAAAACCAATACAAAATGCAATTATTTCATTCAATTTAGAAGGGGAAGATAGTCTCTCTAACGAATCAACAGTGTAGGTATATATTATGTTTTTTCGATATAATTTCGAACCCATCCAAATTATGTTTTGAAATAGACAAATTATCACATTTGTGATGCACTGTTAGAAACCTTTGGTGTAGTAATGAATATTATTGGAGTTTTTTCCAACACCAAACCGTTATTTTAACACCTCAACACGTGTTTCAATGACTAAATGATCATCTTCAAGAGGAAGATCAATCTAAAGCATACTTACAGAGCTATCCTTATTTATACCATAGATACCTGTTTAAGGTACCTGCATCATGAGTGTCTTAAATTAATTCAACAATTTGCCTTATCTACTTGTCTTAAATCAATTTTACAATATGTCCTTATGTAATAGTCAGGTAAATGTAATAATTGAAATATTATAAGCTATATAATATTAATTTCACATATTGCCTTATCTCCCAGTGTATCCTTATGTCCAATACCTAATAGTATACTATACAGCTTGTTAAAATAATATTTTATTTATTAGATTTCCCTGACTATTACAGAAGGACACATTGTAAAATTAATTTAAGACAAGTAGATAGGGCAATATTGTGAAATTGAATATTATATACCTTAAAATATATTGATTATTAGGTTTACCTAACTATTACATAAGAACACATTATTGCTTGTTGGCTATTTTGTTCCATTCAGAAAATGCTTAATTTTGTGGGAGTAACATAAAATATATGAAACAATTCTGATTCAATTATGTCCCCTTCCGTGACTCGAAGCATGCAGACAACATTGTATTGGAAATATATTTTTTAACCTATTCATGAACAGTCCATTATTTTTTTCAACACACTTGAATTTGGTGTTGATTTATAACAGTAGAATATTAAATGGCCCTCTTGATGAATTTAGTAATCGGTGGTTTTTTGAATCATAAAAAAATGGCAAATATGAGCGGGAGCTTTGCAAGAATTATTATTTTCTTTTTCATTTCGAACAAGCCTACATCTTGTTTGCATGCTTAATTATATGATAACTTTAACCATCTTAAATTGGTGCATGTGACCTTTGTTGTTTTCATTTGATTTTAACTACTTTATACCGTATGCCTTTCCTTGTTAACATATTCATTATTTTGAGAGGGTAACCTAGATCATTTTTCTCGATGCTATTCAGATATGTTCTCATATCAGTGCGAGGACATCTTAATCTCACTGTAGCATACTCATTGTAGGATTATTCTTAAATAGGTATATGACACCATCAAACATATGAATCAAAGTATACTTCATAACATATTGAAAATAAATCACAAAACATGTTGAAAAGTGAAACTGGAATCTTTGGCGTAGAATAAATCCAAAGCAACCTCTTTTCTCAAATACGAGAACTGCAACACTCTTCTCAACACACATTTTGCCAGTCAAGATTTCAAAACTAATTAATACAGTTTATTGTATGATTTTCACTATAAAGGGTTTTACAAAAACTGCGACAATAGCTTTCCTCAGGCGTAAACTAAAAGTTACTTCTAAATTACAAATATTTTATACCCTAACATATTACCTACTTGTATGCCTACTTTGTAATTAATGAATCTACCTAAAAACGTCAGGTATGAATTCATTAACTATATGAATAAATTAAATTTTTCGAAAGTACCGTAATATACTTAACTTTTCTTACGCGGAAATAAACAGATCCAATAATGGCGAATTATCCAGTTCAGATTGATCGTTCATAAGATATTAAGAGTTTTTGAATGTTTTCATTTCCTTACTCTCCAACAGGTTAAGTTTCAAACCAAGGGGCTTGAAGTCATGGTTGAACTCATGTCCCTCTTTGATGGAATGAGTGATATGTGTGAAATTTATTTTTCCATTCTGGAAACTAACTATGAAACATCGGACACGACCCACATGATAAATAGTTGATACACTTCCGATTTTTCGGAAACTGAACTTTTATCTTTGTTATTCTTAATGTGCATGACTAAGTTGTTGGTTTTGAAAGCAATATCTACATCTTTGTTGTGCAGAAAATCTGAAATATTTGTAGTGGATTGGCTTAAGTAGGTTAAAGTTCTATAACTTTTATCTTCATCTCTTCAAATTGGGTAAATTACCTTCAAAGCTTGGCTGTATAACTTTTTTAATAATAGAGAATTGATTGGACTGCTATTGTTATCATTTTTGATGGCTATTTGTTTTATTATGTTCAGTTCTTCATTGAAATTCGCCTCTGACAAGGGAACATTTATCAGTCTGTGGTTCATACTGTTGAATGCTGCTCCTTTGTGCTGATACATGTGGGTGGACGAATTATGAATGATAATATCTGTATGTGCTGGTTCACGATAAATCGAAAAATCATGTTCGCTGTTAGTTTTTGTTATTGTCAAGTCTAAAAAGTTAATGAAGTCGTCCTTTTCACCTCCATGGTGAATGTGATAGAAGGGTTGTGAAACATACCAGGATATCATCCACATATCTATACTAATTCACGCAACTTCTTACCAGTGGGTTACTGTGTATTTTTCTCTCCAAATCGTACATGAAAATCTCTGCCAGAATGGGACTAAGTTGGTTTCCCATTATGAGACCTTTGCAGGCTGAGTAAAATATTTCATTGAATTGGAGGTAATTCAGTGACAAACAAACCATAAGTAAGTCTAATATTTAATATGTGTGATTGATGACTTGTTTACTTTATGGTGATTCATAAAACCAGTCTTATAAATAAAATCTACCAGTGGTACTTAGACAGAAGTGTTTTTATTCATTTCATTTTAGAAGTCTAATTCCTTTTTCACTACCGGATTGATAAACCTTTGGTCCAATAGATTCTTTACAAAAGTTTCATTCGGAGCAATACTGGGAAACAGCTTCTTTACATCGAATGAAATCAATTTGGCATTATCTGGGAGTGTGATATCTTGAATTTCATTGATCAAATGGTATGAATTCTTCAAACTGAATTTCGATTTGAAATTGGTGTGGTTTTGAGTAATTGCGATGAGTTTTTCGGATATTTTAAGTGAAGGAGCTGTGACAAAAGAAACTAACGGTCTAATCGGGCAGCTATTTTTGAGTAATTTAATCAACGAATGAAGTTTGGATGGTTATGGGTTCTTGACTAACGATCTGAATTTTTCTGTTTCATCCATGACACGATGAATATTTTTCAGAGTTTCCTTGACTTCTTTCTGATAGAAATGGGTGGGATCGTTTCTGAGACTATCGAACATGCCAGCGTATTCTTCTTTGTTCATGGCTATGACCGTTTCGCCTTTAACAATGTTGTTTGCTGTCGATTTCTCTTTTATGGATTCAATTAGTTTCAATTCCGGATTGAATCTACCTTTATACATCGTTTCAGACTTTAAAATTTCTGCAGCAATATGTTCATTGGCGTAACATGTCCCCATCAACGCAATATCTGTATCAATTCCCAAAACTTTTGAATTTGTATAATTTATGTTGGGTTTAATATTGTGATTGAGACCTTTTTCCAATAGATAACTTCCATGTTCTGTGAAACTGATGTTCGTAAGATTGACTAATTTGTCAAAGAACTTTTTCTTTTTCTTCGGTGGTCTGTTCCGAATTAAAACATCTAATTTCTTTCTGTGCGTTAAAAACTTTTTATGTATAATACCATCAACTCTATCACGAATATCTGAGTCCAGGATTTGTAATTCAATGTAGTGGAGTTTACAAAATAAGTTGTGTATGCATCACTTTGAGATAGATGTTGGCGACTTCCCTTTTGCTGTACTGTATTTTTCTTTCTATTTTTGTTCATTTAATTTTTCCGTTTCTACTTCCTTCAGATGCAGCGTGGCTTATGTTATTGGTCTTCAATTGAATAAATCTGGGGGACAGTTCTTCTTTCAAACATTGGTTAAAAAACCAAATGTTTTAGTTTAAAATGGAACACTTCAGAAGTAACTTTAAATACCACAAGGCCAAGAAGCCGATATCGACTTTCTTCAATAATTGAATAAAATTGGCCGATACTTAATGAAAATCCATATTAAAATTAATTAATACAGTTCATTGTATGATTTTCACTATAAAGGGTTTTAAAAAACCGCGACACGTGTTTTCCTATACAATAGCTTTCTCAAGTGTGATAATTCGCCATTATTGAATCTGTTTATTTCCAGGTAAGAAAAGTTTAGTATATTTTCGTTACTTTCAAAAAATTTGTATTTTTTCATATATTTAATGAATTCATACCTGACTTTTTCTGGTAGATTCATTAATTGGAATGTGGGCATACAAGTAGGTAATACGTTAAAGTTTAGAATATTTGTAATTTAGAAGTAACTTTCAGTTCAAGCTTGAGAAAGCTTTTGTATAGCGAAACTCGTGTCGTGATTTTTGTAAAACCCTTTATAGTGATAATCATACAATAAACTGTATTAATGAGTTTCAATATGAATTTTCATCAAGTATCGGCCAGTTCTATTCAATTAACCAAAATTTCGTCTTTGGGAGATAGAATGTCACAGAAAACTGTTTTTCGAATGTTTCTCATTTGTGAGAAAATTTCACCTTAAATGTTATTTCTTTTGTAGCTAGATACCAGCCCTGTTTTTCTGTTTAACCATTAAAATCCTTTTTCGTCTATGTAATTATTACCTAATGCAAACATAATAATTTTTCAAATATAAAATATAAATCTTTGAGAAATAAAATTGTTTCAACAAATTTCCACTTCATAATTCAATAATGAAATCAGTTCACATCACATTCAAAAGAAAAAAGAAAAAAATAACTAAAATGAATATTCTATATATCCCACATATCCTACTGACATGTCTAGTATTGCCAGGTCATTTTCATGCCTAACAGAAGATTTTCTTTGAGAAAAACAGTGAAAAACATATTTACTAGATAGGGGAGAATGGGGCAATAATGGTCAGTGGGCAATGGTAAAGCATGAACGCGTGTGAATTACGTCTCTCTCGTCACTGCTTGCGAGCGTTAAGCGCCCTGTGCTGATATTCCGCACGCGACGTTCGTGGAGAGTGTTTGTTATTTTCGAGCCAAATTGATGTAACTTCACGTCTCAACGAATTAACGAGGTAAGATGTGAAATATTCTTTAATCCACGTAAACGCTATCTTGTTATTTGAAACTTTATTATTATTATACTGAATATATATTTGTTTGTGTCGAAAAAAGGTTGTTGAGGGTTATCGTGGTCAACTGACCACCATTGCTCGCAAAGTTATTATGAGTGTCGTATGGTAACCAAGTCTAATTAATTTGTTTTTAGATGCCAAAAAAAAGATCCAGAAAAACGCATAAGGCTGCATGGTCTTCAAAGACGTTGGATAAGGCTCTGATGCTCATGGCTAATGGAACATCTATAAGAAAAGTCGCCAATCAAATTGGAATTCCATTTTGTAACCTGCAAATTCGAAACAAGAAGAAATTGTTTGAAAAAGATGAAAAGAAAAAGATTGAAATATTTACGGTTGCACATATATTCAAGTAAGAAAACTGGCTTATGAATATGCAGAAAGTTTTAAATTGCCACATGATTTTAATAAAAATAGTGAAATGGCGGGACAAGCTTGGCTTGAAAGCTTCTTAAAGAAAAATGGGAACCCAGAAGCCACTAGTATAACGAGAGTAACGGCCTTTAACAAAACAGAAGTTTCACTTTTCTACAAGAAGTTGGAGAAACTCATGGAAACCTATGAAGTTACCCCAAAAATATTCACAATTGTGATGAGACAGTCCAAGTCCAGTCAACCGTCCAAGATGCGGGAAAAATACTAGCCCCAAAAGGGATCCCTTACTAGTTGAGAGGAAGGCAAAACATCTCCGTTATGTGTACGATGAGCACTGATGGGTCATTTATACCCCCAATGTTTATCTTTCCAAGGAAACTACATTTCCCTCCTCTGGAAAAGATGGCCCAGCTGGTGCTATATACCGCTGCTCATAGAATGACTGGATCAATGAAACCATTTTTTTTAATGGCTTCAACATTTTACAACATTTGATAAACCTTTATGCAGAATAACCAGTCTTGTTGATACTAGATAACCATGCGAGCCATGATATTTACAAGCACTGCAAAGCCCACAACATTCACATGCTATCCTCACCACCAAACACCTCCCATTAAATGCAGCCGTTGGACGTGACGTTTTACGGACCTCTCAAGGCTGCTTACAAAAAATAATTTGATTGCTTTATGAAGAGCCACTTTGCAGAACGAACAACTCCATACGATGCTGCATCGATGTTCAACAAAGCATATTCGAACGTTGCTTCTATAAGTGAAAGAGAGTCCGGATTTAAAGTCGCTGGTATTTTTCCAATGAACTCAGATGTATTCACTGATGAAGACTCTTTATCTGCTGAAATACTGCAAGATTAACCAATGGTTATTCAAGATAACGAAAGATGTTCTTTCCTTGAGACAACTATAACTCTGACATCCCAAGAACCACTGGCGAATAGATCAACACCTGTACAAGAACCCCTGGTGGATATTGAACAAGAACTTTGCAACAACGCCTAAACAGGAACCACAGGTGGTTGCATCAACATTTCTTCATCTGGGAAAGAAATGCCGCCAAAAAAGCGACCAAGGTTTGAAAATTCCATCAAATCAATTTTTCTACCAAAACAATATCTGTTAGTACAAGAAAAAGACGAGAAAAGGAACATTCTACCATTCTGTCCTTCACCTCAATCAAAGACAGTCTTATAGAAAATAAAAACAAAAAGCTGGACAAGATTTTCAATGAAAAGAGAAAACCAAAAAGCAAAGGGGAGGAAATAAACCAAAGGGAACAGGTGAAGTATTGAAAAGGCTAACCGGAAAGTTATTAAGGAAGACAATGACTCGCATTGACTGACATAGATATTGAGGACCTTTGCGTAGGTGATGATGATGAGGACTTAGAAAATATTTGTCTTATATGCGGAGAATTTGGCCAAAACAACGAGTTATGGTACCGGTGAACTTTCTGTGGGCTTACTCTGCTTGCACTGGTTGGGATTCCGCTACAGGATACATATGTGACATGTTTTACGCTCTTTTCACATTACATGATTTACCGCGTGCGGGAAAAAATCGCCCGATTTTTAATCGTGGTTTGCTACTTTTCACATTGAACGATTTACAATCGTACATTTTTATCAGTTCACTGGAAAATGTGGTCTGGTTAAGTTATAACAATGGATCGTGAACAAGTTATTGCGTTATGGATACTGTATCGGCATCGGAAAAGACAAAGGCGCAATCGCCTTCACTGGATTCACCCAATTAATCAGAGACGAGAGGAAGTCGGGATGTTCCACACATTATTTGAAGATCTTAGAAACGATGACCAAAAGTTTTTCAACTACTTTCGTATGTCAGTTCGCTCCTTTGACGAGTTACATGGGAAACTGAAGAGTGTTCTTCAACGACAAAACACGCAGTTCAGAAACTGTATACAACCTGTTGAAATGCTGGCAATATGTTTAAGGTAAGCATTAAAATACAGCTTTGTTATTATACCGTTTGAATGAAAATGCCATTGAAGTTAAAAGTACATTTAAGTTTTGCGTTTTAAGTGACAAATTGTTTTATCATATTTTGCTTCCGAGTCTACCCGGGGTAGCGGAAGCCTTGTTATCACTTTCGGGAGGTGGAAAAAAATAATAAATAAAATATAATAAAACCTTTTGAATAAGCAAATATACTTTATTTAATTTAAATCAGAATATATCAGAAATATATCAAAATATATCAGAAATCGAGGAATCTTGTGAAGGAGAAATAGACGGACTATTCTCAATTTCAGTTTGTGAAGAGTCGCTGTAACAAAAACCCTGTAGGTACTGAGGTGCGGATGATGCATCCGGTTTGGATTGTGAACCTGATTGATTTTGCTGTTCACATTCATATTGAGACAAGTGAAGCTGTTGTACGCTATTTTGAACGTTGCACGAAAAACTAGGATTTGCATATTGTTGAGGTTTAAATAGAGGTTGTTGAACATGGACATATGCTTGCGGTTGGTTAACGGGAGATGGCTGAAGCATGTACTGAGGAGGTGGTTGATAAGATGGCACGGAAGAGGGGTACTTTGATTGAGGATGAGGAGTTTCCTTTAGTTTGTTTATGTTTTCTATTACATTTAACACTCCCACTTGAAATTGAAGAAATTCACTGTTGGAATAGTTTGTCAAATGAGGCATTAAACTCTGAAGGAAGGACATTTTACTGCAGGTCGTTTTAGGTTCCAGAGCTTTGAGCATTTTCAATTCGAACTCATCTAGTTTCTTTCGTTTTCTTGTTCCTACGAGCTTGGATGGCAGGTTTACGTTGGTAGAAACTTCAGGTTCACCAGTGGTACCTTCAGGCTCCTCATCTTCTTCGAGTGTTCCTGGTACAGTTTCTGTGTTCAAGCTGTCGACCGTATCTTTTTCGGTGTAGATCTAATTCAAAAATTGAAGTTGGTCTGAAAGCACATATTTCTTACGTTTTTTAGCCTCAGACCCACTTTTTTTTAGCAGATTTGTCATCTCTTTTTGATTTTGCGAATCAATCTCGGAGGTTAGTCCACCTTTTCACCACTTCTTTGCCTGTAAAAAAATACAATGAATTCAGTATGATAATTAATGACAATGTTCAAAAAATACAATGAATTCAGTATGATAATTAATGACAATGTTCAACTTTATTTCAGATATTTGACGAGTGGCTGTACGTTGACGGATTTGCACTACAGCTACAGAGTTGGAATTTCAACAGCAAAAAACATAGTTGAAGAAGTATGTGCTGTGATTTGGTCAGAAATGCGAGAAGAGTGTATACCGACACCAACTTGTGATATGTGGCAGTCAATTGCTTCCAACTTTGAAAGTATCGCAAACTTTCCTCACTGCCTTGGAGCTGTGGACGGTAAGCATATAAGACTGACCTGTCCGTTTGACTCAGGATCAATGTATTTTAATTACAAAGATTACTTCTCCATTGTCCTTATGGCTGTAGCAGACACAAAGTACAGATTTGTTTACGTTGATGTAGGGAGCTATGGTAAAGAGTCTGACTCGTCTATATTTAAGAGGTCCAAATTGTGGAAATCAATAGAAAGTGGTTCTACACCATTACTTGAGGAAAAACTTCTTCCATGAACAGGGAGTCCTAAAATACCATACTTCTTTGTTGGAGACGAAGCATTTAGCTTACACAGACATCTACTGAGACCCTTTGGAGGGAAACGCTTAACAGTTGAAAAAAGGATCTTTAATTATAGATTGAGCAGAGCACGAAGATATGTGGAATGTGCGTTTGGCATCCTGAGCAATAAATGACGTGTGTTCCATCGCCCTATCAACGTTCAGCCACATTTTGCAGTGCTCATCGTCAATGCGTGCATCGTATTGCACAATTATGTACGAGACAGAGACGGATCACAGGCCTGGTAGATGTATCAGGGGAAAGCACTACACGAGGAGGCTTGGAAGCAAACAATATCAGAAGTGTGCTTACCTCATATTTTTTGACAGATGTCGGAAGTGTATCCTGGCAAATGTCTAAAGTATAATTTGTCATATATGTGAAAATAAATAAATAAATCAAGATTTTTAATGAGTTGGGTGTTTGTATTAGTAATAATTAAACTTTATTGAAAACAAGTACAATAATACAAGAATGAAAATAAAAACTAGGTATTTCACCAATATCAGTCATTCAAAAAACTTAATTCTAATAATTTTTACTTTAAATATCTTAACTTGAAAATGGCCTCATAGCCGAAATATATGTTAATTTTTTATTTTCATTCTTGTATTAAATAAATGAAATAAAAATAAAAAGTGTCTCTGTTGTAGATAGAAAATCAAGTGGAGTATAAAATACATACAATACAAATATAATAGAAAGTTAATAGGTATAGTACTTACCAAATGCATTTTTCTCTCCATCGCTATTGTTCTCCAAACCCGGATTGAGTGCTAAACATACTTCTTCCCAGGCTTTCCTTGTTGCATTTCTATCCTTATAAATTTCTAAAGTTTCGTCCCATAACACAGGTTTTGCTTGAACTAGCGATATCAAAACTTCAGCGTCAACCCCTTCCATAATTTGCAAAAAATCCACCAAAACTGAACGCAGTAGAAACAACACTGGGGACAGTTCCCGTACGACTGAAAACCGTCTAGTGCGCAAGCGTGCATAAGGTCACGTGGGCCACTGAGCTAGAGGACGATACGGTAGCCGTGCGGTTCTAGTGGCACTGGACGGCAGGCACACGATTACAACACAGGCACATTTTGCAATGTGAAAGGTCTCGTGCTCTTCTACAGTCGATCAAGAAAAATTGCCCAGGTGATTTTTCCCGCACGAGGTAAATCGTGTAATGTGAAAGGAGCGTTAGAAGTATTTCACCATCATTGTCAACATCATGGCTACCATTGCCCTCACGTGCGTACAATGGTGGTTTCTGTTTAAAAATCTGCACTGTTTCATTTTTGTACCTATCAGATGAATATACTCCAAATATGATTATTTTGATCTCAAATTATAATAGTCATTCAATGTAGAATTGGTATGTTATGTTTCTAATGAAGCTATGATTTATATTTTGAGTTTTATTCTGAAAATTTGTGAACTGACCATCATTAGCCTATCCTCCCCTACACACTTCATGGTAATTTTCACTATTCGTAGTCATTTGATCACTATTTTAATAAGTGAACTGCGTCATCAGTAGATTTCAACTCCCAACAGTAGACCAGTATCTTTAAATCAAAAACAGGGGATCCACTTCAAAAACGTTATACCTGACAACACTGCGCCCCTTGTGAAATTTCTTTTTCATCCGTTGTGGATTGATTTAAAATATTTCGCAATCTAAATGAATTATGGATTTCTTGTGAACAATTCGATTTTGTCGCTCACAGCATTGAATGAGCGCACAATCACAAATATCTTAACATCAGTTGTCTTTAAGCATTCCAAGACAGTTATCATAACCTAACAAACTGAATATCATCAATTTGTTCTTGAATTATGAATGGTGTTCTAACATGATTTTGCGATTTTGTTTTATATATGTGTTTGGAAATGAAGTCAATATAATTACTGGTGTTATTCATTTCACAAATGTTTCAATAATCAAACTGTATTTTTTGGAGAGAACAAAATCCGAGTTGGTCGGATGAAACTTGTAGTAGCAAACGTTTCGTCTTCTAGTGCAGCAGACATCATTAGTACTATATGCGTTGACGAAGATTGCTGAGACTTCGAGATATAACCATCGTTCTACAAGTGCCCGAAGTTCCATTCGATCACAGCCTTCCAGCCTGGATTTTGTTTGCTCTAATCGTGACTCCGGCTGTGAAAGCGCATGTTCTTATATTGAATTTTTTTTTCAGCACAATCGTTTCGTTCAAGAAGCCAAAACAAGCGAATCTGAGGTGCTTTTTATAGGTGATTCGATTATACAACAATTACAGTTCAGCACACTATGGACCGAAAAAATTAGTGCTCTACATTGCTTGAATTTTGGAATAGGTGGAGATAGGTGAGAACTGAAAATTAAAAGCAGTTGATTTTTTCATTTTTTGAAATGTGAAAGTTTGAAGCAAACCTTCAACACATGAGGTGGACAAATTATCGAAGGGAATGGGCTTGATGCATTTCTATATGTCTGATCCCAAACCATTAGCCACTAGTTTCCAGTTATGAAAATGAATAGTAATGGAGTTATCGAATACTCAATGCAAAATCTGTTTTTTCAGGAGACAGTAATAACTGTTCAGAAAGAAGTTAGCCATATTCCTGTTTTCCATTTCAAAATTTGTGTTGTGAGTAACAAATAGGCCAAACAGACGTTAGATGATAATTAATTTAGATTGGTAAAAAAATTAATCCTTGAGTTCTTTGTAATCCAGACAAAAGTACTTGTCCAAAAGATTGGAAAAAGGAACTAACTATTAATCTGAACTCTTCATTCAAAAATGATTTTAGAAATAAGCTTTCAAACTGATGCTGACCAAGTTTCAACAGAAAAAAGATTAAAATATAGAAAATACACGGTTATCTAACGGTCAAGATAAACGGTTTGGAGATAAGTCTGCCAAATTGTTATGTATCTCTATACCTAGAAGTATCCCAAACCTTTCGATTTCATTTGCAGGCAACTGTAATGCTTTTTTCAATAAACCCAATAATAGAGATACTGATCACATGTCACTTTCAAAATAACAATTTTTTTGGCTCCAGATGATTGAGCTCAAACAATTTTTATGTTTTTCATACTCAAACTCATTTTAGATACCGGTTCACAGATTATGATCACTATCCATTTATCAAAAGTCATATATGAAAATTTCATGCAAATAGGATAAAAACATCACCTCCCATTCAGACCATGTTCTAAATTATGTGGCTTACATAATACGATTCGAATAATATATAGTAATAATAAAATGCATCGACATTATCCATGTACCCCCCAATAACATTTTCAAGCTGTTTATAACAAACTATTCATATATTTTTACTAGCAACTTTCACCAGCGCTCACACGAAATATTTGACGTATACCTTATATACCTTATACCTCCATTTTTTCCAAATGAAATACTGCACATGTTACTCGATGATAATCAAATTTTCTATAGGTGAACATTTTTTTGAAGTAGATTTCATCTATTACAAACAAACAAATCAGTTTCTTATTAGTTCAGATAGATTCTGATGAGGAGGGTATTAATCTGTTTTCATGTAATTTATCAGAAGATATATCAACAATAAAGTTTCATATTAATAACACTGGTTATCTATTACTTGTGTTAATTTGTTATGATAGCACAATCTCTGAGAGTTCATTGCCAAAATTCAATATTTATATAAAAGTTGAACACATAAATGGTTTGAATATTTCGGGAATATCGACTGAGTTTTCGACTTGATTGCATCAAATATATCATTATTATAAACTGGTGATATTCCTTTATTATTCCTATATAAAACTAATATATCAATCGTAGTTGTTTATATTGTAATTATTTCAACTTTTTCACTTTTCACATCATTCGAGAAAGACTTGTTTTGTGATTGACTTTATTTAATTCCAGTCAATTATTTGTTGGTGTTCCACAGTTTTTTGTGGTTTGCACCAACTTTGGAAGTGTAGCACAATAACGGGAGAATAATACAGAAACTGGAACAAAACGAACAGAAATAAGAGGCATAAAAATTTTTGAATTCAAACAAATATATTTAAATAAATAATATTACTGATGTAATGAATTTACCGAAAGCCTAACAAATAACAAAGAGTCTTCTTGCGTAGAAACGGTAATAAAATATGGTGTTCCTCAGGGCACAGTCCTGGGGTCTGTAGTTTTCAAAATGTATCTCAATGATTTGCTGAAACTATAAGGAGATGTGGTAAGTTTTGCTTACAACACAGCAATTATATATGTACACGAGGATTGACAATCTATAAAAAAAAGCCGAAAAATAATTCAGGAGTTGTTTAAAAATAGGCTTTCAACAATGAACATCGACAAAACACACTTCATACCTTTCACCTCATACGTGAAGAACTTACCAGAATACGACGCTCTTCAAATAGATGGCAACCAAACAATATCAATGGTCCCACATAATAAATATTCGGGAGTATTCATAGACTGTAATTTGAAATTGGACATCAATATCGCCTTCGTCTTGATAAAACTACGAAGTACATCATCAAAATTCAAATATTTAGCAAATATTTTAAAAATTGATCAGCTACGATTATTATATTATGCCCTAGTTGAACCCCACTTGAATTATTAAATATTAGCCTGGGGAGCGGCAACTAATAATTATACCAAAATCTGGAAAAATACAGAAGTGGATCATTAAGGTAATATTCAAGAAACCATATACTTACTCCACTAAAGAATAATACCACGAAATGAAATTATTTGATCTTCATCAATTATATTTTCCATCTGCTGTAATGCGACAGCATGCCCACAGAAATACACTGATAACCATATATCATAACTACAGTACACGTCACAAAAGCAATTCCTCTCTTATACCAAGACTAGAAAAAAGCACCCTACAAAGAAGTTATGTCTACTTGAAACCTAAGTTATATAGCTTGATCACTCAAGAAATGAAAATATACAATTCCTGTAATTTATTCAAATCAAAAATAAAGGAATGGATGAGCTCCCTATCACGCCTTTTCATCCATCAATAGATTGATATGGAAAACGTATATTACAGTTTGTTATAATAACAAAAAAAATTGAAATTGACAACAATTATTTACATAGAAATTATTTCTTTATAAATTACTATAAGTATTTTTTCGATAATCTTCCAACGATATTTTATATTAACAACAGAATTTTCAAATTTCTAACATACTAATTTTTATATTTTATACATTTTTTACTTCATATTTTGTTTTTATATTTCTTTGAATTTACATGATATGATATCAAGATTCTGGATTCACGTAGACAATTTTCACTATGGTCAAGGTTTGCCTTTTGGTATTTTGTCTACTTTGACCAGATCCCCGATTAGGATAATTATACGCATCGCTTTTACTTTTGTCTGTTTTAATAAAAAAAATATTTTATGATCTCATACCACTTCAGAATATTTACTCATAGGTTAGTTCTTCCCAGTACTTGCCTTGTTGGGTAGTTTTTTTTTTCACCGTAGTGTGCGCTAGTCAGGCCCTATCCCCCGAAGCCCCGATACATTCGGAAGGGCGCGCCAGCATTATCAACCAATGACCACTCACCACACCGTGGGGTAAGTGATCATTTTGGTCCGAGAATCATGTGCCCTGAGCAAGCGCAGTGAGCCAAGAATGACAGCCTTCTGCGTCTGTGCGGCTAAGATTTCTGCCTTAGTACGGCAAGCCGGTATGATTTTGAGATTCGAGAGTAGAGATGACATCATAGGACTCCAATAATCAGAACAACCATCTTGACAGAGTGATCTGGATAAACTCTGCGGAGTTCGAAGAGAAAATCTCCATATTTTATCCGTTTTTCCTCCTTTTTTTTGACGATATTATTATTAGTATTTTTTTTACCGTGGTGTGCACTGGTCAGGCCCTATCTCCCGAAGCTCCGATACATTCGGGAGGGCGCGCCAGCATTATCAACCAATGATCACTCCCCACACCGTGGGGTAAGTGATCATTGGGTCCGAGAATCATGTTCCCTGAGCAAACGCAGTGAGCCAAGAATGACAGCCTTCTGCATCTGTGCGGACAAGTGTTTTGCCTTAGTGCGGCAAGCCGGTATGATTTTTAGATTCGAGAGTAGAGAGGACATCATTCCACCAGTGTCGAAAACTATACCGAGTTCATCAGCAGCTCGGGCAGCTGCCCTAAAGAGAAATGCTCCAATTCCTGCTCTCTCATGGTCGCGGACCACGCAGAGAAGGGGATCCGAACTCCTGACAACTTTACAGGCTGTATCCAGTACCATTCTGTCATGTAGACACTACAAACTCAAAAGTCCACAGCCTCCCTGTTGTCGGGGGAAGTACAACCATGGAACGGAGGATTTGAGATGCAAACTCCTATAGAGATGCATCTTTACGTTGAGTTGATACAGCTTCTCCCGAGTCCACTTCACTACTCCAAACGAGTAGAGTAAAATTGGAACGGCAAGCATATTTGTTGCAGCAACTTTGTTCTGCCCCGACAATTCCGATGACCAGATCTGTCGAAGTTTGGGCTGATACTTGCCGCGGAGAGAGTTTTTTACTGCTGTTACCTCTTGTGAGTGGCGTTGTTCCACCCCGAGGTAAGTATACGTCTCTCCGGCATCCAGATGGTGTAGGATGGTTCCATCTACGAGCTGCACATCATCTCTGTAGTCCCCGCATCGTCCTCTTTTGAGATGGACCATTGCACATTTGTCTATCCCGAATTTCATACCGATAGCATGCGTGTACTCTCCTACCACCCTCAAGGACTGATGGAGATCCTTCTCTCCAGAGTCATAAAGTTTAAGATCATCCATATAAAACAGACGGGTGACCATGTGCCTACGGTTTCCGGGGGTGCCACAGTTATACCCTCGAGTATTTCTGAGCGCAACGGATAATGGCAATAGTGAGATGCAGAAGAGAAGGGGACTGAGGGAATCACCCTGAAATACACCCCTTCTGAAAGTGACCCACCCTGTTTGGGCTCTTGCTTGACCATATGTTATGGTGAAGCAATTTCGCCAAAGTGGTATCAGTTGTTCAATGCATCTCACTATGTTATCGGGTACCGCAAGGCATCTGAGCAAATGCAAGATGAACTCATGCGAAATTGTATTAAATGCCTTACGGTAATCGAACCAGGCCTTAGAGAGGTTACGCTTATATTGTATCGAGTCCTGCGTTACACATCTATCGATGAGCAGGTTCTCTTTACATTCAGCGACTCCTCTCTTCGACACTCTGCTCATATATCCGTTCGAACACTCGGTCAACTGCGGTGAGTATTCGTGTGTATAAGATGCTTGTAAACAACTTATAACACGAATTCAAGCATGTTATCGGTCTGTAATTCTTAGGAATCGATAAATCTCCGCTTTTGGGGATAAGAACGGTCCGCTCCTCGACAAATCAATCCGGAATCGACTGCTCTCCGTCCAGCCATGAGTTAAAAACTCTGGCCAGATGGCGGTGGGTACTTGGTAGTTTTTTCCACCAATAAGTGTTCAGACCATCTGGGCCTGGGGTAAGTGATCATTGGGTCCGAGAATCATGTGCCCTGAGCAAGCGCAGTGAGCCAAGAATGACAGCCTTCTGCATCTGTGCGGACAAGTGTTCTGCCTTGGTGCGGCAAGCCAGTATGATTTTTAAATTCGAGAATAGAGAAGACATCATTCCACCAAGGACTCCAATAATCAGAACAACTATCTTGACAGAGTGATCTGGATAGAGTCTGCGGAGTTCGAAGAGAAAATCTCGATATTTTATCCGTTTTTCCTCCTCTTTTCTGACGATATTCATCTCGCCAGCAGCTGAAAACTTCACGACAAATATCGTCTTGGTCTGGTGGTCGAGAAGGACTACATCAGGCCTATTAACCTGTATGAGCCTGAGGGTGGAGAACGAATAGTTCCAATAAATTCGGCACTTCTCGTTCCCCACAACAGATTCAATATCCCTCGGAGAGTAGGGCAACACCGGGTCTCGTCAATACCGTAAGAGTACCGTAGATGGTAGTATAGCACTCTCAGGGCCGCGTTATGTCGATGGATACAGGCCGAGACCGCATATGCTGGACATGCTGATAGCAAGTGCATTAGGGTCTCGGGCGCCTCGCGGCAGGCCCTGCACCTTGTGTCAGGAACCTCTATACACATCACGCGACTGCGGTAGACTAAGGTGTTGAAGACACCATCCTGGCAAGCCATGATGAACCCCTCAGTTTCCGACTTCAGCCCACTCGACCTGAGAAAAGCGAAGGTCAGGCGCTTTGATAAGCCAAGGTCTCCAATGTTATTGAAGAAGACCCCATGCATTGGCTTATCCTTGTGTTTCTGCAGAAGTAAGGTGATCTCTGCGGCTTTTATCTGAGCTTTTTGCTGAACAGGTTCCAACTCGATAACAGAGTTGTGGTCACCACGTTCAGTGTCGAAAACTATACCGAGTTCATCAGCTGCTCGGGCAGCTGATCTAAAGAGAAATGCTCTAATTCCTGCTCTCTCATGGTCACGGACCATGCAGAGAAGGGGATCCGAACTCCTGACGACTTTACAGGCTGTATCCAGCACCATTCTGTCATGTAGACACTCCAAACTCAAAAGTCCACGGCCTCCCTGTTGTCGGGGGAATTACAACCGTGGAACGGACGATTTGGGATGCATCATTTTTCGGGTCTTTACGTCGAGTTGATACAGCTCCTCCCGACTCCACTTCACTACTCCAAACGAGTAGAGTAAGATTGGAACGGCAAGCATATTTGTTGCAGTTACTCTGTTCTTCCCCGACAGTTCTGATGACCAGATCTGTCGAAGTCTGTGCTGATACTTGCCGCGGAGAGAGTTTTTCACTGCTGTTACCTCTTGTGAGTGGCGTTGTTCCACCCCGAGGTAAGTATACGTCTCTCCGGCATCCAGATGATGTAAGATGCTTTCATCTATGAGCTGCACATCCTCTCCGTAGTCCCCGCATCGTCCTCTTTTGAGATGGACCATTGCACATTTGTCTATCCCGAATTTTATCCCGATAGCATGCGTGTACTCTTCCACCACCCTCAAGGACTGATGGAGATCCTTCTCTCCAGAGGCATAAGGTTTAAGATCATCCATATAGAGCAAATGGGTGACCTTGTGCCTCCGGTTTCCGGGGGTGCCACAGTTATACCCTCGAGTATTTCTGAGCGCAACGGATAATGGCAATAGTGAGATGCAGAAGAGAAGGGGACTGAGGGAATCACCCTGAAATACACCCCTTCTGAAAGTGACCCACCCTGTTTGGACTCTTGCTTGACCAGATGTTATGAAAAAACGAGTTCGCCAAAGTGGTATCAGTTGTTCAATGCATCTCACTATTTTGTCGGGTACCGCAAGACATCTGAGCAAATGCAAGATGAGCTCATGCGAAATTGTATCAAATGCCTTACGGTAATCGATCCAGGCCATAGAGAGGTTACGCTTATATTGTATCGATTCCTGCGTTACACATCTATCGATGAGCAGGTTCTCTTTACATCCAGCGACTCCTCTCTTCAACCCTCTCTGCTCATATATCCGTTCGAACACTCGGTCAACTGCGGTGAGTATTCGTGTGTATAAGATGCTTGTGAACAACTTATAACACGAATTCAAGCATGTTATCCGTCTGTAATTCTTAGGATTCGATAAATCTCCGCTTTTGGGGAAAAGAACGGTCCGCCCCTCGACAAACCAATCCGGAATCGGCTGCTCTCCGTCCAGCCATGAGTTGAAAACTCTGGCAAGTTGGCGGTGGGTGCTTGGTAGTTTTTTCCACCAATAAGTGTTCAGCCCATCTGGCCCTGGAGCAGCAAAGTTCTTGGAACCCACAAGGGCTCTTCAAACGTCATCCGGGGTTATCGGGTTGCGCAGTTCATTGAGCTCAGGCTGTCGAAGCTCTCTGTTGAAAGCTTCGAACTGCGCTAGGGCTGGAGTGTCTACGTTGAGTGGCTGCGGGTGTTCATAGATATCCTTCCAGAAGGATTCCACCTGATCAGCGGTCGGCGGATTACGTGGACGCTCTTGGAATAAGCGAGAAGGTTTCTCGTGGAACCTAAGGTTTTCCGCGATACTTCTCGCTCGCCTCACTAGTGACTTCTTAGCAGCCACTAGCATTCGTATCCTATCAAGGCAGGGCTGTTTGATGGTCCGCAGCATGCCTTAAGTGTGATGGATACGTCGTAGTTTGGCGGTTATTCGCCGCACTGCGGGCGTGAATGGCCTGTTGGCCGCCCTGAATCCATTGGATACGAGACGCGTGTTGTCTCGCCGACGTGATCTTAGTCTCCATCTTGTGTACACGCCGTTCAATCTTCCGAACCGCAAGGCCGGGATTTTGTCCTTCCAATTCGGAAACCGATTGGACGACGCTATACACGACGATGTTGATTTGCCAGATGTCAGCCTCTTCTGTTAGAACACTATGGACCTCCGCATCCAAACAAGCCAGTTCTTGTGGCTTCAGGGGCCTAATTCTGTGGAGCGCCCTGCGTGTTCTGATTGTCGTCTCCATCGGTGGTATGGGGTGCGAGTCTCCTCTCCAGCCGTGCCAACGGGTGGTAGAACTGTCACTTCTACCACTTCGTTAGCAGGCTGAAAAGGAGCTAAATAACCCTGGCGCCGAAGATAAGATACATAATCCCTAAGGTTTTGGGCGGAAAAGGCGGCATGCTCCGGATGTGTTTCACACCACAGAGCATGCAATTTCGCCATGTACCCTCTTCGCGCAGGCTCACTACTCTCGTAGCAATGCATAAGGCTATCTCTTAGCTCATGCGTCCACTCATAACGTCCGTTTTCGTTGCCAGGGTTGTCATCAGTAGGCAGATCATCGTTATGGGCCCCACCACCTTGCCTCTGACCCCTCCGAGCGGGTCGATTGTGGGGGCCCCTTTCTTGATTATTGGGAACCAAATATTGGGTCCACCGGATGGTTAGACCTGTGGACCCACGGCCGGCATCGGAGGGAGAATAGAGTTCTTCTTCCCGGGTGCGCCTGGGCTGCCGGTACGGTTTTGCACCAGTTGCTCGGGTAAGTGGTGTCGCAACTCACCAAAAGCCAAGGGTGTTAGTGGCCATCCCTGGCCACTTATTAATATTATTATTATATCATTACAAGGGAAGATATGGTGATTTTTCCCTCTTCCATCACATATTGGCGACAGGACACAATATCATTTTCGAGAACACAAAAACATTAGCAAGCAATGAAAACTCATACTCTCGAAAATTCAGTGATGCTATCGAAGTTGAAAAACGACCCAGTAGTATGAATAAAAGGAATGACGCGCAAAGGTTACCAGCAACATGGAGATCCATCGTATCACTCCACAAAATCAAATAGAGCGACCAACATCAAGAGCAAAACTCAGCACGTGATAATTCAGGCACAAACGTAGGTGGGCCAGCATGACCATTCAAACCAACTCAGATAGGGGAAATAACTCAGATGGAAGGTACCTGGCACACCTATAAATTAAAAAAAAGAGTTTCAGAGAATTAGTCTAGGTCCAAAATCCAGACATCACCACAAGATATATATACGGGTATATATATTCAACTTAGTCACGGGTGCAGCTATAGCAGCCTGCGTGACATACTTGTAATCACAAGGTCTTCCAACGATGATACGAAATCGCAGTTGGCCCCTGATGGTGAATCCGCTTGTTTGTTTTTGACCCCGTTTTCGCAACCAAGTGTTGTTTATGTTTTACACTTGGCTATACCGTACTGACGATGGCTAAATAGCCAGAAACACGTGCATATATTTTTCCCACTTTTCTATTAGTGCTTATCTAATAACTCATTTTTATAGATAATAGCATGTCACTCGATATCCATCTTTCTTGTTTGAATTATCTTGGACCCGGATGTCACGCAGGTTGCTATGGCTGCACTTGTGACTAAGTTGGGAGTAACTCCTTGTAATCACAAGGTCTTCGAACGATAACACGAAATCGCAGTTGGCACCTGATGGTGAATCCACTTGTTTGTTTTTGACCCCGTTTTTGCAACCAATAAGTGTTGTCCTTTACCCTTGGCTATACCGTACTGACGAAGGCTAAAGAGAAATAACGAATATCAAGAAAAGTAACTTTTTCGGGATGTATTCATTGGACGCTCTTGAATTGGTACCGTTCCAAATTCGAAAGTTTTGTTTGTTCACGTAATCATTCATCCAGAAATAGGCCTCACCGCTGAAGATGATTCTTCGATCAAATGGACTCGATGGACTCAAATTTATCACCACATAGCGAACAGTCCTCTAGGTAGGACAATTATGGCTACCGTAAAATGGGCGAACCGCGCGGTACGTTGTCCCAATAGAATACTCATTTTGATAAAACAATTTCATTATTTGCACGTGTTCTTGAATGTCATATCCATCCATGGTGATTTAGCAAAACATACTAAACAAATGACAACTAATTGGACATGTAGCTTCAACAAGATGGCCGTTATCAATTGTCAAAGTTCCTATTGGAAGACCCTATATTATAATTATCAATCATAAAATAAAATCTAAAATGGTGTTCTATTTGATTGTAGAAAAAAAGGGTGAAATTCCAATTAGGATCTACTTTATACTCCAGAACACTTTTCAGCATTATGTTATTTGTGCCAACATTTTCATTTTTCATTTCAGGGTAGAAAATGTTTTATGGAGAGTCCAAAATGGAGAACTAGAATTCAACACAAAAATGAAAGCAGTAGTCTTATTCGTAGGGACAAATAACATCGACTGCACTCCTCATGAAATTTTTGAAGGAATTTTAGAGATCATTAAGGAGATAAAACATAGGCTAGGAAATGTCGCTATAGTTTTACCGGTAAGCTACTCATTCGATTACGTATAGAAAATATTAAAAAATTTAAGTATTATTCAGATGTATTGACTCAAACTGTTCTTGTCTGATTTCAGAAACCTCCATTACCACACATCATTATAACAAGACTATTAAATGACTGTAGTAAAAATAAGAAATTGTAAACTTCTTGAATGACTTTATTATTCGATGGGCATCAACAAAATTTGCAAATGGAATAAAAATACTTCCTTAAAATATATAAACATATCTACAATTCAAACAAAAAAAGTTAACGAAGGGTCTTTAGCCCAGCCTCTTTGACTTAGTCTTCTGTAGCCACATAACTGATCTGTTAGTTATCTTAGTTAGGAAATCTTAATTTCCGACTTCATAGCATATGAAGGTTGATAAAGTAGTTAATGGAACTATCTATCATCTGTGCATAATGTATAACTTTCAAAAGAGAGTACAACATATAACTGATGGTAAAAACAATGGAGGTGCATCCATTTCCGTGTCTTCGTTTGCTGAAGTTGATGTATCAATTCCCGAGTAATATGCTAAGAGCAAGTATATTTCTATTAGCAGCTTATTTATTCTTCGGCAATTTCAATGACTGAATCTGTTAAAGTTTGTACCGATACTTGTTCCAGAAATAGTTCGTTACAGAAGTTATCAATTGAAATTACCTTCATTTCACCATAATGTGGGTAGGAACACATCTTTTCATAATTGAGGTGGCGCATAATGCCTCCACCTTAGATTTTTACTTCTTCAGTTTTTTTATTTTTAAATAAACGATATGTTGAACTTTATACCACCTTTGAAGACTGATTTCTATTATTTTTTCTCATACATCAAATATAAGGTCAACTATTTAAAAAAGATAGATGACTAATTATTACTTTTTCCTTTTTTCGAAGTTCTGGAGTTGGAGGGTTGGCCGGCATTATCCTCCAATGATCACACCCCATACCAGAGGAGTGAATGACTATTTAATTCGAGAATCTTATTTCCTATTAGCGAACCGCCCCGGCTCCGCATGGGTGCAAAGCTGATAGTAAATATACATATGAACGTGTGCGATCACTGCTAACATAAAGAGCTATAGGGCGAAGCGCGGTTCTCAACGCGCTATTCATAGGAACGCGCTGCTGACCCCTCGGCCGGTACCATCGCAACCACTATGTCCCTGCATTTAAATCTGTAATATATTCGAGAATATTCATGTAAATTACATGATATGAAGGGTCATATTGATCTATATTGAATGCACAATGTATTCAAGGTACTTAATTGGTTGAGGATTGATGCTGTATTGCGTTAAGAGTGAAGAATAAAAAATAGTTATTGTGGGTTATCCCATTGTGGACTTTTTTGTATATATTTTTAAGGCGTACAATACTGTGTAGTACATTATTTTGCAATGTTAACGTAAAAAATGTGTTTATTTACGACATCAAATTAGAAACCTCTAAAATTATCTGTGTATGCATGATATATACATATACATAATATAGTCCTCTACATAAAATAATAATCTGAACATTGCTCCAAGAGGTCATTTGATCAGACTCACCGTTTTAATAAAATGGACTAGGATTTTAAATTGGCTTCTTTAGTAACATACAAGCTTCTTCTCCAGCTAGATCCATTAGTCAGCACAACTGTCAGTGTGACTATTCTTATACAAATTTGAATTTGTCGAAAAAGAAAATGAATGATACTACTTCTTACTCTTCGTTACGAAGATGACATACAAAAAATTCCTTTTGGATATTCATCATGTGGTTTCGCCTCCTTGATTATTTGCAGGTTAGACGGAGAGTCTCTATGATTATCAATTTCTTGCGGAATCATAGTAACTGTCGCTTGATACTTAAAAAATACATGTTGATCTGGTACATTATTAGTGATTTTCAATATTACTGTCGAAAAAAAAGCGGATGGTTTATGGTAGCTTTTTCACAATCAACCAAAACCAACTCATCAAATGCTGGTCGGTGTCAGTTGCCAACCCTAGAAAAAAAACCTCTCCATCAGAAACTGGTTCTTTCAATCCACTATTGCATTTTTTCAGTTCTTCAATATTTAGCAACTGTTTTTCTTTTTCAGACTCTGCTGCCAAAGGGACAATATCCAAATCCCCTGAGAGATAGAAATGATCATGTAAATTTATTTTTGCTTGATAAATTCTGGAATGAAGCAAACGCTGATGAAGTCACAGAAAATGTTCATGTGGTAGTTATCGATGAACAAATAGTAGGCAATGATCAAACAATATCTCACCATATCATGCACGATTATTTACATCTAACTAATAGTGGTTATACTAAGGTTTTTATGAAAGTTTACGAAAAGTTATGTGAACTACTCAAAATAATTCCGGCCAATTCTAAGTGAATCAAATTATTCATTTATCCCTATAAGATACATTCGCAAGCTGAGTGTCATGTTCTTTCATATGTATTTGTTTGCATAAAATCAAATTGATGGTATTTTGATCATGCTGTTGAAATAATGATCGAAATCAATTTTCAAATTGCTGATGAATTGCCCATATTTTTATAGTAACATTACCCCTTTCATGATACGAAAAAGAAGAAAAAAAATTGTGAACGCTGCTTATTCAATATTAATGTTACGATGCTAAAAAATCGTAATATTCTGGTTTCGTAATTTTCCACTATCTCAGTGAATATTATTGTATTTATTTTCATTTCATTTTCATTTGGAAGTATTTGAATAAAACATTTTATTAAATATCGAACAAAGATTTATTACCATTTTTCCTATGAACTGTAATGAAAAACTAGTCTGTAACAGATTTCCTAGCTCGAAAGAACCATTTACATGCTCTACTACTTCTGAATGTTCATTTGGATTTCGAACTAGGAGAAAAATTAATAACTTTGGATAATGATTTTACCAGCCATGGTTACCAACCATGTCAAGAAAAACAGAAAAATCAAAATCCGGGCTAGTGGTCAAAATGACCTTGTAATACCAAACGTTTCGTCTATTACTGCGGCAGATGTCTTCATTGCTGTATGCGTTAACTGTGAGGACATAGGTAATAGATAGATAGATAGATAGATAGATTTTATTTGACTACGTTATGTAAAAAGAAAAAACATTTGTAGCAAGTCATATCATTCAATATAAAATGTAAAACTAGGAAGAATGTGTCAGTTTATAGTAAAATACCGACTTAAATAAATATAACTGAAATACAAATTGCCTAAAACGCACGTACAGTCGTGCAATATTTAAAATAGAGGAAGAACTTCTTCATATATATATAAATACAATAAATGGGTTCTGCATATCAACGTACAGTGTTCTATATGTCCATGTGGGAAGATGCAAATTCTTCCACAGAGTAGAAACAATTTTTAAGAAGGTAACATTTTAGTTTTTTTTTGAAATTCTGTAGTGGAAGCTGCCTTATTCTCTCCGGTATTTTATTGTAAAGCCCTAGGGGAGGGGAGTTGTTTTTTGATTTTGTAAGTCGAAAAGACTGTGTTTTCAGGAGATTAGATGATCGGGTGTTATAGGTATGGGACTCTGACATTAGTGTAAAATTGGTTTTGTGTTTATGAATATCAATCATAGAATAGTATATGAACAGACACGGTAATGGCATTATTCCATATTTAGCAAACAAGGGTTTGCAGTGATCATTAAAATTTGCTCCAGTTATTATTCTGACACTTTTTTTTTGCAGTGTAAAAATTTGGTTGGCGGTGGATGCGTTCCCCCAGAGGATCACACCATATGTTAGGTGGGAGTGCACCAGTGAATAGTAACTAGAGAGCAGTGTGTCAATGTTCAAAACCTTTTTGAGTTGTCGTAACAGGAAAATATAACTGGATATTTTTGAGCTTAATTGATATACGTGTTCCGACCAGTTGAGTTTGTCATCTAAGGTTATACCCAATAATTTCGCGTGGTTTCCGTTTGCAACTTGGTTGTTTGTAGAAATCGTGAGGTGTTGTGTTTTCTCTCGATTCAGTTTGAGGTTGTTGGAATTGTACCACGTTTCGGCTTTGATTTCTGCCTCTTCCATAGCAGTATTTAGGCTCAAAGTATCCTTGTCGAGGTTAACCAAAGTAGCGTCGTCTGCAAACATAATTAGAGTTCTTGGAAAAAGGTAGAAGAACAGGTCGTTTATGTATATAATGAACAGTAATGGGCCTAAAATAGAACCCTGTGGTACTCCATGCTTCACTGTTCTAAATTCTGATAGCTCATCCTCAACATTAACGCACTGTTCTCTGCCAACTAAATACGAACTCAGCAGCTGGAGTGGTGGACCTCTAATGCCATAGTATTCGAGTTTTTTCAATAGACTATTGTGTGAGACACAGTCGAAGGCCTTGCTAAGATCGCACATTGTGATTCCTGCGTGTTTACCAACTTCGAGGCCCTCTACGATGTTCTGTACAATCCTACAGATGGCATCAATTGTTGAACAACTCCTCCTGAAACCGAACTGATTTTCGTGTAGAAGAGAATATTTCTCAAAATATTTAATTAACCTTTGTTTCAGAATTATCTCTATGATTTTGGAAAATACTGGAACTAACGAGATAGGTCTGTAGTTATCAGGTATTTTATCGTTACCTTTTTTTAGTATAGGAATAATTTTTGAGATTTTCAGTGCGTCCGGAAACACTCCTTCACTAAAACATGCATTTATCAAAGTTGTCATAGGGGGGATTAAAAATTCTATTGACTCTTTAATTATTATACTATTTAGGTCATAAATGTCGAAACTTCTAGTTTGCTTCAAAGAACTGATTGCATTTCTAACTTCAAACGGGGTCACTGGTTCTAAATAAAAGCCTGTTATGACATGTGGAACATATCTAAGGAAGTCAGTCGCTTCCATATTCGAGGGCTGTAAAGAGTTTATCACATTGTCCGCTACAGTGGTAAAAAAATCTATAAATGTGTCTGGCTTCACACAAACGGTCTTGCATTTATTTTTACCAGAATTCCTCTCATAATTAATGAGTTTCCAGCTATCTCTAGGTTTATTGGTTGAGTTATGTATGAAGTTGCTGAATGCATTTCTTTTTGTTTGAATCATAGATTGCGAGTACTTTTGCTTATAGTAGTTGTAAGCGGCCTTATCAATAGGGTGTTTGGTACAATCATATATATTTTTTATCGTAGCTAGAGTATTGCGCATGTTACGTAGTTCTTCATTGAACCACTTCACCGGAGGCTTCATAGTTACCTTGGTTCTTCTCTTTGGAAAGTGCTTTTTAACGAGAGATTGATAGGTACAGATTAAAAAGTTCGTAAGTCGATTTACATCAGAATAGTTGGAAATTGGAAAATGCTCATAATTTATCTGCCCAAGGTCGTCCCGGAATTTTTTTAGACTATGTTTGTTTATGAACCTCTTCCAAATGAAGTTTTCCTTGACGTTGGGTATACAAATAGCAATTGTTATGTATTGACCGTAATGATCTGATAAGCATGGATCAACAATACCCGTATCATACGTATTTTCAGAGAGATTGGTCAATATATTGTCAATGCAGGTTGATGATGAATCAGTCACCCTAGTATATTCTGTCATATTTGCAGTTAGACCAAATGTTGCCATCAAAGATGCAAGATCGGTATAGTTTTTTGATTTCTTGAGAAAATCAATATTGAAGTCTCCCATAATTATAATTTTATCTAAAGAACTAGAAACTTTCAAGAGCAATTGTTCAAATTTATCGAGGAAAATGGTAATGTCTCCACTACGTGATCGGTATAATGTTACTACTAAGGTTTTTGTCGAGAGAATCTCAATTGCGCAAAATTCGGCATGGTAAGCTACACAGAATTCGTTCACCTCGATGTATTTAATATTAAAATTATTTTTTATAAAAATGGCAACTCCTCCGTGCCTGTTCATATCTCTACAGAAAAAAGAGGCTAGCTCATATCCTTTTATATTTACTGTCTGAATTTGTGCTTGATCAAGCCAATGTTCGGAAATACATAGTATGGTGTAGCTTTCATCCTCAAGAAATAATGACAGATGGTCAATCTTATTTGAAATACACTGTATATTGATATGTAGGACACTTACATTCTTTGTTTGACTAATGCTTGATCTGAATCTGAAGTTTTGGTAACTCATTGAAACATTCCAGTATTCAATAACAATCAATAACTATCAGTGCTTTTCTAGACTGAATACGTCAGTTATTCTTGAAGGTTATGAGCTCTATACCTTGATTTTCGGACAGCCTCTCTACATGAACGATACTTGATTTACGAATGACATTTTTGTTGACCGCAATATGACAAGTAGATTTCTTGAGTTAAGTTTTCAATCGGACATCGGGAGATAGGTATCTCATAGAACCCCAGGATCAGACTGACAAGACCTTTTGTTCTCTGTCACTTCCGGACGTCGACCTCTAAAGCTCTGGTTCCATGTGGAGCCGGACCGCGTACTACATCTCCCTTTTTATTTTGGAAAAGCTACTAATGAACACAATCAATGTTTGTACTCTTAAACAATTGTTAAAGAAACTGTTTTCTTCCTGCAGTTGAATATTGATTACGATTTAATCTCTGTGTGCAAATAAATACAATTGTTCGTTACACTTACTAGTTAACGTTATTCATATGGTTTTAATTTTGTTTTGTAATTTACTTTCACCTTTCCCTAATGCCAAAGGGCTTTTTGAAGGTCTTGATGGCCGTCTCGAAAAATATTAAGTACCTGTGTACCATTTACAGTTAAGGACATACATTTGTTACAAAACTACATAAATAACTTGTCTTTGCTCCTGTTGCACAGTTTTATATTTTTATTTGTGACTTATTATAGATTTTGTTTAATTAGCTACATTCTTACCTCCTTTTAATAAAATGGAAATTATTCTTATACAATATGTATTGCTAAATACTAATTTTTTGAGAAGGCCTGCTTAGGCTATCAATGTCTTGTGGACTGATGTAATCTGAAAACCTACTAGGTTTTTTAATGATTCTACCCGCGCGAGTAACTTGAGTAAAGGAAGATGAGTTGGGTGATGCTATTCCCTTGTCGTTTGCAGTCTTGTCAGGAAACTGTTCATGGTTTTCTTGACAATTTTCAAAATTATTACAATTTTTAAGGTTTATTACCTGAGTTAGGTTGGTCAAAACTAATACTACTACTTACATTATCAGATTTTGAAATACATTCAGAAACATTGTCATTCCTTACTCTATTTTTTGTTTCCGGCAAGATGTCTAAAAGTTCCTCCGTTTCTTTGTTATCCCAAACTTCAACAAAGTTTTTACACTGTTCGAAATCTATGTTTTGTGCGGAAACAGGTGGAACTTTTTGCTCTTGGATTGAATTTTCCCTGTCCACTAGAAAACTACAGTCTTTAATGAATTTTCTATTCCTTACTAGAACTGAACCACTATCAAGTTGGATTTTATATGCTCTTATCCCGACTTTTTTTACTACTCTTCCGTCTTTCCAGATGTCACCTGGTTTAAGTTGAACTTTAATGCGAATATCGTTTTTTAGCTTTGATAGTGATTTCGTTTTTCTGTCGTAAGTCTGTTTTTGGTTTTGCTGATAATGGTCTATATATTTGTTATAAGACTTTCTATCAAAATTGTTTTCAATAAATTTTTTATTGACGTTAGGTAATAAGTCTCTGAGCTGTCTATTATATAAAATGACTGCTGGAGAATGTTTTCCATCCACTGGTGTATTTCTCAAATTTAAAAAAGCTAAATAGGGATCTTGATTATCGAAAATTGCTTTTTTGAGTGTTTTTTTGATTGTTTGGACAAACCTCTCTATTTGCCCATTGCTCTGTGGATATCGAGGAGATGATACTATGTGTTCGAATTCCCACTGAGTGGAAAACTCTCTAAATTTATGATTTGAAAACTCCGGACCATTGTCTGTCATTACTTTTTTGGGTATTCCTTGTCTAGAAAAAACAGACTTAAGACTTCTTATAACATTTTCTGCAGTAAGATCGCGTCTCAGATTAACCACATCAAAAAATTTGCTATAGTAATCTACTACTATCAAGTAAACTTGTCCCTCTAGATGAAATAAATCGCATGCTATTTTTGCCCACGGCAATTTTTCAACTTCGTGGGGGATCATGGGCTCAGGTTGAAGTGAGTTTGAAAATGTTAAACAGGTGTTACAGGCCAAAATCGTATCTTGAATTTGCCTATTCATACCTGGCCAATAAAATGATGAATTTGCTCTCTCTATAGTTCTTTTTATGCCCTGGTGACTGTTACAATGTAATTTACTAAGAATTTCCTTCCTTAAACTCAATGGAACTATTAATCTAGCGTCTCTGTATAGCAAGCCTTTAGCTTCCGTAATTTCATGTTTAAATTTATAAAATACTTTTATACAATCGGGTACCTTATCTATTTTATTGGGCCACCCTTCCAAAATTTGGTTTTTTAAGGTTTGCAAAACATTATCTCTCTCTGTCTGCCTTAATATTTCCTTTCTTTTTTCTTTAGTGGCATTCAGATTCATTTCAACTAAACATACTTGAGCCTCCATTTCAAAATCGATGTTTTCATCGAAAATCTTGTTCTCATACGCTCTTGAGAGTGCATCTGCAAGAACTAGGTTTTTCCCTGGTTTGTAAATCAAGTCGAAATCATACTTACGCAGTTGAACCATGATTCTCTGTAGTCTAGGAGGACAAGAATTTATAGGTTTTTTTATGATACTTAGTAAAGGTCTATGATCTGTTTCTACCGTAAAACGTTTTGAGAACAGAACATACTGAGAGAAATGTGTGACACCAAACCAAACCGCTAGCAACTCCTTTTCTATTTGCGAATAACGTTTTTGTGTTTCTGTGAGTGCTCTGGACGCATGTGCACATGGGGTGCCTTCCTGCAAGAGTACCGCGCCCATACCACTTTTAGAGCTGTCCACTGATATCGTTACTTCTTTCTTAATGTCAAAATGTCTTAGACATGGACTTTTGCCTAGGATATTTTTCAGTTCTATGAAAGCTTTTTCCTGTGTTTCCCCCCACTGGAATACAGTTCCTTTTTTGATTACTTCCCTAAGGGGCGCTGTCTTTTCACTAAGATTAGGTATAAAGCGGCCCAGGTACGTTAGTACCCTTAGGAATCTTTGGATTCCTGTTATGTCTTCTGGTCGAGGCATATTTTTTAAGGCTTCCAGCTTTGACTCATCTGGTTTAAGCCCTTCTTTAGAAATTTTCACTCCCATGTATTTTACTTCGTTTAACCCAAATTTACATTTGTCAAAGTTAAATCGCAAATTGCATTTTTCTGCTCTTTGGAAAATTTCTTTAAGTTTGTTGTCATGATCCTTTTTATTTGCAGCTCCCACTATCAAATCATCGATAAAGACTTTGACTCCCCTCATATCCCCAAAAATCTCCTCCATTCGCTCCTGAAAAACCTCTGGAGCGCTTGTGAGTCCATAGGGTAATCTTTTGAAACAATATCGTCCAAAAATTGTGCCAAACGTACAAATTTTGGAGCTCTCTACATCTAAGGGTACCTGCAAGAACCCTTGTGTGCAGTCGAGCGTACTAAAATATTGACAACCTGCGAACTCTTCCGTCAGAGTCTCCAGGGTAGGAAGCTTTAAATAATGTCTTTTTACTTGGACGTTAAGGTCCTTCGGATCTATACATAATCTAAGTTGTCCTGTTTTTTTTCTAACTATTACCAATGGGTGAACCCACTCAGCCCCATCAATAGTTTTTTCAATAATTCCTTCCTGCTCTAGGTTATCTAGTGCTTTTTTAAGATCCTTTTGAATGGCAAAAGGTACTGCTCTAGTGGCATGCACTACTGGCTTTGCATTTTCCTTCAGTTCTATTTTATAAGGTTTATTAAGACAACCGATACCCTTGAAGATATGTTCATATTTGTTTATCAGACAAGAAGTGCTATCAGCTGATTCGATGTCATTTACTCTTTGGATTAAATTGAGTTGTACACAAGAGTCCAAACCTAAAATTGGACTACTATCCGTTTTGACTACAAAAAATAACAAATTAAAATTCTCATTTTTGTACCTTACATTTAAGTAACATTCACCTAGGACTTTGAGCTCATTATTAGTATACGAATTGAGTTTTACCTCAGTTTTTTGTATTTTCCTAAAGTTGAACTTTATCTTTTTGAGAACGTTCTCAGGGATGACATTGACCATAGCCCCTGTATCCAGCTTCATAGTGACTGGTTTATTCTCAATCAATAATTCTGCTGCCCATGACTCCCCACAGTTGTTGCCCTGGCCATCTACTGCATTGATCTTATCTAGAAAAATAAAATTTGAGGCAACTGACATGTCTGAGTTGTTATCTATAGTATAAACCGGTTTTTTGAAATTTTTGTTTTTCGAACTTCGACAACATGAACTAAAATGGTTATAACCTTGGCATCTTGTACATACTTTACCGTATGCTGGACATTTACCCTTAATATTCCTATAAGAACATTTTTGACATTGTAACTTGTGCTTATTATTAGATTTAAAATTGTTAAAGTTAGAATAACTGGTTTTGGTATGTCCATTAAACCCATTTTTATTAGGGGTTGACCTTTTCACTTGATCCACTCCCTGTTCTGCTAAAGAATATCCCTTGCTGCTACCATTTGATATTATTTTGTTCTTCTCCCTCACGCTCTCGCTTGTTATGCAGATTTTGATTGCATCGTCCAGCTTCTCACAATCGGACTGGAGTAATTTTTCCCTCAGGTGGTCTGACTTAATCCCACAGATTAGGATGTCTTTAACTAGACTTTCTCTCAATTGTTCTAACTCACAAGAGAGAGACAAATTCTTTAAACTTGTGATGTATTGTTCTATAGTCTGTCCTTCCAGCTGTTTGGCTGTTAGGAATTTATGTCTTTCGTACGTGAGGTTACGTTTTGGGTTGAAGTATTCGTTAAATTTGGTAAGTAAAATGGTTATTTTATCTTTCTCGCCTTCGGCAAAATCGAAAGTATTGAAAATTCTCATACCTTCATCGCCTATCAGTGTTAAAAGTTGTGCACATTGCGTCTTCTCCTCTTTCTTATTGATTTCCGTGGCGGCCAAATATGTTTCGAATCGTTGTCGCCAAAATTTCCAGTTTTCCGATAGGTTGCCGTTCATTGCCATCGGAGGGACTCCTCTAAAATCCATTATTGACAGTTTCGGGGGCCAAACTCGTCTCGGTACTTGTGGAGGCGGCGTGCTTCCTTTCAATATTGAGGTTAAGAATTTTATGTCTAACTCCTCAGACTTTTGTTTTTAGTCGTGGATGATCGTAGATACTGCTTTTAGGAACGTTGATTACTTCGACTGCGCCATGTTATGTTTCTTTATTTCGTTTTCAATCGGACATCGGGAGACAGGTATCTCATAGAACCCCAGGATCAGACTGACAAGACCTTTTGTTCTCTGTCACTTCCGGACGTCGACCTCTAAAGCTCTGGTTCCATGTGGAGCCGGACCGCGTACTACAAAGAGAACCAGCCTAAATCCTGTGTTCCTAAGAAATTACTAGTTCCTGAAAGGATGAACTTGATTCCCTTCTTCATTTTTTGTTTATGACATGAAGTCACTTGGAGAGTTTATGAAATGTTTATTGTAGCTTATTCGGGGAACAGTATTCCTTCTAACCCTTTTGATTCTGGATATTACTTCCATCGCCTATATCATCAGCATGTCCACATTTGTGTAATTATTGAAGTTGGCTTTCACGGCCATTGTCTACTCCATCAATATATTTTGTCGTGTTTGAGGACCGTTGTAATGTGAACTTCTTCCTGATGCTTGGCTGGCACGCTTTTTAAGAGTGGTTTTCATCTCGGGAGACAGCCTTCAAAATCTGAGACGAGAGCAACTCTGAAGAAGCTAGCCGTGCGTACAATTGAAGTATCATGAAGAAATTCCACATAACGATGGCCCTCAAACCCAACAAAAGATGCTGATGAATAATTGTTCTCTCATTATGAACAGTCTTAGACTAGAAATCATTCTAATTTTCCTTCGATATAGCTATCGATACCATCAACTCTGTAATAATAATAATAATATGCTTTATTATCATAAGACAAAATTTTGTAGACAAAGCTTGGGTAGTACATACTTAAAAAAATGCAATACATACCAACTAAAAAAATTAAAATGAAAATATAAATGGTGCATTGGTTCAAACTATGTTAAAATGGAGGATATAAAAGATATGTATATATGAAAAAGTAAAAGTCAAGTTTATAAAAGAGTAGACATAAAATGTAACAACTTAAGAGCTCCTCAATAAGTAAAGATAAAAAAATATGCGTAAGTCAGTTTAAAGCTATCGTTAAAATATTCATCCAAAGTATAATAGGGTCTATCAGATAGAAATTGTTTGACTAACTTCCTGAATAGGAAATCATTTATATTAGCAGATCTTATGTCCATAGGCAAATGATTGTACATTTTTCCACCGTTGTAAAATATGGAGTCTCTGGTAATGTTTTTAGTTGGCACAGTGAGTTTCAGAGTGAGTCTGCATTTTCGGGTGTTATAATAGGAAGAGGATGCAGCAAAATTTAATATATTCTTATTTACTAAACACACAGATTCCAGTATAAATAATGCAGTTACCGTTAGAATACAATGTTTTTTGAAGAAGGTTCTACAGGAGTCTCCTGGTTTGAGGTTTCCTATATACCTTATTGCCCTTTTCTGTAAAATTAGTAGACTTTTGAATATAGTTGCATGCTCCCCAAAACGGGGAGCATGCATATAGAAATTTTCAAAAACTCTCCTGAGATTTGACTTTTCAATGTATTCATGATTGTTCGATTATCTGCACAAATGAGTGGATTCAAAACGTTTTTCATTTGCGTTAAACAACTGTCTTTCCTATTCGAACGATAACCTTCAGAAATTGAATCTTGTGCGTGCTGAGGATTAACAAGGCATTTTTTCAACGAGCAATTTTTGAATTTTGAATACAACCCGCTTATATCTTGTGAATTTGTAATCATTATCATACTGCGATTTTGAGCATGGCTTTCATGCAGATATATCATCATCCCTCCTCTCAAGCAGGTGATTGCTTACCAATATTGTTATGTCTACTTATATCCGTAAGCAGATTCAACTTCTGAACATGGTATCAACAATCATTAAATCACATAGCTTATTGCTTTTCGTTGTCTCCTGATAGTTTTGAAGTTTCCAGATGAAGCCCCAAAGAATCATGTTTGACAACTTTTACAGAATTTTGAGTTTTTTTCCTGAGAGATTTCCTAAAGAAGCTATGAGTCTGTTTATGTTTTCAGTCACTTCTGGATTCTTCTCTGTTGTATATTCGCTCGTTCGTCATCCAACCAGTTGAATTGTTCAGGCTTTTTGGCTCTCCACCACCTTCCTGAGCCTCATTAATTCCTATTTGGAAAGTAAATCAAGACTGCTTCAATCGTTAATAATTTCATTTTGATTATCTGTATTTATATTAAAAATTGTTTTAACGGTAAGAGAAACTTTCAATTATGTTTGTGGTGTTAATTTCAAACCTAAATAGTTCTATTTATTTATTTATTTAAATTAAATAAATATGATAATTTGATTTCCAAATAGTTACTTTTCATTGGTATTCAAATATATCTTCTGACTTTATTTCTGTATGTTCTATGTATATCATAGTAAAGAAAATCTTTTCAGAATGGTGTCATATTAAGTCAGTATTACTTTCGGGACTTTGAGTACTTATCTTTCAGTTTATATAATTCAACCCCGCCGTATTTTATATAGAAAGTGATTCACTCTCCATCCATACAATTTAATTGTATTCCATCTTCCACCATATAATTTTTATAATATTTTATGAATCACTGTGAGTGAATAAAAACAATTATAGATTGGTTATGTCATCTGACAAACTTCGTTTAACATTATATCCTCAAGACTTATTATGACGTGTATTGTTATAATATACTGATATGCCTGTCTTTTGGGATACCTTTGTAATCGAAAACTGTTTCAAAGAATTCTCCATGGAATATGCATTTTGTAAAATATTTTCCACTCAATTACCTCAACTATGAAGAATATTTTAATGCAGTACAGATAATATTAGTATAAGAATATTCAAACTTGAAAAAGGTCAGTGGTGGACTAATCAAACTTCAAAACTTAAAAAAAAATCAATCTAAAAGAAATTGAAATTTACTTAGTTCTCTGACACCTTTCATTTAAAAATTGTTTGTTTCTCATTTTGATCGACAAAATATATTTCTGAATATCAGGGCCTACATTACATAGCAACAATATGTTAGTCGAAGAAAATTTGAAAAACATATAATAAACACCGTAAAAAACATTGAATGGATAGAATATCAATATGATGCCTCCCAGACTGTATTCTCTACGGAATTCTTTTTTCGACTTATGACCTCCACATGCGCATCTAATCCATCTGATAATCTACTCAAACGTCTGGCCCAAGATCCTTTTATTCCTAAAATAAATAATGAATTGTTAAAAATCATGTTGAAAGAGAATCTATTTTATAATAGAAAATTTCAAGAAACTTTGACTCAAATATCTTACGAACTGATCATTTATTCATAATTACACATACCAACTCTAGTGTCACTCCTAGAAGCATTATTGTTTTCTCTGAAAGCTTGAAGAAGTTCATCGTAGTCATACTCATTCTTTTTCAAGCCGTGTTCATATTTTGCTTCTTTTGCCAGTAATGATTCCCTTTGCATTTGAGTTTTCAACTGAAACGTGATATAAAAGAGAACCCAGATTTCGAAAGTGAGTTACAACATAATTAAACACAATTTTCGAATTCCAATATTATATCAATATTAATATAATAATATATATTAATATTATATAATATTTATATATATATATATATATATATATATATATATATATATATATATATACATACATATATATCAAAAGGGAAAATTTGTGGACAGAACACTGGCCAATAGCCAGAAACACGTGTCCGCGGTTTGCCCCATTCCGATTCCGGACACGTTTGCCACCATTCCGATCATTCCCATATTGATTTCAATTCAGGAGCCACCGGTAGACAGCTGTTTCCGCCTATTGAGCATCGTCAGTACCGGGCAGGTGGTCCTCGATTGAAGACAAAATGTGAATAACTAAGAAAAGTACTTAATAAAAATAACTGCGTAAACGCAAGCGAGACATAAGTGGAACCACCTATTGGTGTAACACCCAAGTCAACTTGCCAAGTTTATGTCAGTGTTGGTGGTTTGACCAATCAACCGACAACTGCGGAAAATGTCCGTGTAGGACGAAACTGCAGTAACGTTAGTTACAAATAAAAGTGTTAAAAAAACATAGAAAGTTTCATTTCTCTTTTCTTCATTATAATTTCCTACCACGTAATAACGGCTACGTCCATCAATTTATTATTGTGAGTAGTTGACACATCAGTGTTCAGCAATATATTGAGAAAAATATCATAACTACCATGTGGAGTAAAAGTTTGAAAAATATTTCCTTTCCTAAGATAAATTTCATTTTACACATATTTCTTTCAACTATGAACAAATATTTCAATTTTAGAAACTGTAAATCGTGATTTTATATAAAATGCTTATTATTATTATTGAAATGAATAGACTAAATATTCAAATCATGACTTTTCTGTCTGAATCGATAGAACGATATATTTTCAAATTTGTTGTTAAGAATTCAGCTACAATGCTGTAGAAGACAAATCTGCCTCTTTGCTAACGTTTGAAGATGAAAATAAAAAGTTTTGGACATACTGACAACCACAAGTAAAGATAATTCTCATGTCTATGAAATAGATGGCATGTCATAATATTCAAAAAACCTGAATAATCCAAGTAAATATCTATAACAATTTCTAAGAAGTTGATCTCAGATATATAGTCTAATTTTGCAACCTTCCCTAAGTTCACTTACTTACCTCTGATGGGACATCTGGAATAACATACTGCATTATCCCTACCAGCGCAAAAACAACATGCTGAAAAATAAATATATCACTAAAAAGCTTCTTCTGATATCGTTGATACAATACTTCAAAAATAACCACGAAAGCTAGCCGTGCTGCGAAAACGTGCCAATATTGGGGGCTCAAGCCATATGGATCAGTTTCATTGGGTCCATTTCTGTAGCCTGTAATTTAGTGTGATTATTATGTATACATTGTTGGTTCTCGGATTATTGATACTTTCAAATATATAATTTGAGCATTTATTGAATGCGTCTTCAAACTGAATTTTATAACTAATTGACAATCTTTGTACTTGATAACACTTCAACCACTTGTGTTAACGTAACTCACTCAAGGACTGTTTGAAGGTGGTTGACAATGTTTCGTGATGCATTTTATTAGTTTGGACTTCAATTGTCTAATATGACATAAATTGATTTGAAATCCCTGAAAAATCTATAAAAATTGAAAAGATAGCTAAGAAAAGAACAATTATATTAAATACAAAAAAACTGAAATTTCGATGAAATGAAATACAAGCAACAATCAACACGAGATGAAAATCAAAAATTATTAACGAGAAATGAAAATTAAAAGATTTCAAGCCAAGTTACTTCACGACCTTTCGATTCGGGTGATAACTGAAATGTTACACTTGGACCCAATTCTTCTTATGCTTTCCGACAATCCTCTGATGTAGGGAAATACAAGTACTGGTTGTGGCGGCGTCTCTTTCTTGTGAGGCTCTTTCTGTCTTCTTGCCAAAGTCTGTTACATCATCACTTTGGAGTAACCATTCGTTGAAGGTCATTTTTGCTGACGCCTAGTTCCTTTTCCAGACCTTCTTTTGTATTACAGAGCAAGAAATCAAGGTCTACTAGAGTCTTAGACGTATTGGTGAAGAGGACCAACACTAAATGGGAAACATATGTATACCGAAAACCTTTTGGATTTAGCAGAAATACAGAAGTTTTGCAATTGAAAAATCAGTTGAAACAACTTCTCAAACTTCTTGTTTTATTATTTTTATATTTTTTTAATCAATAACATATCGTTTCTATGAAAACATAAGACATATTTCAATGAGTCAAAAAAAATCAAAACTGAAATAATACACAGAGTGAACAAAGCTGTTTTCCAATACTCCCACTCTTTGTTCACGTTTTTGAAGAGATGAATAATGCATTTCTATTTTTCATAAATTTCATTCTTGGAAGTGGCTTGGTGAACATGTCTGCAAGTTATTCCTCTGAACAGACATACGATAGAGATAGCAATCCGTTCTCCACTTGTTCCCTTATGTAAAGAAATTTTATGTCGATATGTTTGGTTTTCCTGTGATGTTCTTGATTTTTAACTAAACTAATAGCACCTTGATTATCGACGAACAATATTGTCGATTCTTCTAATTCATGTAGAAATGAACGTATCCAAACAATTTCTTGAGCGGCATCAGACGCTGCTATGTATTCTGATTCGGTTGTTGATCTCGATATACATTTTTGTTAATGTGAAGACCATGTTACAATACCTCCATTCATCATAGTTGCGTAGCCAGTTGTTGATTTGCGAGTATCAATGTTCCCGGCAAAATCTGCATCAGAAAAGGCTTGCAAGTTCATTCTTTCTGTTCCATATTTTATACCAACATCACGACTTCCTTTCAAATATCTAAATATTCGTTTAACAGCAACCCAATGTACCTTTTTTGGCTTTGACAAGAATCTGCTCACTTGACTTACTGCATACATAATGTCTGGCCTTGTTACATTTGCCAAAAACATTAAAGATCCTACTGCTTATCTGTAGGGTAGATATTCCATTTCCTGTTCTTCACTAGTCGTGCGTTGTCCCATTTCCAGGACTACATTTGGATCTGCTGGTGTTGAATTCGAATTGCAGTCGAACATATTGAACTTCTTCACGATCCTTGATAAATATCCCTGCTAGCTTATGAAAATCTGGTTCAGTTCTCTTTCTCGATGTATTTCAATTCACACAAAGTAATCTCCATTTCCGGCAGTTATTTTGAATTGTAATGCAAGTTCCTTCAATACCATATCAATAATTTCAGTTGACTTCGATAAGATCAGTCCGTCGTCTACGTAAAGAGCAATATATATCTCTTCTCCTTGAAACTTTGCGCGAAAAACACATTTGTCTGCATTCAGTTGTGAAAACGAGAATTTGGTTATAAATTTTACAAATTTTTGATTCCAGCAACGTGGACTCTGCTTCATACCATATAGGCTTTTTATTAGCTTGCAGACCAAGGAAGGATCACTACTTTCAAATCCTTCTGGTTGACACATGTAAATATTGCCTTGAAGATCTCCATTTAAAAATGCCGTCTCGATATCGAATTGATTCATTTCCATGTTTTCAGATCCCGTCAGTACAAGAAGAATTCGTATTGACTCATATATAATCACTGGAGAAAACGTTTCGTGGTAGTCAATTCCAGCTGTTTGTGAATAACCTTTAGCGCACGATCTTGCTTTGAATCTGAGAATAGTGCCGTCCAGTTTATATTTTACTCTAAAATCCCACTTGCAACCAATAGCTGTTTGATCTGTGGGCAGTTTCTCAAGACACTAGGTGTTGTTTTGTTCCAATGAGGCCATTTCTTCTTCCATAGCTTTTTCCCATTCTGTTTTGAAAGCACTAGACATTGCTTCTGAATACGTTTTTGGTTCATCGATGACAGCTGCCATTGCTATGTCATAATTTTCACGATATCTCAATGGTATATTGATGGAGGCTCGATTTCGAAGTTGAATACTGGATGGATTTTCTGTCGACTCATTATCAATAATTGAATCGTCCTGCTCATGATCTTGATAAAATTCTGTTTCCATTTCATTGCCTTCTGCTGCAGGGTTCGTACTGTCTCTTCCTTGAAGTTCTAGGTTTCCATATTTGGGGTCGTTTTTTGCGACTATATTTTCGTTGAAGTTAACATTTCGCATAATTGAAATTTTCTTCGATTGGGGATCAACAAGTCTATAATTAGAACTGTAACCATCATATCCAACAAATATCATTTTCTTTGATTTCTGCTCGAGTTCGTTCTTGAATCTGTTAGGAATGTGTGCATATGCCTCAACCCCAAATTTCTTCATATGACTTAGATCCAACGCTTTTCCTGACCATTTTTCGTAGGGTGTTTCATTTCCGGTTTTCTTACAAAGTCGACGGTTCAAAGTGTAAACTGATGTGTTGACTGCTTCAGCTCAAAGTTCGTCTGATAATTCAGTATTTGCAAGCATAGCTCTGGCACTTTCGACTACTGTTGTCATATCCCTTTCAACTGTACCATTCTGTTCAGGATTATATGCGGAGCTTCTTTCATGGATGATTCCTCTCCTTTGTAAATGATTTTCGAATTGTTGGTTAATATATTCTGCTCCATTATCTGTCCGGAGTATTTTCATTTAACTCTCACTTTGTCTTTCGAGCATTCTCTCAAATTCGAGGAATTTAGAATACACATCACTTTTGTGTTCTATGAAATACACCCAGCGATATGAGGTGTACTCATCTTTGAAAAGAACGAAGTAATCAGCTCCGCCAAAGGATGTACAAGGCATCTTTCCACTCACATCGGAAGGTATATATTCCCCGGGTCTAATAGCTCGTTCATTGATACTGGCTTTGAATGGTGTTCGAGACTGCTTCCCAAATTGGCAGGATTCGCAGAACAAACCGTCTGTACTAGCTATTTTTAGTCCTGGGATTCGACCTTCATCGGTCATTTCCTTCAAAAATTGGAAATTAACGTGGCCCAATCTTTCATGCCATAACATAACTGAATTGGGTATGCTTGCTACATTGGCTTGGCTTTCTTTAGGGTTTTCCCTGTTTTTTTCCAGCTGCCACTAACTTTGTAGAGTTATAAATTTCAATCTTATCATTTTAAAAAATAACCTTCAAATTTTTCTCAGTCACAGGTCCCACTGAGAATAGATTTTTCTTCAGATTTGGCACATAAAGAGTATTTTATAAAGTACATGACAACTTTTCCTTTCCTAACACAGCTTCCACTTCTATTGAACCAATTCCTTCTGCATATACAAAAGAATTATCTCCGAGCTGAATTGATACTCGAGGATGATTCATTGGATTGAGCTCTGTGAACCATTCTTTGTGAAATGCCATGTGCTTTGATGCTGCACTGTCCGCCAACCAAGCATTATCGTAGCCTTCAATTTCGATATTTTTCCACTCGGCACTCAAGGCTTAATGTTTGAATTTCCACTGTTGATTTTTCAGTTGTCGGTTATCTTTGTTTTTATTAGCCGACCTGTAGGTACCTGCACTCGGACTTATAGTGACATTTCTTATGGCACAAAAAACATTCAACATTCTTCTTTTGCTGAAGATTCGAACGATTAGCATGGCTACTAGAGGAGTCGTATCTATCTGAATGATGCGAATTTGGTTTTGCTGCTACAAATGCTGTTGCGGCTTCGTCATTTTAGAATAGACTCATTTCTTCCTTCAACAAACGAGCCGTCAGGTTATTGGACGTTTGTTTGGTTTCATCATATGAATCCCACGCTGTGATGAAGGATCCATATTTGTCAGGAAGATTTCCCAAAACTTTAGCTATTTTGTCGATATCGGAAATCTGTTCACCTACGTCAGCAAGAGCTTGTGCCATTGATTCGATTTTGCTAATGTGCTGAGCAATACTATCAATTTCGGACATTCTATAGTAAAGACTTCTGCTTCAGCATCACCTTATTAACTGACGACCGTTGTTCATGAATGATTTTTAGTCGACTCCACATTTCTGGTGTTGTTTCACAACTCATCACAGTCTGTAATTGATCGAATTCCATTGCTGTTGAAATGATAAGCATGGCCTTCGAATTAGATTCTTCCCATTCTCTCTTTTCCTTTTCATTATCTGTGGTTGCAGGCTTTTGTTTCTGTCCGTCAACCAGGTTCAGAAGTCCTTCGGCGTTGCATCTGATACTTCCAGAGGTGGAAATTAGTTCCATCAAACTTTTGGATGTGAAGAGACCTCAGCTTGTCCATCTTTACTCACTTTCTTAGCTTGTTAGAACCAGAAGTATAACTTGATGTGACAGTGACACTTTTCTGCAAAATAAACTTGTGCAAAACTTATTTACAGGATTTTTCAGAACACAGTTAAGTGTACTGGGCGCATAATCTTTTGGATTTGGCAGAAATACAGAAGATTTGCAATTGAAAAATCAGTTGAAACAACTTCTCAAACTTTTTGTTTTATTATTTTTATATTTTTTTATTCAATAACATATCGTTTCTATGAAAACATAAGACATATTTCAATGAGTCAAAAAAAAAAACTGAAATAATACACAGAGTGAACAAAGCTGTTTTCCAATGAAACCTACTCACACAGGACGGTATCTGAACCAACCACCATCAATCAATTAAGAGAGGAATATCAAGACTCCAGTAGACCGTAATTTCGGGTTCTGTAATACAAAAGAAGGTCTGGAAAATGAACTAGGCGTCATCCAAAATGACCTTCAACGGAATGGTTACTCCAAAGTGATGGTTGAACAGACTTTGGCTAGAAGGCAGCAAGAGCTTCACAAAGAGCAAAAATTCTCACCGGTAAGCATTTTTTCAAAGTCTGCGAACAGGCAGTAGTCGCTGGAAGCCAAATCTGGCGAATACGGTGGATGTGGGAGCAATTCGAAGTTCAATTCATGTAGTTTTGCTATTATTTTGATTGACTTCTGACACGGTGCGTTGTCTTGCCATATACAATCATTTCTTTGCAATTTCAGCCTTCAAACGCTCCAATAACACTATATGATCGGTCGATAGACGGTCGGTTCGGCGCGGGTGCTTTGTTCACTCACTCGAATTGATTGCCGAGTTGCTCGGGGGTTCAAGCCCCAGGATGAACGATCAATTTTCACTTGCTATCGTCCAACTCGTGTTAGGAATCACACGTTAAAAGTCAAGTCCTCGTTAATCTTTAGCTCGCACAAGTTTCGACAACTGGTTAACGGAGAAACAGATTTTTTTTAACAGATATTATATCACGCACATCCCAAAATACCGAGGCCATTACCTTTCGTTGTGCTGTGAGCGCTTAGGACGAGGTTCACCAGTTGCTCTCCACTCAGATCACGATCAATTTCATTTTGAAGTGAGGTGATGGAGATGATGAATGACGTTCTTGTTTTTGGTCAACAGTGAGCTCGCGCGGCACCCACTTTGAACAGAGCTTTCTCATGGTCAAATGCTCATGCAATAAGAAGCCAACACGTTCTTTTGATACCTTTACAATGTCAGATAACTCACGCAACTTCACTTTTCGATCATTCAAAACGATTTTGTGGATTTTTTAATGTTTTCTGGTGGTACTCATTTGGACGTTCACTGCGTTCTGCATCGTGGGTATCTCTACGACCACGTTTGAAGTCAGCAAACCAACGTTTAATTGTTGTTTCTGATGGAGCGGAGTCCCCATAACACTTTTCAAGCTATTGCTTCGGTTGAACGGTAAATTTTCCCATTAAGAAACAGTGTAAAATGAAAACACGAAATTGTTTTGATCATTGTTTTAAAAATAACAAAAATAGTGTCGCTCTTAGCACAATAACTCAGAAACTCATGAGTAGAATATCATGAAATTTCAACAGCTCGTATCCCATATCATTTTAGATTTGATTACATATGCGAAAAGATTCATCGGGGCTCCATTAGAGAGCATCACCGTGTCTACACAAAAATGTTTTTATGAGAGTGTTATATAAACATTATAAATGAAAGGCATGGTTTGAAACAATACGACATGAATCCAAAGAGGCCACTTCTTTCTTAGTAAGAACCATTTCGAAGTAGATTGAATCTATGATAATCTTTGAAAAAGTTTCAATTTATATACTCTTGAAAAAAAGGAAATGAATTTTAAATTATATCAAACCCATAAAATCATTATCGTTCTAACGCCCCCCGCTGCAGAGCGACTCATCCTAAGGTATCTGTGCCAAAAAGATATATGACTAGGTCCACTTAGTATCACTAACGAATCCTTTGAGATAATGGACTCCCTCTCGTCGTAAAAGTCTTTGTCACGTTAATGCGGATTTCTTCCGTGATGAACCTCTTTCACCTACTCATGAGATCAAGAATCTGACCCTAAATCTACAATGAAGATAGACGCCGACTATAAGACACCAATGGTTCTCTTTGGAACATCGGTTCAAGACCAAGAGCTTCTCGGGTCTCCTACTCTTAATCTTGTTAACAAACTCAGGAAGCTATGAAGCAACTTTTCGCCTCCTGAAAAGCAGGATAACTTACGAATCTGCCTCCCAATAAACTCTTGGGCAGCAGAGGAGGAATATGCATCAGGAAAAGGAAAAAACCCATAAGTACCTACTCAGGGGTTTTTTCTCCTCACGCTCACGCTCACGTTCAAACTATTAGTTACCCAACCAACATGCGAAAAATTCCTACATTGCTGAATGTGCGGGATCGTTAGCTATAGTTGATTTACAGATGCCCTCGGAAGGTTACTGCTGTTATTGCACCTTGAACATCCAACAATCTCAAAATATCGACTAATCAATTGGAATCTCTTCGGAATGCCATTATGTCTGCCGTAGAAGATTTTTAAGAAGATACCTATGATTCCAGAGCTGAACATTGCGGCCGAGATAAATATGGCTAGCTGAAGTCGATGCAGGCTACCTGAGAGGACCAGAAGATTGTCTCCTTGCCTATGAATGCAGTAAGTACCCTGCAGCTTTGCGAGAGCATCTTCCTGACATTTGTCACAGTAAACCTATTTTGTTTATGGCTCTCCAGCTTTCTGAAAGAACGTTTCCTGCAAGTCGCCGTCAATGGATATACCTCGAATACTTTTACCATCAACGCTTCACTGGCAGCAGGAGGTTGCATATCTTAATGAGGATCTAGAAGTGATTTCGAATTGAGGTAAAAGTACCCAGGTTCAATTCAATACTACAAAAACCCAGGCGCCGTTTTTTTTCAAAAAGATTAATGTCTCCGAATTGGATATAATGAAATCAGGATAGACACCAATATGTCTTGGCACAATTATGTCGCTGGAATTACAAAGGATGCTTTTCAAAAGATTGGAACACTGTTCCGAACCAGAAAACTACACTCCTCAGCAACTTTTGATGCTTCATAAAGCTTAGATCAGACCTTCTATGGAATATTGTTTTCATGAATGGAGCTCATACCCTGAAACTGCTGGGCTCCATCCATAAAAAAGTCATCTGCCTGAATGGAGAAGCGAATATCACCTGCAACCTTGATAGTCTGGAACATCGAAGAAAAGTTGGAGATTAGTCTCTCTTTCACGGAAAGTGACGAAGTGAGTTGGCACATTTGGTTCCACCAACGTCTGTGTCTGTCGGTTATAATTCAATGTTCAGAGTGGTTTTAGCTGAAAAAGTTGTTGGTTTTTGTAGTAGTTGGTTTTTCGAGATTTCATTTCGAAATATTTATCTTATTTCAAATAAATTTGAATAGATGTTAGCCACAATCATCCTTCGTGGGTTGCTGTGGATGATCGATTGGACCTACCCCACTTAGTTCAACTTACCTCTATATTGACACATTTCTGGAGGATTTTCATCGTCCCCTCTCATATCTTCTCGATAATCCGAAGTGTTGAACACTGAAAATGTACTTATAATGAAATCTAAAGAAAGACTGAAAACATTTTCAAATACTTGATAAGGAAGCGTCTATGTAACCAGTCAAATCGTCAGTAGGAGAATATTTGAACTGATAAACCAATCGTGGAATGAAATCACTAGTATACGCGATCACAAAACCCTGAAAATCATTTAAATTCGTTAATAGATAATATAATATAGGAATGGTTATGAATTTTTTTAAATTACTAAAAGCAGGATTTCCATGTATGTTTTTTGTTTCTCACGCCCAAGAAATAATGCATGTATTCTGATTTCGTAATGTTTCATAATAACATACTAATGATATATAAACAAGGTATAATATAATTGACTGCATGTTAATTTATAGATTTTTGATTACCATTAATATGAAAAAAACACAAAATATGCAGAAAAAAAGGAAATTAGTAACCCTAAGAATCGTTTATTCTCCACAAAATATTCAAATAGAAATAATGGATTCAACATTTCCTAATTTAGTAGAAAATTAACATACGGTGTTCATTGAACATGTGGCAAAATTCAATGGACTATTTCTTGGACTATTCTGAGGATATTTTGTCCTTTGATGATTTTTGATAGGGCGCTACGTTTCGAAGATACGGAGCGAAAAAGAATTTCGACAATAAAAATTCATTATCAAAAATTACATATAGTGTTTCTAAATCTACAAGAATTGTTGAAAATTACTAACATACAAGAATCCAATCTTCTCCTCATCAACTCCCGAACTCTTTCAAAAACACCAGGATTGTTTCTGATTGTCTTACACCCAGCAATTATCTGATTTCTCAAATCTTCCACATCTTTCACTGGAGTAGTATAAACTAATGACTTTAGGTTGCCCCTATTACTTGGTAGGTTCAGTGTAGCACGCTTTACTTTTATTTTGTCTACTTTAATAATTTTGAAATCACAAAAATTGTTATTGTTGAAATTATTTTCCGCCCCGTATCTTCGAAACAAAACGCTTTATCAAAAATCATCAGAGAACAAAATAACCCTGGAATAGTCCCCTAATTTTTTGCCGCATGTTTATTAAACACCCTGTGTATAAAATTTGAAACAGTAAACTCAGATTTGAGAATGGAATTTGAAAAATATTCGGTACCAATAATAATTATCGAAATAATATGCAATTATTGAATTTTTTGTGAGTAATGGGAAATGACGAATTCATTGTCACTACTTATTTCCCAAACTCTTACAGATACAAACTAATAAATAAGCTTCTTGTAGTCCTTCTCGAACATCAAAGAGACAGCGTATTTGTCAAATAGTTTTCAGCTCTGAAGTATCGAGATTGACTCTTCGAACTGTTCACACCCTTTCAAGATTATTCTGTTCTGGTCATAGGAGTGCTTGATGAAATGCTGTCTTTAGTAAACTATTTGAATGAATTAGAGTTTCGGATAAAACGTCTAATCGACAAACTCTTCATAAGTACTGTAATGATATATTTGTATGAGATGTAAAACAATTCGGAACTCACATTTGATACAACAGCAGCGTAAGTTATAGCTCTCAATATTCCGTACCAAGCTCCAATATCCTCAACTCTCTCAGCCAGTGGCCTTCTTGCTTGTGTTACCATTTTGTATGCATCCAATCTAATTTCAGCAATATTGTTCAATAGGGCACACAATGGAGCTAACGGAAAGGCTGCTACAAATAGAGTTACGAAGCCATACTGAAGAACTGAAAAATACATAAATAACCTACGAGGAGAGAAGGTGAGGTAAGGTTAAGTCGATATAAAAATCAGATGATACTAGGACGAAGAAAAGAGAAATGAAACTTTCTATGTTTTTTACCACTTTTATTTGTAACTAACGTTAGTGCAGTTTCGTCCTATACGGACATTTTCAAACTTATGCAATAAACTAACAATGGTTCATTACATTAGTCATTATATACCACCACTATTGGTACTAATAGAGGTACTTGGCTTGATTGAGTTACTAATAGAGGTACTTGGCTTGATTGAGTACCTGAATTTACAGTATACAATGCGGATGTGCCAATTTAAAAACTGTCGAGTAAACTGAATCGATTTGAACATTTAACAGGTTGCACCTGCAATGTTTATGCTTGTAAATTTCCAAGAATTCTAAATAATTAAGTTTTTAACCCTTCCTTGCATAGTGCAACATTTCCGTTTCGTTTAGATTCGGAAACTTGTGGTTGCATGCCAAGGAATGGTTTGAAAACGTCGAATCATTTTTTCCTAGTCTGAAGGACCTTTTATGTTCAGCATACCGTTTTTGGAAATTTCGGCCACATTGTCCCACATAAACAGTATTGCACTCCGGACACTTAGTATCTGCGTTGCAATCATTATGACCTATCAATTTCCATAGATAGATTGTTAACAGACAAAGGCAGTGAGAATTGCTCTGTGCAACATTTAATTTATGACTGTCTGGATGGAAAGAATCGCTTGAGATGGTAATGTCTGTACAGCTAGGTTTTTTGAAAACATTGAACTCAAATTTATTCTGATTGTGTGTAACGGTCAGGTCTGAGAAATTTATCTATTACTCTATCTCTGTTTCGAGTGTGAACTGAATGTTTCTTTTCAGATTATTCATGAATGTCGTAAATTGGTTCAGCTGTCGTGTAATACCTCTGAAACAGGCGAGAATATCGTCTACATATCTGTACCCAAGATGGATATGTTTTTTACCCAGGTCGGAATTCACTATAGTGGTCTCCAAGTTGTTCATAAATATGTCTGCTAAAAGTGGACTAAGGGGTGAGCCCCTGTTAAAGAGGTACTACACGACAGCTGAACCAATTTATGACATTCATGCATAATCTTAATAGCAACATTCAGTTCACACTCGAAACAGAGATAGAGAAACAGATAAATTTCTTAGACCAGACGATTACACAAAATCTGAATATATTTGATTTCAACGTTTCCAGAAAACCTAGCTATACAGACATCACCATCCCAAGCGATTCTTTCCATCCAGACAGTCATAAATTAGCAGCCTACAATTCAAGGTTGCACAGAACATTCTCACTGCTAACAATCTAGCTAGGGAAATTGATATAATTATACAGATAGGTCATAATAATGGTTTCAACGTAGATACTATCAAGAAGTTAGTCAGGAAACAAAGCCGGAAATTCACTTACAGATTAATATACCCCCAGGTCAAACAACCAGAAATCAAGAAATAGGTAACTCTCATATTTTGGAAAAAGAACAGAGGTAATTGCGGGTTTCTTCAGAAAAACAATGTGGAAGTGGCATTCAGACCACATGCCAGGTTGTCTCATTTCCTTTTCAATGCCAAAGATAAGGTGGACAAGTTGGAGAAATCTGGAGTTCATAAGCTTAAGTGTTCGTAGTGTAATAATGTTTATGTGGGATAATGTGGCCGAAATTCACAAAAACGGTATGCTAAACATAAAAGGACCTTCAGACTGGGAAAAATGATTCGACGTTTGCAAACCATTCCTTGGCATGCAACCACAAGTTTCCGAATTTTACGGAAATTTTGCACTATGCAAGGAAGGTTCACAAACTCAATTATTTAGAATCCTTGGAAATTCACAAGCATAAACATTGGAGGTGCAACCTGTTAAATGATCAAATCGATTTAGTTTACTCGCCAGTTTTAAATTGGCACATCCGCATTGTAAACTGTAAATTCAGGTACTCAATCAAGCCAAGTACCTCTATTAGTACCTACAGGTATGATATATAATGGAAAATGTAATGAAACAGTGTTAGTTTATTGTTTTAAGTTTGAAAATGTCCGTATAGGACGAAACTGCAATAACGTTAGTTACAAATAAAAGTGGTAAAAAAGATAGAAAGTTTCATTTACACAGGTATTCTATAATTCATATAAACATCTCAATATTAAATTAATTTTGATTATTCAGGTCATCAAATTTTAGTTGAGTAATTATTTTATTATCTTCATTCATTTGATTACCGTTGACCAAAAAAAACTTTATACATTGTGTCAAAATCAACAGGTCTACGAGTTTTGCAGGTGATATTGCTATTCTCTACCAACCTTTCGATTGGGAAATCATTGAGATGGACTTTCGATACGTAGCACATCACACATAGCAGCTTATAATGAATCAATTATGCGATGTAATGATGAAAATGAATTCGAAATACTTTGGTATATACATGTATAGTCGTTTACGGTGGAAAGATCACTTTTTGTTGTTGAAATATTGCGCCTTATGATATGCAAATTCAAAAATATTTCTGCAAATATTCACCATAAGTATCGGAGTGTATTATGCTATTCTTGAATGTTATCTCCTTCACATAATCATATCATGAAAGATAGTTTCAAAAACTCCAGTTGAAATCTCAGAAAGTATTCAAAAATGTATTATCAGGACGATATATAAGAAACCAATGAAAACGTTCTTCTCATGATCTCTATCAATAAACAGATACAATGAATATGTCTCAGTTGTATGTGAATAGCATCTGTCTGTGAAAATATAAAAATAAAATATCTTTGATGGAGATGGAGAAGTAGACAGCCAAAACCTCTCTTTCCCAAAATGTCTTCAGGATATATTGAACACACATATGATACTAGCCGAAAAACTGAAGCTACAGTACCTTATACGGTTGAAATTGTATAATAGACCCAAAACTTTTCAATAAACTACCGATGAAAATCAAAAACACTCCTACCAAATGTTAAGGAAAAAATAAAACACGAATTGAATAAATATGAGTAATATAATATTATTTTCGTAGTTTTAAGTGTTTTACATTCATTGAGATATATTTAAAAATGAAATATAATTAAAATATTATTTGCGAAAAACCATCTTGATTTATGTATAATTGATACCTGTGAAAGTTTGAATGTTTTATAAACTTCGCCTAATGAAATAATGAAGAAACATCTACTCACTCATTTCCAGATACTCGTCAAATAATGCCAATCGGCCAGGATCTTGAAGATGATAATCCTCTTCCCATCTTGTATGCTTCCTCGATAAATCTTTGGTATTAGATCGATGAGACCTCCGCCTCCACCAGTTAGAGAATGCTCTGAAAATATTTTGCACATTTAAACAAACAACAACAACAAAAAAACAAATTCAAATTGAATAAATTATACAATACCTATCTAACCATACAAATTCTCACAAGGATCACCCTCCAGTTTTCATGTCTCTACTTGTTTCTCGAGATTACCTTTTTCTCAAGAACACAACATGTTCCCGAAATATCGGTGTTTTGTTCAGCTTATCTAAAAGGCGAGGTCCCGAGAAAAAGTCGATGTCCAGAAAAAAACTCATGAACACGGAAAGAAGTCTAGATTTCGAAAAAAAAATGGAGTCGTATAGGATGGACCTTCGGCGGTTTTGTACATTCAGAAATTCTGGATGAATATCAATTTCATGTTGTTAGCATTTCCAATATTTCTGTATTCAAAATCAAGAAACCAAAATATATCTTCAACTGTCCACATCACGAATAAATTTATAAATCAGTTATAGCAGTTATGTGAGTCAAAATTCTAATAAACCTGTCGTAAACTATATGGTTATATACAGTGTGTAAAAGCCAAATGGAATAAATTCACGATTTCTGTTAATGTACATATTTAAAAAAAATCCTAAACATGTCAGATGTAAATTATAATTCGACATTCTTCAACGTAAAAATGCCACCCCTACCTTCAACCCCCTTCGACTGAAACGTACAACCCCCAATTTTTTCTATTGGGAAGTAGGATTGTGATACATCGTTTGAAAGATTTCTTCACTCTCTATTCAGAAATAATAATAAAATAAATTAAAATCATGTGGTTACCGAAATTCGATAAAATACACTCAAAAACTAAAATGTAATACAAAATGTAATGAAATGTAGAATACGAAAAATAACCATGGATGTTAACGAAATAGATGTTCAAAATATTCACCGCGAACGTCTTAGCAACATCCTAATCTAATATATAAAAATGGATGTTTGTTGGTTGGTTGATTGGTTGATTGGTAAGTGATAAACTTCTACATCGCTCAACCGATCGTGATGAAACTTGACATGTATAAGTAATTTTTCATAGAAAAGGTTTTTAGGCTATCAATTTTTCTGTAACTCTCCACTAGATGGCGCTGTAGAACAATTTTTTGAAAGCACTGTTCTATAACGCTGCGCACGCCTAAGTTCGTTGATTCTGCGTCTGTCAAAATATTGGAACAACAGCGATACAGCAACATAGTACTAATCAGTACTACAACTACCAAATTCTACGCGGGCGAGACCGCGGGCAACAGGTAGTCTCAAATAAAACTATCTTCTAACATTATTGAGGATATCGGGCGTGACCGACCTAATCGCAGGCGTTATTCGTAGGAATAACGCCTGCGATTAGGTCGGTTAGAAAAAGGAATCTAATGATGAAAAAGCAGGTGATCCCGCTGGCCATTCAATCGATCCTCGCCTTCCTATCCACCGATTGGGAAATGTGGTATAGAGATATTACTGGACATTAACTTGGTAATGTGGTGGTGTTCCATCCTGCTGAAACCATATCGTATTCCTTGGGGTTTTCCTGAATCAAGATATAAATTTGCAAAACTTGGAATTAGATCATTTTGAAATAGTGCCAAATAATTATCGCTATGCAAGTTGCTTTCAATGAAAAAGGGACCAATGATATAGTTTTTAACAATCCCTGCCCAAACATTAACCTTTTGAGGGTATTGCGTGTGTTCTTCTCTCATCCAGTGAGGATTTTCCGTTGAACAGTAGCGGCAATTTTGCCGATTAACATTACTGTTAAGAGACAAAGTACACTCATCAGAAAACATAACGTCTTGTAATTGGATAATATTGTTATCCAATATGTCCATCATTTGCTCACAAAAAAAGTTCAATCAAAATCGTCTTTCATGGGCTCCTAAGTAGTCATCATTTTATAGGGATGCATTTCATTTTATTTTAATATGTTTACTATCGATGTATGGCTAACATTGAATGTAGTGGATGCAAGTTTACTCGATGTATGTGGGTTTTCTTCAAACTCAAGCACCACACCTAATTTGAGTTATTCTCATAAATATTCTACAACACGCCTAACAATCAAAAAGTTGTCACAATAATTTATAAAAAAGTTCATCATTTAGATTTGATGTATATCAAAAATATTAGTATGTAGTGTGCAATATTTTCATTGACAGACCAAGAATCCACGATAGTACAATTCCATAATAGTAGACTCTGAATTCTCAGAGCAGTAGTTAGACCTGCAATTGGGACGGCGAACGAATTCGCATGCATCATCAATAATATATGTAATAAAACACATATTTTTATAAAGCATAATTTTTTTCAGTGAAAAAGAAAGACAAAACAGTCAACGTTTGCATTTATTCAATGAGAACTTTTGTTTACATGATAGGTGGGCTTAAAAGCATATAAGGGTTTCATGCACACCTATAGAGACTTCAGCAAATTTAATTTAGATCTTTTTTCATTATATCTGCAGGCAGCGGATTTTCGTTCTCTTCTCCACATCCAAAAAAAAATATCAATGACGAATTGACTCTTTTCAATGGGATATTAATCGATCTTCTTGAGAAACATTCTCTTATTGAAACTGTTCAAATTTCTAAGAAAAGGGCCCCTTGCCTCACAGACAACCTGAAACTCATGTTTAAACTGATGGATAGAGCTCTTGCGAGATTTCAATAGACAAAGTTGAGGTGTCTCTGGGATTATTACAAACAGTTGAGGAATTTAACCAATAGCACTGTGAACCTGGAGAAAAGAGCATATCTCAATCATCTGCTTACAAGAAATAAGAAGGTATGGAAAGATTTATCCAATTTGATGATTCACAATAAAAGAAATCTCAAACCCATTCCAAACCAACCTACTGAACGTTGAAAATATCAACAAATTTTTTGGAAGTATATCCAACTTCCCCTGATAATGAAACTTTGAATTTTATTTCAGGTAATAATATAAACAATCCCAACTTCTCGTATCAAGCTACTGATGACGATGAAATCTATAAGTTTATTCTGAACATGAACTCGAATGCTCTAGGACCTGATGAGATACCTAAGCATAAAAATGTTTCTCTACTGCTGCCCCTCAATCCTTCCACATATCACTCTCTTTTTCAATCACTGCATATCGACTAATTCTTATCCATCCATCTGGAAGCAAGCAAATGTTCTTCCGTTGGCCAAAAATTCTAGCCCCGAAAGTTTATGCAATCTCCAGCCAATGCATCTTATCCAGCCAATGCATGTGCGATATCAAAAGTTGTTGAAAAAATGCGTGAGTATCTAAACGACTTCGAGTGTCAATCAGAGTTCAGGCCTAACCACAGTTGTACGACTGCCCTCCTGAACGTTGTGGATGATGTACACAGATCTATTGATGATAACAAACTGTGTCTTCTGATATTATTGGCGTTTGATCAAATGCACTATGAACTCCTCTTTAAAACAGTGTTCCTCACGGTTCAATATTGGACCCTACCTTGTTCTTTTCATACACTTCTCAATTTCATAGGTCACTGCAATTTGCAACCATGCATTGTTATGCCGATACTCAGCTGTACATGGAATTCGACGATAATTCAATTAACGAGGTCCTATGGCAAATTAATACCGACCTCGATATCAACTGAATATTGCCTATCTGTTAAATCTAATGTCATGCTCTTTGGTAGAACAGTGACGAGAAGTCGTTGTTCTGGCCTCATAAATATTGTGATAGGTGGAACAGAACTTCCCTTGAAAGGAGTTACAAAAACTTGGGCCTTTATCTTGACAACAGTCTTCGTTTTAAAACACACATCTTGCAAATTCTGAAACGGGGTTGTGAAAATTTGTGAATGATATATTCCAACAGAGTATTTCTGAATGAAAAAAGTAAAATTGTACTCTGCGATGCTTTAGTTCTTCCACATGCCAACTACCAGACGTAGTGTATGGTCCGGGAATTTTGAAGAGTAACAGTTTTATAATCCAAAAGCTCCAGAATGCATGTATTATGTTCATCATGGGTACGAGGAAACGAGAACATATTTCACATCTGTTCTGGAATGTGGGTTGGTTGAATATGGAATCCAGACGAACAATTAATTCTGCAACATTTCTTCAAAAACTCCCCAAAACAAAAAAACCCTCTCATCTTTCCAGACACTGTCCTTCAGAACTGACATACATCATCATAACTTGAGATTCAGGACACATTTAACAATACCACAAAACTTCTCTATGTCGCGGATCTTTCACTTACCATATTGCCTACTCACATAATCGAATACACATTGAATATAAATCTCTGCCAATAGGAAGCTTCAATCGAAAGATACAAAGATATCTTCTTAAAATAAATATATTCAACTAATCGAATTATCCCTAAATCAATCAACCTTTCTCTAAGCTCAAAAAAATATACCTGCATATTTTGTATTTCAATTTTGCTGTAAATACTGTTTGCACTGTTCTTGATACCATACTTTTTTTTCATTTCTTTTGTTCTTAAGGTTGGATGAAATAGCAATCTTTACGATGATTTATCTTATGCAGATATTGAACCCTGCCATTTGATTGGTTGTAATTGTATGGAACCATCAATAGAAGCCATTATTAGTATTATTATTATACATTGAAGAAAAAGAGAATTATCTAATAATAATTTTATGGTAATTATGAATGTCAACCCCAAATTTTGAATGGCTCCGTCTAATATTTTGCATACCTACTGGAAAATTCTAATTGTCTGATACCGGAGTTGAAGAATGGAACATAAAATATGGTTTTACTGAACAAATAATAAAGTGCTGTCGAATTTAATGAAACTCAACAAGAATCGTAACGTGCGGTTGTCACTTTCACTGAATTTGAAAGCAATTAGTTATTGAAGGGTTATTCTTTATTGAAGGGTTGTTCTTATCATACAATAGATATTCAAGTGATAACTATGGTATTAACGTTAAAGTTATTTTTGATGGGTGTGATAATGACGGAACTAAAGCGTTTAAGAAAAACATAGATGTATAAATTATGCTCCAGCCCATTATTTATTTGAAGAATACATGCCTTCAAAGAAACATTTTTTAATAACATTTACAAGTCTTTTCATTTTTATCATTATGCCAATTCCATTCTTCAGGATATATTAGAGTATATTTCTCTACTGTTGAACGTGCAAGTAAACTCTTTCTATATGTGATTCTGCTGAATCCTCTGTCGGAGGTAAAGAACTGAGTTGCATACTGTTTTCAGAGACATATAAGATGATAATTCAGTCCTGAATAATAATATCAGTAGGATTTAAAAAAGTTTGAAAATGAAAATCATTGAATAGAAGCTGTTTCTGTGAACCTCCAAGGAAAATACTTCATTGATTCTATTTGTTTTTCAAACCACATATTCCATTCATTTTAGATAAATTCCAATAGAATTTAAGATTCAACAGTAACAAAAAACTGCTGAACGAACGAAACAGTCATTTTCAATTAATTATAATATCAGAAAAAAAGTAAAAGAAAACTTACGGATTGAATAGTTCGACAAAGTTGTTGAAAACCTGTTTGCCAATCATTATTATCGATAACTGAATACACAACTCGCTCAAACATCCTGCTGGATCACATATATCACCCTTCACTCGAAAAAACTCCGATCTTCGACTTACAGTATCACCTGGATATTCAAAAAATCTACCCTGAAAAATACTGGATGTTACTCGAATATTGAATTTTGAAAAAATCTTCTCACCTTGAAAAACGCAATGTATATTAAAGAAGAATAAAAGTTCATAAATTCGAATAAGAAAATCTTAAAGGTATAGGAATCTTCGTATTCCGTCTGAGTTCTTGGACTCTCTAAATTTGTTAAATATATTGCTATCCTATGATAAAACTGAAAAATAAAGTTTGTTAATATATCCAGTACAAATTTCATTTCACATATTTCGTGTAGCATACAGAGTACATAAAAGGAAATTTCAAATGAGAATACGCAAATCATATTTTCTCTGAATCCATCATGCCATTTTTACAAACGTAAACGAAAAACAAGGAAAATAAAAGAAGTGCCTTGATTTGTTACAATTTTTCAACGTTCCAAGAATTTCAATACAGATCTTTGTTTTTGGACTGTTTGCATCTTCGAGATACTATACGAGGACAAATTGTTGCAATAAATAATAAAATGAATTACACAATTATTCAATGCATGAAAAAATTATAAAAATAATCGTAAAGATGTGTTTTATGCTTTCAATCCTTTTCTTATTACATCTTGTAGATATTAATGGATATAAAGTACTAGGCAACTAGGCTATGCAGACGACATACGTATGCGGCAGGCCCAAAATGATTCATCGAGATGGACCTCAGAAGAAATTAAGTTTTCTTCATCATCTGAAGACACCAACTTGATTGGTAAAACGCGCGTCGAGAAGAGTATTACATGTCTGGTGATTGAAAAATGTACTTGTTTTGGACTTATTCTAAACCTGAGATTCGAGTTTAACCTCTTAAATGGTGAATCTAATGATTATGTTGTAATAGCTGCTCTCTATTCGACTGTCACGCAAACCTCCGATGAATTCGTCTATGTGAAATGTGTCTACTATTTCAAATATTTCTGTCTTTAAAAGGAGAAATTTGTGTTACTCGATAACTCTGATTGGATATTCAGGTATCTGAAAGGACTTTTATCCATTTGATTCATTTAATGTTGAAGTCATAAATTTTGTATATGCAAAATAAAAACAAGATCAATTTGACACTCTGCTTGACAAATACTTCACCAATCTTCATGTTATTTTCACGACCTGAGTGATGCATTCGACGTTCAAGGTGGTCCAAGAGGACCACCTGAGATACAACTGTCAGGGTGATTAAATATCTGTGAGTGATACCAGACATCAGAATGACCTGGAGCCAACCAGGGTCCAAGTCCAAGAACCAGGGTTAATCGAATAATCGAAAAACCTCCAACAAAAGTTTTCAAAACACTTTCTCTTTCATTTGAGAACACAAAGTTGACACTCCCCTTTCAGCACGGAATAACATACAAATATTTCCAAAGTGAAAAAACTACTCCTAATAGTACCTTTTCAGTTCAATTACCATAGTATGAGTTTTCATGAAAATTGTAAATACCTAATTGGATTTCTATTATTTAATTGATGACGTTATATCTATCAATCATTCAATAGCTGCATTTTTTACTATGATTCTGATACCATTTATGTCGTTTTTATGTTCTCTGGAATGGAGTGGTCTAAAAACGCGAAATGGAAGATTATTTCGGCTATGCTTGTTAAAATTGTCAGTACTGTCAATATTATTATTGACGTTCCTTTGGTATAAGTATTTCATTATTGAAGTCTTGAATGCTACATTTTCTCATTCGAGTCTAGTCGTATGTCTCTATCGATGAAAAGGTACTGTACCGAGTGATGATATAAGTAGACTTTCCATTTTGGATTGTGAATGTTATTTTTGTAGGATTTACCCATGTAATCCACAAGTTTCTCATAGACAATCAGAACAAATAATGAATGAGGAACTATTGTTGCATCCCTTTCGGTAAAACATTTTTGTCTCATCCAACATGCATATCACCTACCATAAATATAGTTGATGTAGCTGATCTATGCCCGTAGGTATATTGAAGTTTTTAACATTTGTATAATAAATTATCATTTTCAGTCGTCAAAAAAACTGTTGTAGTTGCATGTGTAAGGTGCTATAAGAATAAATTATATACATATAATGTGTGGCTTAGTTATGGAACACATTCATTATTTAGCAAAAAATGAACATTCAGAATAGATCATTCACATTGTTAAATGTGATATATATTCGAAAAAAATTAATACCAAGTATCCATATTGATGAAGGATTTGTTCGTTAAGATGTTTTAACGGCCGTTGACCGTTAAGAGCATCCATGTAAGATCATCTGCCTCCAACAAAACTTAGTTACTTCTTCTTCAGACAAAATTTTTGCTTTCTTTGGTGTGTATTCATCAGACTTTCGTCACAAGAACAAAAATAATTTTATAAATCTGAAAATACCATTTCTGTAGGTAACACTCAAATATGGTGTAAGATTTAAAAAACTAATCTTGTCATAAACTTTCAAAGCAAGTGTACGTGGTTTTTTCTTTCCTCCAAATGTAATCTTCCAATGAGATTTCAAAAAGTCTTGAACGACACACGGCCGATGCGCAAATAACGGATTCGGTTGTTATAATCCGAGGCGCAGCCGAGGATTACAATATTCAACCTCATACGTTATTTGCTATATATCGACTTGTCACGTTAATAACTATATTAGATATTCCTTGAATTTTATATAATTACACTTCCAAAATACAAATCATGAAATTATGAAACAACAAAAAAAATTAATGTTCGCTCCGGGGCGCATTCACTTTTTCAGCTGCAAGAAAATCCGAAAAAACCTGCAGCACCACATCATCTTAAAATCTAGATCTGCCAATGTCCTCTCTATCATAAAACAAAATGTAGGGTGTCTCCATAGACTCCAATAAATTCAATACACCGCCAGAACACTTGGTGACACGACTATCGTCAAATTTAAATCAGTCCGTTTCGTCTTTGACCAAGGCATAATAATGACCAGATTCAACGCCAGAATCACAGTGAACAATGAAGATTATTATAAAAGTGGTCTGCTAGATTGAAGTGTTCATCTATTTCGTACCTTCGTAAGAGTTTGGTGCTTCCGTCAGAGGTTGAGTCAATTTTGAAGATTATCAGTGTTATTATTAGATTGACAGTCGCCTCAGCTACACTTGTTTTCTCATAACAGTCAGTTAGTTTGGCGCATGTTCGGCAATACAATCGATCATCACCTGTTAAAAGTGTCATTTTCAGATGATTTAACAATAAGCTTTGCATGGACTGGTTATTAGTCATATTGAGAAACGCTAGTTGAAGTTCCAGAAATTCACAAACGTTTTTGCCACCTCTTGAACATTTACTACAAAGTAAACAAGTGGTGATTTTTCCATCAATAGATTCAAAAACACAAGACGAGATAGACTGTACAGATTCATTCAATCCAAAGCGGTCAGGAGTATTGATTTTGCTTTTGTTTTGCTCACGAAAAGTATTCTACAAGAACCCCAAGAATTCCGAACAATCGTCTTGTTGTCCTAACGAGTATCTAGTGGACTACAAATACTCCAGGAAATCAGTTGAAGGGGAAGATGATATATTCTTACGAAGAAATAGAAATAAGTAGGAAATATTCTCGTTCTCGTTCATCATTAAAACCTCGTTCTTGAAATTCTTTGTCATGAACAACACTTGTAAAAACCTATTCGTGTAGCAAGTGCTTCCTAAATTATCTAATCCAATTTTATTCTCAAGATAAGGAAGAACATGTTCCACAGAATCTGCATAAGAATCATTTCTCAAACTGCAATCGATCCTTTTAAGTGATGAAGGGTTTCGTAGAGGGATCGATACGGCTCTTGCTTCATGAAGCTCTTCCACTGAAAGGAAATTAGAACCACTAGGACTGCAACTCATATTTGGGGGGCAAGAATGACCTGAGTCCATTGACCGCACTGACAAGAAGAAGGTGGATCAATCACTTGCGAATTAACCTTGATATGAGACTGATGAATATCTACATATCTCAGCTTGTTTCGAAGAGATTTTAGTTCCGGACTGAAATGAAGGCAATGCATGATCTCATCAAAATTATGTGAAGAATCAAAAAAGATGTAGAACGGTGATCTTTTGCTGCTTGGTCTATTCTTCTTCCGAGTTCATAAACGAATAACAGACTCCGGGCCATAAACACCAACAATTTCAACCGTTACTGGATAGAACAAATAGTTGTTACCAAGCTAGTGTAACTAGAAATTTTATGCAGATGTGAAAAAAATCAGAGAAACTGTTTCTAAGAAATATGTTTGATGGTAGTTGATAATGTTTCATAAAATCCCTGAAAGGGATATCAAATCATTTTATATCATATTAGACAATGGTTAGTTAGTGGACAGTTTACATCTCTCTTTATCGTTCGCTCATCTCGTCTCTAGATTGGCTAAGCTGCACGTGTATTAAAATTCGATGTTGAGATTTTTGCGCTTACTCTCTTGAAAATATAAATAAAGCTGTTGAAAGATTGTCAAAATCTACATTATTTGCGAAATAATGAATTTCTTATGCGTTCCATACAACCAACCCTTATAGCAAATGAGTCAATATTCTAATGTGCCTTATATGTGAAAACAAGTATGAAATATGAAACTACACTTTCATATACTGCTTTTTAAATATATCATGTGCTATGGTTTCATTGTGCCAAATATAATAAGTCACTGTATAATTTATGGAATAATATTATTTATCCTTTTATGAGGAATGAATTTATTAACAAAATGAGTATATTCAATCAGTTTGGCTTTATATAAATTGTACCATTTGTGTCAAAATGGTCAAAAACCTGTTGAGAATTACAGACTGGTTGCAGTAAATAGTTGCAAAATTGTTTGAATAACTATTGTAATTAACTTTCAGGACTCTGATAAGACAAAAATATTGAGCTTTCACAATAGGCAGAAGAGGTGACAAGCTGCTACCGTTGATGGAAATATATTAAATTAAGAAACTAAAGCTTTTGAATTTCTTGATATACTTCTCAATGAACCCTTGAAATGTGCAATCTCCACTATGCAAAGGTAGTAGAACCAAGGTTACAGTGCCTATTAATTTCTAGATATGATGTGTTAGATGTATAATTGTATTTTATATAATGGGCTTGATTGATAGAAAATAATGTAAAAACGTGATGTTTCTTTACTGCGAAATAAAACATAAAGCTTCTTTTAATTATCCAAAAACATCTGACAAATAATTATTAAATTCATGATATCTTCACAACGATTAAATGATTTTTTTGTTTGTGTTATTATATGTAAATTAGAATACTCTGACATGTAGGAATCACACGTAAGGTAAGGTAAGACCTCGTTTGTCCTTAGCTCGCACATGTTTCTCAACTTCTGAGAGTTGTCGTTCGTATAGGGGCGACAGCTGATTAACCGAAAAACAGATTTTAAGAACAGATTTTTAAAAACAGATGTGATTTTTCATTTTGTGAATAAACAATACACTTTTTTGGGAAAGAAAGGTTTTGACTTTCTTCTTCTTTATACAACAAAATGTGATTCCTTCCTTCTTCTGGAGAATTCCCACATTTTTTTGTATGAATATGAAGAAGTAGAAAACCAAAACCTTTTTTTCCCAAAAATTAATGTCTCCTTGAATTATACACCCTTCAACGGTTGTCATTTATGGGCATATATGAAAGTGCAGGCGTCCAATTCACTACTCACCCTAGTAAGACACATGATTATTATCAAATTAATGACAGCTGCTGATACAGACGTCAATATTTTGGCATGTTTTTTCAGGAAAAAAGATTCACTACCATATATCACTGATACAAGAGACAGTCTATAAATTATTGTTCCCAAAACGGCGCATAAAACTACAACTAACTGAAACAAATAATTTGCTTTGATGTCTGACATGATTTTAAATCATAATGTTTTAATACTCGTAATCTTACCATAAAAAATACCACTGATCCAGTGGCAGCTAGTCTCACAGCTTTGGACCATGTCGGTAAATATGGTTCTTTATCCCTTGTAACTGGGTTAGTTCTAAATGTTTTGACACTCGTTTCAAATTCTATAATAACAAAAGTGTGACATATGATTTTGTTATTATTTGTTATTACCTACCGGGCCTTGGTTCCTCATCTTGTTCTGTACCATGCAAGTCCCACTCCCACTGAATAACACTTTGTTTCCTCCTCCACAATTCCAAAAATACAGTCGCTGAAATGAAATGAATCCAATTTCTAGTACTCCAATTTCAATTCAAAGATTATATTTCATTTAGAACCCATCCACGATCCATGAAAAATATGAGTCGATGAAACGTAACAGGTAACTCAAGGTATTGTCTCCCATTAAGAAAAAATGAGTATACATATACGAGTTGGTTAACTTTATGAAATACTAATACATTTCAAATATCCAATAAATCCACCCCGAATAATTTTCATTATTCATTTGTTATTTTGGGTATGTATGCTGTATATCTAGCCATGTAGAATTATGAGTTTATCTATATTGACTAAATAATAGTTGATTAATATCGATTTCATTGATATGTAATTATATCTTTGATGTTGAACTTCCATAAATTTTATCGTTTTTCCATTTACACGAGGATCAATTTTATTTCCCCAATTTGAACGAGTTGAAAAATAATAATGGAATCAATATTGGAAATGCATGGCTTTCTGCTTCTCTGTCTTCATGCAAAAAATAGGAAAATTCCAGGCATAATCTACACATATTTGTAAAGACATGAACCAGAAAGCTATTTTATCAAAATGAAATCTCTGCTAGAAATATTCCCCTTTTAATTCAAATAGAAATACATCAATTAAAAAGTTCTATTTTTTTATACCACACAATTAATAAAAAATGCAAGTAAGAAAAAGTGTTTTCATACATACCCCACAAACTCATGAAAATGGCGAAGAACACAGTTGCTGGATTATCGAAGAGATATGTTAACCTAGCGAATTTACAACTATCTTTTAGTTTTTGATATTTACAGGCCTTATCGCACATTGGACACAGCGTTATGTTTCCAGCAATATTGATATCACAGATTTCTTTCCTTTAAGTAAAAATACATATATAATATCTGGTGAAAAGATTCAAATGATATTACTATTCAACTAACAGACTTACGTTGGTATATTATCATCGCCATCAATAGTGAATATACCATATAAAAAACATAAAGTTCCAACTATTGCGGGAGCAAATAACATTTTCGTGTAGAAACCCAACCAACAAAAATATAATGCAATTTTATCTCCAAAATATTTTCTGACTAAATGAAGAGGTTGTCTTTTCATCCATCTCCCTGGTCTTGCCCATTCCAAATACAATAACTGTAATAAATTTTAATGATTGACCATATATATCAAAGACAAGCAAAAAACGAAATTTGTCATTGGTGCACATCAAACCTATCAAATATGTGTGAAAGATTAATTGACATATTAAATACAAAAATAATAATCTTTTTTATTGTCACATCATTCCTTGTGCGTTCGTATACGATTTTTAACCCAAAATATTCGGAAATGAGGTAGTTTGCAATTAGCCACTTTATTATATTGAAGGAATATCTGAAAGATGAAAAATGATGGCACCCAATCATGAAGTGAAAACCAGAGCAACAAGAGTAGGCTCTAAGAATACATAGTATATCATGTCCATTTTATTTTAGAAAAGTTGATCTCTAAATAGCCGTTTTGACTTTCTATTTCTCCGTTCATGTAAATATTAAAAAACTTCCAAATGAAGGAAGAAATATTAAATATCATTTATTAAATTTTGTGACCACGATGTTTTTTTATAAACCAGAAGTATTTGTGAAAATGATTCACTCGAACTCTGCATATATTTTAAATATTTGACACAATGTTCATATTACTTCATAGTTGAATCTAATTACTTTAATCCGAGACACCTAGATTTCAATTATAAAAGAGAAGTAATTTTTGAACACATTTAAATTTGAGAAGAAATATTGTTAACTTTCTACTCCTTGAATGTATTCACCATACTTGATATAACCTTAACCGCTCATTAACTGATAACACAGAAAAAAAAATTATAGGTGCTCCTGATGATGTTAATGTATTTATTTCTTCATGATAAAAGATCACTATCAATTTGTATTTTCATATATAGCTTCAGAATTCACTCACCCTTCTATCCAATAATTTTCCATCACTGGCTTCTTTATTCCATCTTCCTTCATGCAGTGGAAAACATGCGATGTACGTGGAATCATTCAGAAGTCTTCGTATCCCAACCTGTAATGTGTTTGCATGGATTGACATCTCAAAACAAATATTAAGTATGTGATAATGGTTTTAGTTTTCATAATTATATGAAAAGAAAATATCGTGGTATATTTCTATAATATTCTCAAATGAAGGTGAATTAAAAAAAATACCTTATCCGTTTCATCAAATTTCACCCTTAGTAAAATCTGCATTACTATCAAACTCCTTTGAGCACTGGAATAACTTGTTACTCTATCTTTCACAACGAATCTGAAATGGAGGTGAACATAATTTGCAGAATTTTTTCAATAAAACTGCTTACTGTTCTTCCCGATCCCCACCTTCAGTTGCATCATAAAATGACGGTTCTTGACTAATTAAGTCATGATCATATTCAAAGAAGTCCTTCCATCTCTTTTGCCATTTTGAATATATAGTATCTGTTATGGATTGATCTTTTTTGTCATCCTAAATGAAATATTGAAAGTTAAATAAATTTTTAGTTATCCACAGCCTTATGTAACACAATAGAAAATAGCTACCTAATTATTCATTTTCAATTCATAACTATGTATGGAGTTCTCGTAAAAGTAAGAGATAGGGGGTAGGCTAAATCGTATCAAAGTTTTCTATTTTCGGATACTTTTTGATAATCCTAAAAAATTGACAATAGTTTTTTTGGTTCCGGAGATAGATAGAAAAAAGCGAAAATTTCATTTTATTTCATCGTAGAGATATTGAAAATCTCTTTGCTATTGGAAATTTCATTGTACTCCCAGAATACGGTAATAGAATTTTCATGAAGGACATATTGTCACACTTGCGACACCCTCCTCGATATTTTGGATGCGAACCTGTATTTTTCCATCTGCCATTTTTGGCCTTTGATTTTTTGATAAGAAATATGGCAGCTCTGTTTGGTGTTGAATCACGAATGTTTTGTTCTTGGGCTCTCATTGCAACTATTAAAAAATGTGCTCCTTTTTTTCAAGCTTGTAAGAAGTTACTCAAATTTATCAAAATAAAAAATACCAGCAAAAGCCGATACCTAAAATTATTTCCAGTTGTAACATGAAAAGTTGACTTTTATCAACAATCCAAAGCACTTGTTACGAAATGTATCATTTAATTGTGGAAATCATAACATACATGTATACAACTTCAGAGTTCCAATCTAGTAAACATCAGCTATTTTATTTTCTTGATAACTCTGTATTTCATTGCATAGTTGATGTAGTCTGGGGAAGAGAAAAAGAAACGAATTATTATTAATGAAATAAAATTCTCAAAAAGAAGGAATGCTCAATGAATACTTCATTCAAAGGAGAAGTATTGCCATTGGAGTACACCAAATTTCGTCAACGTGTACGTCACGGCGCAAAGGACGAGTTTGTGTTAATACTTCTGGTCGGAGGTCAACCTGAAAGGTTTTTGGGTGACGGTTGAGAAACGAAAGTAGAGTGTGTCACGTCAGTTACCATTTTGTGTTGGGCATTATTTTAGTGGAAGCCTTTCCCTTAGAGGAGGTGAGTTTTTTAACCATTTGATTTCTGGAACCAATATCACAACCGAGATCACTTTCTGTAGATCTGCCGGTTTCCATTAAGCTACGGATAAGTACAGCCTTTGGTATTTTCCAAGAAACGTGGGTCGTTCAACCATCTCGAACGTTTTTGTTCAGGTTTGGAACCTGGATCCCCAAATACCGTTTTTTGCTGTCGACCAGTTTTGAAAACAAGAAAAGTCGAATTGCTCCAGTTCGACATATATCTTTCGAATCCAGGATATTTATAGTATCGCCTGACAACTGAACTGTTTCGTTTTCTAACCCTCCAGACTACATCCAGAATCTACTCGACCTCTCAGACAGCCTGTTGCTGATGACATCCAAAAAAGAAGGGACTCATTTGGTGAGGAATTTCCAATTTTTACATCGGAGTTGATTTCCACTACACAGACAACCTATTTTTGGAAACCAACTATATACCTGGTGTTTCCTTTTTGAATTATATGTGCTTACATGCATGTAACGTTTCAAAAATTATTTCCAACGTTCCAATAATTATTTTGTGTAGACGTAATGAAAGTCATATGAATTTACTTTATAACGTTGTTTTGTAAGATCCTACTGCAGCTGCAGCGGCGTCGTATTATTTCATTTATTGTGTTACTGGATCACATCCTTTTTGTAATGAAAACAATAACCGCTTTTTGTCTACCATATTTTGGTTTAGTCTGCAGCAACTATTAAATAATTTTCTGACTATGCATATTTTTATTTCTTGATTTTAGCAAAATCAAATCAAGTGGCGCCCCATCCAAAAAAAGGTTGTTCCACAAAATAAAAAACCCACGACCACTGCTCTCCCAATATATTGACTGCCGTTAGCAACTTGTTACCTTTTTTTGAAATTCTCTATTAGCCGTGGACTTTCATTCGATCATCATAAAAAAATATCAGAAAGAGGTAATACAGTATCTTCGAAAATAAGAACCTGTCGAAGCTTTCATTATACATTATTATACATTATACTTCTCTTAGGATCAGGAATCCCATGAGAGCTTTGAATCAGGAGAAATGAATGCATCTACATCTTTCACAGGCGTATTTATACAGTATAATGATAATAAAATAGCTGAAACTCTCGAGAAAATAAAAAATAACTGTAATTTCATGATATTATATTGAAAAAATATAATACAAAGTTGCTACAAAAGTTACTCGTTCCTCATTCAAAATTTCCATTGAGGTACGGCAGTTCATCCCTGGCTCATATGCCAAAAGAACGAGTGTTTTACCAGTACCGAAATATTCCAAAATTTGATTACCTATTAGTTTCAATAAATACTCCAAACGTATATGGATAGCTGGAGATATCCTGGAGCCCTCTATATATTCATTAAACGTAATTCACCTATTGAGAACCCTCTCGTTGAAAATATCAATGACCTGATCTATAGTTCATAAAATGGCAATGAAGTTTTCTGAAAACGAAAACCCTCAAAAAATATCAAGTGGGACACCACAACAACAACCGTCATACTCATCTCTCGTTTCAGTACCAACATTTCCAAGCAGAAAACAAGACATTATCTTCAACTCAATAGACAACACTAAATTGGAAGATTACCCGATCGCGTTAGCCAAAAAAATACATCATATTTTCATCAAGAATCCTAAATAACAGAATTTGTTTATATTTTTCAAATGAAGAAGTTGTTGAAGATGGACTCATGATGGCATGATAACTATCGGCAACTCTTCTCTCCGAGCCCGTAAATTGATATTTTCACATGAGAGACTCGTAATTTTTATGTAAATTCTTCAGTTCCCCACCCTATTGCAGAAATTGAACTTCAAAAACTACCTTTACAACTGATGATACCAATAACCTTCATTTGAATAGATACCTATAATCTACAATATAAAGATATACAGAGTTTTCGTATGAAAACCTACATTTCCTTCAATCGAATGTTATAATTCCCGATTTAATACTCGTAATACACGACGAAACAACCTTCCGCATCTTTCTGTCACCAGACGAACATATTCGTTTCAAATGCGAGCAAAATGGGCATGTAGCTTCAAAGTGTCCAAATCCATAGGAAACATATCATCTTCACTCGTATTTAATACAGATATATCCAGTCAGTTAGTTACATCTGAATACGACCCAAATTTCAACCAAAATACCATCAAACACCTGACAAAAAATCCTGGAGAAAAAACATCCCCCAATCCCCAACTCCCCCACCTACAACTGAGGACAACCCAGCGACCACCCCAATATCTACTAAAAAAACGAAGTTGAATCATCAATCGATTACAAAATATATGAAACCAGATACAAAAAAGTTGCAGATGCAAACAAAAAATAAATATTAAATGTAGCACAAATATACACGGATGATATGGATGAACTATTGATCATTTTAGAAGATATATTCTCATACCAATTCTCCACAGAAAAAAATGAGAATCTCGAACACTAAAATAAAAAATTAAATCAAATAGGTCTTTAGAAAACAGAAGATAGCGACTCATTCCTTGACAACACGTATAAAATTCCTTATATTCCCTAAATAGTTTCAGTTCAAATCAAGAGCTCAGCACCTGCGTCTATCGTTATGGAATATCGATGAGAAGAACAAAAGAAACGAAAATTTACTGAACGATTTCTTACTTAAAATGGAATAATACCAATATCTCCCAATCACAAGAAATCGCTGAGGCATTAGCCGATCACTACAGGGAATCTTTCAGTGATTCTGTTTTCCAATAGTGATGATATCAGTACAGATTCCGGAAACATCGTTCCACTCTGAATAACCTAATATTTTCAGAATCTGCTATTCACGAAGTATTTTCGTGCATAGCTTCTTTAATATTACCGAGGCATTCATAATAAAAAAAATTCTTAAAATTCGAATTTTCCATGTCCGAATCGATGGTCACTTATCCAAACCAGGAGTGTAACAAATGGGAACTCCTCAAAGATCCAATCTGAGTGCAACACTTGTTTTGATTGCCATAAATGACTTAATGTAAACATACCAATCTCCAGTTGGAGAGTGGTCTACGCTGGTGAACTGAAGGTATATTCCAGGAAATAACATATCAATTCCCAACCTACTAGGCACTAGACATTATCGAGATATGGAACAACAAATTGTACTTCAATTCTTGCCCGAAAAAAATAAAGTTATCCAATTGAATGCATACGAGGGAAATGGTTCTTAGGCATACTACTCGTTGACAAACTTTAATGGAAGTCCCATATACGCAATCTACGTCTCTCACTTCTAGCTAGTCTTGATATAATGAAATAGGTCACTCATCTGAAAACTTCATTATGTAAATAATTGTCTATCTAATAATCCTTGGTGGTTGATGCTCATTTTGATTGAAACATACTTGACAATTCCCTATGTCTGATTATACCCTGTAAATAAATTCTGAAAGTACATTGAAAGTTTCAATCGCAAAGTGTCAACTGATATTCAGAACAAATCTCTACAAGATACAGCAAAAAAATGGAATTTAGAAATTTTTGGTTATTTCCGTATTCATTCAGAACCAAAGAAACTACAGTACATGTTTGTTATCATTCAATGGTACCCGAAAAGAGGCAATTTTGCCATAATTCAAGTTACTCTAAATATCTTACCGTCTATGAGATACCCACGCATTCAATGATCTGTAGATTCCAAAATTAGAATTTTATATTCAAAGAAATAGTTGATTTGAAATACGATAAAAAAATAGAATAAGCATTTTTAGGTAGCAATGATTCTCATTTAGCTCACCCATGCTTTTACTGAAATAGTAATGAATCTTTTAATTGGTAATTTCATATTCATCACAGCTGCATATCTTGTTTTAGTTTTCCAAGGAAGATGTATTTTAAGGAACCACGTCTTGCCGTCAAATGATAAATCCTTATGTTCCAACTCCAGTTCTAAACCTTCTTTCATCAGATTTTCCTGAATATGAAATAACAACTCAGTCAGTCAGTCATAATATCTGGCTGAAACTTACCTGGAATATTTTCCTTTTGTCTCTTCGTTTAGCTTCCACTTCTGTCATAACGCCTAACTCTTCTTCCTCATAAACAAGAACCATATCGATTTTTCTTCTACCGTCTCGAAAAAATAAACTCTCTGGATCTGCAACCTTATGAAAAATCAGCATCTACTTTGAAAACATGATTGATAGATGAGTTGTTCAAAACATAAAAAAGAGTCTACAACCAAAACTGAATTAAGGGATTCGGGTTAATTTCAACTTTGAAAAATGTATTTTGGAGGAACTAAACGGTGGCATTGTTTTCAAGAATTATTATTTTTTGATATTGACATTGGTAGAATCAACTAGCTGTTGCCCAAGACTTCAGTTTTTGTGTCTTTCTAGATTTTATAATGGGAAAATGTTATCAAGTATTTGCCTTCTATAAAAATTATAAGAAACTTCTTTCACGAACTATAAATGCATGTATGGTGTACCAAGGTTTCAGCCAAATCAACTGAACAGCATCTTTATAGAATTGTTTCCAACAAATGTTTGACCCAATTCTTTTAAACTGATATAACAATAAATTAGTGAAAACCGGTTAAAATCGATAGAGCCATTTTTGAGAATAGAGCCAACAAACACAATGACAAACAGTAACACATTTTTGAGAAAGAAAGTGTTTGGCTTCCTAGTATTACATCTCGATACAAAAAAATGTGGGAATCTTCCAAAGAAAGGAAGGAAGCAATCAATTTCAAAATAAGCATTTGTTTCGCAAGAAAAATACTTTCGAAACACATATTTCCATATGGACACTGTTATCCAGATTGGCACTCGCCCTAAGGCGACCAATTTTTTTTTTTTTTGGTATGTCCTTAAGCTCTCTCAGCAATTCGGTTTCAGCTATCTCATGGGTTCCTGAGATAGCTGAGGCATAATTACGGGGTTGTTTTTGACGAATTACGAACAAACAGTGACGAGTGAGCAGGTGCATTATCGTGATACAAAAGATATGAATTGTTTTTCGATAATACTGGACGATTTCTTCGTATTGCTTCTCACAAGCGGCGCATAACTTCAAGATAATACTCCTTATTGACCATGCATGTGGCAAGAACTCCTGATGCACTACGCCACGGTAATCGAAGAAACAAGTGAGCAAAACCTTGACATTTGATCGAATTTGAAGTGTTATTTTCGTCTTGGCTCTCACGGGTTCTTCCATTGGGACGATTAGACTTTGGTTTCGATGTCATAACCATATGCCCATGATTTGTCACCAATTATGACCTTGTCAAGCAAATCTGGATTTCCGTTAACGTCATTCAACAATTTAATAATAATAGGTCTTTATTCCCACAATGATACAATAAATAAACAGGAAAGGCTGAAGATCAGTTGGTTGCACCAAAAGATGCAACCTCTGTTTTTCATCTTAGGCCAAGCTAGCTAATAGCTATTTTATAAGTAAGTCTTGTGAACTATGAATGGAGTCTTGTCCATGATAATGGGAATCTAAACGTATATCTTCGAATATGACCAATAATTTCCAAGTCAAGTAACATATTCCAACAAATTAAACATCAGAACAGAGTTAACCAATAAGTATCTTACCTTTTCTTTTTCCAAAGGTGTCACCGGTGTTGATAATTCTGTGAATTCTTCACCTGAATCTTGAACTAATGATGGCAAGGGTGTTCCAGGTAAAGTCATTTGGGAATCGTCATAACACTGGGGTCCAAAAGCGTCTTTCACTGATGCAGAACTTTTCGGGTTGGGCTAAAGAATTTTCAAACAATTGCAGCAATGTATCAATCAGCACTGAATAGTTCTACAAGTAAAGAGTGAATATGGGCAAACTAATCATCATCATTGCCTGGAAGATACTTTTAACCCTTTATAGGACCAATTATTGTAATTTTTGTTTTCAACTTTTTTTATATAATAAGTGGTCAACAGCATATATAAACTGCAAAGTATCTTGAAAAACCTGAAAAAAATAGTCACTTCCGGTTCTATAGGGTGGTAAATTATTATACCAAAGTGCATTGAGTGTTTATATGGAACCAAGCAAAACAAGCTAAAATAATATACCACTTTATTGAAATGAAACTTTATTCAATAATAACTATGACATTTTTTTCAAAACTGCATTATTTGCTATTGACATTACCATTTTGATGAAATGGATCGAAGCATTTTTTGCAAAGAGCAACATTGCAGGCCTTGTAAACTAAGTTGCTACGTTTCTGTTTCTCTTTGGTACTACAGAACGCGCATCTTCTATAAGTGGAAATTACAGGTAAGTGGCTACCTACGTCCACTAACCGAATTGAATTAGGTACAGTCCCCCTCGCATATCGACTATTATTTTTTCGGCCAGTGCCTCTTTCACCAATTGGTCTCCCCCGTTTCTGTATACTGGAAAATGTCCCAATGAGCTGATCTATCAGGCAACTCCTAAATTGCAAATGCGTCATTCACTTGGAAGCGTGATTTTCACTAATATATTGAGTCTTGTACATTATGTACGAATTCACCACAGCTGTATCAAGGAAATAGAAAAATAATTTCATCCACCACCTACGCGATTTCCATGAAATATTATATGTTGAATGTAACTGATCAAAATGATCAACGCCTCCCATGTGCAGGTTATAATCCCGGATCGCTCTTGGACAAATTATATCCTCTTTCTCTCCTCTTTTATTTCTCCTCTGAACTAAGGCTTTGTCAGATGGATCATGCATATTGCTCGCCAATATGATGGGTTTGGTACTTCTGTCTTTCCATTTGTACACTGTTATATCACCTGAAGAAGCAAAATCGGATTGTCCTAACGATAAAGCTTTATTTGGACAAAGTTTTTCATGGGGAAATTGTTTTCGGTTGGAACGAAATGTTCCGCAAGCAAATACTTTGTCATCCAATAACCTTCGAAGCAATGGAAATGATGAGAAAAAATTGTCAAAATACAAGCAGTAACCATGCCCTGAGAGAGGTTTCGATAAATTCACAACAACTTCCTCTCCCAAAGCAAGATTGTCAGGATTTTCAGACTTTCCTTGGTACACATCAAAATCTACCATTAATCCTGTGTTTGCACAAGTCATTGCCCACACTTTGATCCCTCTCTTGATGGGTTTCAGAGGCATATACGTTAACCGACCTTTGAATGCCACCATACTCTCGTCGCTAGAAATAAATCTTGATGGTGCGAAATTTTCCTTGAATTTGGAAGAAAGATGGGTAAGTAGAGGCTGCACTTTATATAATTTGTTGTATCCATCTTCACCTTTTTTGGGCATTCGTTCATTGTCAGCCAAATGGAGAAACCTCAATATTTTCAAAAACCTTTTCATTGTCATAACCTTTGGAACTCTCTCATTATGAAAATTGTGATTGTTTGACCAGTACATTCTGATACTCGGTAAATTGTTGATTCCAAACAGTAACAATAGTCCAAAGAAAGCTTTCAACTCAACAATATTCAAATCCAGTTTCACACCTTTTTGTAATGCATATAAATTGCTCTGTTCTACAAAAGTTTTCATAATGATGTCGTCAAAATTTGTTTCAAAAATGGATAGGACATCATTAGTGGAAATTCTACCTACCACTCCAGAAGGTCGATCAAAGATGAATGACTTGAAAGAAAGGTTGGGAAGTGGAGAAGCTTTTTCCCACTTTATTGCACCTGGGTTATCACATGGATTTATGTGGAATGCATTCGCGACGTTCGCGAGTAATATCAACAGTTACAGCTTCTAAATGCCTATGAAGGCGTGTATGTTGAATGTGAACGGAGTTGGCAACAAAACAAAGTGTTGTTAACTTCATTCATACACATAATGTAGACATAATGCTTCTATCTGAAACAAAGCTACGACAGGAGCATAAACTGAAACTGCGGGGTTTTACCACTATCCGGAAGGACCGTCCTGATGCTGTGGAAGGCGGTGGGGTGGCTATACTGATAAGGAGGGGTATCGCACACACGCAGATACCGCAGCAACGCAGTAACATTGAACATGCTGGAATCAAGCTTGCTGACGATACCTGCGTGTTCGAGGTATACAACAAACCAAGTGTACACTTCACTCCGCATGATTTGGACAATTTGCTTTATGTTAGGAATAAAGTGCTGGTTGTGGGAGACCTCAACGCCAGGAGGCGTGAGTGGAACTGCCACAATCAACAGAATACGAATGGTAACACGCTGTTGGAATATTCCCTGAACAACAATATCAATATCGAGTTTTCGGAGGAGCCTACCCACTACCACTGGAATGGTTCGTCACCCACAACTATCGACCTGGTATTGAATAAAAACGTCCGCGATTTGGGGATGTTGGTTACCGTGGACGAGCTTAGCTCCGACCATTGTCCGGAGCTCTTTGATCTCAAAAGGGAGATACCCAACAATAAAAAAATAAAATATGACTACAAGAGCACGGACTGGGCAGAGTTTAGGTCGACCATGAATAACCTCACAACTATAAGAGACAACATTTCCAAATCACGGATCAACGAGGTTTGTGAAGAATTCATAAAGAATATTCAAAAATCTCGTGACGTCTCTACCAGGAAGATAGAGGTGAAAGGGGAGCGAGATACTCTTCCGCATGATGTGGTTGAGCTCATAAAGCAAAAACATCGAGCCAGAAAAGATTGGCAGAGCACAGGAGACCCCCGCAGCTAGGATCAAATGCTGATACTTGCGCGAATTTATGAGTTCACCAATATGGAGTGGAAGAACAAACTCGAAAGCCTGAACGTGCACGACCACTCTGTGTGGAGGATGGCCAAAAAACTGAGCAATCGGTCTGAGGCTACTCCTACCATAGAGAGCGGGCAAGCGCACGCGGTGACGGACCATCAAAAGGCCCAGTTGTTCGGGGAATATTTTTCCAGCGTGCACCGAGTAGAACCGGATGTCTGTGAAGAACACACCAATAAAACCAGACTGGCTAATGAAGTCAGAAATAGGCCGGCTCCAATTATACCGGAGCAAACATTGATAAAGTGGATCACAGACGTAGAAGAAATCATTTTGACCATCAAGCGCCTGGGGAAAAACAAAGCCCCAGGCATTGATGGGATTGATGCAGTTCTGCTCCGCAACCTACCGCGAAAGGGTATCGTACAACTGGTGCATATTGTCAAATATAGAAAATAATCATGAAATGATTCAGATTCATTTGAGTAAATATATGAATTGAAAGATATTCCAACCTCACTTCAATATTTTAACACAAGAACACTCAGTATTCAGAATTCTATCTTTTGATATTTCAAGTTCATAGACGTCGAAATTGATCCGATCACAGGATATGGAATATAAAACAATCTCCAAATATGCAAACTTGGCACAGATTGCATGCTGTGCATTTTACCTCAGTACAGTGACCGGATCAAAGTCGCAATGTCAGCGTATAATTCTTTATAAATATTGAGGGAGGTCAAGATCATTAACAGTTAACAGTCAACAGACAGTATTCATTTTACGTATCGATTGGGTCATCAGAAATGCAGCACATCTCCTTTTCTTCAATCCTGCTGGGTGGCAGTGTAATGTAAGTTTTTTGATTATTTTAATGTATTTTTTTTATTAACATTGAGTGTGAGTTTATTTAAAGTATTTTTCCGTTTCTTTCACAATAAATATTTTATTAAATTTTAAATGAGTTCTTTCATTATTTGGAATGAATAAATGAGCGGGTGATACAGCAAATAAAAATCCTCTCGTTAATAGCCAAGCGAGAACTGAGTTGCGACAATATTGTGAACGCAATAATCAAGTAACAGCATTACCCAGAATGTCTGAAACATGCGGTGGTAGTGCCCGTTCCGAAACCAAGAAAAATCAAAATACGTTTTGATAGCTACCGACCAATCTCGCTTCTCAGTTCGGTCGCGAAGGTTATTGATAAAATCATCCTAAGCAGACTTCTCCGCCTGGAAGATAGGATGAAACTCATCCCCGCGGAGCAATTCGGGTTCCGGCGAGGTCGGAATACGACATCGCAACTGGTCCGGGTTGTTCACGGGGTGAGGGAGTCCTTCAACCAGGGGAAGAATACAGTTATGGTCCTGTTAGATATCAAAAAAGGTTTCGATGAAGTTTGAATAGAAGGGTTTGTCGCCAAAATGTGGTCGGCAGGCATGCCTTTATTCGTGATTAGGATTCTAGAATCCTACTTGAGCAACCGAACTTTTCGTGTAAGAGTGGACCAAAGCACATCTGCGAATTATTCAATCAAAGCAGGTGTCCCGCAGGGGTCCTGTTTGTCACCGCACTTATATTCATTATATACGCATGACTTCCCTATGTTCTCGAGGACGAAGGTGGGTATTTTCGCGGATGACACCGCGATTTACGCGCACTCTTTCTCGAGCGAGGTGGCGAAGCAACAGCTTCAGATCCACCTCGATAGGCTAGTCGTGCCGTATTTCGAACAAAATAAAATCGAAATAAATCCCGATAAAACTGAACTCGTAAACTTCACGAGGAAATTCACGACTGTGAAGATCTTCAGGAAGTTGCGAGTTAAGGATAAGTGCATTGACGAGCAGAAGAGTGCGAGATATCTGGAAGTGATCCTGGACAAGCGCCTGAACTTCCAGGAACACTTGAGTATGGCGATCCAACGAGCGGGTGCGGCGATAAAACGCACGTATCCGCTCATTGCACGGAACTCTAAGCTCAGTGTTGACAACAAGTTGCTTATTTATAAACAAATAATTAGGCCGGCTATGTTGTACGCGAGTCCTGTGTTCTGCAGTCTCAAGAAGTCCCCTTTAATGAGACTCGAGAGAATGCAGAATAAGGTGCTCCGTATTTGCACTAACAGTGACAGATACATTTCATTAAACAATCTGTTAGATCTGGCAGAAGTGGAGTCAGTCACCGACCATATCAGGAGACTGGCTCAGAAATTCTTCAAGTTCTTTCTACCGAAGAGCCCGCTGACGAGGGACGTCACGGCAGTTAGAAGCTATCATGGACAGCGCCGTAAGCACGGGCTAGTCTATGAAGAACTGGAGATATACCGTGAACGGCGCGAATGCGATCGCGTTTAGTTCATGGAAAAATTGGATAAGAGTATTCACGCACACATGATGACGTGATAGCAGAAATACTCTTGCCTGGTTTTTTAATGAACTTTTTCCAGGGGGTTATCGACAACTGCTACCAACAAACAGACGAATGATTCTCTGAGAAGTACCGAAACGCGGTAGAATGACAACTTCCGCGTAAGCCTCGGCAGGAAGCGGAAAACTATAGATGAGGCTGATATAAGGCGTTTTTGAGTGGAGAGCCAACCGCCAACACCAGCGGAGGCGTCTCCCACTGCCCCATCGGGGAACTGTGTGGAGGCGCTTTTCTCTTCCGTGCGGAATTCTTGAGAGCGCAAATGTATCGGGGTCTTTTCCTGCCACTCCCTCTACCTCATTCACTACCCATCCCAATCCTTCCCACTGTCCCACTCCATAGGGGAAACCCTTGTGTACATTTTGTATATTTGTATATATTTTTTTTGTATATATTTTATAAACACCACAAAAAAATACCTTAAAATTGTATGGAGAATAGTCAATAAAGAACATTTTGATTTTGATTTCGATTTCGATTTCGATTTCGATTTCGATTTCGATTTCGATTTCGATTTCGATTTCGATTTCGATTTCGATTTCGATTTCGATTTCGATTTCGATTTCGATTTCGATTTCGATTTCGATTTCGATTTCGATTTCGATTTCGATTTCGATTTCGATTTCGATTTCGATTTCGATTTCGATTTCGATTTCGATTTCGATTTCGATTTCGATTTCGATTTCGATTTCGATTTCGATTTCGATTTCGATTTCGATTTCGATTTCGATTTTGGTATAATATCCTGCAAACCATGGCCAATAAGCATGAAAACATTGAATTATCTGTTAAACCGATCGTTACAGCCTACACATCATAACATAGGGTTGAATACCATGTTGAATATTATCAATGGTTGCCTATTTGAAGTCAGAACATTGATATGTGTTAGAGTTAGCCGATAGTTGATGAGAATCCATGGATAAACTCTAAATCAATATTTCTAATCGGAGGAGACAAATTCTATTCATACAACAAAAGTAGATGGTGTCTTCCCATAAAATGATGCCAAAAGTCAATCACAAGATTTGGAATCGTTTCATGGGACATATCGTTCCCTGGCATATTTTCCATCGGCTACAAATTGAGACATTATTATATAGTCCGAAATGACGAGAAAATATGAATGATCACCTACCTCACACTTTTGGGGTAAGTACCGCCATATCAAAAACAATCGAAATTCTGAAATACCTTTCAGGAATAAATAAACTATGTGGCACAGGCACCACTCTAAGATCGTCTTATGGATTTTCCTGTAGTGCTTGTGTTTTGTCGTTAAAAAAAAGAAAAGTATATCTAGTTCACATAACTTTGCAGGGAGAAAGGATCGTTTCAGTTTTTACAAACAACACGAGGGTACGGTAACGGACAACCCGTTACGGATATATTACTACTATCCGTTCGATACGGATAGTAGTAATATATAGAATGTTTGTTGTATCTGATCTCAACGACAGATCCCTAAATATAAAGTTCACGTATGAGATAAAAAATAATGAAGAAGTAACATTTCCGAATGTTCTAGAATACTAGCATTTTCTTGTCCATAGACTGACTTTGAGCAAAGAAAGATGTGATCTTGAGAAAAAAGTCATTAAGAAAGTAGCTGAAAGTAGCAGGTGTTCTTCAAACACTAGTCAATCTAATTAGGAGACGAAAATTTAGAGAGTGTCTTTATAAATCCTCAATTTTTCAAAAAGACGAAGAAGTAAAATTTATGGTTCTTCTATATGAGCTAAAGTACAGCACGAATTGGTTCAAGAAACATGTTTTAGATATTCGGTTTCACAGACCGGACGAAACGGGAAAATATTAAGTATCATTACAGATAGTATTTTTGTTCTGATGTGGAGGAAGCGATTTTGATAGATTGGTTAATGATGCCTACGGATTCTCTGAATCTATTTGAGCTTCAAATAAATGGTCTGATTAGCAATTAGTCATAATCCTATTATTAATAATGAAGTCACTCAGAACATTCCAACTCTAATATGGTTCGAAGCTTTCTGTTAAGATTACAAAGAACTTCGCTATTCGATAACCCTGGATGACGTTCGAAGACTTCTTGTGGGTTCGAAGAATTTTTCTGCTGCAGGCCCAAATGGGTTGAATACTTATTGATGAAAAAAAACTGCCCAGCCCCACTTACACTCAACAGACTCAATACAAGCGTAATTTCTCTATGACCTTGATCGATGACAGCAATATTGAAGCTAGGGTCCAATCAAAGCAGGTCACTTTCAGAAAAGAATTTTGGGGCAAATCGCCCACGGCCCTCTCTTTTATTCTTCCTTTCAATATTGCCATTATTCGTTACGTTCAGGAAAACTAACAGGTATACCTTGGTACGGCCAGAGGCAAAATATTTGTTTCAAATGCTTCATCTGAAACTTTATTCATCTGGAGGAAATCATTTTCATCAGTTATCAAGGATGGTTGAAGAGTAAACGCATGTTGTTTTTATGGAATTCATCCCAGAAGAGGATGATGCGGATACCACACAGTTAACTCTCAGATGAAGGAAGTGTCCTATACATCTAGATTCCGGAAACCGTAAACTTACCTCGATGTGGAACAACTTCGCAACCAAGTGGTGATTTTAGTAAAGTATCAGCACAAACTACGACAGATCTGGGAAACAGTGGGAAAATCAAAGCTGCTGCTACCAATATGTTTGTTTTTAATTTACATAGTTTTTTTCAGGGATTTCAAATCTATTCATATCATATTAGGCAATGGAAGTCCGAACTAATCAAATGCACCACGAAACATTGTCAAATAAGCAAACGTTGAATACCCGGTACGGACCCTTATTCCGCGGATATGAGAAAAATATGGTCAAGCTTACCAAAGAAGAAGCTCACCTCAGTTTCTTGTGCCAGTCCTCACCCGAAGATGATTGTGGATACTGACAATCGAAACGTCGTTAAGTAACTTGTCTTGGGATCTTTCAATTTGTAATAATGATATTTAATTAATTTCAATATAATTGTTATTTTTTAGCTAATCTTTTTGATTTTTATAGTTTCTTTTAATAATTTCAAATCAATTCATATCATGTTAAACAATGGAAGTCCGAATTAATGAAATGGGCCATTAGAGTAAGTGTGAGGATTTAGTTTCAAGTAAAACGAATGTCTTAAGGAAAAAAGAGAAAGTTTAATGTTCTCCAGTTCCAAGATCATACCATCTTGTCGGAAAACAACAAAAATGTTGAATGGCAAAATGCAGAATCCCGTTATTTTTAGCCTATTTACATCTATTCAGGGTACACGCAACTCGGACCCATTGATCAATCATTTCATGGTTGTCAGGAATGACCTCTTTATAATAAGCCTAACAACCAGCACACTCCAAATTTTTGTTAGTATTCCAAAAATATTCATTATCTATGAAATTAAATATGTCCGATCTTTTTCTCATACAACCCCATCAAACAATGTCGGGAAGTGTTTTTCAATTTGGATATGAGAACATTATTGATGACCGACCGACTATACAATTAGTTTTCAATTCAAAAATTAGTCCATTTAGTAAATAGTAATACTTTGGTCATCCTAGGATTAGTAATAACCCATTAAAGAGCCAATAACTATTTATAAACTTTGAGGTTTCATTCATGAAACTCTGATTCTAAATATACGTCATTGAATTCGATTCCCCAAAACATTCAATTATTTACGTACTTACAATACGTACCACTTTGAGTGCAATACGTCATTGAATTGAATTATTTCGTTCAAATGGAAAGGGTATATTTTTAGAAGGGATTCGTTTTTGGGAGAAAAACATTTTTGGCTTTCTTCTTCTCTGTAGGAGACTTCCGGAGAAAATAAGGAAAAAATTGAGTTCAAAATGAGTTCTTCACAAAAAGGGATACCTAGATCATGCATAAAAGATACTTTCAGTTACAAAGTGAAAGAAAAAGCTCTCTCGAAACAACTACTTTTCTATAAATATTGAATGACATGAAAGGAAAAGTATTCTCACAACAACTACTTTCATACGGACATTGAATTATATGAAAATTGATTTTTTCAATTCAGTTTGTATTCAAAACATTCGTTATTTGATTGATACAGATATCATTCATAGGAACGCTATACAATATAATATACGAAAGAGTTATGATATAAAATTTGACTCACATATCACAATTGAAGTACGTAAAGACATTCATTCATGTTTTACTACAAATATTTATCATGGAACTGAAACAGATATCATACAAAGAAACGATAAAATTAGATTCGGTCGTTACTTGATGAAGATCAAACTACATAAACTACACCCCACGATTTGATCTCCACAAACTTTATTTGAAAAATATATCACGACATGTTTCGCTAACACAGTAGCTTTATCAATAGTGATTTGAATCACATTTGTGGAGATCAAATCGTGAGGTGTAGTTTATGGAATTAAATTCGGAAACCGTTACCATCAATGCTGCCAATTTTTTGTAAACTTCAGGCGTGACGGGTAACATGCCATTCCCAATTTTCTACTCATTTTATGTGAAAACGATGCCAAATGTAGAAAATTATTCAATTCAGGATTTGTGAGAAATATATCGATGTTCATCTGTCTTCAAACACAAATAACAGTCGAATGACCTTTCCTACATATGATCGAGAAACCAATCTCCCGTAGATCTCAATTCTGACGCCATCGATCACCATGGTCATTAGCCATGTGGAGCCGTGTTCTGGGTAGTTTATATTAATAACAACCCAAGCCACTCGGAGAGCATCATGAATCAGTCCACGTTCACCGATGAATTATCGCGAGAAAAATATCTAATCGAAGGTAGATTCGAACCTACAACCTTTGAATCGTGAGTCGAAACCAAACCAAACCAAATCAGAACTCTTCACTTCTCGTTCACATTTTACAATAACAAAAAATCTATATACATATAGACAATACAACCATTCTCACATATGCCTGAGCAGGGTTATGAGAAAGAAACGGATCAGGTAAGGGAGGATGACTGCTTTACTGAGCCTAACAGAATGAGAAAAGAAACGCCACCACACGATCCCACGATTGAACAGTGGGAAGCACCCCCGCTGGTTTCAACGGGTAGTTCTCTGCTCAACATATTTTCACTTTAAACCTTCGTTCATGACGTCTCGCTTCCTGTTTAAACTCACGCGATAGTTTTCCTTTTGGTGCGATTTCGATATTGCTGAATCTCATTTTTACAAATGTAAGTCAATAACGATTGTCCGGAACCTCCTGGAAAAAGTTCATGAAAAAACCAGGTAAAAAAAATTGTGAGTCGAGCACACCAGCACTTCGCCAATAGTTAGCGTGCCCTAAAAAATGATCATGCCGAGCTGTACCTGCCCCATTGCATCATATGTAGTTGAGATCCCTGTTATACAGCCTATTATGTTCAGATGTCATCTGAATAGACAGTGCCAAATGAAGGATCAATTATTCTGAGACAATCACTGCCTTTTTTAAAGTATTTTTTTCAGTTCATTTCAGGCGGTCCCTTGAATATTTTTTCATGTTGTTTCCTGATATATTTTCCCAGTATATTTCTCATTGATCTGATCCTGATCCATTTGCTGATCTGGTCCTATATAACAGATATATTTACCACAACTGATGACCAATATGAGGAGTTGATGATCGGTGCAGCACATTAGCCTTGCCTTCCATTTCTGACTGTCCAGATATTCAGTATAGAATCAATCTATTCCAGCCAGTTTATTTAGTAATCAACGGCATTTCCGGACCGATGTCACTGATGTCAGGTTCATCAAAGTTTCGAGTGCAGCCTGGCTGTCTCTAAGCATACCGATTGGCTCATTTCATTTAGGACTCAAATCAATATTCCTTTTGTATGGCAAGCTTGCATACACATCCGCTCCTAGTCTGCATTGACCCACTCTTGCCTTATCTTTAATTGCTTGCGTTATTTCCAAACAAGCAAGTCTTTGCGCGCTACCCTAGTTCATTGAAAGCAGTTTCATCTTTGGCCACATAACCAATAAAGATGTAATTGGTTTTAACTACCATTGAGTATAGCCAGTACACCATGTCTGATGTCAGCACCCATGCTTATCCGAAAATACGACATTTTCCCATCTGCTGTCTAAATATTGGTTCAGGTCAGTCTGGAATCTAGTTACTCGCCCAAATATTAAACCTCCCCTGACAGTCGTAGAAGTCCCTCTTTCTTGGCCCTCTCAATGATCAGGGCGGACTTATGTTGAACCCGGCTTCTTAAAATATTCAGGCTCTATTGCATGCATTTCCTCACTATATTATTATATTGTATACTTCCTATGGTCCAGAATTCAATATCAAGGTTCCATAATAGGAGGAAAAATACTTTTTCCCGAGGACAACTTTTTGTTACCCGAGCCAGTCTGTTTTTGCAATAATGCTCGTGTAGGTATAACAAATCTTCAACACCTGGATGGTTCCAAGAAAACTAAGCGTACATCCTTGTTCATGTGAGCATATTCTGTTTTGTGCTTTGAAAATGTCGACAAAGTTATAGTATATACGAAGTCAGTTCGAATGGCATAAAAACTAAATAGTTACCGAACGTCGCTAGTTTCTTTGTATGGCATGGGATCGTGGTGTAATTTTTTCTCTAATCATTATTTTTTATTGGAGGTTTCATATGCTACTAACTAGTACCTTTATCAGACTCGGACATTAGTTGGATATGGACTATGCTAACATTTTAAAAAAGGGTCACCACTTGTTGGAACGGAAAAATTCGAGAGTCAAAGAATTCCAAATAGATATGAACTGGTATAAAGATCAGCGGTGAAAGATCGTGTGAGCATGAAAATGTATTAAATATCGTTTTTTGAAGATTTACGTTTCAGCTTTCGTCAGTAATGGTCTAAAAATACATGTTTCATATTGATTGATGATAAAACAGATACGTATTCACGCACGCATATCCTAAACATATCCGTTTACATTTTTTATTTGGATTGTTTGAAAGTAGCGAGTCCATTACATCCATTACATCCTGTTGAATTAATTACGACGAAATATGTCGTCGTAATAAATATCTTGAACAAATATTCTTGACTGTTTTCTTGATTGAAATGAAACTGAAACAACATAAATTATGTGTGTTTAAAAAAATTTCAATTTGTGAATTTATTCAGTGAAATATCTTTCCCATTGGTGATCAATACTGTATGATAGAGCTAAGCAGAAATGTAGAAAATTTTTAAAGCTAGGCAGCGTTCACAAAGTTTTAAAGCGATAAAACGCTCTAAACCTGTTTAACTGAATAACATTGGTACTTCCGTTCCACACAAATTTTAAAAATTGAATTGTGTCGAGAAGTTATATGAGTTTGTTATCGCTCAATAAATATTCGATAAAAATACCTGCAAACCCACAGGTTACAATGTTTTTGATTGTTTTATTTGTCAATCATACGACATCATACATCTATACAGCTGGCATTTTCGTAACGAAAGATGTCATCCCTTTATTTTATCCACACTACGTCTTCCACCCATCAGTTTATGAAGGCCGCTCATGCATATTCAATTCCACCCTCATCTCTCAACTCACATTTCTTTTCTCTTCCTCCAGTGGCTCACTACATCATCTCTATCATATGTTCTGCCTTTACCGATTTGTCCAACCTACATGTGCACGACTCCTCCGGCGCTAGGTTGAATCTAGACAGGTACCTACTCCTCGAATTTGTCTTCTCACACAATTAGCTACAATTAGCTCTGGACTGTCTTTCGCTACAGGGCTATCATGTTATTTCCAAATGTTTTTCAGAATCTGTGAAACAATCGTCCAGTCGTGTCATCTCCCATGGTTCTTTCAACTCTACTTCTTTTCTCTTTGGTATACCAGTCCCTCTTCACATCCCAGGTTATTTCTTGCTCATTCATTCCTATCTTGTTCTTCTCTCCGTTTCCCTCCTCTTCCTAATCATCATCTGTACTTTCACTACTCTTTCATAATCCATTCTATCACTCTCGATCTGTAATATTCGATCTGCAATATTCATGCTACTCTGCCCGGGTTCGCTTCCATTTCCAGTCTCCTACTCATTCCTCTCACTCATAAATGCTCAACCTATTTCTATTCTTCAATCATCTTCATTTCCTTCTTTCAGATACTCTCCGGAGGTATCTTGTCCCGTGTTCTCTACTGGAGGACAACGAGAGAGGCATTTCTGCTGTTTCCGTATTCTACTATCATGCAATCTACTTCCCTAGACCTGAACTCCATACAACACTCTCCTTTATTATCTTCACAAACTCTCTTGTGAGTTTCACATTCTTTTCAGTCCATCGTGGAAGTGATATTTATTCTTACCGCAACTACTTATGGTTCTCAATGAAGAGTAGACCCGTATTCACTACAAATACTTGCTGTTTGTCTTCATATCTACCTATCTCTCTTCTTTACATCCTGGCTCTCGGACCCTTTTTACCCCTTCAACTGCATTCATGCATTCAGTTTGACGTCACCAGTTCTGATCTTCTTTCCACTTCTTATAGCGTCTTTCCTTCGATGATGACTGGCTGGTCATCGGCATAGGCCTGCTATGCCGTTCCTCAGTTTCATACAGTGTGATACACTTAAGATAAAGACGCCCCTGTTTTTTCATTTGATTTTTGTACAGACATAGTACTTCATGGGTCGCAATATTCAGCTCGAATGATAGCTTCAAACCCAGCTTACTGCGTTCCTGCGAAAAGGGCAAATTCTCGATATTTTTCTTCGCGTTGATGATATCAAAATAATTTATTTGAAAAAGTTGCTTGATGATCGATTTTGACTCTTCATACCGAATTTCAACGCAAAATTCGAATTTCATATTCCGGTCCGATTTTCAATCAATGGTTCTGAATGACAACCTACGAAAATAATAAAATCGTTATAATGTAGGAATGAGAATGAAAAACATAATATGCATTATGAATACATTAATTTCATTTATTTTAACTATTTTATCATTTCTGTAGCTTCTTATTTGAAACCGTTAATTGAAAATCGGACTTGAATATGAAAATTACAAAAATAATCTTGGGAATTTTGGGTTGAAATTCGTTATGTAGGGTCAAAATCAATTTCTAAGCAACTTATTCAAATAAAATTTCGGTATCTCTAACGAGATATCGCAGTAGGCTAGGTTTGAAGCTATCACTAAGTATTGCGAAAAGTGCGGCCCATGAAGGTCTGCGACTGTGCCAAAAATCATATCTCTGCTTTCAAAACTGACTAAAGTACAGGGATATCTTCATATTAAATGTGTCACACTGTATACGTAATTTCATCAAACCGTACTTCCTCAATAATCAACCACAGTGTAGGACCTAAACTAGACCCTTGCGGACAACCTCAATTCATCGTTTCGAAAACTACTGACCTCCCTCTTGAAGGAAGCTGATCGGCCTGGAACTTCCGTCCTTCTCAGGTAACCATGTAACGCTGAATTTCTTACATAACCTAGGATAATACTTTATTTCAGGCAGGCATTAGTTGAATCTAGTAATGTATTCGTGGTTCAGCATAGCACCAGTGATGAGAACTGCAGCTGCTGGATTACAATCGATTTTGTTTTTGGGTTCAATTGATCAAAATGCATATAATTACATAATTTCACAAATCTTATTTTTGTTCAAATAATTTCGTTTGTAGTAATTATAAATATAAAATTATTACTATTTTTACATTTCTTCAGTACAAAAATGAATTGTATCAACAAGAATTTGGAATGGCAATGGTTTCATCCTCGTCAACAATTCCGAGTATCATTGTGGGCAAACATCCACGGAAATGTACCATTGTCTGTGAATCTGGAGAGGATTATTTTTCATCAGGAATTTCAGGCCCCGATAGCATAGCACGTATTCTGTGCCTACCCCGCTGCGGACCGGATCAGGTTTTCAGCGTTTGGCACTCTCGCCAGCTGACCTGAAAAATCACTTACCAAATAAAGTAATTGGCTTCGTTGATAATCCGAATTTATTTAGTTGGGTTTCACTGCATGTTGCAGTGAAAGATCGAATGGACTCCGCAATTTAAAACCTACCTACCGCTGATCACGCATCTGAAGACAAAACTTGATGCTATGGTCTATTTTCAGGGCGTTATTCACCGGCACACTTCAAGTTTTTTCATGCTTACAAAACGTTCAAATTCCCTGGGATGGAAACTATATATTATTTTTTTTACGTGTCAACTTGTATTTGCTTATGTTTAGGTATCCCACATTCAAAAGGAGATTTTTACTTTATCAGGCGGTATACGTTTGGTATTTTTGGAGAATGGAGATTTCATAAACACAGTTGTTGCAAGCCAAAAAAATGTAGGCTAATTAGGAAATGAATGAATTTGATTTATATTCACTCACCTTCTCGAAAGGTAAAGATCCTCTTCTATACTGACTCGTCTCTGTGTCTCTCGGACTCTCTTCAATGCCATTCAAGTGCATTTCGACATCGTACACAGAAGACTTTTGCCGGTGGAGAGTATACAGTGACTTAGAACGACCTTTATCAGGAAGGCTTGGTAATGTAGTGCTCTTAACCTGAGGAGTATCTTCCCGTTCGAAACGAGTGTTGATCGAGTCGCAGAGAGGCACATTGAGACTTAAGGTACTTTCGTTACTTGGTCGTCTTGAGAAATCTGTGTGAAATATTGAATTGAGTTATTAGTGTTTTTGTGAAATTATTATGGTTTGTGACGGAATTGGCCGATACTTAATGACAATCCATAACTTATTGTTTAGCGAAACACGTGTTGCGAATTTTGTGAACTGTCCAGTGGAAATCTCACAATGAACTGTAACTTGAATAGATTATTGTGGGTTGGTGGGTCTTTTAGATTTCTTGTCGATAGAACAGTACTCAAAAATTTAGTAACGATATTCAACAAATAATGAATTACAAGTTCCAACTTTTGTATGACAGACTAATTATTATATTACACAAAATATATTTCAATGACCTGCACGAGAAAAATATTATGTAATGGCAATGTCAAAAAGCTGCTTAGGATAGGCTAAAAAATATCTTATAGAAACAATCGAATGAACTGAAGTTATCTAGCTTGAAAAGTAGTCATCATTTTAATTTACCCATATTTGTCTTGTGAACCATAAGTAGTTAAATTTACTGAGTAGTGACAATAAAGTTGTGAAAATATCAGAATAGTCGAACGCATATTTTTGACAGAATGGGAATTAATGTTTATTACATATTCATGTTTTTTTTAATAAGTAGCGAACTGTCAACTACTTTGGTCACTAATACAAAAAATCATCTAGAAGCACTTGTACTTATATTTCTATAACATTTTGGAGTCAACGAATACCACCGAAAACAATAATCTAAGCAAATTATACTTAAAGTAATGATTTATCGGCAACATCAATATTTCACTTATTACCAATGCAATTATAAAATCTCCAATACAAAGAAAATATATACATAGGGTGTTTCTCAGTAATATTCTGATATTTGTAAAGCTTATTTTTTTATTCATTCCGAAAAAACTGACCTAATTTTCGGATGATACTCTAGCGTGATCTCAAATGATTTTCTGGAAGATGTATGCGTTTTTTGTGCATTTTCTGTTCTACAAAATTTTTTTTCATTGTCCTATCCAAATTCCTCTGAAGGTACAATTATTTGGTTCTTCCTATGTTTCTCTAAACAAACATTAAAATGTTTTCTTATAAATGAAGTTATTTTGGTGAGATTTTGTAACTTTATGTCTGATATTTTGTAATGACTTCATGATGTATTCTTGTCCACCAATTTTATATAAATTCATATAATTTTTGTATGATTCAATTAGTGTTTTTTAACTATATTGATGATTTATCTGTTAATGAATATTATTGAAATAAATGGATTAATTTGAAAATAACATCTTCAAAATCCTCATTGCTTTTCGAGCAAATCTGGTCTCTTTATTTTTTCTTTTCGTTTGACGTACGGTTTTCGTATATATAAAAAATTAATTCGTTCGTTTGGTATTATTAGCATCAACAATTCTGTCGCAACATAATCCATTGAACAAGTTTATAGATGTACCCTTGATAATGGCTGGTTGAAAATTTTTGTCCGTTTTATTGTCACGTATTTTCATAGCTCCATATCTCAATAAATATTAATTCTACTGCGTCATAGTGATAGATCGATAGTGAATTTCGTACTCCATACATTGATGCTGTTCATTTTTTATCATCATTATAATATACGAATTTGAATTGAACCAAATCGCTGCCGAAACAGCCCGAAAAACTAACCAGGCATTTGGTAAGGATAGTGTTAATGAACGCACTATTCGACGTTGGTTTACGAAATTTCATTCCGAAGATTTTAGCCTCGAAGATGAGCTCCGGAGTGGTTGACCTACATTAATCCAAGACGAGGATTTCAGAACCCTGGTGGAGACTGACCCAACATATCTGTATGTGTAAAGAAGGGAGGGTAAGTGTAAGCCCACAGCACTTAGACCACATGTGACCCATTGTACATCCTCCTAGGTCATCGTCCATCCTCTCCTTTCCAGGAAAGTGGACAGGTCAGTGGGAGACATCTCCTTTATATCGGCAGGTGTAGGCCAAGACTCGCCGAACACACACTCTCTTATTGACGATAACTCCGGGCACTCGCATAGGACATGCCTGATAATTTCATCTTCCTGTTCACACATCCTGCATAGTGGCCAGATATTTCTTGGCCACTAGCTTCCCAGGGTCGCCCAGGGTGATCCTGGCAAGATTGCATCCTTTGATTCCATCTCATATCTCTAAGGATTGAGCATGGGTGTAACATTTGGCTAGTTCCGCAATTGTCAAAGTAATCAGGCCGTAGGTGCCACTGGCACTTGGCTAAAGAGTCGGTAATGCGATTACCTTTACTCCCGTCGTGCCCTTTAATCCACCTCAGGATAATGTTATTATCAACCGAGGCTTTGGGTAAATCTTGGTTACACTCTAGTACTAACCCAACATAAATGGTGCGTGGGATGGCGGAAGACCTAGGCGTCAGCTCCCATGCGATTTTTTGATGGTTTTTAACGTATTGGAAAAGTCCAGGAGCTCGAAAATTGGGTGCCCCACGATTTGAACGATCGACAGAAACGGAAACGTTTCGAGGTCTATTCTTTTTCGCCTTTGCACAACCAAAACGATACTTTTTTTAATCGGATCGTCACGTATCATGAAAAGTGACAGTGAGTGGATACCGATGAGCCACCCAGGCGCTTTCCAAAGGCGAAAACCTACAAAAAAAAACCTGATGTGATTCACTATAACTTTCTGCAAAGGGGCCAAACCTCCAGCAGAATCCTATTGTGAAGAAGTCGACGAAATGTACCGAATATTGCATCAGCAGCAACCGGCATTGGTCCACAGAAGAGGTCCAATATTGCTCTACGACAACACCCTTCCACACGTTTTACAAATCACCTAATCGAACAGATTGTGCGTTGATGTTTTGCCTCACCCACCACACTTCCCCAACCTATCGTCAACTGACTACCGTCTTTTCAAGCCCTTCAATTATTTTCTGACCGATAGAACCTTCGCCAATCAGGACCTGGCAAAAACGGCCTTCGTTGACTTCATCGAATCCGGAGCACACAATTCTTATGCTGACGGAATTAATCGACTTGTGTTACGTTGGCAAAAGTGCACTGATTCAAATGGTGCTTATTTCGGTCAAATTGAATCAGTTTTCACTGTGATATTACAGTTCAAAATAGACTCATAAGAACGGATAAAATTTCTGAAACAACGTCAACTGACTGGAAGCCAAACGGATATATGAGAAACGCTGTCCAACTAAAAATATTCTGGATACAAGAACATTTTCAAATATTAATAGAACATTGTGCGAAAAGGAAATTTCTGAACCAGACAATCATGTAGAAGGAGAACAACGCACTGTAAGAATACCAGGAATAGAGGTAGCTATTTTAAATTCGGTCGAGGAAGATGCCGGATTAAATACTCGAAAAACTGAAACAATTACTGTTTTTCAATAGTCAATGAATGTGAATGAAAATCCATTGTCAATCAATCGTTCTTTAGATTTAGAATTTAGAACTACTCAAATGAAAGGCAGTGATTCAGTGCAATTCTCACACGGACGCCAATGGCATGTAAACGTTATGTACAGCCAGAAATATCTTTTGATGCTTACAAAATTTAGTACCTTCTGGGAGTGGAACTTTAAGGGTTCATTTTTTTTGTCAATAGATTCAAAATTAATATAATACTCGCTTATATTGAAATAATTGAAATAAAATGTTACTGTAACGAAATATTATTTCTGTCTTTTCTCTGGGATGAATCATTCTTGAGATATTCAAATAATTTCAAAATGATGATTTCCATTTGATTAAAAGTATCTCATGTGCGAGATGAACTTTCATCCCGTTAAATGCTGTAGACACACAAACCACGAGATTTGGAAATAAACGTTTTTTATACGAGTATATGATAAACTCAGACGACAATATATTACTCGATAGAATGAAAATTACAAATTTATTCACAATTCTCATTTGCCAAATATTTCACAAAAAATAATTATAGTCAAAAAACCAATGAAATTTATGAAACGAAATGTTATATTCAATTCACATTATTTCATCAATAAAAATAATTAAAAATGAAAGACTGATATCAACTCGTACACTCATTTATATAGATTTTTTTTCATGATCAATTTTTTCAAATACAACCGTTCTTCATAGTTTTTGTCTCATAAGAAAATGACCATAAAAATGTTTTCCAGTTTCAACTTTCAAACATCCTCAACTGTGTAAGAATTCAAAAAATTACATAAATAAATCACCAAGTTTCAGCGAACTCTTTTAAACTCACCTGCTGAATTCCCTTCAAATTCAACAAAAAGGGTATTTAAATCCTTGCTACTAGTTTCCATTTCTTGACTAACTCAAATGAATATGAACAATTACTGAAACACACTCTGATCCCGAAAACTACATTAGGCGAAAAATATGTATATTTTATATCTAAATTGAACAACGTCGTGAAATGGCTAACAGAATCGCACCAAAATAATTAAGAACGTGAATAAATTTGGAAATTTGACTTTTCCAAAATTAGGTCAGGGTGTTGTGCGAAGCGTTTGTTTTGAAACATTGAACTGAATATGTCTAAAGGGACGTTTTGTTTGATTGTTATCGACTCAAACGACGTTTAATATTTAATAAAGGATAGTCATAGAAACCACAAATATAGACAGAAGGTAAAATCAATTTCAACCTATATACTTCACATCGGGGTTGTTGGATAATTGTTGGATTCATTAGTAACTGTCGCCTAAACTTACTTTTTTGTACAATCAATTCATTCGGATGGATGACCATCGCGGAACACAACTATTATCGTTTACGTTTCACAACATATGTATATTTTTGTGAGTTCCTAGATAATGTCTTCAAATCAATATAGTATCGATTATATTGTCAAACTAATGTATATGAGGTACCTATTATTTTTTTGTCAATAAACCTGCATTTCCTTACCCATTATGCAACAAAGACCAGTGCCGGATCAAACCTTTCCCACTTTCTAGGAATTTTTTTTATTTGCAAATTGAATCGTGAATATTTTAAAAAATATATAAAAGTGAGAAAGAAAGGTTTTGGCTTTCCACTTCTCTATCTTTATGAAAAAAAAGGTGAGAATTTTCCGAAAAAAGGAAAAAAGCAATCAATTTCAAAAAACTTATTCTATACAAAGATGCGTATATCATGCAAAGGAGTTACTTTCAAATACAAACTGGAAGAAAAAGCCCTCTTGAAACAACTACTTTCATATGAACATTGAATTACACGAAAAAAAAATACTATATATAGTGTATGAAAGAGCTAAAATTTGACTTACATGGAACACTGTCATCCTCAATGGCGAACATCCGATGTTTCGGAAACACTTGCCTTATTGCCTCTTCAGTACCACTCATATAATGAAATGCTCAATTTATTAATAAAATTACAACTTTATATCACGACTGAGTTAAATCTACTCATGTCATCGATGACAGTATGTAATGATATTCATACGCTTATTCAATGAGATCCCAGCCATTGGAATCTTGTTTGAATTGAAAAGGGTTTATTTATAGTAAAGACAATTTTTTGGAAAAGAAAAATTTTGGTTTTCTACTTCTGCATCTTAATACAAGAAACCTATGACTGGGATTTGATCAAATGAGCGACATAAAGTCGTAATTTTATGAATGAAGTGAGTACTTCATCTTATAGTATCAATAAACATTGGTGCTGAAGTGGCAATGAGGCAAATGTCTCATTCCGAAACATCTGGTGTTCGCCATTGAGAATGACACAGTGTTATATTCAGGTGAAATTTCACCTCTTTCATATACTATATTGTGTAGCAATCCTCCTATTTGATTCAGTCCCATAAAGAATGTTTGGAATACGAACAGAATAGAAAAACAGTTTTTCATATAATTCAGCGTTCATAGAAAAGTCTTAGTTTCGAAATTATTTTTCTTTCGTGTAATTCAATGTTCTTATGGAAGTAGTTATTTCGAAAATGCGTTTTCTTCCAGTTTGTGTCTGAAAGTTACTTCATACTTTTTTTTATACGAAAATGGAGAAGTAGAAAGTCCAAACCTTTCTTTCCCAAAATTTAGTCTCTCCTAAAGATATACCCTTTTCAATTCAAATATAGAAGTATATCTCACTTGACGATTCCTTATATTTCATCTTTATCTAGTGTTAATTATCATATATTTCACATACCCGCTATATTCGAAAAAATAGTCTGACTCCACAATTCTGATGCTTTACTCCCAGTATAGCTACCACAATGCTTTCAACAGACAATATCTCCGTTATTCAAAAATACAGAAGGATGATTCGAATCTTTTGATGTGAAACATTTACAGCCAAACGTAAAACCTATTACTGGCGTGGCGATGCATGCCGTGGCGATGGGTCGCTATGCGCAAGCGACTGTGCCATTCTCTTCCCACTGGTTCGGCATTACGCAATCTCTCTCGCCACACTGACCTAGGATACCTATAATGCATAGGTACAGTTGTGTTTACTACAGTATACATAACGTGTTTTTTATCGAATAAATAAATCACTGTCTGGCAGTGATAATTTAGAAATCATACTACGACACTCTATCAATTCATCAGTTATTTGATTATATTTTTATAATAAATATTTATAGTGTGCATTTATCTCTGCATTAAGCCCGAGTAAATTTGGTCTGTCTCAAGGGTCAGTAAACGTAAAATCTACTTTCTTGGTAAATTAAAATATACAGTAGCAATTTTTATAACAAAAAATATTTTTAATTATTCATTAATAAATTACAATTTCAGTCTAATGAAAATTAATGCACTAAAACGCTTACTTGAAGAATACATTTCATAATCCCTCGTTAATCCTTAGCTCGCACAAGTTTCGACTTCTTAGGGTTGTCGTTCGTAGGGGTGCGACAGCTGGTTAACGGAAAAACAGAAACAGATAATGACCCTATTTCAAAATCAGCTGAGTGTGGCATGAATGTTTTTCTTATTTGGTATTAAAAGGAACATCAAAAAATCAAATAATTGAATAATTTTCTAATGATGGTGAAATTTGTATTGAAACATTTATTATTGATATTTATTATTTGAGATCTTTAGTAATTATTATTTAGTATTATTTTTAATGTTTCACATCTGGCAGGCGAGGCGTCCCGTGACGGCTCACAATTTTTCAATCCATAACCACATAAATAACAATGAAACAAAATCCTATGTAAAACATCAGTTCTGTTGAAAGTCAATTATATCTTCAATGGAAATAAAAGTATTTTGTAAGAGCGGTTTCTGTTTCTAGATTTTGAATAGAGTGATTGTTATTGTTTATCGAATTTTTATTGATTTAACAAACCTTCTCAATTCCATGTTGGGTTGACACCATTAGTTACTCTAACGGTTTCATATTCATCCGAGCTGAAGGCGGATTTCCACCAAACGGACAAAACCACAGCAAAAATGCAACTCTGTTGATATCAACAAAACAAAAACTTGATTGTCAAAATAGGAAACATTTTGAAAACCTTGTGTTGCGGGCAACTGTTTTTGTCAACAATGAAATGTCCCGTCGCCATGCGGAAAGGTCAAAAGGTTTCGGTGTTTTGTCATATATAACATATATGTAATTTATATTCTGTTTGAACGGTTTTGGTCCCAGTGCATTTAATAAGTTCTCAAATTCATGATTAGACATTCTTAGAAATTTGCGAAACGTTGATCTCAGTTTCATTCATTCCTATGTCATCATTTATCAAATATGTCATAGTTTTATCCGTTCCATAATCTATTCGTCTTCTTAACAATGATTTCATCTAGTATCTAGTTTTTTTGTCGCTTTCGCTCAAAAGATTCAATTATAAAGCATAGTCTAGTCTAGAGAATGCATGACGCAAACTGTTCATGTAGTGGAAACGATAGAAAACATTTCACAACAGAACACGCGTTTGTTGGAAATCCGTCTTAATATATTATCCTCGCCCTCCACCTTTTAAATGTATTGAACTAGAATAATATTAATCTCGTATGTTTCAAAATCTTTTCTTACGGAAGGAAATTGTAAATGACAAAACATCTAATCTGAAAAAAAAGTTGAAAGTTTTTCTCGAATATCTCTTTAATTTAGGGGCAATTATAAGTTGAGCATTTGGGTCCGGAATTACGATTTTTGTAAGTAAACAGACACAATAAATGTGTCTGATGAGTAAATTCTAAAGTGGAATTCATAAATATTTTTCATTTAGATTCAAATTTGAAATGCGGTTAGTACTGTTAACGAATAGATACCAAAACACGAAAATTGAATTCGATCATTTTGTTTGCAATGACAAAAAAGTTCTCATGTTATCTTATCACAATCTAATATCTGTGATGGAATTGACCGATACTTAAAATTCCATAACGTATTCAGGTTACAAAATCGAAACACGTGGTTCACTATATATTACCTTCCTTAGGCGTGTTCGTACTGTATTGATACGCAAACTGTGCAGTGGAAATATCAGGATAAAGTGTTACTCAAATAATCTAGTACCATAAAAGGAACATTCCTAAGTTTTTCTGTTGTGGTAGTATAATGACAACACCAAAATGATCCCTATTGGCTTATGAAACATCCGCCGTATTCAACTTCCCGACGTTAGTTTTTTGCATAATAGTCTCAAAGTGGTAACCAAATCTGCTGTATCCAGTTTTTTAATGTTACGTGAATGCGTACCGCAAATTATATGTTATAGCTACCTGCGTGACATCCGGGTCCAGAATGTCACGTAGCCCGAAACACGTGTCTATGGTTTGCCAATTTCTTGAGTGCTATGTCCAATTAATAACTTCTTTATCTATATGAAGACACTCGATAACCTTCGTATTTGTGTTACTTCTTGGACCCGCATGTCACGCAGGTAGCTATATACTATCACCTATAGCAGGTGATTTTGATAGTATTTTTGTAAACACAAGATCTATTAACTGAATGTGCGGCTGGCTCCTGCAACCGACAACTGCAGTAGCAGAAATTTGGGAAGCTAACCTGAAATGCCATCGGAAAACGAATCCATATGTTTCTAGAAATGATATGAAATCGACAAAGGTTAATGCAGTCAAGCTGCTGGTTGATTGGTCAAACCACCAACACTGACATAAAAACTTGGAAAGTTGACTTGGATGTCACAGCAATAGGTGGTTCCACTTATGTTTCATTTGCGTTTACACAGTTATTTTTATCAAGTACTTTTCTGGTTTTTCACATTTTGTTTTCAATCGAGGACCGCCTGCCCGGTACTGACGATGCCCAATAGGCTGAAACAGCTGTATATCGGTGGCTCTTAAATTGAAATCAATATGGGAATGATCAAAGAGTACTTATCTATTCATTTTTTGATTTTCATGGAATTATTTTCCAGCAGCTTGACTGCATTAACCTTTCCAGATTTCATATCATTTCTAGAAACATGTGGATTCGTTTTCCGATGGCATTTCAGGTTAGCTTACCAAATTTCTGCTACCGCAGTTGTCGGTTGATTGGTCAAACCACCAACACTGACATAAAAACTTGGCAAGTTGACTTGAGTGAGATATATATAAATATATATATTAATATTAAATTTCACAAAAAGGATTTGAAACTTTATATCTTCTATTACTGACGATGCCCAATAGGCTAAAACAGCTGTCTACCAGTAGCTCTTAAATCGAAATCAATATGGGAATGATCAAAGAGTACTTATCTATTCATTTATATATATATATATATATATATATATATATATATATATATATATATATATATATATATATATATATATATATAAATATATATATTAATATTAAATTTCACAAAAAGGATTTGAAACTTTATATCTTCTATTAATTATCTGCGGGCGCTTTCGACAGCTGGTTGTACTGTCATCTTCTAGGCACTCCTCAAACTGAACTTGTCATCCTGTCGTCTGCCTCTTTATACGGTCCGAACGTCTCAACACAGGTATTTCAGGTACTTTAGGTAAATTTGCCTGTATTTGTACTGCATTCTCTAGGAATGTGTATGGTTTTGTTTAATATATTGAATATATTACTATTAATGTAGGTTACAAAAAGGATTTGAAGCTCTATGACTTCTATTTGATTATCTGCGAGCGCTTTCGACAGCTGGTCGTGCTGTCATCTTCTAGGCACTCTTCTATCTGAACGTGTTATCCTGTTGTGTGTCTTTTTATACGGTCCAAACGCCTTAATACAGGTACTTCTGTTGCTTTAGGTAAATTTGCCTGTATTTGGATTACACCAGGTACTACTCTTTGTGTTAAATCTTCTCTAGGTTCATTGCTTCTAGGAGTGTATATTGATTTGTTTAATATACTGAATGTTAGATCCTGTTGTGTTTTGATTTGTACTTGTTCCTCGATAAGTGATTTTTGACTGTTAAATTTATGGATGTTTGAGTTTTCCCAAATGTCCATGCGGTTTCCCTTATTGACTTGTCTAATGAGTTTTATGTTCTCTGGTGGGGGAAAGTTATGTTTGTTTTGTATGGCGTGTGTTGTAAGGTTTGATTTATATACTATTGGGTTTATGTATGCCTTTTTGTGTTCATCCTGCCTTTGGATCAGTTTTTTCTTGGTTTGGCCGATATAGAATTTGTTGCAGTCCAAGCATTGTATACTGTATATCCCGTTTTGGTTTTTGTCTTCTTCTTCTTCATAGCTGTTTATTTTTTGCGTTATTTTCGTGTTTGGCTTGTATGTGATGTTGATGTTCAATGGCTTGAAGATGTTTGTTAGTTTTTTGGTTTGGTGTCCTACGCACGTAAATGCTGTCCATCGTTGTGTTGTTTTGTCTTTTGGGTTGGCTTGATCCTTGTTCTGTATTTTTTGTTTGATTCTGTTTTCTAATTTATCTATTGTCTTTTGGGAGTATCCGTTTTCGTTCGCTATTTGGTATATGATTTTCCGTTCTTTGTTCCGGGCTTCCTTGCTGAGTGGTATCATTAACATTCTATATATGAATGCGTTATATGCAGCCATTTTTTGTGATGTGGATGGTTTGAGCTTGCGGGTATGGTGGAGCTTGTTTGTGTAGGTTTCCAGTATATTGCCATTCGAAATTGTGTTTTGTTGTGGTTTTACCCGATGTTTATGGGAGAAGAATAGATCAAATAACAAAAGAAATTAACGAAATAAATCAAAAACTATTTTTCAGCATTGAGGAAGAAAACAACTCGAAACTTAACTACCTGGACATAACCATCAGATATAACCACAACAAAATACAATTTCAAATGGCAATATACAGGAAACCTACACAAACAAGCTCCACCATACCCGCAAGCTCAAACCATCCACCATCACAAAAACTGGCTGCATATAACGCATTCATATATTGAATGTTAAGGATACCACTCAACAAGGAAGCCCGGAACAAAGAACGGAAAATCATATACCATATAGCGAACGAAAACAGATACACCCAAAAAACAATAGATACATTAGAAAACAGAATCAAACAAAAAATACAGAACAAGGATCAAGCCAACCCAACAGACAAAAAACTGATCCAAAGGTACAAAAGCACAAAAAGGCATACATAAATCCAATAGTATATAAATCAAACCTCGCAACACACGCCACACAAAACAAACATAATTTCTCCCCACCAGAGAACATAAAACTCATAAAACAAGTCAACAAGAGAAACCGCATGGACATCTGGAACATCCATAAATTTAACAGTCATAAATCACTTACCGAGGAACAACTACAAATCAAAACACAACAAGACCTCACATTCAATATATTAAACAAAACCATACACATTCCTATCCATCCTATTCCATCAAGTTCAGGTGGAAACGCCATAAACTTGCCTATCATGTGAACCTACGACTTTGCAGGTACGTGTGGTATATACTCGACCAAGCCAGCCAATGCCGAGAAAGCTGAAGTAAAAGCATCAGGCACCTGTGCAACGTCTTCCATTCAAATATTCGTCGCAAGTAACTTCTTATGTATGGCAAACAGAAATTAATTTCTTTTGCTCGGGACGACCACCGACAGACCGGTTTCGGAGTATTTGCTCATCATCAGTATCGGGAAGGTCATTTCAGACGGATTGAACCGTCTGAGTATCCCAAACAAACAAAAAAACAACAACAAAAAAAGTGCAGTGATTCAATGTCGCTTATTTCAATTGAATTGAATGAGTATTCACTGAGATATTAAAGCTAAAAATAGAATATGAAATTATCTCTTCAACGATATATTACAAGTGACCATTTTATTTAATCGAAACATTTATTTATATCTGGCAAACAAATGAAGGACGAACAAGATCATATTTCCAATAGTTTAATTACATAATTGTTAATATTATCATAAATAAATTCTTCTCTGAATAAATATAACAATGTTTCATGACGCTCCATGTCAATGTTATCATGTAATACAACGATTTTGGGTGTAAAATAACTTGAAACCCAAACCAGTTACAGCGGAGTTGGTCCTGACTGGTATGACAATTGGACCTGCGTTAGTATCTGTAAAATAAAATACTTCAAATTTTCCTTTATTTTGAGTATTTCAATATTAAATTCTACAGAATATGACAGTACTACCAACTGTCGAAAGCGCTCGCAGATAATTAATAGAAGATATAAAGCTTCAAATCCTTCTTGAAGAATTTAATATTGAAATATATATATATATATATATATATATATATATATATATATATATATATATATATATATATATATATATATATATATATATATATATATATGTATATATATATTTGTGTGTGTGTGTGTGTGTGTGTGTATAAATATATAAGCACCATTCTGATCATTCCCATATTAATTTCAATTTTACAGCTACTGGTAGACAGCTGTTTTAGCCTGTTGGGCATCGTCAGTACCGGGCAGGCGGTCCTCGATTGAAGACAAAATGTGAAAAACCAACAAAAGTACTTAATAGAAATAACTGCATAAACGCAAGCGAGGACATAAGTGGAACATATGGGAATGATCAGAATGGTGCTTATATATTCATTTTTTTATTATCATGGAATTATTTTCCAGCAGCTTGACTGCATTAACCTTTCTCGATTTCATATGTATTTATATATATATATATATATATATATATATATATATATATATATATATATATATATATATATATAACGGGATCAACGGGACGGACTTTCCTTCAAACACGTGAGACTTCGTCAGAACGAAGTAGTCTGATTTTTACAATTTAAAATTGAATATTGAAAAAATTTCACAACATTAGCCCATTGATATCTGAAAGATATATGAGAATAACATTATTAACATGAATGCGCCAATTATGTGAAGTTTTTTCAATATTTAATTTTGACTTGTCAAACTCAAACTATTCAGGGACGAAAGCTTGACGATTTGTGAAATAGAGTAAGTTTGTTTTTTGAACGTGTTTGAGTAAAAGTCCCGTTAGTCCCTACCTTCCATGAACTCTCCACAATTAGAGAATTAGGGATAAACTGCTTGCCAATCCCGACGAGTCTAGATCCTCCTGGTCGGTAGCTAAAGCTGTTAGTCATAACTTTACAAAATCCACAATTCTGCCAATAACAAAAGCGGATTAATCAATTGCAACGACAGCCATAGAAAAAGCAAATCTACTAGCTGAACAATTTGCGTCCCACTCCACAGTCCATTTTTTGGGAAAGGCACCACCCACTATTTCCACACTAGAATCCACAATGCCTGAAATTACTTGTCGACAACGCCTAGTCGGGCGAATTTTGGAACAGCTGGTCTTGATGAAGTGCGTCTGGTCTTGATGAAGTGCCAGTCATCGTACTTGAAAAGTGCGCCAATGAACTCGCACCAGTATTTTGCAGACTTTTCAACCTGTCTTTCAAGTAAGGGGGTTTTCCTTCTTGTTGGAAGATTGCTTTCAAACAACTATAGACCAGTCGCTTTGCTATCAGTGATATCCAAAATCATGGAAAAAGCCGAAAACCACCATAACCTTCAATATTTGGAAAGCTTCAACATCTTGAGCGATAATCAATATGGTTCTCGGAAACAAAGGTCAACAGTTGCGCTTAATATGTCTAAGGCATTTGACCGTGTGTGGCATGAGGGTTTGCTAGCCAAACTTCGATGTTATAGCTTATCGGATCATTTTTGTGTATGGCTCTCCAGCTTCCTGAAAGAACATTTCCTACAAGTGGCCGTAGATGGATATCTCTCAAATACTTTTACCATCAGCGCTAGTGTTTCCCAGGGATCCATATTGTGTCCAACCTTTTTTTTATTGTACATCAACGGATCCAATTTATTGCTTTGCTGACGACAGCACACTTGTCTCGTCATTCCATTTGGATTCCAAGACATTGGCTACGGATGTACATCTTCACGGGCAGCAAGAAGTTGCATATCTTAATGGGGATGTAGAAGTGATTTCGAATTGGGGCGAAAGTACCCAGATTCAATTCAATGCCACAAATACAGAGGCATCGGTTTTGTCCAAGAAGATAAATGTCGCCGAACCGGATCAGGTCAGACAATCCCGCTTTCTGCTTCGATAAGTCTTGGCACAATCATGTCGCTGGAATTGCAAAGGCTGCTTTTCAAAAACTTGGAACACTGTTCCGACCTAGAAAGCTGTATACACCCCAGCAATTTTTGATGTTTAATAAAGCTCAGATCAGGCCTTCTTTGGAATATTGTTCTCATGTATGGAGCTCTACCCCCAAACATATCCTGAAGTTGCCGGATTTCATCCATCGCCTGATTGGAGACGCAAAATCACGTAGAGATTTGTCTCTCTCCCAGAGATACTTTCACGGAAAGTGTTCAATTAACTTGGCACATTTGGTTCCACCAAGAGCGGTATATTTCAGAAATACGAGACGGACAGTACCCCTCGAACTCCACTGTTCAAGAACTCATTCATCTGGAAAACTGCGTTTATGTGGACTACACGATTCAAATCCAATGTGAATCGCTACTTTCGTACAGGCACCGCTCTGGGAGCGCCTTAAGGATTTTCCTGTAGTGCTTGTGTTTTTTCGATAAAAAAAATATTAAAATATAATTTGTTGATCACTGCAAAGATAATTTTTCATCCAGGTGTTAGGTGAGTGATTTTTTCCTTGAGTCAAATGAATGTGGAATTTGAAATGCGTAATTTCTAGTTTTGGGAGTCATTATCGACTGTACAAAGAATTTTGGCATCCTGAGATTAATTCACTATTACCCGGAACGCACACAAAATTCATCTCTGTTACAGTATGAACTGTCAATATTCTGCAATAAATAAAGCAGAAAATTCAATTGAATTTTGGAACTAAAGTCTCCAAATACTCGACTATAGAAAAATATATAAATATAAATATAAATACTCGTATCAGTTCAACGAATTGTCACTAAGGTTGGTTTTATCAAATTCGAACAGTTAGATCAAATAATATTTTCAGATGTAATCACAAATCTCACCTGTAACCGGTGCATTAACTGTAAAATTTGAATTCGATCCATCATTGAATTTGTAACCACATAATCTCGTTCCTGCGACCACAATATAATCATCTGGACAATCAATGGTATCTACACCAGCGATTCCTCTTGGTAAAGTTGAAACACCATCTAAAATTCGAAACTTCAATTGACCTACATTTCAATGTGATTCAAAAATAACGCTCACTATATTTTGGAGAGCAAACATTTTTTTATGGTAAAATTTAGCAAAAACTATATATTCATGAAGAAATTAAAAAATATGATCATACGGAATAATTTTCGTGCATACTGAAATGGGGTTACAATACTCATACTTAATATTTGTTAATAGTCAAAATTTCATGAACTTCTACTCATTTTTTTGATAACTCACCATTACCTACGTTACGGAGTTCAAATGGATATTCTACTCCATTCCTGACATTTGTATAAGTGATCGAACAGAAACCTGCTTCTCGTCTTATGCAAATGGCGTAGTTCAAATTATTCTGCAAAAGTATAACTATTGTTTTCAAATAACAGAGAAAATGTCACAAGTAATTGAACTTCAGTATTAATAAAAAAATCCCCATTGTGAAACATTATCATCAAGTATAAATATAAAACTAATTTCACTTACAAAATATACAGGAACACTTCTATTGAACATTGAAACTTGATCGTAGTTGAAAGAAGAAATCGTTCCTGTAACTCCAGTATAATATTGTAAACAATTACTGGTAGGCTCCAAACATGAATCTGCATACTGGCAAATACGAAATCGAAATCTTTTTCTATAAGAAACATTCGATAGAACCATCAACTGAAGAGGTCCTGACATCGTCGAAACGTCTACGTAAACTAAAAATATCAAAAACCCAATAGACATCAGATTTTAATTATATTAATTGGATTTGATTACAGCTAATAATGTGATAAGTTATTTCTTGACTGCGATTTGAAATTAGATAAACACTATCAGTAACGCATTAAATTTTTCTGCTGAAGGCATCTTATATATTTCTCGCCTCTGACATGTAGGACCTCAGAACTAGGTGAATAAGAATGACAAATGAAAATTCGAAGATGTATATGTGAATTCAAAGAAGCTCACCCTCCACGTCAAACTGAACCAAGATGAAAAAAAATGGGCCCGAGTCAGCAGATGTTTCCATCTCATTGCTTGAAACTAGCTCATTGTAGCAGGGTTGGTATTGCTAGCACGAAAAGATAGGAGTCAGATCAACTTAACAAGATTACGAGTAGCAGAAAGCAGATGTTTCCATCTCATTGCTTGAAACTAGCTCATTGTAGAAGGGTTGGTGTTGCTAGCATAAAAAGATAGGAGATAGATCTGCTGTCACCAACATAAAACATTTAACACCTCATTTGTGTTGGTGATAGTATCATGGTGATACCTAATTAGTTATTAGATGAATCAGTATATACAAAGTATTTAGCAGTACATAGAGGAAATCGTGGTCAATGAGCTTCCTGAGTCCCAGTGATTCAAAGACCAATTCAGCAGCTGCGAAAGTGAGACTACGTCTAAACGATTCACTCGTGATACCTAGGATTTCTTTTAATATATAACATTGATATCTTGATGACATGAGGCACATGAAAGTCCCTGGATACCAAATTTTCAATTCAATTATTACCTTGAAGGCAGAATGCTTGAAAGATGGGAGAATTCAAACCGTGGTCATAGCACAGAAGGTAACTTCCCTCAGATACATATTCTTTTATGCCTACAAATACTAGGAAAGAGGAAGGCTAACGGTACTTTCCGCATGTCGACAAAAATGAAAGAATTCGGCATTATTTAAGATGAAACACCAGAAATTGCAAGTGAGGCGTAAATACAAGGAAGCTACTGAGGACTTGAGAGGATACTGGACGGACACATCAGAAGGGTGGAATTACATGCAATTCCCCTTGAATAACCACCAGTATGCTTATCAAACCGGCAAGTCGACAGATTTAGCATCAAACAATCTTTTAGAGAAAATCTCCCAATCCCTTGACAACAAGGAGATTACGGTGGCTGTATTTCTCAATATTGAAGGAGCATTTGATCGCTCCTGATGAATAGTCTACTTGATGCCCTCGACAGAAAAAAAGTAGATCTGCAAGCTTATGCAGATGACCTTTTCATCTTCGCAAGGTCCACGTCGGGAAAGATAGCTTGTAATATCCTCCAAAGCACGATGGACGTTGTTCACAATTAGTGCCTGAGGGAGCAGATGTCTGTCAACCCCAGTAAAACTATGATAATTCCCTTCACAAGGAAGAGAAAATTGGACGATCTAACGCCACTTTCCCTCAATGGTGAGGTCATTCCATTTGGAACGCAGGTGAAATGTCTTGACATTGTCCTTGATGAAAAAGTCACCTGGAACGCTCACTTGGAAAAAGTTTTACACGAAGTCAGATTGTCTTTATGGACATGCCGAAGGATTTGTGGTTAAACTTGAGGTTTAGGTCCCAAACAAATCCATTGAATTTATGTGATGATTGTCAGACCAATGCTCACTTATGGTGCAATTGCCTGGGGGCCGAAGGCCTTATAGAAAACGGTCCATGCAAAGCTCTCTAGCTTACAGAGGCAGCTTGTCTGGCCATCAATGGTGCCATCGTCAGCGGCCACAGAGATCCTACTAGAACTGCCCCCTCTGCACATTTTCCGGAGAGAGAGGCTAGAACGACTGCATACAGACTTGTACACATTGCCAATTGCGTAAATCAATCCAATGCAGAGTGCAACAGACTGTTGGTTGACACTGGAAGTCACAGCATTCTGGAAATGACCTCTGACTTTATGCCTCCAACTGTCAACTACGAACTGCCTTATAAAGTACTGTTCCCGAGCAGAGAGGACTGGATCCTCGGGGAGAAAAAAATATTAAGAGCTGATAGTTGTTGGTTCACAGATGGATCAAAAACACCTTCCGCTTCTGGTGTTTTCAGTCGCAGACCCAGGACAGAGACATCAACTTGCCTAGAAACCTATGCGACTGTATTTCAAGCGGAAATTTACGCTATTGAATTGTGTGCGGAGAGATTGGAAGACTCCAACGTCATACACAAGTCAATACAAATATTCTCGGACAGTCAAGCGGCGTTGGAAGCTTTTGGCTCCTACCGAGCAACGTCTAAATTAGTGGCAAATTGCCAAAAACGACTCTCCTCGATAGGAAGACTTAACAGATTGTCTCTGGTCTGGATTCCTGGCCATACTGGCCTGGAAGGCAATAAGGCTGCTGACTCCCTTATGAAGGAGGGTGCTGCAAGCAGCTTCATCGGACCAGAACCTGTCATTGACATGGCTTTAGGCTTTGCCAAACAAACATTGAACACCTGAATAGCAAGAAGATTTAAGGACTTCTGGCAGAATCTTCCAGAATTGGCTCACTCCAAGGCGTTCATTCACCCTTCGAAACTTGATACCAAACTGTTGTTGGACTAAAGTAGGGATGAACTACGATGTCTAACAGGCCTTCTTACAGGTCACTGTCATTTGAATCTTCATATGCAGACACTCGGACTGTCGGAAGACAGTGTGTGTCGCCTCTGTTTGGAAAATGATGGAACGGCAGAGCACATACTTTGTGCCTGCCCAGCTGAGGACCAAATCAGGTTTTTAGAGTTCGGCAGAGCCGTACTCTTACCATCTGACCTGAAAGACCACTCACCATACAAACTAATCGGCTTCGTTAAGAAGCTGGGTTTATTCGGTCGAGTGTGAATAGGTGTGAGCCACCATAAATCCTTGCGGGATGCGGTGGAGAGTCGAGTAGACCCACTCACTTTAGACCTAACCTAACCTATATATTTCTCGCCTCTGACATGTAGGACCTTAGAACTAGTTGAATAAGAATAACAAATGGAAATTCGAAGATGTATATGTGAATTCAAAAAAGCTCAATCCTCCACATCAAACTCATCCAAGAAGAAAAAATGGTCCTGAGTGAGCAAATGTTTCTATCTTATTGGTTGAAACTAGCTCATTATAGAAGGGTTGGTGTTGTTAGCACAAAAAGATAGGAGTTAGATCAACTATACAATTTTATGAGTATAGTGTCTGCTGTCACCAACATAAAACCTTCAACACCTCATTTGTGTTGTTGGTCGTATCCTGGTGGTGCCTAATTAGTAATTAGATGAATCAGTATATACAAATGTATCTAGCAGAATATAGAGGTAATCGTGGTCGATGGGCTTCCAAAAATAACGAAAGCCTTATCCTGAGTCCCAGTGATTCAAAGACTGAATCACCAACTAAGAAAGTGAGACTCCGTCTAAACGATTCACTCGTGACACCTAGGATATCTTTAAAAATATAACATTGATATATTGATGACATGAGGCACATGACGAAGATAACTTCCCACAGTTACATATTATCTCATGCCTACAAATACTAGGAAAGAGGAGGACTAACGGTACTATCCACATGTCGACAAAAATGAAGAAATTCAGCATTATCTATGATGGAACATCAGAAATTTCAAGTGATTCGTGAATACAAGAAAGCTACTTTGTTTTTTCACCAACCAAGTTTTGACAGTTCATGAAAAATTTGTAGGAAACAGAACAAGATGGATCATCACTCGAAAAATATTGGTTTGTGGATTAAATATTCTGTTGTATACTTTTAGAATATTTATTGTTCCGAAATAGACTATATTGAAAATATCCAAGAAGAGAACAGCATTGCAATAAACATATTAATTTTTCAATTAATATGTTTTCCAAATCTTTAACTTGTCTTTTATATTTTTCTGATAAGTTTAACATATTTTCTGTGAAACAGAGGTTTTGGTCAGATTGAAAGGGGTATATTTATTTTAAGGAGAGAATAATTTTTGGGAAAAAAATATTTTGGCTTTCTTCTTCTCTATCTTTATACAAAAAAATGTGTTAATTTTCCGAAGAACAGAAGAAAGCAATCAATTTATTGATTTTTGTATAAAGATGAAGAAATAGAAGGCCAAAACCTTCCTTTCCCTAACGCTTTGGTTCTCTACCTCGCCATCTTTTCAAGGGAAGGAAGAAATCAATCAATTTCTAAATGAACTTTTCACATAAACACTTTCAGATAAAAACTGGAAAAAATACCTTTGCACAAACATTCATTATGGAATTTTTGTATAAAGATGGAAAAGTAGAAAGCCAAAACCTTTCTTTCCAAAAAATAAACCCCTTTCAATTCAGTTTGACATATATTTTGCAAATTTTGCAATAATTATAAAATGTTAGTTGATTACAGTTTCAGTCAATAACTTTGGAGCGAAAATCGAAGTGTAGAGAAATTCTTCCCGATTTACAATATTTGTATTTTCGTAATTCAGTAGAAACCTGACCATATGTGAAGTCGCATTTGGTTTAGGCCAATTTGACATTTTCATACCCTTCCGCAACTCTGACAATGATTCTTATGTAAGTGTTTTTAGAAGACATATTTCTAAGCCATTAGAATGTTTCTGTACTCACTTTTCTAATTCCATTTTTATATTTTTTCAAATATTCCTTTACGTTATTCATACTCATCTAATCTAAACAAATATCATAAATGGGAAAGTTATAATGGATAAACACAAAATCTACTTATCAGCGGGTAGGTAATATGGGTAATTTTTTCATAAATTCAGCGTATCTAGGAAAATTATAATAATGTAACCAGAAGTATCAAAAATTTGCCTATAAAATACAATTATTTGGCGCAAGTAAAATTATTTAGAAATATTGAGACTGAAATTTCAATTTAAAGGCTGATAAGGTTATCCGTGTCAAAATAGATGTCAGAATTGCAACACTGACATATATATATGTATATATATATATATATATATATATATATATATATATATATATATATATATATATATATATATATGTATATATATATATATATATATATATATATATATATATATATATATATATATATATATATGTATATATATATATATATATATATATATATATATATATATATATATATATATATATATATATATGTATATATATATATATATATATATATATATATATATATATATATATATATATATGTCCGTGTTCTGTGTATTTTCTCCCCATAAGGATTATTTTCACAACGCCTGTAGTAGTGGCCTGTAGTAGTGGCAGCAACGCAGGTAAAGGGAAACATCCATCCCTATAAATTGAGACACAGAGTTCGAATTAATCAGTCTAGTTGAAAAAACCAGACATCACCAGAAGATGGCAAATGAGACTTTGCCGAAACGTTGTGAAAATAATCCTTATGGGGAGAAAATACACAGAACACGGAGCGAAACCCGAGAAAACAGCTCACCATATATATATATATATATATATATATATATATATATATATATATATATATATATATATATATATATATATATATAAAATAAATAGATGAGTACTCTTTGATCATTCCCATATTGATTTCAATTTGAGAGCCACCGGTATACAGCTGTTTCAGCCTATTGGGCATCGTCAGTACCGGGCAGGCGGTCCTCGATTGAAGACAAAATGAGGAAAAACCAAGAAAGTACTGACGATGCCCAATAGGCTGAAACAGCTGTATACCGGTGGCTCTTAAATTGAAAGTAATATGGGAATGATCAAAGAGTACTTATCTATTTATTTTTTGATTTTCATGGAATTATTTTCCAGCAGTTTGACTGCATTAACCTTTCTGGATTCACATATATATATATATATATATATATATATATATATATATATATATATATATATATATATATATATATATATATATATATATATATATATATATATATATATATATATATATATATATATATATATATATACAGTGTCACACAAAAGTCCGCATCGAATGGGATTTTTTTTGTTCATCTCTTCAAGCAACTTTTGATATCTCCATTAGGTTGTGCTTTAAAAATGATGCCAAATTACATGCATATGACCGATCAAGTGATTTTTCTTCCCTGTCAAATTTGACATTTTTTCCAAGCAGTTATTGCTCGAAATCGGTAAAGTGTGACTTTATGTGTGACACTGTATATATATATATATTATAACATGAATTATGAAAACCCACATATTTTAGATATAGAAATCAATACAACTAAAAGAATATTTTTGGAAATGATACATATCAATCACGAATAACATTCAATGAATAAAAGAACTGATATTGGAAGTCTCAGCGAAATTTACACATACCTACTGAAATATAATAAAAAAAATAAAAGATCTAGGAATCGAGTATTATTCAGAATTTTCCCATTTGACACTGTCAGTCAAATTTTGATCAACTGTCATCATTTCATGTTTTTTTCTATCTGTTTTTGAATCATTTTATATTTTATTCTCACGTTAGTAAGTTCCCCATATCAATATTTTTTTTACAAGATATATAATCTTATCATTGTAGTTGTCCTGACGAAGGTGTGAAATATACCGAAAGCTTGACATATATCAAAGAGTTTTCTTTGTAACAGTCCAGCTATTGACTGCAAGCTCACAAATTGAACCACGATATACTAACGAATTAGATCCCATTTTTCAAAAGTTGCACGTGAATAGCTATCCTACGAAACTGCTCGCTCTTTTCAACAAATATTAGGTCACACCAAAAACGAAATGTTGGAAAATGAAAAGTCAAAATATATGAAAATTTTGTAAAAAAATGAATTGTTCAGACTGAACAAGCTATTGAAACTCATTTAAAAGAAACAGCATACTTCCGATTTTGGAGAACCAAAAGCCTAGTTTCGCTCAACACGACAGCCAGTCCTGATAGTCAGAAAGCATATTCGATATTTCGGAGGCAACTTCCAAAATATTTCTTTCAAATATCTTCAGACTAATTTGTTCGTTAAAACCTATTACAGATGACGTTACAATGCTATATGAAACTCTTGAGATTAGCGCACTCACTACGTCCATGTCCTAAAAATCACTTATGCAATAATGTCCAATAATATGAATTAATTTCATGATTACTATTACTGCAGGCAAAAGATGTATACATTCAAATATGAAATAGCATTATTTCCACCGATACTCACTGGACTGTCCTGTATTATAGCCACAAATTGTGGGAATTATATCATTCATATTTTGTCCTGAAATTACCAGTCTTTCATTGATACAAGTTCCATTGGTAGGTCCGGTCAGCTAGAAATAATTCACGATTAGAGTGAAACTGAACTTCAATTAGCAAAAATACATAGTTCAAATATTTTAATAATTAAAAATGGAAGAGATATATTTTCAGTCTGTCATTGTTTGAAAGCAGATACCATTCTAATAGTTAAAAAGTTCTTATTAATATATGAAAACAAGTAAATAGTTAAAGTCACTGATGAAATACAAACATTTTTTTTCACATGATCAGTTCATTTATTATACAGGCAAATTCCTTATGAAAAAAAATTTCAATACCGTTGATAGTTCTGAACAGTAAAAAGAAAAAATAACTATTTTCTATTTGTTATACATAAACTCAAAAATCACCTAAATGATTTTGAAGCTTCATTATTTGTGGGTACCATGGGCTGCATTTCATTTCAAAAAATTGAGATCCTTATGAAAATTGCAATAATGTACTCCAAGGTAGCAAAATTGTTCCTACAAAATATTTGACTTGCACACCGGGGATTGTCACTTAGTCATAAATAAACTACAGAATCCATTTAGAATCCAAAACAAGCACTTTGCCCAAAACCAGAAGTGCAATACACTTTCGCAATACGATTTCGGGTAGAAATTTGCAGGAAATTATCTCGTGAAAGTGTTCGCAAATTTTAACAGTGATTCATATAAAAAGGGTTAGTAATGGATTGTTCGGAATGGGAATTTTGACACTGTTCATAGATTTCATGCCTCCCACATTCTAGACCAGAGTCCGAACGATCGACTTTCACTTCCTATCGTCCAACCCGTGCTAAAAATCGTACATTAAAAAGAAAGACCTATTTCAATATTTAGTCTTGGCAATGTGTATTTTCAGATTCATAAATTCTTTTGATTTGTTATTTTCTTCTTCAACCTTAGAAAGTTCATTCTCAATCTCTTGGATTCTTCAATTGTATTTCTAATTCAACATGCTGTATTTTTCCTTCTACCTTTTTGCAATTCTTCAATTCCACTTTAAATTGTGTAAAACATTTTTATCGAAAATAAGTTAACATTGGATATTTCATCAGTTCGGACTTCCATTGTCTAATATAATATAAATTGATTTGAATTTCCTGAAAAAATATTAAACAGATGAACCGAAAATAACAATTTCATTTGAACATAAAAACTGAAATTACAAAGAAATAACATTTTATTTTAAGTAGACAATTTATTTTATATTAGACAATGGAAGTCCGAACTGATAAAATATACCACATAACATTGTCAACCATCTTCAAATTAACATTGGATAGTTTTATTCAAAAGGTACTCTTACTAATATAATGAAACTTGCTCATTGTCTTTTTGGTCCCTTTCTTGCATCATCTATTTTATATATTTCTTCATTTCTCCGGTTCTTCTTCTGTTTTTTCTAATTTATCTTCTTACTCAACTTTTTTTGTCTTATCGACTCAAAGAACTCATTGAGCCTACTCAGCTGGTTAGTGTTCAGCTCACAATACAAAATTCATTCAATATAAACTTTATTTTATAAGTAATACTCATGAAACTGTTGTCAAGAATGTTACGCCTATGGCTTTTCACTTGAATTTTTATTATCTAATCAACACCCTTTCAGTAATGAATTCCTGAACTGATTTTTCCGCTCTTTTTCACTCACTTCTCGATATATTGTTAAGAGAGAAGTTATTCTATGAAGTTCATTTGTATATTCATTGAGTTTTTTCTCTGTTCCTTACCTATTAACAACCATATTATAAGAGTAAAATATTCAGTATCTGATAGTTATAGATTTGAAAATATTAATTTCGCCGTACAATATACCGTCTCTACCAATAATGATGATTATTATTACCACACCTTCGCTGTCTGTTCAAAAAATAAGTTGAATTTCAATTTTTCTCAAAAAAATTTGTGTATCCATCAATTTCTACTTTTTCCCCTCTTTGATATAATACACTTGTGCTAGCGTTTTTCCATTTCATGAAGCAGTTCTGATAGGCAGTTTTTGATATCTCCTTCAAGTCTCTTAGCGATTCGGTTTTTAACGCCTCAATCGCCGCAAAAAACGCCAGTTTCTTCAATCTTGAGAACATGAAAAAGTCGCAAGAGGCCAAATCTGGTGAATACGGTGACTGTGACATGATTACGATATTGTTTTTGGCCAAAAATCACGAACAAGCAATGACGAGTGAGCAGGTGCATTATCGTGATGCAAATACCAGGAATTGTTTTTCCACAATACCGAACGTTTTCTCAGTAGGTATTGCTTTTCGGAAGCTTTGCATAACTTCAAGATAATACTACTTATTGGTCGTATGAACATATAGCAAAAACTCCGAATGCACTACGCCTCGGTGATCAAAGAAAACAATGAGCAAAACCTTGAAATTTGATTGAACTTGGCGTATTTTTTTGGTCTTGGCTCTCCTGGGCTCTTCCATTGGAACGATTGGACTTTGATTCCAATGTTATAACCATATACCCGTGAATAACGATGAGATTGAAACCTTTGGTGTGAAAGTTGAATAACTTTTTTCGAGATCAATTGCCCTAACATCAAACTGATATTTCTGCACTCGACGCGCGTTTCGCCAACAAAGTTAGCATCCTCAGGAGAAGAAAATTGATACCTAGTCCCCCCATGCCCCCTCCCGGGTTGAGTGCCCTGAAGTAGAAGCTTCTCCCTCCAGCTATTTAGCGAGGAAAACCTACTACCCCACTCCATCCACCGCAAGGTGAGAACCGCTTTCCGAGCGGTTCTCACCTTGCTGATGGGCACTTCAGCAAGATTGACATCTGACCTCTTTTGGTCGAAAGTCAGCCTTTAGGTGCTTTTACTTTCTTATCGAATCGTTGTTTTATCTGACTATTCCTAACTGAATTGAAGCATTGGGGCCCCCAAAAACTAACCGGCGGCTTTGTGTTAATGCATCGAGCGTTTCTCAGTGCACCAAGAAAAAAATTTTATAGTCGCGATCGCGGTCGAAGTGATCTTCGCTGAACCTACCTGGAAGAGAGTGTATCTGGTTAGTGTTATACTTACCTAAGTCGCCTGACGGCGACTAACGGGGGCGGTCTGTTATTCTGTTCAGTTGGCCTTTGATGTTTGTCCGTTTCTCGGAATCTGGGGTCATCCATATTTAACGCATCGTGTAGATCGCGGAACGCTGGATTTGAGTGCGATCTGATTCTATCGAACGTGCTTTCTGCATGTTCTCTCATATACACGTCCACATATTACGTGTCCAGGTCTAAGTATCTGTATATGAATCTACTGGGTATATAATAAGGTGCGTTTACAGCGGCCCTTACGCTCGCATTCATAAACGATTGGATCTTCTTCCTGTATGTCTGCGCACACTGGCCTCAGGCAGTGCATGCATATAGTATAATTGGCATTAGAATCGTTCTGATCATTGGTAACTTGACTTTCAATGCCATGTTACTACTTCTTCCTATGATCGGCGCCAGGCGTCGTCTGGCCTGTCTGGCCATTCCTATTCTCTGCTGTACGTGGGCCTGGAATGTTAGTTTCCTGTCTAGGATGACCCCAAGGTATGACGCTTTGTTTGTCCACGGAATCTCTTGTCCGTTGAAGGTGACGTTGCCTTCCGGTTGTTTGAACCTGCGAGTGAACAGTATCGCCTGACTCTTGTCAGGGTTGATACTGATCTTCCACAGGTTAGCCCACTCCTCCAATCTGTCTACCTGGTGTTGAAGGTATCTCGTAACGTGTGCTTGACTCGTAGATCTCGCCAGCAGGGCCGTGTCGTCCGCGTAGAGCGCCAACTTGTTAAAGTTGTTCTCTGGCTTGGGCACGTCTGCCGTGTATACGGAGTAGAGGTGTGGCGAAAGGACTGCACCTTGCGGGACTCCTGCCTCCAGTAGTCGAACCGTTGATAATTCGTCTCCTACTTTGCAGCGGCATCGCCTGTCAGCTAGAAAAGACTGAATTAACATCACCATTGGTTTTGAATATCCAAAATCGCTCATCTTGGCCAGTAGCCCGTCATGCCAAACTCTGTCAAAAGCCTTGGAGACGTCTAAGAAAATAGCTCCGGTTGTATCCTTTGCCGAGGTTGAAGCCTTTTGTCGCAAAGTCCACTACCCTCAGGACTTGTAGCTCTGTTGACTGTTTTGATCTAAAACCGAATTGTTCGTCGGGAAGGATCCCTAACTCTCTAGTTTGTTCTTCCAGTCTCTTCAGGATAACACGCTCCGCCACGGATGGCAGTAAACTAACGGGCCGGTGGTTCGCTGGAAACAAGTGGTTCTTCTTGGGCTTCGGTATGTGGATTACCGTTGCCTCTTTGAACGGGTACGGGAAGTATTGCAATCTGAGTATAGCATTTATGATGTTGGTTATGGAGCACTTTCAGTGCTCGATTTGTTATATTGTCTGGGCCTGGTGCTTTCCGAGTGGCAAGACGTCTCAGGATGTCCTTCACTTCCTCAGGCGATGTTGGGGCCAGGGGTTGCGCGTTATCTCTCCGTTGTCTAAGCCTCCTGGTGAAATAAGGAACTCACATCGAACGATACTAATAAATGTGTGGCAAAGAGCCACACATTTCATCGAGAAAAGAGCAGAAAATTATCAAAAGATTGAAAGAAAAAGGACTGTTTTTATTTAAAAGCAGGCAAAGGTAATAAAGAAAATTATTTTGAGAGAGTCGACAGCTTAATTGAAAATGGTCCATATCAGAAATTACCACGAAATCCATTATCCAAGATGACCGCTAACGTAAAAGCCACATTGAAGAAATACAAGACACTGATCACACCGGTTTTAAACAGGAGGCTACAACTTTCAAATCCCACAGTACCAAAGATATATTGTTTACCAAAAATACACAAACCTGGAAAATCGATGCGACCGATAGTCTCAGCAATTAATTCGCCTTCGTATAATATCGCTAAATGGTTGACAAAAGAATTTGAAAATCTCCCGATCGGCCCAACCGATGCGAGTGTTAAAAACTCACAAGAATTCATAGAGAAAATAAAAGATATTAAATTAGGAGAAGGCGAATTATTGATATCGTATTGATATCGATATGAAGCTGTTGAAGAATACATTCAACTCACCAAGCTATGCATGGATCAAAATTGTTTTCAATATAATGGCTCATATTATGAACAGCGTGAAGGAACGGCTATGGGTAACCCATTGTCTCCATTTATAGCGAACCTATTCATGGGTAGGTTTGAGACGGAAGCTGGGAAAGAACTCAGTTACTTTCCTAGGGTCTGGATCAGGTATGTTGATGACATATTCGCTGTAGTGGATACAAGGATAACCAGAATCGAGAATGTCCTTTCAGCACTAAACAACAGGTGTAAAAGTATAAAATTCACATATGAAGTAGAAAAAGAACGAAAGTTGCCGTTTTTAGATGTATTGGTCATAAGGAACGAACAGAACGAAATAGAATTTGACATTTACAGGAAAGACACGGGCACTTTCAGATACATTCTCAATGACTCGAATCATTGTACACAACACAAAATGGCGGCACTGCAATTTCTGGTACACAGGTTGATAACTTTTCCTTCAAAGAAAGATAAATACGACAATGAAAAGAGAGTGATTCGGTATGTAGCTGAAGCAAACGGTTTTAACCCAGATATAGTTGACAAGATAATTAGAAAATGCAAGTTTAGGGAAGCACTTCGTAAATCTTCGATTTTTCAAAAGAGGAGAGTAATAATAAGTTTATAGTAATCCCATATGAACTCCAATACACGAGAGGGCTTCAACAGATATTCGATAAAGTAAATATGAAAGTTGCATATAAAACTTCTCATAAATTGCAACAGCTTCTTGGTAATCCAAAAGATAGACTAGAAAACACAGAAATGTCGGGGATTTACGGAATCAGTTGTCAAGATTGTGCACACATGAAATACGGAAGGATAGAAAAATCCAGTGTCGCCCAACATGCTCTAGAAAAGGACCACAGAATTGGTGAAAACAATCTGAAACTGATTAAGCATGTGCATGACACCAGGCTACTCGATACATGTGAGAGTCTAGAAATAGCAAAATGTAAAAACAGCATGAATGGCGATAAGGGACCCATCCCGTTTAGCCCGCTTTTTAATCTTCTGTTAGGAAGAGAATAATTACTAAGAACTTGCAGGTAGTTAATTACCGAAAAATTCCATATTGGACTTCAGGTATACAACCTCAGGTAACAAATTTTATTATATAAGGACTAACCAGACTAGACTAGGTATCAATTTTCTTCTCCTGAGGATGCTAATTTTGTTGGCGAAACGCGCGTCGAGTGCAAAAATATCAGTCAGGTGTTAGGGCAATTGATCTCGAAAAAAGTTATTCATATACCCGTGATTCGTCACCAGTTATGAACCTTTCGAGCAAATTCAGATCGCTGTTGACGTCATTCAACAATTCCTGAGCAATGCTATAGCGACGGTTTTTTTTGGTCAATAACTTCGCTGCCACACGCTTTCTGCACAAAATTTGAGAAAAAATGCATAGCTTGAGCCAACTGATATGCCGACATCTTCGACAATTGATTCGACGATTCTGCACTACAGCTTTCTTCACTTTCTCAATATTATTTATTCATTTATTTATTTATTTATTTACGGCATTGCCTATTTTTACTAAATAATTAAAACAAATTCACGCTTATGTACTATAACTATCAGCTAGATATAAGGAAAAAATATAAAAACAAAACATGCTAAACAACTTAAACCATGAGCGAGAGATAAAAAAATAAATGAAAAGTAAAATCGCTAATCGAATGTACGTAGCTCGCGAAATTTGAACATTCACCTTATTTTTTGAACAGTCCACTATACGATAATCTCACCTCCAAATCGAGAAAATCGATTTTCATCTTCGAAACCTTTCCATTAATTTTGTATACACTGAACGTACATAATAAGGAAGAGTCACTTTGTCTGCTTTCCATTTTGTATGAATTCAGGGGAAATCTTGGATCTGGAGTAGGCGATTGACTGGAAGTTGGGGGCGGCAAGGTCGTTGGAATAATAACGCCACCTCCAGGAGGATAGTAGTCGGGATAGTTCGGACTTTCAAAGTAGCTGCAATTTTGAGAAACAAAACCCCCACATGTTCCTCTGACTGAAACAGAGGTAGACAATCGTTAATCTCCAAATTTTATTCTGCAATGAAACCATCAAATAAAATAAATATCTTAAATCTACAGTTGAACAAATATCTCAAGATTAAAAACAATAACCGGCTTTGAAATACAAGATGTTCCACATGAAACTGCATCGCTTGATCGTAATGAAAATTTTATTGGTAATAACTAGTTGTTACCCGCGGCTTCGCCAACGTAGAATTTGGTTTGTGTTTGTGTTTCGTGACAGATCATTTCAAAAAAATAGTTACCATATTTTTTATTACCCCAAATCGTCAGGTTTCCAACTTCAAAACTGACGAAATTCATACAATCTGTGGACCCCTATGTTTCCCCTTTAGGGGTGAAAATTCCTTATTATCTTTCTTAATGCTTATTATTTATGCTATACAAATATCCTATCTGTAGATTTCAAGATTCTAGGTTCAGTAGCTTCGACTGTACGTTAATATAAGAGCGGGCGACAGCTAATAATTCATATTTTCACTTTAAAGATACAGTAACTCAAAAAATATGCCAACTGCACTAAGTAATGAATAGATTCGAGAATCTAACTATGTTACCTATAAAGAAATTCACAAAACTAACACAACCGTCAACGATTTCTGCCCTCACGCGTCTGGCCGCGTTCGGGTCGCGTTCTCGGCGATAGCGCTTCATTTCTTAGACCGCCTCTACCCCCGCGCATCGTCCCCCGTCGTCTTACAGTAGACGCGACGCATAATGGCTACTGGCCTGCGTCAAGTTAATATTATCGTGATAACTTTTAAACGATTAGTCCAAATTACTTAGTACTTGTGATGCATTGTTTGGGATCTTAGGTATAGCAATGAATATTACTGAAACTTCATTCGAACACAAAACCGTTATTTCAACAACTCGACATGTATTTCGACACGTGTCGAGTTGTTAAAATAACAGTTTGGTGTTTCAATGGTGTTTCGACACGTGTCGAGTTGTTAAAATAACAGTTTGGTGTTTTGATGGTGTTTCGACACATGTTTCGATCACCGGGCTAGAACATCGGCCTCCTCATTGCCCTTGTGACCCTCATGTCCGGGTATCTAAGCTAGAGTGACCCTATTTTGGGTACTTGGCTCCTTGAGTGCGCTCAGACAGTTTCCCACTAGTCTTGAGAAAACTTGAAATGGGCTGAGCGCCGTAATTGCCGCCTGGCTGTCGGAGAAAATTGCAATGGTTTCATTTGTGACCTTCTGCCTGTTTATTTCCCCTACACAGGCTTAGATGGCCGCTACTTCTGTCTGAAACTGAGGCTGAGTGCGATTCTCGTCTTTGCTCTGCTTCCGTATATACCGGCTCCCACTCCTCTTTGGGTCTTTGGGCCATCTGTATACCAAGTTTCTTCCGATGGGATGTTTTGCCATTCCTCTCTACTTGGTATGATGATTTTGAAATCTTATTGAAAGTTGTACTGCGAAACTGTGTTATCCACGGGCATTCCTAGTATTGGATCTGCCTTCAGTTTATTGTACAGTTTCAAGTATTCTGCAGCAAGTGACTGGCTGGTTGGGGTTTGCCCCTGCATTAGCCTGTGTGTCATCAGTCGAGCTTCTCTTTGTATGTAGATGTGCGATGGTGGAAGTCCGAGTAGGACCTCAAGTGCTGCAGTTGGGGTCGTTCTCATGGCTTCTGCGACACTTAGGCACGCCAACCTTTGTATGCAGCCTAATAGCCTAGCCGTACCTGATCGCCTTGTTCTTATTCACCAAGTCACTACAACGTATGTTCTCATGGGTCTCACTACCCTTGTATATAACCAGAGTGTAATTTTTGGGTTCAGCCCCCGTTGATTAACTCGAGCGAAAGAACCTCTGAATAGACAGTTTGCAGAGCTCAGTAAACTCCACACCAACCTGAAAAGAGTTATTGCATACGCTGTCACCTGATTCCTAGAGGAGAGAGACCCAGGGTACTGTTACTAGGTAGCGCATGTTGACAATAACTGAATAGACAATGATGGTAAAGTCAGTCGTATGCGGAGAGGATACTGTGCACTTCAGTTGCGGATTTTAAAACAAGTTTGAAAAAAAGGTTTGACACTGGCTTTCACGGCCGATGCGTTTCTGGGTAACGGATATATTGAGGCCGAGTCTTACGACCCATACAGAAACATTCCACCGTAACACTGGAGCAGACGGCCAATGGAATAACTTGTCTGCCCTAAATGAGCGCTATAACGGATCCTCGAAAAACATGGAGTTAGGGTCATTTTCAAAACCACAAGAATGATGGAAAATAGTCTGAGGTCAGCTAAATACCCCAGCAATTGAGTACCCTAGGAGTATATCAAATACCATGTAGTTGTGGTTCGCTCTTCATCGGAACCCCGAAGGAATCGTCAAAATGCTCTTGACTGGGCATAAAAGAAGTTGCTGCTATGGCCAAACAGATAAATCGGCAGTGGTAGAACACGCTCTCTCAGAGGGCATCAAAAGACCATAGAAATACATAGACATAAAAATAATTTCAAACGTAAGAAAGATAACTCAAACATCAACAAGACATGGATACCGATACTTCATAACACAGAGATTTCTTCACCAGGACCATTTTCAGTTTGCGCATCGCAGCAAGTTAGGTCACTTCGACCGTTGCCGTATCGCCATTAATAGTGTCTGCCACAGTAGCAGACGAAACGTCAGGTATAAAAACCTGCAGATCACGGCTAATAAACCCGAAAACATCTGGCAATTAGTTTGAGAAAATTTGAAGAGTTCCGATTTCCGACCGTATTGAGCAAATTGCGTTTTAGCGATTGCGAAAGCCGGACAAAGTTACGGAAAAGTTGACTTAAAGTTCTGCTGATAACCTGTTTACTGTATACCAAGAGTATAGTGTAAGTTTATTGTGGTATAGTAGCCATTGGGAATTATCTGAAGAGCGACCGATAGATCTAGCATCTGTTCTATGATAGACGTGAAAAGTGCATATAGTCGTTTGATATATTCTACTAACCCTTTTGTTGGGAAAAGTCGCATTTCGGTTATGTTCCTTTGAGAAAAATGTTGGCTAAATAACGGTCAATTGAACTGATATTTAGCACTCTCCACTTAGGGTACATGAGAATACCATAAGGCAAATAATTTTTGTTTTTTTATTATTGAAAAAATAATGGTAAAGGTGTCTGACTCGACAAATTTACTTCAATCACCTCAGGCAGTCAGGCAGTCTAATAGTTTTAGTTGTATATTTGTTTCATTTAGACTCTACTAAATCTATTAGGAATCTTATTTTAGACGAACTAGCATCTCTATTGATTTAATAGAGATAACAGAATATAGGATATTCAAAAAATTAAACTACACATGACATTGACAAAACTGTCACTTTTTTCAAATAGTTTTACACTACTAGTTCTACAGAATTTTCAAATAATTTGAATTTCATTTATACTTCAACAATCAATTCTACCGAGATGGTTGAAACAACAAGCAAACAAAAATTATTTGAACATGTAACACATTATTTTCTATTCTATATCCCCATCTGATGTTGGATGTTATCTGTTAATTAATTACATGAGCAATTAATAATTACAACACTCACAACGAACCTGTAATGCCAAGTGAAAGTAAAAGAAAATATTTTTAAAGACCCACAGGTAAAAAATGAAACACCCTTTGTTTACCAATTGTACAATCTGGGGATTCCTAGGTAAAATTCCTAAAGTATTTTATTGTTTTATTACCTAGGAATTATAAATTCCAATGTAATAGAAAAACAAAGATGTCAGGTCGTTCACTGGGTTATGGGTATTTCGTATTTCGTGAGCTGAGTCATGTTTGCTATTAACAGCATGTTGCTCACATCACTCACGTGTACCACTTGAAACGTTCCCGCGTACAACCGGTTGGTAACACCTGATCTAAAGGAACAATTCGTTCAGGCCAGTCTCAACTTCCTACACTGTATGTTAATGGACTGACACCTATCAGAAAACAACTATTTCCCTAGCTAATACAACAAAGGGCGTTGGATTATATCCGATAGGTGTCAGTGCAGAGTTATTCCTGCATATGTTATTGAAACACACATGTCTCCCGACGCGAAGCGGAGGGGGACAAAAAGCCGAGAGCTAAAATCTAATATTTTTCCCGTGTATAATACACAATGTTTTTCTGTGACGGGAAAAACGACGATTTAATATTGAAAAAACATATTATTACAATATGTTAAAGTCAGAAAATTATCGATGTGAAATTTGAATTTTCAAACAGGAAGGCTGTTGTACTTATAGCGTTGCTAGGAAACCAATCAATAGAAAATAAAATATCTGTCAATTCAATTCTGTGATTTTATTTAAAAATTGCGAACTTAGTGGTCAGTAGTAATTTTGAAAAATGTCTAATCCCGAGTTTTCTCTGACTTCACCGGAGTTAGTAGAAACAGCGAAAGTAGCGTCACAGAAATTATTGCCAGCTAAATCGCGGAAAATTCATGAAACCGCGTTTTCAAGATTCATGGAATGGAAGATAAAAAAGACATACAGTTTTTTCTCGGAGACGGTGTTACTGGCTTATTTTTCGGAACTGAACAACACTGAACTGAACTGAAAATTTCGGAGCTCCTCCCAGATGGGGATTTATAGATGCCATTGATCATTATATTAGTTTTGCTACATGATGTTATTTCTAATTCTATGCATTTACTGTCCTCTTTGCTTATTATTCTGCTTGTATAATTATATTGGCTCAAAATAAATATTATTACTCTATCATTTTTGTTTTTTATGCACTGTATAGTAAGTCATATTCATCCAGTGACAAGAAATTTGGATCCTGTACCTGGAATGTTTCACTCAATACGATACAATCAAAATTTATTTTACTTTCGTTGAGCATAGTTGTGAATTCATCAAATTTTTTTGCGATGCTTCGAATATTTTGTTGTATTACATTGAAACATATTTCAGAAATATTCTCAAATTCAACAGTATCGATAGGAATGTAATGGTAATCTCTAATAATTGAATACATGGTCTGTAAATTTATATTTTTTTTCCTTTTTTTGACTAGAGTTGAAAAAAAGTTTCTATAAAAAATATATCAGAACGATAAAATGGAGAAGGTATACATTTAGGACATATAGCTTGACATTAGAAATATAAGAATTTAGTCAGTTCTGTCTTTTTTTGCAATGAACTGGTTGAAAGAAGTTTTCTAGGATGGTTTTCTACTTGCCTTTCTTTTTTTTGCTCTTATATAGGATGATTTCGGAGTGATGTCTTGTTTTTTCCCTTGATAATTGGGGATTGTTTGGCAGGAATGTGGTGCTCTGAATTATGATCTCTATTTAAGTACGTTGGGGTGCATGGAGCACTTTCTCCTTTTTTTTTCTATATTGAAGTCTTCTTCTGTTTCTGTAGCTTGTAGTTCGAAAAGTTCTCTTTGTGAATAGACTAGACCGTCCAATCAATATGTTTCCTTTGATAAAACAGTTCTTATAACGTTGACTCTTTAATTTCCGAGCAATTTAATGTTTCAGTATTTTGTACTCCTCTCTCTGGGTGGGGGAGCAGTTTCCGTCTTAACCAGAGAGTAAAAATTGTTGATATCACTTCTTTGTAATTCAATCCCAATATATATATATATATATATATATATATATATATATATATATATATATATATATATATATATATATATATATATATATATATATATATATATTGGGATTGAATTACATATATATATATATATAAGTGTTGTGTCCAAAAATTGTATAATTTTTGATTTATATCATGCACACTCGATAAAATCTCTCTCTCTCTATATATATATATATATATATATATATATATATATATATATATATGTAAATGTAAAAATTTAATTTTAGAATATTTTCTTATACAAAAGTTACATTTCCTTTATATCAAGAGTACAATTATTAAATATACATTGCATGAATGGAATTTTCCTTGAACTATTCGGTACAACAGTCGAATTGTCTTGTGTTGAAATTATATTTTTTTCTGCTGATTGCTACTCACAACCTGATTGATACATTTTCCATTGCGATATGCATAAAACAGGCGGCGATCCTTTGCTGGTGCTGGACGAAGGGCTATGTACATTCGGTAAAATTTAATATATTCTTCAGTAACTACGAATCTCCTGTTTACATCATTCTTTGTTTGCTTGAGTTTCACAATTGAAAACGTTTCTGAATCTTCAATATCATCTAATGTTACCTGGCTGATTTCACAAATTCGACAAGCTCCTGATGCAATCCCAAATACAACAACCTTGGCCATTAAATACACTTCATCGGGAGCATTATTTAAAGAGTCACTAATAGGTATGTGTACTCGTAAATATCGCAGCTTTCTTGGGCGTGTAACCTTTTCCATTTTGTTTCAGAAATGTAATTAGTTCGAAATATTTTGAAATGTCTACATTATTATTGGATTGTAACATGATACTTTTTATCATTGAATAATTCGACTACACTGTTGATGGCTTTTGTTGTTAGGCCAGTTCCGAAAAATAAGCCAGTAACACCGTCTCCGAGAAAGAACTGCATGTCTTTTTCATCTTCCATTCCATGAATCTTGAAAACGCGGTTTCATGAATTTTCCGCGATTTAGGTGGCAATAATTTTTGTGACGCTACTTTCGCTGCTTGTACTAACTCCGGTGGAGTCAGAGAAAATTCGGGATTAGACATTTTTCAAAATTACTTCGTAATTTTCAAATAAAATCACAGAATTGAATTGACAGATATTTCATTTTCTATTGATTGGTTTCCTAGCAACGCTATAAGTACAACAGCCTACCTGTTTGCAAATTCAAATTTCACATCGATAATTTTCTGACTTCAACATATTGTATAAATATGTTTTTTCAATATTAAATCGTCGTTTTTCCCGTCACAGAAAAAATTGTGTATTAGAAACGGGAAAAATATTAGATTTTAGCTCTCGGCTCGAGCCAACCTCGAACTAAAATCTAATACTTTCTTTCCTTGTATAATAAATAACTAATATTCATGTGAACAAGTGAACAAAAAAAACCTTGCTTTAATCCGCCAAAATTGACAAAAGTGATCCCATAGATGTCGTCTTCGTAAGGAAAGATTTCATCACCCTTCTTTCCATTCAATAGTTCATTTTCAATTTTAATATTTAAAATTCAAAATGGAATTATGTACATCAAGACATTTGAATTTTATGTGAGATATGATATGTTTGAAAATGAAAAGAACGAGAAATATAAATATTATAAAATATCACAACTTACAAACACAGCAAACTCCATATCCACTAGCACAATTTCCTACTGCTGTTCCTCCCAAATTACTGCACTCGTATGTTGTATAACAGATTCCTAGATACGATCCTGCAGAACTGGTAGCATTACACTGAGAATTGTTGAATTGTACTATTGTGAATAAACTGAAAAGTTTGTTTATTTTTTGAATCTTTTCATTTTTCAAACTCCATAAACTGCTGTCATAATACTTTGTTTTAGGAGATAATTCTTTCTCGTTTTCCGAAACTGACTGGGGAATAACAGTTGCTTCCCATTCATTTTTGTATGAATTATTGAATTTCTGTGAGTAAAGTTTTGATAAATACTTCTTCAGCAGTACGTTTATCCGTTCTTTGGTACTGTTTTTTTCTGGCGTGTTTAGGGCTTCTGTATAGATCTCCTCGTACTTTGTATTTTCATTTTCTACAGTTGGCTTGAATACTTTCTGGATGTGGGATAATTTAACAGGTTCATATGAGTATTCGGATGAATTCACGTTATGAACTTTTAACCTTGGTCTTCTTGTGCTTTTTTTATAAAATGCGTCGTCTTCGATAATTTGTGGACTTGGTGTGAAGTGAAATTGATTAACCGATGATGACTGGAATTCGCCAAAGTCGGGGGTAGTTTCATCTTTCGTCAAAAACTCAACGTGTGGATAATGAAAATCAATTCTATCATGGTGAGACGATTCCTCAAAACTAGAAGAAGCAATTTGTTCAACTGAAGGTGGTATTCTTGATGATCCGTAATGGCCTTTGTAAACATCTTGTCGATTTCCATTATATATATCTTCACTGCCGTAAATATTGTATGTGGGTATTTCGTAATATTTGTTATTTGCACTCAAATCAAATCGCACACACTTAACCAATAAAGAAATTTCCACAATGACTATAAACTTCAGGAACATTTTCATCGATACGAATCGTGACCAATTGTTTCTGAATGTCAACTAGAACTATAATGTGAAGAAAAATATTTTCGTCATTCTCGTTTAGATGGTATTAGTCAGCTTACTAGAGCTTGAAACACAATCCTCACATGCTCTATATGATCCAGATGCAGTTGACACGATTCTAGTGAATTGATGAAGAAAAAAATGAGAATGGATAGTAGTACACAATATTTTGAGTTGAATAGAAATAGTACAGTAGTAGTACACAATATTTTGAGTTGAATAGAAAACACGACGAATCCGAAAATGTTAATTTGTTATTACTCAGGAACATTTCATTCATGCGAGGTCATAAAGCAAATATAAAAAGTAATCTCGAGAAATTAGAGAGAAATGTTTGAATAACAATCAAATAGGAGTATTCATGATAAAAACAATTTTCACAATCATAATTCCACAGGAGACACGTATTTGCTTATGATCTCATACATTATTCTTTCTAATAAAACCTTTCTCTCATGGGCAGGACCGTACGTGCCCTCTTACCTAATTCGCAACAATATTATTTTTAGATTATATTACATCGCATTCAGCAAGACAATTTATGACTTATATGGGTTATACAGATCACAATGACTTTCAACAACAGAGTATAGTCCAAAATATGCTGGGCGCGCGATATTCTGTTTTCATTTCATGAAAACTGAAGAAATATTAGAAGAAACTTGTGTTGGGATACATATGCCATTTTCCAAACAGTACTAAATTCAGAAGCTATAATTGAAATTGAACTAAAGGTATTTTCAGTGGTACCAAAGATATTTATTTCTTTCTTTCAGTTTCATATATACATGCATTTTTTATTTATAAATAATAATGATACTAATAATAATAATATATTCACCATGAAATTTATTACAGCACATATTCATTTATACAGAAACGTAGAAGGAATACATATTTTAATTTGTCAAAATTCCGACATTATTTCAAAATTTCGACTTTAGACTCGAAATTGAAGTCGTAGTTTGGAGTTTAAAGTAGACATTTAGAAATCGAAGTCGTAACTTCGAGTTAAAAGTTGTATTTTCGGGTATGAATTCATTAACAAATTCAATTTCATTTCATTTTATATATGTGTTCAATATAAGTTTTTCCGTTAACCAACTGTCGCACCCATACGAACGACAACCCTCAGAAGTCGAAACTTGTGCGAGCTAAGGACTAACGAGGTCTAACCTTTTAACGTGTGATTCCTAACACAATATACTTAGATTTACATACATTATTATAACAGTCATCCTTTATTGTCCCAAGGGTTCCCCTAAGCACTCGAGGCGCTTGTTCAGATCGAAAAAGCATTCATATTTTGCCAATTTGCTGTACAGTAAACTATTCGAACAGGAGTAACATTTTGTAGAGGTGTTTCTTCTCGATGAAACGTCAATTCTGTGAGGTTGCCTTTTTTTCTAGTGTTTCAGTTATCCTGGGGTTGATTTCATTGTTTCTTCTAGTCATTCAAGTTACCGTCAATGAATATGATTTTACCAGATACCAGTCCATACTTATTATTTTGAGGTTGCTATATCGCTCCAGTTTCGAATATTGTGTCAGGTCAATTCATGATTCAGATAAAACAAGCATAAATCAGCAGAACAGATATCGAACATCCAATTTTCATTTCGATACTTGAAGAGCTTTATAAAAACTTACTAATGAAATTTTTGGTTTTGAGATACTTCAAAATTCCGAGAACAGTATTTTCATTAATATCAGATGCGAGAGCAACCGTTCTCATGAAAGTGTTAGGCTCCATCTCAACATGACCCAAAGTCGCAGTTTGTACCACTTCACACCTCATTGCGAGCTGAACTTCAAATTTGTTTGATGCTGACCCTGTCTTCAGAATCTTCTCCATCAGATCTGATACACATCAGACTATTCCCAAAAATTGCAAGAAAACTCTTCCAAATAACTATAGACCAGTCGCTTTGCTATCAGTTCAACATCTTGAGCGATCATGAACATGGCTTTCGGAAACAAAGATCAACAGGTGACCTTCTATAGTATGTCACCCATATTTGAAATAACGCAATCGAGAAACATGAAGAATCGAAAGCTGTTACAATGCAACCTTCAACACAAAAATGTGACAACGGCAATACTATGTCGCCGTCTTGATGTATTGGAGGATACAATAGCTTTGATTCAGGAGCCCTGGATAATAAAGACCAAAATTACTGATTTCAGTAGCCTAACTGGTCAAATTTTTAGCTTACCAAGCAATCAGCAATCTAGGACAGCTGTTAACGTTCTTAGAATTACAGAGCCTTTTCGATGGCACAATTCAGCACCTCAAATCTTACTGGGGTTAAAGTGGAATGTCCAGATGGAAAAGGAAAATATACGGCGTTGATTCTCGCATCGGTGTACCTCCCTTCAGATACAGCCACCCTACCACCGACCAGAGAAATGGAGGTAGTAGAGTAACACTGTCTCAACCAGAGAGTGGAGCTTAGATTGGGTTGCGACTCAAACTCTCACCACTTGAACTGAGGCAGCCAAAATACCCAACAAAATTCAAGACTGGGAAGTGTCGGATCATATTTCTATGTCGGACCAACACTTGTTGACCTATACGGTAAGCCAGAATCTCAGGACCACTGTTAAATCCCGTGACCCGAAGAGGCGAATATAGCCCTCTGAAACTAACTCTTGAAAAGAGTTCTGCGGGAAACAGAGGTCCTGACACCTGGCAATAATGAAGAACTGAAAAAGTACACGGTATCTATCCAAAACAAAACAGACATTGCCTTTAAGGAATCCTGACTGATGAGGATGGATCAAACAGATGGCAATGCATGGTGGTACTCTGAACTGGAACACCTCAGGAAGACAGCGAGAACGACCTTCAACAAGGCAAAACGTACAAAACTCGAAGAGGACTGGGGTATATATCAAGCCAACCTCAGAGAGTTCAAAAAAGTCTACAGAAAAAAGCAGAGAGAAGCCTGAGGAGCCTATTGTGAGGCAGTCGAAGACTTCCTACTAGCTTCTTGGCTACAGATAAGGCACTCTCAAATGACCATCATAAGAGTATCGGCATCCTGACGAGGGAAAATGCCGACAAAGCCGCCAACCTCCAAAAGAGCGCCGAGATTCTTATGGAAACTCTTTCCCAGGTTCTGTCTTTCCTGGAACGACGAGCTAGACGGAAGTACCAACAACACCATCACAATACGACTGGCAATCTGCTAGTACAGTAATTGATGAGAACAAGATGAGACATATCGGGCTTTTACCCCTTCAAGTCACCAGGACCTGACAGTATAAGACCAGCCCTACTTCAATGGGGAAGGGATATTCATATGCCGCACCGGGTTGGAATATTCAGAACCTCTTTAGCTCTGAAGTATATTCCCAGTAAGTCGAGAGAAGTACGAGTGGTATTTATACCCAAACCAGGTAGCATGGACTACGCCTTACCAAAAGCCAATTAGTCTCACATCGTTCTTTTTGAAAACTATTGGAGAGGGTATGTGAGCGGTACATAAGAGATGAAGTACTAGTTCACAACCCACTTCATCTTGTGGTTAGCAGAATCGAAAGATCATTGGACAACAAAGAATTCACCCTTGGTATATTCATAGATATCGAGGGAGCGTTTGATAAAACAAACTTTCTAACAATTACCCAGCAACTAAAGTCCAGGAATGTTCCCCAGGTAGTAAGAGAATGGATATTCAAGATGCTCTCTAGTTGAGCAATAAGTGTCAATATTGAAAATACCACAGTGAGAGGACTGGTCATGTGTGAAAGTCCACAGGTAAAAGTCTTATCATCCCCTCTTTGAAACATAGTTCTGGATACCCTGATTAATCACCTACACAATAATGGATTCCACACAATTGCAGATGACACAGTTATCTTGCAGACCCGCAAATTTGTGAACATACTGTGCGATAGAGCACAAGATGGGCTCAAATTAATAGAAACATGGTTTAGGGAACACTCACTGTAGATCAATCCCAAGAAGACTGAGATGGTCATTTTCATCAGGAAAAGAAGTTTATCGGGCTTGAAACCTCCCTAAATCTTCAAAAGCAAACTAAACTCCTCTGAAGAGGTGAAATACCTCGGTACTACCCTCGACAGGAAGCTAACATGGAACTCTCACCTACAGAGTAGAGCAAAAAAAGAATATGTGGCTTATGAGCAATGTCGGAGGACAGTGGGACGCACATGAGGTCTTTTACCCCGTGTGTCACCTGGATCTACACTGCAATAATAAGACCTATGTTAACGTATGGAGCCATTGCATGGGGACCAAAAGTTGTACAAGCAACAGCCATACAAAAATTATATCAAATACAGCGATTAGCTTGTTTGAACATCACAGGAGCCATGAGAACAACACCAAACGCGGCAATGGAATTAAGTACTGGTTTGACCCCTCTGGACCTGCACCCTAAGGAGGTTGCGTTAATGGCCATGTTACGATTGCGTACAGCTTGTGTAAACCTCGAAGAAGGAATGGGTCAATTGAAGCTAAGCTTTTGGCGAACGTCCGCTGCAGGCAGCCAGTGATGCAATTGAACTCAGGTTTGTGTTTAATAAACCCTACAAAATACAAATAAAACAGATTCTACAAATGCAATACTACTACAGATAGCTCAAAAACCAAAGAAGGCTCAGGATGTGGAGTTTACTCCAGATAACTAAGCCTAAGGATTAAGTGGGGGATGGAAAAAATACCAGTGTGGTTCAAACATAACTGGCTGATATCTCAATCGTCACAAAAGAAATAACCAGGAAAGGAATTTCTGGCAAAAATATAACAATGTGCACTGATAATAGACAAGCCCTATTAGGCTTGAATAGACAACGTGTTACCTCGATACTAGTACTAGAGTGGCATCAAGATTTAGCCAAAGCCTCGGTAGATAATAACATTACCTTGAGGTGGGTTAAAAGGCACGACAGGAGTAAAGGTAATCGCATTGCCGACTCTTTAGCCAAGGAAGCGGCTAGACTAAGAATTTTAGGACCCAGTGACACCTACGGCCTGATGACTTCGACAATTGCAGAACTAGCCAAACATCACACCCATGCTCAATCCCTAAAGAGATGGGATGGAATCAAAGGATGCAGTTTTGCCAAGATCATCTTGGGCGGCCCGAAAAAATATTTGTTGATGACCAGGAAAAACCTACGCTTAACAGTAGGATTTCTGACTGGCCAGTGTCACTAAAAAAACGCCTCCATATTATGGGGCTATTGGACACACCTCTATGCAGAATGTGTGAACGGAAGATGAAAGGTATGTCTTATGTGACTGTCCGGAGTTATCGTCAATAACAGAGTGTGTGTTTGGCGATTCTTGGCCTACACCTGCCGATATAAAGGAGATGTCTCCTAGTGACCTATCCACCTTCCTGGAAAGGACAGGATGGACAATGACCTAAGAGGGCAACTCTTCGGGAGGATGTACAATGGGCCTACATGTCGCCTAAGTGCTGTGGGCCCACACTCACCCTCCCTACTTTCCAAGCCACATAAATCCTTGTCCTAAATAATTTTAATGTATTACGAGTACTCACTTCAGGCTACATTAACTTTAAAAGGTATTTAAGTGTTTTTGTTCCGGCAAGAATTACGACCCATTATCTCCAATCCTGGCGTTAATCATATAAACATGACCGTGAAATATGTTCTACTTGTCTCATTCATTTTTCACACATTGAATTGTAATTAAAGTCAGTTAAAAATGGATGTACTTGAGCAAATTCAGAAAGCTCCCGAGAGATTATTTCGCTATTTGTGCAAGTGCTTTCTTCAGGAGTTAATTAGTATTGATTTGAAAACGAATGCACGGAGGATCGGCAACGACTGACAGCATATTACTAATGATGTCTGCCACAGTGGTAAACGAAATGTTTAGTACTTCAGGTTCCATTCAACCACGACCTTACGTGATGAGAATACCTAGTCTGAATTATATTTCTCGTTTAAGAGGAAATTGGAACTGAAGGTGAAGGTTGCCTTTTTAACTTTATTTGTTTCAGAATACTAATATGCAGTGACTCATATTTTTCTGATGAAATGATTTGAATTCCTTAAAAGTGTGTTGTGTGAGAGCCACACTGCTATAGAGAGTAACTGATCTAAACCAAATAACCTGCTTCTTGGGCTTTACAATTTACAAAAATATTCAAGAGCTTTTAATGATTATAATACTGACCACGTTCACACGGTCTAACAACCGACGTTACTAAAACCAAGGTAAATACCAGTGTGAATACCATTTTCATCGAATGTTATCAAATGTTAGTGCTAGATGAAATTATACGGGAAAAATTTAGGTTGTTCCCACTCTGTGGAACCTGTGCAAAAAATGGCTACTCGTGCAAACATGTTTCAGAACATATTCGATAACATTTGAGAACACTCAAAATATGAATTTCTGGGACAACTGCATTTTCATCACTGAAAGTCGAATTATAATACTGTTCCTAAAAAACTTGGAATCCTATCATCACAATAGGTATTTCCTCAGAGTTTTCTTTTTCACAGAAAAAATAAGCTCAAATTAGGGTCGGGTGAAGTTACGCTGATCTTTGTATATAATTCCCAAATGGAGGATATTAGAACTGCGGTTGTTATATGCCCGTTCAAACGTGGTGTGGAATATCAGTTATTTCGTGAATAAATCGAAATATTATTTTAGTCCAGTCATTATAGTAAGTTCACCTCGGAATTCGAGATACCCAGCTGTGAGTCTGTAAATACTTGTATATTGACACCGTAACAGTTGTCTCAAAACCTATATATGGTAGGGTGTAAGCAACTATTAAATTTCAAGGTCAAAGGTCACAAAAATCGGTTTTTTGCGCTTTTTTTGGAAATATCTCATTTCCTATGGGTTTTTTGCTATTTGTATTTATTATCAATATTGTAGAATACAAAATTCTCTACAAATTTTGTTCGATAAAATTTTTTATACGGTGAACCGTTTTCGAGATAGAGGGCGGAGAGCACGCGGTCACAGCATCACTTTTGGTCAACCGGTGCCTCCGGTCGAAAACGCGCCATATATAGTTGATGAACTATCGATAAATCAATGATTATGAATATTTGTCAATTTTTATTTACTATTATATTATATTTTATCATTTTTTTCCTAACTTATCCACTTTTTATTCAGTATTAATTTATTTAACACTTACCTGCCCATGTAATTGCAGAATTGTTGATGAAAATATAGGAATTATATTTGAATTTTAACCTAATTAATATTTATACCTTCTTACATGATGAAAAAAAAAAAACAAATAAATTAGGAATTAATCTTTTTATTAAAAAATATCATTGAATACATTTATTTTTATTGAAAGTAAAGAAATGGAATAAAGGGTACAGAAACTACAATTTATAATTTTAATCATCTTCTTCCTCTTCATCGTCGTCTTCTGGCTGCTGGTAAATTTCAAACTGGTCTTCATTATCGTCTTCATCGACATTTGTCTCAAGTTCTTTCATGATTTCGGGGTCAAAGGTTCCATCTTCGTTAATGTCGCTCTGATATGGTAGAGCATTGAGACAAGCTTGCCCATTACATTGGCCACAAGCTAAAGAGCATTGCAAGTATATTTTCAGCAAGTTTGAATACATAATCGTTCTCGGCGATTTCAATATCAATCTGAAAGAGTCTTCCAACACAACAAAAAATTGGTTAGATATTTTGGTATTTTGGTCTCACAATCACAATCTCTAACTATACGAGGGTCACAAACAAATCATCTAGCTTGATCAATAACATTTTTAAAATTTAACTGAATATGAGGCATATGTCACTGAGCCTGGTCTGTCAGATCATACAGCCCAGTACATAAATATAAATCTCAAAAATGCAAAAAGTAATTAAAAAATGTAAGGAGAAAGATCACTGAAGCAGGTTTAAAAAACTAAAAAATGATTTATTGGATGTAGATTGGTATCACTATATCCAGTATGTTTCTTTAATTATAATCTTTAATTATAATTATAATTATATATATATATATATATATATATATATATATATATATATATATATTCCGGGTATTTGATCCGTGTATGTGATATTATCTCTAATTTCACCGACGTTTCGACAAAATCTCATTTGTCATTATCTAGGTGTACTAATACGTGTTCAGAAGTTTTGTTGACCTTGCTCAACCCACTTCTTACTATACTGTATAGCAGTTGCACAGAAACCACTCAAACAATTAATGTAACTTCATTCGATGAGCGCAATTTTCAAATTCTTAACCAATTCACGCATATAGTGAATGTACAGTAGCAAGCTTTACTCGATCCAGGAAACACAGTTTGTACAATTAGCAGTAAAGCAGCGCAGACAAATTATCCAACCAGAAGAATCAAAGTTGTACAGTCAAAGGTTCAAAATCACAACGATAATCGAGTTAGGAGTTTTTTTTATGGACAAGGTGTCCTTATGTGTAGTACCAACTGATGCTCGATCCGTTGATGTTATTTTGGTTTGAACTTTCACCGACGATAATTCGTAAGCCCAGGTCTGTTCGGAAAAAAGATGATTTAACATTTTATTGGAGGGTCAAGTTGTCATATTCCGAAGTTTAACAACAAAACTTCAAATGAGATGAACTCCTTCATAGCTCAAGAATAGGTTTGTTTGAAGGTGATTGACAATGTTTCGTGATGAGTTTCACTAGTTTGGACTTCCATTGTCTACTATATAAAATGATTTGAAATCCCTGAAACAAGTACACAACCAGTGCTTGCACTTCCCTACATCAGAGGATTATCGGAGAGGATAAGAAGAATTGGTTCCAAGTACAACATTAGAACCTGTTTCAGATCCGGTAACACTATCCGTAGCAGCCTCAGGAAAACCAGGCCCCCAAACGCGGACTGCGATTCCAAGAACTGCATTTACCGGATACCCTGTGAGTGCGGAAAATCCTATATTGGTGAAACTAAGAGGCCGTTGAATGTTCGCATTGCCGAGCACAAGAAGCACACACAGCGAGGAGAAACCAGCAAATCAGGAATAGCAGACCATGTTTGGACCCATCAACACAACATCGAGTGGTCCCAAGCTGAGATCTTGCACAGAGAGGAACATTGGTTCAGAAGAAAATTCAAGGAAGCCGCATACATGTTGTCCAACAACGTATTCAGCCAGGCCAGCGTAGATATACGAAACATATGGAAACCCATCATCAAACGAAAAATGACCAACTCCCGCCAAAACGGTCATCTCTCACGGAATCAGTGAAGCGGAAAATGGAAAGTAGAGAAAGTGAAAGTATTTCAACGACCTATAAAATAGTCATCTCTCGGAGGAATCAGTCCAGTCATCACCCGAAGACGATTGTAGATACCAACAATCGAAACGTCGTGAACTAACGTGACTTGGAATCTCTACACTTTTTTATTTTTATTATTTTCTTTTTTCATTCCTTTAATTTTTATTTATTCAATTATTGTATTTTTACTTGTAGGTTATTTCACTATCATTTCATTTCAGGTTTATTGTTGCTTAATATAATTGTTATTTTCAACTATTCTTTTTTTAATTATTCTCTTTTACTTGTTTCAGGGATTTCAAATCATTTTATATAGTAGACAATGGAAGTCCAAACTAGTGAAACTCATCAAGAATAGGTTGTCGTTCAGTATTTCAACCAAATACAGTCATGCCCATCAATTGCAGGGTTTCTGATGAAGAAGTCGCAGTTTCAGTCTAGATAAATTGAGACGTGCCACAATAGAGAAACGCCGGAAGTTGGGAAAAATATCTTCAGATATGAACAAACTAGCGGTAGTTGAACGTTGTACAAGAGACTGCTAAGGATATAATTGACACATTAGTATATTAATTCAATTCATATCGAACTTGTTTCGCATATAATTCAAGGAAGCTGGATTGTACTGATTTAACATTGTTATGTTAATGATGATAAACCAATCATTATAAAACAATATAGTCAGTTCAGCTGAAAGAGACAGACATACCTACATAGTAGGTTCTGGTATATAGGTACCTACCACATTAAATATTGAATTATATCTGACATACATTTATGTAAGATACCGCACAGAGATTAGTCTTGTAGATGTTGAAAAGTATTTTCCAAAATAGGCATAATAATGGAATTGTTTTTATGCTAGTTCGGTGATTTTAGTGCCCAAATATTAGGTGAAACACGTTCAAATGAACATAGGTAGGAAGTCTCAGTATGGTGTGTCCATACTTTTCAGCAATACTCTAAAGGGCGTACACTTTTTCAAATGTTTTTGTCTGTAAAACTTCAAGTAGTTGATTTTTGGTATAGTAATCTTCAAAATACAAATTGTTATCCATTAAAGAACTTTGTATTTCATCTTTCCCCGAATTTTTATTCGGTACTTTGATGAGCTGCCGCGAATGATAGGAAGCGTTGTCAAGAACTATTACACTTTATTCGCATCCAAATTTGGGATCAATGTTTTTTTAAACCATTCCTCGAAAATATTAGCTTCCATGTTCTTATGATAGTTAACACTGCAGTCCTCAAGTTTTTTCCACATAATTTCAAAGAATTCGAAACCCATCCTTTACTTCCTTCGCAATGCACAATGATTAGTCGCAATCCTTTGTTTGCAGGCATGTTAGACGTACACATTCTCGAACCATCAGTCCACCCTTTCGTAACTGTGTCGTGAGTGTCATACCAAGTTTCATCCAAATAGAAAATTTGCCGCTGTTCTTGGTATATATAGTTATTTGTTCTGAGTATTTGTATGCTTGACGTTTGTTTATTATTTTAAATCTAAATCCTAGTTTCTTTAAGCAATTCTGAAGAGTTTTATCACAGCAGCTTACGTTAAGGCCAAAAGTATTAAAATGTATTCCTTGTGATTTCAGTTGTAGGAATCTCATTGCTTTTGTAACAGTCGTATATTGTTTTTTTTTATTAGATGAACATCTGAAGGTTTTGGTAATCCTGTATCGCATCACGTCTTGCGTTTATAAGGTTTGTTTTTGATTATTTCAAGTACAGTTGAGAAAGGAATTTCGGTCAAATCTGATGTTGCTTGTAATAGTTTTCTTCCCTCGAAACCAAACTTGAGATGTAGATTCTTATATACATTGAAACATACTCTCTGTTTCAATATTCAAATACATCCGAATCTTATTCACTGGTATCTCTTTTTCGCATTGTTCACCATTGCTATTGGAATCACTACACTGGAAAAAATCTGCGTTGTTATCACATTCGTTATTACTATTATTACTTGGCGCCACATTTTAATTAGATAACAAAAATTTTAAATAATTATAACTGCACCAATACCGAATTTCAATACACAAATCGCGATCAGTTCCTGAACTGAACACAACGGCGATAACCATCCCCGCATTCCCGATTTATATTCGTCACCGTCACATGACTTCAAATTCAATTTTATGACTCTTCAGCCAATCATAAAACTCGGTTGTTTGAAGGTGATTGACAATGTTTCATGATGAATTTCACTAGTTCGGACTTCCATTGTCTAATATATAAAATGATTTGAAATCCCTGAAACAACTTAAAAAAAAAGAAGAATTAAAAATGAATAGCTGAAAATAACAATTATATCAAGCAAAAATAACCTGAAATGAAATAATAGTGAAATAAAATACAAGTAAAAATAGAACCATTGAACAAAAAATAAAGAAATAAAAATGAAAATAAAAAGTTAAGAGATTCCAAGCCACGTTAGTTCACGACGTTTCGATTGTTAGTATCTACAATCGTCTTCGGGTGATGACTGGATTGATTCCTCCGAAAGATGACTATTTATGGGTCGTTCGAGTACTTTCACTTATCCCCGCTTTCCATTTTTTTCGTTTCACTGGTTCAGTGGGAGATGACCGTATGGCAGGAGTTGGCCATTTTTCCCTTGATGATGGGTTTCCATCGCGTATCTCTACGCTAGCTTGGCTGAATACGTTGTTGGACAGCATGTATGCGGCTTCCTTGAATTTTCTCCTAAACCAAGTTCCTCTCTGCGTATGATCTCAGCTTGGGATCACTCGATGTTGTGTTGATGGGTCCAAACATGGTCTGATATTCCTGATTTGCTGGTTTCCCCTCGCTGTGTGTGTTTCTTGTGCTCGGCAATGCGAACATTCAATGGCCTCTTAGTTTTATCAATATAGGATTTTCCGCACTCACAGGGTATCCGGTAAATGCAATTCTTGGAATCGCAGTCCGCGTTTGGTGGCCTAAGTCTTCGTGAGGCTGCTAAGGATAGTGTTACCGGATCTGAAGCAGGTTCTGATGTTGTACTTGGAACAAATTCTTCTTATCCTGTCCGATAATCCTCTGATGTAGGGAAGTGCAAGCACTGGTTGAGACGTCTTCTCTTCCTTGCGAGGCATTTGATCTTATAAATCATGATTTATTGATAAATATTCTTCGTTATCTATGATTTTCGGCAGATGCCAGTAAGCTCATTAGAAACTACCTTGTTGGGAGAACACAGTCCGTGATTTATAACAATCAAATTTCAATTTCTTCCCAATGATTGATCCGCAGGGATCACTCTACTCTCGAGGAAAGACATAGTCAACACGTAATTAGTAATTGCCCCCCTCACCCTTAAAATTTACGCCAAGAATATTACTTCGGTAGGAAAGAGAACTGCGGTTTATAGTTGCCTGGCTTCTTCTCCCACATTTTAGAAATCTTAGTTTTCCGTAAAGATTGAAAAGTAAAGAATCTACTGACGAACTGTTTTAACTGTGTGTTACTCTCATCCTCGTGGAAGGATCGATTGATGTAACTGTAAAAGTTTTAAAAAATAAATTAATATCCAATGACAAGAAACTGAATATAATTTTTTCATGTGTTGTTAATAAATTAAAACAAATTCTTCATTGAATTATGAACATATTGATCAGCAATTTCTATCTTCAGGTTTTTTGTAGGGAAAATCAATGCACATAAATACATCTTCTTCAGAGTTGATTTCAACCGGTTCTCCAGGAATTCCTGAAAAAAGTTTCAACTTTCAAAAAAAAATTACATTGATACTAACTTGTAGGTAAAATTATGGTAAGATCAAGGTAACAATTCATAGTTTAAATGATTCTCGCTCTATACGAACAAAAATATTGTGTGAAAGTAAAAACACACTCATCAGACTCGAACCTGTTACTCCTACTGGTCTGAGTGAATACTCATTCAAAGTAAATCCATTTTCTAAAGCATGTGCTCTCATAGCTTTATTGAACATATCTGAGCCGGTGAAATAAAGAATACTGCAGTAATATTGATCATGAGGAGTCAGTCTTATATCAATTCTTCTTGTGGGATGTTCAGAATCAAACCTACAAGCCCCCTAAAAATGTATGTGATAAGTAACTAGTGCAACTCTGCTGAAATCATACCATAAATTTAGTCTCCCCAAGTGAAAGTGTATCAGTAATCAACCCGCATTTTTCCAATACTTGAACAATGCTTGTGAGCATTTCATTTTTTATTTTCTTGTCTATTTTATCACTAGTTAGATTGGGATGAGTAATCAAAGCATCAATATCGCCACTTTCCACCTTTCCCCTCCTGAAATAGAAAAGATAAATTGGTTGGGTTGAAAACTTGAAAAATGTATAAGTACTTCTTAGGAAACGATTACCAGCAAATTAAAAAAAAATCAGCAATGATCACCTGTAACTTCCACAGATGGTGACTTGATAATCAGCATCAAGGTTTTTCAATTCGTCTAAAATAATTTTTTCAATTTTTTTTATTTCTTCTCGTGGAATTCTCTTCTCGAAATCTTCAAAATACCTTAAAGTACAAAAATGATAGATGAAAGAATATGTTTTTCAAGATTGTCATACTTCAGTCCAATCAGCTGGTGATGGGTCAGTTTATCTGTGTTTTTCTTCAAATCTTCCAGAGTTGTAATACCATCATTTACCAAACTATGTGCCTTTGCTGGACCTATACCAGTTACACTTGTCAGTAAATTGATAGCTGCATTTTTAGAATCACTGTGGATCTAAAATTATAGTTTGTTTAAAAAATCTATTTAACCATTGACAAAACAAACATTCTCCAATTTCCTCAATTTTCCTGTAGATAAAATTTCATCAATTTTCTTGGCGATTTTTTTACCAATTCCGCTTAAATTTTTTGCTTCATCACCTGAGCGAATTCGAAGTGGATGTTCTGCCAATACTCCTGCTGCTTTTCTGTAGGCATTATATTTATATATATTTCTGGAAACATTTTTTTCGTAGTCAGCTAGTTCTAGAATGTTACTGTGAAAATACCTAAACTCAATTCAGTATTGAAGACCTACCAGTTAAAACCTCGCAGATATCATTGTTATGATTGTTTTCACTAGAAGGGGCCTTTCTTTTACTCATGTTCAACGATTTTCAAAAAAACAATTTCTCTTCCAATAATACAACCTGGTTATCTAATTTTTGGGATACCACCGGAGAGTTTCATTCAAATACAAGAATAACAGAATGGAAAGGAATCTTCTGATTCTTCTGAATAGAACATTTGGTCAAAGATTTACTACTCTTTGTTTTGGTGCCTTTGCTTTCCAAATTCTCTTAATTTTGAAATCAATTTAGTCACTTTTCAGTGCTTTTAGGACTGACTCAAAAATTGCATGAATATTTATTAAGTTCGAAGAAAAAAAATATTCAATTAATTATTTCCTAAAAACACGTTCCAAAAATAACCACTTTTGTTTTGTCAAAAACTCCCAAGTCCCAATACGAAAAATGAGATTGATCCAACTTTGTGCACATGTTGATAGATGGAACAAGAATCGTTTCCAAATTTAAACAACAATGTGTTTTCATCAAAATATTTTACACATGATTTCATGCATCTTGTTTAATAGCTAAATTATTGGAAACTATTGGGGACTATTTTCAAGTAAATTAATTTTATAGTAATCAAAATGAATATTGAGTGGTCTGTTTATTTTCAAGAGTTGTTGGAGAATGATGAAAATCACATAAAGAAAACCCGTAACATTGAAGTCAGTTATCATCTACATTCGATCATTAAAAATATAATGGGTGCGATTGTAGAAAAGAGATCGGAGTCACTTTTCAAAAATTTTCATTTCAATGCAATTTGTGTTAGCTGATGGTAGATGCATATTTTGATGTAAAGGCATCTTTCAAAGTTTCAAGATTACTGAATTTTTACTTGGTTTACATTACGTTAACTAGATGATCTACGTCTTTCATGATAACTGTCCAGATGAACCTGTTTTAATTCAAGTAGTTCATTATTTTCCTAACCAAAACTCTCTTGTTGATAACGGCACTGTTCAATGTTGAAAAAAATGATTCATTGAAATTTTTACCTTTTTTTCTGTAGATGTAAATGGTAAAATGCTAAAAAAATCACATATTTCTACTCATCTAGATGTCTAGAATTTAATAATTTTTTACTTCCCAATTACAAGAACTATTTGCTACAGAAAGTTTCATGTGTTTTCCTAGAAACATTAAGGTGACATAGTACCTTCTCTTTCTCTCTCTCCCTCTCTATGTTGATGGCTTTGAGGAGCATTAAGCCATAATCTAGTACCTCCGTTCAAATATTTCAAATACAAACCCGTCATGTGACAATTGTCATCATCACGATTCCAGGTGACAGGTTTCGAACAATTGAACCACCTAAAAAGTAAAATTCCCTAATTTTTTTTTATTTTTGTCCTTATCAACTTTAATACTTCGATTCATATATCCGGAAACATCTAGGAATCTCTAAAATTACAAATTCTATCTGTTCCGACTTTGAATTATTCCAAAAAAGGCCTAGAAAATGTCAGTCGGTTTAGACCCAAAATTTTTATAGTGGCAACACTAAATAAGGGTACTGGAATCGTCCATTCAGGAAATTATGTTTCGCGTCCAAAGGTTTTTCAGTAATACCACAATAGTAGTGATTTTAGAACCACCAAACCATATTTCTAATTACTTTTTAGGATATATCCTAAGACAAAATCGTATTTCACTTGACAAAACAGGTGGCATTTCGTGTTTTATGGTTAGCTAACCTAATAAAGGGCATATGACTGCATATGACAGGCACTGCCATGTGATTGGCTGATTGGTAGAATTCACTGTATAATGATACCAAATCGTTATGAATAATAAACAATAAATAATTGTATAGAACTGGCCGATACTTGATGAAAAGCCATATTAAAAAACGAATTAATAGTTTATTGTATGATTCCCACTATAAAGCTAAACAATAGCTTTCTCAAGCATGAACTTATGCTTGAGGAAGTTATTGTATAGCGAAATACGTGTCGCGGTTTTTGTAAAACCCTTTATATTGAAAATCATACAATAGGCTGTATTATTTTTTCAACAATATATAATAAATGAAGCTCCTGTTGGAGTTTCAATATTATTTAAATCGAGTTTCCAGTAAATGGTGAAGAAAGTGAATGTATCAGAATCATACATATACCATTGCCAGGAGACACGACACTGCCCGCATCTCCGCATCATCGAATGATAATGCACGTCGTCTTGATTTCAATCAGGTTGGAGCCTGGCTCCCTTACCCTTTGAACTGATTCGAATGATAATGTCGAATTGGATAGTAATATATATTATCACGATTGCATTACTGCAAAAGCAAAGCAGATTCTAAGAAACTCGTCTCTTTTCTATAGACACTTTCACAGGAAGTATTCTATTGACAAAGAGATAACGACGACGGAGACAATCATACCATTGATACACTCTATATTGTGAAGAGAATAAACGAACTGTGAAACGTTAACGTGAACGTGTGGAAGATCCTCACATTTTTTACCCAAAACTTTTAGTGAAATTTGTCAACTGAACTCACAAAGAAACTTTTGATTCTAAAATTCTAACTCAGTATCAGTAACGTCAAAATTACTGTCACTGTATCGGGTATCACTGACGCCAACCTTGTTTGCAACCACACCTTACCCCTTTCTGCATGTACCCTTTCATAAAAGTTGCCTCTATTTCAAAACCCCCCTATTTAGAAACCCTGAATTATTTGCCTATAGTAAAACCAATAATGATTGAGAGTAAAGCGCGTTGTCATATCTAAATTTTACGTTACCAGTTTATAGCAGAATCAAAATATAGTAAGCAGTAAAGTTGTAGGTTGTGGCAAATTATAGATAATACACAATACTAGTACGATTAAAAGGTATTATTTATGATAAATATCAGTAATGAGCTTGTAATGAGTAATACTTATACATTTCCTGATTACTGATCAGTTAAAATTCATTATTTTCTGTATAGTGTTAGATATTTATTACAACTAGTGGCAACGCAGTACGCAACGATATTTCTGTCTTTGTCACTTTACCGTAACTTCCATCTCACCGTTGCAGTCCTCACTAATGTACTTGCAGCCATGAGCGTATCATTGGTTTGTGAATTATACAGCAATCGACGTATTGTGATAACAATTGGTGAAAATAATAGTGCTAATAAGTGTTTAAGCGTTACATAATTATATTTCTACACCGTTCTCAAACTACTCAAAAAATGGGAGACATGGTCGGGCCTTCCACGTCGAAAAAGGTAAAACGACGAAGAAAAAAACAAATTGTACTGCGAGTATTTCACTGTCTTGAAAGAGATCATCAGCCACCAAAAGATGACTTTGTGCATATGTGCTGTAATTCTACGTGTGTACCTCCGAATAACCAACCGGGCATTTCTACATCATTGAGTTCCACAATTACAAAAGATAAATTAGTTGATATGTGCTCTGATTATACCGGTGTACCAAAATCATCGATTTACGAAATACTAAGAGAAACAGAAATTCATGGGGACGTACAAACGCCAAAAACTAGTAGCGGACGAAAAAAAATCACAGTTGATGAAGAAGTCAAAAACCAGTATACGCAGAACTATTTCACAGTTTCTTTTTCAGAAATGAGCTGCCCACACTACAAACAGGTCTGGAGGCACTTAGCGATCATGAATTGGTCCCAAAAATGGGTAAAGAAACTTTTAGGAAACTTGTACACGAAATGAAATTTACGTACGGAAAAGTTGACAGGAGAGGCATTCTCATTGTCAAGAAATAATAGCATGGAGAAGAAACTATCCAAGAAAAATTGACGAATTTCGGAAGCTCAAAAAAAAATGTACTTCATGGACGAGACATGGGTTAACCAAGGACATACGGTCAAAAAAGTATGGCAGGATGGTAATATAACAAGTGCACGACAAGCCTTTGTTGAAGGTTTCTCAGTTGGGTTAAAACAGCCATCTGGAAAAGGTAGTCGTCTGATAGTTACGCATATAGGAAGCGACAGTGGATTTTTACCAAATGGTGAATTAATATTTAAATCTAAGAAAACAGGCGACTATCATGAAGAGATGAATGCGGAGGTGTTTGAAAAATGGTTTGAAGGCATCATTCAACTTGTGTAACCTGGGTCTGTCATCGTCATGGACAATGCCCCATACCATAGTCGACATTTAGAACCATTACTGAAACAATCATGGAAAAAAGCAGCAATTTAAGAAGGGTTAATTAATAAGAACATCCAATATAACAAAGATAGTTTAAAGGCAGAACTACTTCAGCTAACAAAATTACACACAGACAAATATAAAAAATTCGCAGTAGATGAAATGGCGTTAAGTCGTGGAATTACAGTTTTAAGGTTACCACCATACCACTGCGAATTAAACCCAATAGAATTAATCTGGGCGCAAGTAAAAGGATATGTGGCACGAGAAAACAGAACAATTAAATTAGTGGACGTGCAACATCACCTACAAGAAGCTATTCGAACTGTTTCTGCAGAAGACTGAAAGAAATGCATGCAGCATGTTTTAAAAGAGGAGCAAAAAATGTAGGACGTAGACAACCGTATTGAACACAATATTGAACCAATCATAATTCACTTTGATGATAGCGGTAGCAACAGTGACGAATCTGAGGTTGAAGATTAGACGAAAATTTGTACATTTACATTTATATTATATTCTATTATCAAAAATTTGTAATTTGTATTTTCTAGTATCCCTGACGATGATGACGATACATTTAAAATCATGCAAAAATGGGCATTGTTTTGTTTTCACTTATGACATGTTATGTATTGTTATATACTCAAAACTCAAGATTGATTTACAACATACACAATTTTAAGACAACGATAAAAATAAAATAAATACAACAATAAAAATTAATTGGCGCTCCGGGGCGACTTCATTGATTCCAGTGGCGCATTTGCTTTTTCAGCTGCAGGAAAACCCTGAAAAACCTGCAGCACCACATCATCTGAAGATCTTGATCCAACAATGTCTTGGAACTATTCCTCCTTCACATAATTTTGATGAGATCATGCATTGCCCTAATTTCAGTACGGAACTGAAACCTCTTCGAAACAAGCCAAAATATGTGAATATTTATCAGTCTCCTATCAAGGTTAATTCACAAGTGATTGATCCACCTTCTTCTTTGTCAGTGCGGTCAGTGGACTCAGGTCATTCTTGGCCCCAAAAAATGAGTTGCATTCCTCGTAGAACTGGTACCATTTCAGTGGAAGCGCTTCTTGAAGCAAGAGCCGAATCGATCCCTCTACGAAACCCTTTTTCACTTGGAAGGATCGATCGCAGCTTGAGAAATGGTTCTTATGGAGATTCTGTGAAACGTGTTCTTCCTTACGAATCAGTAGAGAATTGTCCTAAAAATTTAGAGAAGAAAATTGGATTGGATAATTTAGGAAACACTTGTTACATGAATAGCATTTTACAAGTGTTGTTCATGACGAAGAATTTCAAGAACGAAGTTTTAATGATGAACGAGAACGGGAATGTTTCCTGCTTATTCATCAAACTCAAACAACTGTTCATGCAGCTGCAGTTTCGTAAGAATGTATCATCTTTCCCTCCAACCGATTTCCTGGAGTCTTTGAAGTCTACTAAATACTCGTTAGGACAACAAGAGGATTGTTCCGAATTCTTGGGGTTCTTGTTGAATACTCTTCGTGGGCAAAACAATAGCAAAATCAATACTCCCAGCCGCTCTGGACTGAATGATTCCGTACAACCCATCTCGTCTTGTGTTTGTAAATCTTTTGCTGGAAAAATCCTCACTTGTTCACTTTGTGGTAAATGTTCAAGAAGTACTGAAAACTTATGTGAATTTCTGGAACTTCATCTAGCTTTTCCTAATGCGACTAATTACCAGTCCGTGCAAAGCTTATTGTTAAATCATCTGAAAATGGAATTTTTAACAGGTAATGATCGACTGAATTGACAAACATGCGCCAAACTAACTGACTGTTATAAGGAAACAAGTATAGCTGAGGCACCAGTCAATCTAATAATAACACTGATGATTTTCAAACAAGACTCAACCTCTAACGGAAGCAAGAAACTCTTTGGAAGGTTCGAAATAGATGAACATTTCAACCTAGCAGACCACTGTTATAATGTTCATGCAGTCATTGTTCACTGTGGTTCTGACGTTGAATGTGGTCATTATTACGCCTTGGTCAAAGAAGAAACGGACTGGTTTAAGTTTGACGATAATCGTGTCACGAAGTGTTCTGGCGGTGCATTGAATTTATTGGAGTCTCTGTATTGTTTATTTGGGAAAACGTTAATGTTTTGAAGAAGTTGAGAAAATAAAAACGATATATGTTTTATGACAGTTATGTTCCGTAATGAAAGTAAAACTTCAGCTGTCATTTCAAAATGTCAATAATATCATTTGCCATGTGGTGTTTTGTATAAATTGTAAACCTCCCACTTCCCTGCAGTTTTGGTCGAAAATACCATTCGTGAGTTGAACAACAATAAAAAAGTGCATATCGTATTGTTAGATATCTCGAAAGCCTTCGACCGTGTTTGACACGAAGGCCTTCTGCACAAACTGAACGCGTTCGACCTGCCTCGGGGCCTGATCCGGTGAATCGGGTCTTTTCCACAAACCAAGTAGTTTGTGGTCTTTCCTGAAAGACAACCCGAGAATACCTACCACAGAGAAGCGACATTAACGTCGGATCCTTTGATGTCGGTGTCCCAACTCCGAACCGAAGATTTTGAGTGATAAACATCCTGGTTCACTGAGAAATATGACCTCTCAGCGATATACACTAATAAAAATAGTGACTTGTTATTTTATGTAATCCTAACTTAAACTTTCATTAACATCAATACAATCTGAGGGTTCTAATTAAGTAAGGTTCCAAATGAAAAAATAATGAAACAAGATATTTTACCAAAACCTCTTAACCCTTTACCGCATCATGTGCCAAATATGGTACAAAGCGAAAATTATTTGATTTATATTACTTGAGAATGAATTTTGTCGTCATTTCTCATACACATACACATCACGGCCGAACCATTTTATCAACGAGTGCATTGGAAGAGGTCTTCAAGTTCATTCTTGTTAGAAATTTCATTTGTCACGCTTGGTGATCTTTGCTGTCAATTTACTCTTGTTTGAAAGTATTTTTCTACCGAGAAAAAATTATAGAGTGTTCAACAGTGATATTAAAAACATCTCTAAGTAAGTTCAGTAGTGAAAAGTTTCTCAGAACTAATGAACAATTCTGGAAACAAGTATGTACCTTATATGGCACATCATGCAATGATGGATCATCCTGACAATATGATCATGTTTTCAGGTATGGATTCCAAAGTATTAAAAATCCCTTGTATCGATAGTGAAGATTCTGATTTATCTGATGAGGATGATAAACCCCTTTTAGGTGTTGAATTACCTGTGGATAGTAATTTTGGAGAAACTCCCTTAGACGATGATGTTGCCAGTATCATGAATCGAGAATTTGATTCTTCAGATGATAATATACCCTTATCAACAATACAAAAACGACTTGAAAAAAAGTATACAATTGGGTAGAAGGAAATCTCAAAAAATCTGAAGAAGAGATAAAATTTACTGGTTCCCAGGATTTGCCTTTTTCTATATCAGAGTTAGAAAATCCTATCCAATTCTTCAAGTTTCATTTCCCAGATAGCCTTATAAAGTATATCTGTGAACAGACTAACCTTTATTCTGTACAGTGCCGTCCAAATAATCCTGCTAATATAAAAGAGTTCAAACTAGAGCAATTTATCGGTATTACCATGTACATGTCCCTTATTCAGCTGCCGGCCACAAGGCATTAATGGCATAATACGATCAGCCATCTTGCTGTGAGCAACATGATGAGCTGTAATAGATTTGAAGAGATAAAGCGTTTCTTACACTTCAACAACAATGATGACATGACTGGAAACAGTCAAACTGGATACAATAAATTGTTCAAGATTAGGCCATTTCTTACCCAAATAAGAGAAAGATTACTGCAAGTTCCGAAAGAAGAGTATCTTGCTGTAGATGAACAGATTATTCCAACAAAAGCTCGAACACAACTCAAACAATATAATCCGAAGAAACCACATAAATTGAGTAGTCTCGTTTTTAAATATTTATAATTTGATTTGAAAAGCTTATCCCATTTTTTAATGACACTATTCATGGAAATAATCCAGCATTTTCTAAATTTAACTCGATTTGTGACATTTTTATCCACTGAATTGAAAATTTCAAGATTTTTCAAAAACGTTAGAGCCTCTTCAAAAAAATCTAATTGGAATTTCGAAGCTTCAAAAACGTTTTTGTATTTATAGGGATGTCGTAAAGAACACGAATTCAACAAATCAAAAAGGTTATTGAATGTCTCTATTACTTGAATTGTACCAAAAGAAGCAGGAAGTAAGTTCATTGCCACGAATGCATTCATTCCACTGGCAACTATACTGCTTAGAACTTGCGTTGCTAGACTCACTTTCATTTTTTCAAAATTGTTTGGAGTGATACGTGATTTGGTAAGATTTGGTGCAAATCATAAAATTGCCCTATGTCTTGCTCTTAAAAAGAGCGCACAAAAGACCAAGATGTACTTGTGCCTTCAAAATGAAATGAATGTTTTAAGAAATTGTTTCTAGTGGCTTTTATCAAATGACTTGGATCAAAAATATAAACAAGTTTTTTACTACCCAGCTCAAATTCATATTTTTCTAAAGTGACCCCTAATAACTTTGACAATTCATAAAAGTTAGAGCCCATGTCACTCACGATGCCATCAACATGCAGGCCTATATTGGATAATTTAGAAATGCACTTATCCAAAATATCACGTAGATTTTTTACTGGTAGCTGTGGTACTTGAGATTGGTCTACATACAACGTGCATTGGACGACCTCGAGCGCTGGTACCTCGATTGGAAGATCCGAGTGAACCCGGACAAGACTCAGGCGATAACCATGGGAAGATTGAAATCTTCTCTGGCCAGAAAAGTGAGAATCTCTGGAAGGGAGATTGACTGGCAAGCGCGGGTAAAGTACCTCGATCTTCTAATAGACTGCATGCTCACTTGGAACCCGCACGTCATGTGCGTTAAATCAAAGATCAAGGGTCGGATAGTTAGACTGTACCCTCTGATCAACAGGAAATTATATTATTATAATTATAATAAATTATAATATAATTATTATAAATAAGTTATCAATATTATAAATAAGTCATCAATATCACAAAAAAAGGAAATCCAAATTGAGTCTCAAAAACAAAATTACCATCTATAACATGATGTTCAAGCCTGCCATCATGTATGCTTCAGACGTCTGGGGACAAGCGGCTACGTATAATATCTCCACTCTGGAGAGATTGCAAAACAAGTTAATAAGGATGATTGTGAATGCTCCTTGGTTCGTGCGGAATGAAGCCATCCGCAGAGATTTGCAGCTACCTTCCATTCGGCAATCCATTCAGTCGAGAAATCAGCGAGTTTTTGATTGTGCAGAAACTCATGAAAACCCATTAGTCAGGGAAACTATGGATTATACTGTAGACGACCCCTCCCGATATAGAAGGCCCCGACACTGTCGAATGAGGCCTCTATGTCCTCCGTTAAAAGATAAACAAGTTTTTCATCCGCCCCAGCCAGGTAGGGGTACACCGTAAAGGGCGGCACTGATGTCTGAGGACATTCATGCCGCCACCACATCAACACTCAACATCAGTTATGAACCATTTGTCCTTCTGGCAAACATCAGTCCAAAGGGTAAGGGAACCAGGCTCCAACCTGTTCGTAACCAAGATGGCTATCTCATTAAAGTTTCCAAATTCAAATATTTTCAATATCCGTTGATTATCTAAATAAATATTTATTTACATGTATGTTTTATACTTTACGTTATTATATTGAAAACAGCACTCCAGATTTGTTGAATCTGTTATGTCGTAAAATAAAATTCCGTATACATCGATATCATCAACGGCTGAAGCCTCTCTACTCCAGGGAGTTGCTACATCTCATCATTGTTAAAAAGTATTTCTAGGTCATTGGGGGTATCATTTAATTAATTATCTCTATTTTGCTAAATTTTTGTGCAACTAATTTACACAATTTCCCGAGATTTTTTGGTCACAGTAAAAAGTTGAATTATTTCTCTTCACCTGCTTACAAATTATTATATCTCCTATTTGGAGATGATGTTTATGCTTTCTTTTTGCATCAACATATTCTTACTTTTTATAAGCATTTTGGATTAGTTAGGTGTACCTACGGCACTAAAAAGAAATTTTTGAATTTAAAATATTCTTTCGTGATAAGTTAATTCTAGTACATATCATTTCTTGGATGGCTGCTAGAAGGAATATAAAATGGAACAAAGATAAATACATATATGACTTTTATTCAATTAGAAAAACATTATAAATAAAAAACCATTACCAGCAAACATAATGTATGTTAAAAATACATAATTATTGCTTTTTGATTAGAATAATTGGTCTTAGCCCTCTTAAAATGTATTTAAGATGATAAGACTGTTAAATATTTTATTATATCACTGAAGACTGAATGAAAATAATATATCACTACACTCAAATATCTTCAATAAATATCAATTTATGTTTGACAGAACTGATATCCATGTCTCTCTAGGCCTAGTTTCATTGTATCACCATAATATTACCAGGGACACTAAAATCATCAAGAATATATTCATAATTCACATGAATATTTCAGAATATAATGCTCATTCCAAGAACTTTGGAATCCGTTATTATTAAACATATTCAGAATGATTTTAGGTCTGTTTTGTTTAGAAATATTCTACATATCCAGGACAAGCTAATACACTTTCGAAAGCCTTTGTTTAAGTTCCAAACAAGTCGAGTATATTCTTCATAATAGCTGTTACACTCTAATGTTCAACATCAACAACAATAAATAATCAGAAAACACGTAAATTAATTAATAGGGATTAAAAATAATTAGACGTACCCCATACAAAAAAAATATATATGGATTTCAGAAAATAATGATATCCCACTTTGAAATGTAAGTGCTCTATAATATTTTCGTTTTAATTATGAATTTTCATAAATATATGTCACTAGTTAATTGAATGTTGAATATCAAAATTTTCCGAATCTATTAAAATTATATCACTAATATTAGTTATCACCTTTTGTAACAATTATGTAAATATATAAAATAGTAAACTGATAAATATGGCAGCAAACATACTTGTGCACAGCTACAAATATGAATTTCAAATAAATTAATTGAATCACAATAAATTTTATGTAACTGTGCATTTTTCTATTTACCATTTTTATTTTAGTCATAGATAATTTATCTGCGAATGAAATGTCTGGCTTTAAAATTATGAACGTATGTGTTTGAAGTCATAATTGAGAACTGCCATGAGAATTGTTAGCGATTTTTTTTACCTTATAAGTATTATTTTATTAAAGTATAACAAAACAAAATTTATTAGTGTACTATCTAAAGGATTAATCAATATAATAATTTCTTTTCAACTTTTTTTAATGATAAAAAATATGCTTAAAATTCTGTTATGTGAAAATGTCTTCGAGTTTTTTCATTGTATCATGCAATTATGATTTTAAAGAGATTCAGTTGTTTTCCTGAGAACAGTGTTGTAGCCACTTCGTCTTTTAATTTACTTACTCGAAGGTACCAGAAGTTATAATCAATTTTTCATTAAAAAAAAGTGGAATGTAAGGTGTAGATATCAAGACACAAACTCATATTATTCAAGAAGAATTTTTACCCGAAGCTCAAAAGGATAATCACGTAACATTGTTAAACAGACATTCAAACTAAAATAAGCTACATACTTGCAGCATCCCAATTCACTTATGATAAAAAACTTTTGGGTATAAACATTTTTCAATCCAATAAGCTAGAAAATATGTTCTTGAAATTTTAAGTACAGTTAAATCCTAAGAAACTTCCACTAGCTACCTTATTTGTGACTATATATACAATTTACCTAAAAAAAAATTATAAGGCCTTTGTTTTGAAAATCACTATAAAAATTGTGTTATTGAGCATTTTCACTTGAAACAACTATATACTTTCATTATACCTTGTATCGTTACTGATTAGTGCCTGAAACTACTGATATAATATTGATAGTAGTCTGACATCGACTACTACTCAGTGGTTTCATTGAAAAAAATTTTGGTCACAACTATATCTCCAGTGCTAAGTGTTTGAGTGCCAACGTTTTGGTGATTTTCCTTAGCCACACCTGGGTCATTATCCTTAACACTACTAACATACTCATTAGTAGGAGACATTACCCTTTCTTGTTTGTATCCATTATTCAGCTTACCGTGACAATTGCATATGCATTTACTAGAATTTTCACTAGGTAATAGCGCAGCGCTGCTCAATATAGACTCCAACCTATCAATTTTATCTATTCGATCAATCTTACTATCATTTAATATGGAATCAACAAGTTGCATAGATTCTGTGAGACTGGTTGGTTCAGAGTTACGAGGCGATGTTATATCACTTTCCAGACTAGGGTAGTCTTGATCATTATCCGCATCTTCATCTGAACTATCTCCATCTCGGTCCTGACCCAAACTCTCTAACTTCTCCAGTTTTTTGGCGACCTTTGCAGACGACTTTAATTTTTCTTTTTCATCATCGGTGAGTTCAATGTACCTAAAAGCAGGCACAGCCAATAATAAAATCTTTTTTCAAATTCTGTCCACAGGATATTTGAAAGAAGAGTTGAAAGTATTAAGGAAATGTCATTAATGAATCATTTACTCACCTAAGTAACCTTACTTCCCTGTTACTCAAAACAACACTTTTTGTAGCTTGAGCTAATTTCTGCCTCAGTTCTGCAACTTCAGTTTCAGTTTTCCTCTGACGTTTCTTCATTTTCACAGTATCTGGACTTATTTGCATAAAAATCTAAAAATAAAAAAAATTTATCAGACTTGATCTATAATAAAACCATCTCATATTTATTTGAAATATTAATGAAATAAGAAATGTCACACCAAACTGACCACTACCTGAGACACAATAACATTTTTTTTTATTACTAATATAATACACATTATTCCCATCTTAAAAGATCAAACTGAAATCAATTCAATTATCCACTTAGTTAGTTGTATCACTTTGTTGAGCCAGTCAAAAAGTTCACAAAGAGTTTTTTGCAGGTAACACTTCATTAACACAAAAGTAATTCTGGAGAGAGAAAAAATACTAAATTCTGAATTTCATATCAAAATTTAAAATGGAAATTTCTTCATTTATATAGTATCCCAAAAAATAATCAACCTGTTCTTCACAAAGATCCAACATTAAAGACTTGTTTTCTTCTTTAATAGCCTTGGTCATCTGATAGTAAATCTTATCACTGGTCAAACTCAAAACATCAGCTGAAGCATACAAAATCATTTCTCTTGTCAAAGGCCTTCTTGACCAATATTTTTGGTCCCTCTTGTAAATATTTTTGAGTTGTTCTTTTATAGGGTTGATGGGAGCACCATAACATTCACACAAGGCATTCAGCGCAATACTTTTGGCCTTATAGACAGGTCGACCAGTTTCCTGATATGTCAAAATTGCATGGGCAGCCTGAGTATCGAAGACTGTTCTTAATGTTATATTATATTGATTATATAGATTTACCGAGTCGTTTCTACAGTCATGAACAATCTAAAACAAAACAGGTTCAATGGATTAGTTTTTGAATATGTGAACATGTTTGTAAATTGAAGCACTCTTTACCACCACAAATGGCACTATTTACCTTCACAATATCTTGAGATTCCAACAATGTCCTCAGTCCGTACTCTATCATTTGTGGGCAGGATATCAAATCAAAAACATAAGAAAACCCATTCATTGTAGCTATTTGCATAAGAGTTAACTGCCCCTTGACTCCCAAATTAATCCCTTCACAATCAAATGCGACAACAACCCTATCACAAGTAAATGGCCAGGGGGTATCTTTATATCTATTAACCTTTTTAAGTATATCCTCAGTAACCAATTGACATTCACGAATACTGCATATTACACGAGTATTTTGAAATAGTTTTGATTTCCATGAATCAGTTTGGGGCATATTCTGATTCAAGAGACTCTGACGTTCACGACCAGTATTTTCCTGAAGGGTCTTCAATACCAGGTTGTTTATTCTTTGTTTTAAAGATTGATTATACGTTGAATTCGGTTTTGTACCATACTTTTGGGGCTCAGCTTGAGGATTAAACATAACTTGGTTCACCTGAGTGTCTAAAGATGGTTTACCCGGTTTACCTAAAAAATATTATGAATTGACACATAAACATAGAAAAATCTTAGATTATCGATTATACCTCTCACTAGCTTATGAATAGAAGGAAATCCAGTTGAGTATTTTTTTGTTTCAAATATTTAAAAAATCAATTATCAAATAACGAAGTTGAAAAATATATTGACCCAAATAAACATCTTATATCCTTCTGAAATCATTACTGATATGTCTTTTTTTATGATAAAAATGTTGTTTGACCCAAAGTGAATACTAATAACTCTATGAAAAATTTGCAGAACTGAACTGGAGCTAGTTGAATGAAATATTAAAATTATTTTGAAATGTGGAGACACCTATGATATTTTTATTGACGTGTTATAACATAAAACAATGTTACTCAATTTCATTGTCCTGTACAAAAATTATCAATGGAAGACTTCGAGTGCGAACACAAATGTTATCTTACCAATTTTGAAATTCACTTCGATTTTATTTTCTTCATTTTGTCCATTGAAAGGAGTAGACAAGGAGGATTCTGGCGATGAAGATGGCTCTGGGCTCAGTGATTTCATTTGGGCTTCATTCAATTTCTGCTGAAGTTTTGGTTGTTTCAACCTATCACTGATAGATTTTGGAGACAGTTGTACAAAGTGAACTTTTTCTTTCTCTTTTTCTGTTGGTGGCATTGGTGGAGGGGACAATTTTTCTGGTTTTTCCTGATTTTCCAATTTATCTAGGTTGTCATTATTTGTATCAATCCACAAGTTTTGCACATTTTTTATATCTTCAATATTTTTGTGTTCTTTAATTAATGTAACTTGTGTCAATATATGTTTTTGATTTATTTTTGGTGGTTGTAAGAGTGTTACTAAATTAGAGTGTATGTGGAAGCTGTCTGAAAACAATCTCAGGAAACTGGTAAAGTGTGTTGGAGTGTTGAATAAATTCGACCAGATTTTCTCTGCAAGATTACAACTCACAATTTGGAATAGCTGATCAACGAGAATGGGGCCTTTCACCTAAAAATCAAGTCACAGAGATATAAGTTCACAGTTCAAAATTAAAAAAACATTCATTACCTCTATACATTGGGCTAAAAAATCTAGTAAAGTCTGTGTCTCTTGTGGGTCTATTTTAACATCAGGTTGAAAATGCAGTTCTGGAGGACAATGACTTTTTACAGATTCAAAGTTTGCTAAAACTACAGTTTCCTTCTCGTCATCAATAGTAAAAGCATCAGGATGTTTCAATAGGAAATCCCTGAATTCATGGAAGTGTTGTCCAGATACATGGCGTACTTCTGGACTAGCTTGGGATCTATGACCCAAAAGACTTCGTATGGGCACTTCAGTTCCTTCACCATACTGGGCGAGTTTTTCGGAAAAATATTCTATTGCCTGTGTATTGTAATCTTTTCCACCTGGACGAAAAAATACAATTAGCATATGTGTAACGAGCATACAGTATCACAGGAGTTTTATTGATATTATTTGTACTATGTGTTAATAAAACAATAATGATAATATACAGAAGACATACAGAAATATCATCAAAAATTGAAAGAGAAAGATGTTCTCTATTTGAAAGCAGACAAAGGCAATAAAGTTTGATATTGGACAAGTCAAATTACTTTAAGAAAATTGATAATTTAATCGAGAACAATCCCTATAATAAATTACCAAGAAAACCATTGCCTAACATGGTTTCAGATGTAAAACCATACTCAAGAAATGTCAAAATTTGGTCACACCAGCTTTGAAGAGGAGTCTATAGGTTTCTATTCCTACAGTTCCTAAAACATATGGTAAACCAAAAATTCACAAGAATGGCAGGTCAGTGCTACCAATTGTATCCGTCAAAAATTCCAACACTTATATAATTACTAAATGGCTAACCAAACAGTTTGAAACTCTCTAAATCTCGCAATTGAGTTTTAGTGTTGTTAATTCATAGAGAAGGTTAAGGATGTAAAGTTGCAAGTTGCAAAAACTGTTTCTACAGACAGTATAATGACACAGCAATGGGAACCCATTGGCCCCTTTCATAATTTATCTATTCATGAGCAGATTTGAATTGGAAGCAACATATGAATTAGATTACTTTCTTCTGACTTGGATTCGATATGAAAACAATGTTTTTGCGATTTTTGATACAAAGAAATCAAAGGTAGAGGACTTTCTTTCAATTTTCAACAACAGTACCCCAAATATTAAGTTTACATAAGAAACTGAAAACAAGGATTAGTTATCTTTCTTGGATGTTTTAATGATTAGAAGTAACCAGGGTCTGGAATTTAACGTGTAAAATGTCTATAAGAAAAATACCAGTCTTTTAGATATGTTCCTGATAGCTCATACCATTGTCCACAGCACACAATGGCATGTTCAAACTTTCTTATCCACAGGCTTTTCAAGTTACCCTTGATTCAAAAAAGGTAAGATATTGACAAGAATGTTATCAGGGACATAGCTAAAAGCATGAGGTATTCCTCAAATATTGTAGATAAGGTAAATAGGAAACAATAATTAATGGAGAATCTTCATAAATCTTCGACTTTTCGAAGGCATATATTCAAATTTATTTGTTCTCAGCGGCGGCTCGTCAGAGGAGGCAAATCTTGCTTTTCGATTCATTCACCTGTTCAAAATTATGTACCAGACCATACCAATTATGATATTAACACGTTATCTTTCCACACCTTCAGTGAAGTGGTAATTGAAAATAAATTGAAAAACCTAGATATCTCAAAGGGCGCGGTCCTGACGGAATTCCGCCAGTATTGTTAAGGAATTGCTGTCACAATTCATCGCATTCCCTTAAAATACTTTTTCAAAGATCATTTGATACAGGGATTTTTCCAGGTGTTTGGAAAAAATCTTTCCTTTCTCCAGTATTCAAAAGTGGAAACAGAAATGATATTCATAATTACAGGGGTATCTCGAAAATTTCTTGTATTCCCAAAGTATTTGAATCTTTAATTACGGATGAAATATTCAATAATTTCAAACACATCATAATAGATGAACTACATGGATTCTACAAGGAAAGGTCTACTGCCACCAATTTGGCTGTCTACCAAAATTTCATCACAAATAAGCTTGAGCAAGGGTTCCAAGTTGATGTTATCTACACGGACCTTGCTAAAGCCTTTGATTCAGTTTGTCTTGAACTATTAATTTTAAAACTTAATAATCTTGGAATAACGGGCAGATAATTGAAATTTATTGAATCCTACCTTTCCGGTAGATCGCAGAATATGAGGATAGCTGACAGTGTCAGAAACAATTCATTTGACTTCAGGGGTTCCGCAAGGTTCGCACATTGGACCTTTATTATTTCTACTCTTTATTAATGATGTTAAATCAGTGTTTAAACACTGTAATATCTCTCTGTATGCGGACGACCTCAAGTTTTTCAAAACAGTGCAATCTACCAATGATGTTGAATGTATTCAGAATGACCTAGATAGCTTTTGTACCTACTGTGATACGAATTGTCTAAAAGTTAACATTAAGAAATGTAATGTGTTGAGATTTTATAGAATAAGACAGCCTGTTATTGGAAACTACTCCATTAATGATGTAACTCTACAAACTGTCAAAAGCTTATGCGATTTGGGAATAACTTTCGATGAAGGTTTAAGCTTTATTGATCATGTCAATAATATCTGCAATAAAGCATTCAGAATGCTCGGATTTATCAAAAGGAATACCCGCCATATCACAGATTATGATGCTATAAAGTCATTATACTTTTCACTAGCTCGGAGTATTTTGGAATATAATAGTGTTATTTGGTGTCCTCTTTATGCTTGTCATAAAGAGACTTGAAAAAGTGCAAAATCGCTTCTCTAAATATATAATTTGGAAACTTGGCCTACCCTACTTTGGATTTACCTTGCAAATGAGGCTGTCTGTATTAGATTTATTATCACTTGAGGACAGACGTAAACTTGCAATGGTTCTATTCCTTCATAAAATAATAAACTTCCACTACAATTGTTCAACTATTTTAGATGACCTTTGCCTTCCTGTTAACTCAAGATCCTTAAGAAGCAATCAGATTTTTTGTCTGTATTAGATTTATTATCACTTGAGGACAGACGAAAACTTGCAATGATTCTATTCCTTCATAAAATAATAAACTTCCACTACAATTGTTCAGCTATTTTAGATGACCTTTGCCTTTCTGTTAACTCAAGATCCTTAAGAAGCAATAACATTATTTCATTTAGGTTGCGATTCCACAAGATTAACAGCTATGGCTCGATGGCAATAAATTGTAGGCTTCAAAAAAATTTCAATACATACTTTTCAGAACTTGATCTTTTTCATTTGTCATATTTAAAATTCAAAAAAATGGCAATCAGACGACTTCATTTAGAGATTGTTCATTAAACTTCTGAATAGTCATTGTTTCTTTTAATGATCATAACTTATTCTAGTGTTTGTACATGTCTTTTTTTTTGGAATTTGAACTTAATGTACCACTTGACAAATGAAAATGCACACCTTTATTTATTATGAAGTAATAACTTGACTCTAGGGTTTGTTTGCACATTGATGTAACATTTGGGACTTTGTTACAATTCTGTAATGTACTTGAGATAGTTACGTTTTTGTTTTATAATTTAATCGATCATTAGTGTTGAATATCTTTAAGCTTATTCTTGTCTTTTTAATATTTTTTCTTTTTTTATGTTCCATTTGGTATTTTATTAATATGTCGTGGTGTACTGGACCAATAAAAAATAAATAGGTTTATTTATTTTTAAGCAATTACAATAGTTTATATTAAGGATTTTACTTATTGGGTTCATAACTGAACTCTATTGCTTGATTGGTTTCAACAATTGAAACTATCTTGATGTACCATTTGGGATTATCATTACTTTACTATTAATTTTTAATATAAATACATAATATGCCCGAAAAAACACTATCACTCACTACGTAGTACGTACCACACTGTATCCTGCATCAACAAACGTCAAACGCACCGCCCATGAACGAATAAACCATCAACCCGAAATAGTAAATGCCATACGTTGCAAGGGAGGCAAGCCTCCAACCGCTTAAAAAAACACAAGCTCCGCGAGACCGAACCAATCAGATACATACTTCCCGATTTGTAATTTCATTTACGGAAATTATAGCGTTAGAGGAGGATAGCCTCCAGTTGGTTTTCATTAGTGTACGACTGCGTTTGTTTTTTATTCAATTATTCGGGCGGGATGCCGTGACGGACCGGGACTGAAAAATATTTCGGTAAATCGTTTTAGTGTTTCTTGATAATATTTGTTATTTGTGTATAAAACAGGCACTATTGTATTATAGCAGTGCTTTTTGGTAATATTTTTAATGTGTTTTTAAAGTATGGCATATATTATTAAGGAAAATATAAGCAAGGAGATTGAAAGTGTTTCTTTTTTTGCATGGGAAATTGATGAAACTACCGATATTACCTGTACATCACAACTTTCAATCGTTTTTAGGTATGTCAAAGATGGTAATGTGGTAGAACGTTTTATGGATTTTCATGATGTTTCATCTGGGCGCACAGCTGACGATTTGTCAATTTTTTAATTCGTACGTGTGACATCTATAATTTTAGGCAAAAGTTAATTGCGCAAACCTATGATGGGGCTGCGGTCATGGCTGGCCATTTAAATGGTTTACAAACTAAAATAAAGTCCATAGCTCCTCATGCACTTTTTACGCATTGTCATGCCCATGCCCTAAATATAGTATTCAGCAAAGCGTGTAACAACATAAAATATTGCCGCGTATTTCTTTTAGTTTGTCTGGATTTTCAGCATTGTTTTCAAAATCCACCAAAAGAAGCCATGTTTTGAATGAAATATGTGGCAGCCGAATGCCAACTTTTGCTGCTACGCGTTGGAATTCTACATCTAGAGCAGTAATTTCAGTGCATTTAAACAAAGAAAAATTGATTGATATCATTGATTTTATCCTAAACAGTGACGATTTTAAAACGACCAAAGTCTTAGGGAGGCGAGAGGTTTCAAATATATTTTAAATGATCACAAGTTTTGTTTCTTGTTAGAAATATTTAAATTAATATTTGAACATACCGATGTTGTTTTTTCTATTCTTCAAAATAAATCAACAGATATCAATTACTCAAAACAACGGTTAAACAATTTAACAGAAACTTTGATAAATTTTAGAAATAATGACACATTTTTTAATAATATTTTCGAATCAATTGATTCAACTCTCGAACTCTCGATTTGAGACAAAATTATAAACAGATTTATAATGAAATATTGGACACCTTTTTAATGCAAATCAAAGTTAGATTTGAAGATTTACTTAAATTAAACTACTTTGATTTGTTGTTGTTTGAAAAAATTCCATCCTATACCAAAGATTTTCCCCAAAAACTTTATAACGACCTAATAGCTCAGTATTCATTTTTCGATGTTATTGAACCGAAAAATGAATTGATCGTAATGTACAGCGACCCTCAAATGTTTCAAAATTGCAGGTCTCCTTCAGATTTATTAAATTTTATTTTTATGTTTGAAAATGAAAAATTAAAAATGATTTATATTAAATAACTCAAAGGCAACCCTTTTTTGTTTTGTTTTTTTAATGGTCAGTTTTATACGTATAACTTTCGGCAATACACAATTTTTGTTTGCATTTATGCAAATATTAAGTACGTATTTTGCTTTAAATAGGTGTGGTACCCCAAAAAATGTGAGCCTTCGGCGGGCTTTTCATATATAGTCTTCATGACTTTAGCCTTCCCTGTTCTTCAATGCACAAGCCGTCACTGTTTGTCCTTCCATAATAATCAAGATACACTAACGGTTGTTTAGATCATATTTTTGAAAAGTTGTATGTGAATGTAGCCTTCGAAACTAATTGCTCACTTCAACAAATGTTAGGTAACCTTAAAGATAAAATGTTGGTAAATGAAAGGTCGGGGATATATCAAATAACCTGCGAGGACTCACAAAAATATATCAATCAGACTAAGCAAGTCATCAAGGCCCATTGCAAAGAACACGCAGCACATATCCAATTTTGAAGACCAGAAAAATCTAATGTCGCTCAACATGTTTTGGAGAACAGAAATGAATGAAAACTGTCCGAAATTGTCCAGATACGTACATGTCACTAGATTGGATGCTTTCGAAAGGCTGGAAATAGCAATGTGTGACATGTGAACTATGAACAGTGATAAAGGTCCCATTCAAATCAGTCCATTGTATATTTTTAGAATTTGCGGAACTTTCACGAGAAAATTTTCCGCAAATTTCTACCCGAAATAATTGATGTGTATCCGAAACTGAAAGTGTACCTTGTTAGATATAAATAAAGGCCAATTTTACAATTAGAAATTAGTTTCCTTCATCTCCTGAAGACGCCAACTTGGTTTGTGAAACGCGACTCAAGAAGAGTATTGAAGTTTTTGGTGATTGGGAAAAGTACTTGTTTCCAAATTTATTCTAAGTCAGAGGTTCCAGTTTAACCTTTATTAATGAAAACACTTTTTTATTGCATCTTACTGCACTACTGAATGTTATGATACAATATTAGGAATTATTATTTGTTGTGTAATTGGCCGCGGAGGTAGTGCGCCCGACTCACGATCGGAAGACCGTGGGTTCGATTCCCGCCTTGACCAGATATTTTTCTCGAGAGAATTTATCTGGTTGAAGCTGGAATGATTCTACAACCTTGTTAGGAATCACACGTTAAAAGGTAATACCTCGTTAGTCCTTAGCTCGCACAAGTTTCTCCACTTCTGAGAGTTGTCGTTCGTATGGGGGTGACAGCTGATTAACGAAAAAACAGATTTTAAACAGATTTTTTCATCGAAAAATTTTATAAAAAAAAATCGTTTGCCTTATACTTCTTTGTCATTATAAAGGGAATCCCAAAATGAAAACATTTCTTTGAATGACAGGGTGTTCAGGCGTTCACCCTGTATAGTCACTCCTCTCCCGGATGCCAGACACAACCCTGAGGTCCAAGAGAAGAACAGGCAGAAGTTTAAGGCAGAAGTTTACAAGCATTCAAACTGAACAAACACTAAGTTACTATTTCACATTTCTATCTGTATGTTATTGAATAAATAAGTTTATGTTGTCGTTTTTCCAAAACTAAATTCAGTGCAACTTCATTACAATACCCAACATAGGGAACATACCAGGTGGAAGCAGAATAATTAATGAATGATGAGGTCCCGTATCATTGGGACAAATAAAGAAATGGGATCTGTCAAAGGAGTGCCGAAAAAAGTGTCTGCATGTATACAGATTGGATTCCCAAATAACAATCATTCAGTCACTTGTTGGAAGTTTTCTGGAAGTGAATTATGAAGTGATCGGGCCTGTCTTCACACGCCATTTTTGTAAAACTGTTTGGTGACAATCTTACAATAAAGTCTTCTTTGAATAGGTTATGGATTTTCATCAAGTATCGGCCAATTCCATCATATACCTCAAGGAAACAATTAATATTATTTTGAATTGCTACAGATCTTCGAGCAGAGATGTGCAGTTCTTTCTCAAAAATATTTATGATGTTTTGTATTGTTTGTATAAACCTAACCTAAATTTCATCATACATGGAGATTTTAATTTTGACTCACACAAAAATATTCTTTATCTGAAATCCCATCATGTTTTGATTTGCATCCAATGGTGAGATGGCCAACTCGTATGACATATGCTACATACACTACAATAGACCAAATTTTCATAAATTTAGATAACATGGGCCTGTCTTACTATATTTTTAAAAACAAAATATCTGATCAAAGAATAAATTTATTTGCTAAAACTTAAGAACCTGTAGGTTTTTAACTGAGATTAATAGAGTTTCGATAAAACAAGTAGACTCGAATTTTTAAATGCACTAAAAATGAAATTTTTTTCTTATCAAAATATGGAATAAATGAAGGAAACATTTCTGTATGATTTCAATTAAGGTTTTCCCAAACTGACAGAAAATGCAGCGAATATAGCTTCCCTCTTCAATCAATTTTTCATCAAAGTTCCTATAGATCTATCCAATACTACTAAGAACTGATAATATTAGGTTACTTAATAATTTCAATAGGGGAAGTATGTGCTAACAGTCCCCAGTTTTGAAAAATAAATAAAAAGTCTGCTGAATCAGATTACTTTCCAGAATTTTATTTGGAGAATATCCTTGAGGATATTATTGCTCCCCTGATCCATCTGGTTGATTCAACATTTTATTATCATTTGTCAATCAAGTAATTGAATACATTGTTGCTGATGAGTGCCCAGCATCAATCTTTTGTGATTCAAGTCGAGCATTCAACTGTTCAAATAGTTCAAATCATTTTTGAAGGTTTGACAACAATATGTATCTATACAAGTAAACTATGCTGTTACAAAATACAATATAATACCTGACTAGCAATAACTTGGCGCAGTGGTAGTGCGCCCGACTCAATCGGAAAGTTGTGAGGTCGATCTCAACCTCAACCAGATATTTTCCTCGAGAGAATGTATCTAGTTGAAGTTGGGTTGACAGACTGCGAATAGCCACGATGCTCTCTAGGTGGTTTGGCAAATTATTAACATTGCCTACCCAGAACACGAGGCTTATGACCAATGTAGTTGATGTCGCTAACAACAATAAAAAATCTGACTGGATCTTAATATAGGTGTCCCACAAAGGTCGCTTCTGGGATCTGTATTGTTTATTTTGTACAAGCTACTATTATAATGATGACAGCTTATGAACAGTGAATTACATAAAAATCACTTTTTCTCTTTCAGCATGTAGTCCTTACTGAAGAGTGAAAATTACCCTTGAAAAATGTTATATCATTACTTTTTGATACGTTACGTTCCCATCCTTAAAAGTTTCTCAATCAATAATCCAACTGCCACTTGATATGGAACACAGAAATACTCAACAACCTTTTCTGTTATCAAGAACCCCATTTGAAAAGATATGTAAGAGAATGGAGAGAAAAATGTATTCTTATCTTACCAGTTGATATCTGGTGACTGAAACAAATTAATGAAATATTTGAAATTTTACTTCTTCACAGTTTTTATTAGAATCAATTACTTTTCTCAGTAAAAGAAAATGAAATGTTTCTCTTGAATAAACTGAATGATGTTCTCATATTCATTCCTCGACATTTTTTAAACTCACTAGTAATAACCAACATTCATATTAGTTGGATGTTTTGACTAGATCAGTAAACATTTGAATTCATTATACACATATAGTGAATAGAATCATGATTTGTCATGTCGTAGTACATACGTAGGCATGAATAGAAAATAATTTAAAACAATGTTGAAAACTTAATGTACTATTTACTCACCTGAACTATCTTTATTGTTGCTCTGTTGAAACTTATTGATGGTAACATAATCCCCATCCATACTGAACAGCGAAGGGTACTGAGCCAAAAACTTCTTAAGGCCACTTTGGCTTCCTCCTGCTATCTGTCTCATTTCTTTGGTAAATCCTTTTGACCCAAATTGACAACTCAAATCATGTAAAGTTCTAGGTTCTCCTTTATCAAGTAAACGTTCAAAGAAGAATAGAAGAGTCATATTTCGAGCCATTTCATATTGCATCGCTTCCATTTCTGAAGATTTTCGTGTCAATTGTTTCAAAAGTGGCAGATTCTAGATTCCGTGTTCAACATTGAGTTTGGATTCTGTATATCCAATAGATATGTATCTGATAATTTTGAATTTCAGTATCTACTGCCTTTTAATAATATTAATGAAATTTTCATTATAAAAAGGCACTGAAAGGGCACTTCTTTGTAGTGGTTAACAATGGTTTTAAAAGTTTCAATATTTTTCTTTGTTACATTCAATTTAGTTTGACTTACGTTCTTCACTATTTTTAGTTTAAGACCAATTTATACGCAGAAAATTAAATAAAAGTAAAAAATTAAAAAAATCTTATGACCCCTAAAACGTCAAGTTGGCTGCCGCCATCTTGATTTGTTATTTTTCATGTTTTCTTATCTTTCTTCTTGGGTCACATATTAAAAGCTAGGCCTCTCGCCAGAACCTAGTTTTTATACGCATGTGCGGTTTCAGGTGGTTTTAACTTCAACCTCACTTTTCACTCAACGATCCTTTGTTATTGTTTACAACTTTTATTTCAGTAACTATTGGAATATAATAAAATTTGTTAATAGGTGAAATATCTTTTACACAGGAGAATGTTTCGCAAAAGAGGAACAGTTTGTGTTGTTCATAGTTGTTTTACAAAAACTAGGGAAAATACAAGTTTGTTCGGAATTCTACAAGGTAGGCAAATGTTAATAATCTTCATTTCACTGCATTATCTCAACGCAGCTTCTTGAACATTGTATTTATAATCATTTGGAAATGTCCAATTTAAATAAAATTATATTTAGTTCATGTTTTTTTAGGGCTGTTTGTTGGCTGCGGTTATGTAACAGAGAGGATTTATTATGTAAAAGGACCCATGCCTTGCATAGAAACATTTTGCCAAAGAAGTCATTTCTCAATCTGGAACTCGGAAACATCTATTCCAAAATGCAGTTCCATCCATATTTCCTCACGATGCCACTAAGCACTTCTTGGAAGTTATTGATGATTATAATTGCGGAGGACCTCCTAAGAAAGTTGCTGTCTTAGATGATGAGTACCATTTTGCATGTTCTTAGTACATATTTTTTTTATGGATACGGATACCTATGTTGTGTCCCAAGTTTACATATTGATTATAATATCTTCTGCATTTCTAAATGATAATTTGTTATTTTTGAACATTACTAGTAACATCGTCATGCACGCAGAAACCATAACTTCTCCTCCAGCTGCTACAGACGTCAGGTATGTTTTTATGAAATATGAGGAAAGAAAACAATCCCATATCCCATGGAGAGAATCGTGCAAACATCACTTCATATCATATCCAATCCTGCCATTCCCTTGTATTTACATATTTAAATGCTTACACAGTTACTCAACCAGAAATGGAAAATTGTTAAGTATTCCTAGACACAGATCCTCTAAATTTGAACAGTCAATATATGGGAATAAAATTATTCAATCACCTACCTGATCACTTTAAAACCATGAGTTCGATGTCATTTAAAAGAGAAGTTAAACATTTGCTCCTGTCTAAGGCTTATTACAGTGTCAGTGAATTCCTTTTAGACGACTTTAGCTGATTGCGATCCAGACTTTCATCCTGATTTTATTATTTTATTATACATCCAATTTTGAATAATCTTGTTTTTTTTTTCTTTATATTTTATACATTTTTATACTTTAAAACTACTGAGATATTATATCTTAATGTATGTTTATTTTCTTTATACTATTTTAACGTGTTGTACTGACATGTCCTATACGTTGTTAACGTCTCAAAGGATAAATAAATATTATTATTATTATTATCAATTATTCTTCTATGTGGGGTTATTTTGATTTTCTTAAAAATCATGTATTTCTTTACACACAAGATGTATGTTCCAGTTTAAAAAGAAATTAGGGTAAATCAAGAGTTTTATCAAACATATATACCCTCACTATATCAATGAATTACATTACAGTTTTTTTCCAGTCCTAGGGCAACAACTCTCCAACAACTAGTACTCAAACACAAGCTGTGGAACTCCACGAAAGACGAAGTTGCGTGAGAAACTAAGAGCTATGACAAGGAAAAAATGCATGAAGACATACAGTCATGAGAGAGATCCGACTCTAGAGTACTTCAATGAGATGTATGACAAGTTTCTGAGTGAACCTTTATCAGGAATTGTCAAAACACCAAATTGAAAAGAAAAACCAAATTGAAGAAATCAAAACCATCAGCAAGAAGGTATTCCACCGAATACAAAAAATTTGCATTAACACTTTATTTTTTGGGGCCTCGAGCATATCATTTCATGATTAAATTGTTCTGTCTTCCAACAAAATGTTTGGAGCAATTAACTCGAAAGCTCACATTTAAACCAGGTTTTCAAAATGAAGCAGTTTTCAAATCTCTGGAGATCAAATTACGAACCATGTTAAATCAGGACACGCATTGCATTATATGTATTGAAAAGTAATCTTTACTACCATACTGGTCGTGATGAGATTGTTGGGCTACATGATATTGGAAATGGCAGAAAAGAAATGTTACTTGCTCAAAATGCTTGTGTTATTATGATAAGAAGACTATATAATAATTGGAAGCAGCAAATAGCATATTTTTTTATGAATACACAGTTTTCTGCTGTAGAACTACATTGTGTGATTGATGAGTGTATATCAAAATTGTTTACAGCTGGTTTTTATGTGGATGCACTTGTAAGTGATATGGGATCAAATTATATTCAGTTATTTAATATTCTTGGTGTCACACCTAGTAATTGTGAGTTTCAAGTTGGTGACAGGAGTATTATAAATTTATTTGATACATGTCATTTGATCAAAGCCACAAGAAATAATTTGATGCAAAACGTTTTTTTGTTTTGATGAAAAGAAAACATCATGGTCCTTTATAGACATGATTTTTCAGCAAGTTATAAAACAAACCTATAGATGTGCACCTACACTCACATCTTCAAATATTAGTCCTAGAAATTTTGAAAAAATTAAAGTCAAACTTGCTCTCCAAGTCCTTAGTAACACAGTAGCTAGTGCAATGAATACTTATGTGAGTTTGGGGCTCTTCCTGCAGATGTCATGGCAACAATAGACGTAATTGAAAAATTTGATAAATTATTTGATTTATTGAATTCTTCTGACAATAATCACCCAAATAAATTCAAAAATGTTTTTGCTGGGTCTGATGGGATACATATTGTGTTCTCAGAAGGACATCTGCTCAGTTTGTAATTATTTTCCTTCCAAACCTGACGAAGAAGTCTTTAGGCCACTCGTTGGTCTTCGTCGAATGGCATTTATTAGTGATCTCTGGAATATTCTGTATTATCAAATGCATCATGCACAAAAATAAATGCTTATTCATAATATAGCTATTGTTAAGGTCACTAATTCCACTGCTAACCAATAAACACGTCCTATTTTCAAATATTATTGTATATATTATTTTGCACAAAAGTACCTACCCATGATGTAAATGTCGTCAGTTCTTTGATGAAAGAACTGCAGAAATTTTCTGCATATGCAATTAGCAATACAACTGAAAGAGTCGTCCTTCAATTTTGGAACCAGCACACTTCCAGTTTTGAGCTCATTAGCCACTCATCAGTGCAAGATAGTGGCCATCATCGACCTAAAGTCAATGATATTCCATAATTGAAAATCGGAATTCTTTCAGAGTAATTCATTCCTCTTCCTAAGTTGGAGCGAATAACAAAATGTCACTTTATCTAGTGGACGAGGTACTAACCAACTGTGAAGATACCTGCACTGACGCCTGTCTGATATAATCCAATGCCCTTCGTGGCATTAGCCAGGGGAGTAGTTATTTTCTGATTGGCGTCAGTTCATTCAACCTACTGTGTAGGTAAATTCGAGACTGGCTTGAACGTTTCAAGTTCATTTCTTTAGATTTGTTTACTGCCAGTCTTCAATCATAGTCCACTGACTAATAAGAAAATATATAAAATGATTAAAAATATTCCTATTTTTTATAAAATTTCACTATTGAACTTAATTGATGATATCTACTTATCTCTGTGATCAAATTTGTCAACATGCGAGTTTCTTTATTTCATTATAATGTACCACAAAAATAGCGAAAGCGTGTTTTTTCAGTGTACATTAAGAGCAAATCGTTGAAATCAACCAAACCTTTTTCTCCGTGTATATCGAGGTGGTATACACATCATATTCAAGGTTACGAATTTTGAGCCATCGAACATCAAAGCTTTCGCATCTGTATCTTGGGTGTCAAAGTTCCCGAGTTTCAAGTTATGTTCCAAAAGCTAGAAATAAGGTTTGGTGTTTCTAAAATCACTACCATTATGGTTCTGCTGAGAAACCTGTTAGAATGGAACACCGTTCCCTAAAAACTGGTAAACCAATAAACCAAACGTCAAAATACTAACCGATAATTTTACTGTGATGAAAGTCGAGTTTGGTTTCGTAATATTTCAACGGGCGATTCACAAAAGGTACCTCGGTCACTTTTGTTTTCAGAAAAACTAAAAAAAGCTTTCTGAAGCAAATAATTTTTGTTACTGTAAAAAGTAAAAAAATATGCTATATTTTACATACCTAGATGAGTAGAATCATATGATTTTCATAGCATTCCAAGATCACCATTTTCTAAAAAATATGAAGTGAAAATAAAGCTTTGCTATTTGCTGACGATTCAAGTTTTGTTTAAATGATTGAAAGTGAGGCCGATACATTGATTCTACAAAATGATATAGATTGCCTATCGAATTGGTGTACGCAAAATGATATGTGTGTGAACGCATCCAATTACCATATTCTTTACTTTCATCGAACACTTCACCCAATCACTTTCGAATATGATATAAATAATCTGACCTCACATTCTGGTTTTGAAATCAAAGATCTATGTGTGATCCTAGACTCCAAACTTAGCTATAAATCACACATTTCCGCTGTAATTCAGAAAGCTGAAGTGAAACCATCAGGCACCTATACAATATCTTTCATTTGGAAGATTCATTGCAAGTAACTTTCTATATATAGAAAGCAAAAATTAATTTCATTTAGTCGAGACGAACACCGATAGACCAGTTTTGGAGTACTTGCTCCTCATTAGTACCGTCTGAGATGACTCTTTGGGTACAAGATAGACATATATAAACTCAGTAGCTAAACCTAACGTAAACCAACTAAACAATTTGTAAAATTTGAGAAATAAGAGAAAAGATCGAAGAACATTGTGTTTCATTTTATTGAATTCAATGTGTTTTTGTTTCAATGGACCCATGTTTCCACATTTAAAAAATATAATAAATGAAAAACACGCACTTTCAAGGTTATTTTACAACAAAATATGCATATTGCATATATTCTCAGAGAACACTACTTATCTCATAATAAACGGTGAAATTAGAAGTTTATTTTAGAATTGAAGGGGTTATATTTTTAGGATTGATTAATTTTTGGGAAAGAAAGTTTTTGGCTTTCTACTACTCCATCTTGATACAAAAAACAAGGATGAGGAAATCTTCCAAGGAAAAGAAGGAAGTAATCAATTTTAAAATAAGTACCTCTATACATGGATGTGTTCACCATGCGAAGAAGTAACTTTCAGACACAAACTGAAAGAAAGTCCTGAAACAGCTACTTTCATATAAACATTGAATTACACGAAAGGAAAAATTCTTTCGAAACAAATACTTCTATATGAACACTGAATTATACAGAAGATACTTTTCTCTACTCAGTTTGTATTTCAAACATTCGTTGTGGAATAAAAATCAGATATCATTCACATGAGTTCTACTTTAAATGAATGGTAATAAATTGAACTTACATTGCTTGACTAGTAGAATAGTAGTACATTTTGAAAAAGATGCAAATTCAAGATGGCCGCAGCTACAAAATGGCGGATTACATATTTTTCACAACTACCACAATATGGGTATCAAATGACAGGGCTTGACTAGTAGAATACTTTGAAAAATATGCAAATTCAAGATGACCGCAGTTACAAAATCGCGGAGTACATATTACCTTGTAAATTGAGTGAGAAGAATTGAGTAACAAAATTAGAAACTAAAAACTTGAAAAAAAAAGTAAAAAAAAATTGAATGTTAAACGGTTTTATTGAAAAAAAAAAGATAATTTAGATAATGTATTGAAAACTGAATAAATAATGCGGAAGGCCTATGTAGCAGTCATTACACCAATCTCCTCAGCAATCTGCGGTATTGATCAGATAAAAAAATAATTAAATAATGGGACGTAGTATTTTCATGTTTACTCAGGATACACTACGCCCAACGATTTTATTATTTTTTATCTGATCAACACCGTAAATTGCCGAGGAGAGTGGTGTGATGACTGCTCCCTAGGACCTTCCGAATTATTTTTTAGTACATTATGAACATTCTTTTTTTTTTCTAAAAAACCTTACTTTATAAGTTCATCTAACTCGAAAATCTTAATAGCTAAAAAGTGGTTATATCTATAACTGTGAACTTAGTTGTGTGAATTATGAAAAAAAAAAAATTGTTTTGCTTTCTACGCTCTCGTTCACTTCAAAAACAAAAAAAAAGTACTTAATTTCTCACTCTTGTCAGGTAAACCAACAAAAATATTTACCGAAATAGATGAAGATTCCAAAAAAGCAATAAGAATTTTGATTCCAATACGATAACACCTTCTTATTGATAATTCTCCTAGTCGCCTTCAATGATTATTCGCAGTCCCGTCAGCTATGTAACGTAGGAGAATTAATCTACGTTTAATTAGATAAATGCTCACGATAAAAATATTAGGTACCATTCACCGCTACTTTGCTGTCAACAGTTGGCTTTGTTAAATTTTTTATCTCACAAACAACCTTTTTCGGCAATTCTAATATACAAAAATGTTCAACAATTTTCATTTTATATAATGAATATTTAAAACACTATGGTTCATGAAGAGTGGACTCGCCATCTTTTCCAATAGTAATTGTATCTATTGAGATATTTGCCTTCTATAGGTACTGATAAAATGGTATTTTTTTTTAATCAGTGCCAGTAATTTTGTTAAGAGCTTACTTTAATATTCTGTCGTTTATAATCTGGAATGGGAATTTTTTTTCTTTCAGTTGGGGGATATATATTAAAGTAGAACGAAATTGTTTAGCTGTTAATTTATCTGATGAGATAAACTCTGTTAGTGAAACGAGCATCGAGAATAGTGTTGCTGTCCAGGTGTGTGTGACAGCAATGCTTGTTGGATTTATAAAGGTAGAGTTTATTGCTTGTACTTGAATTACTTAAGGGTGACTTATTGTCTGTACCTATATTTTATCGAAGTTTTTAATATTGCTATAGTTTCATGTTAAAATAAATTTTTGAAAATAAAAAGAATTTATTTTTTCTTGTCAGTTTGATATTTAATCGATTATTATAATAACTGCACCATGCTATAAAATATGCTATAAAATATATATATATATATATATATATATATATATATATATATATATATATATGGGTCTAAACATAAAAACAAAGATTGCTGGAGACTAATAAGCTATGAGAAAGGAATAAATAAAACAACACACGGAAGTAACGAATTCAATGACTACTTCTGTAAGGTGGCAGAGGAACTCACTAAAAGTTTGCAGTAAACGGATAAGCTTACCGAACAGTTCCTGAACAATCTCCCTAGAATACAAAGCTCCTTCTTTTTCTCTCCGGTAACTGGGAATGAAATACTGGCTGGAATAAAAAGCATGAAAAACTTCCCCTGTTACGACGTTTATGGATTGAACAGTATAATATTGGAAAAAATTGCTGATGGTTTACTAGATCCCCTAACCAACCTTATCAATATGTGCTTCTTGACTGGAACTTTTCCCGATGTATTCAAATCAACCAAAGTTATTCCGATTCACAAAAGTGGCGACAAGGACAGGCCAGCAAATTACCGACCTATTTTGATAACCCCGATTATTGGGAAGTTAATGGAGAAACTTGTACTTGGAAAAATATAAAATTCTCTATAATAGACAGTTCGGTTTCAGAACTTGCAGATCCACGGTTCAAGCCGTGGAGGAGAGAGTTGAGAGCCTTGAAGCAGGTAAAGTAATTGCCATAACACTTTGCGACCTCAGCAAGGCTTTTGACTGTGTTTCTCATACAATACTCCTTCAGAAACTTGAATATTACGGAATACGCGGAACAGCTTACAAATTTTTCTCCTCCTACCTTACCAACAGATTCCAAAAAGTGCAATACCAGGATTGTCAGAGTTCCGAATCATCATACAAACCCCAAGGGTCTGTATTAGGTCCTCTCCTATTTAATTTATATATTAATGAACTACCGCAAAATTTGTCACCGTCATCATGCATGATGTTTGCAGATGATGTAACCATATACGAATCACATGTTGATAAGCAAATATTGTCAAATTCAATGGAATTGGCGGAGCTAAGAGCGGAAGAATGGTTTCTAACAAACAAATTGAAACAAAATCCTAATAAATGCCAAAGGATTTCCATTTCAACTGTCGTGAGAACTCAGCAAATAAAGTTAAACTTTGGATCACTCTTTGAAATGGAACTCTCATGTTGACCAACTGTGCTCTAAACTTTCTAATCAACTCTATCTCCTAAGACAACTGAAAAAAGTAACCAGTTTCGAAGCATTGAGAATATATTACTTAGCCCTGTTTCATTCACTCATTACTTATGGTATATGACTATGGGGAAATTAGTCTCTCTCCGAATACAGAAAAAGGCCATACAGATATTAGAGCCTGTGTGGGATATAAGGAATCTTGTAGAAACTACTTTACCGAATTCAAAATTATGTCACTATATTCAACGTAAATTTGAGCAAAAACAAATTCAAGAGAATAATTAAAGCATTTTCCAATAACAACAGATTCTATTCTCTCGATGAATTCAAGAACTGCCAACTGAATTATATAAATAATGAGTTGACGTGAGTGATCCTTCCGCTATGACTTCTATTCTCTTAACCTGCTGTGATATCTTTACTCCAAGGTCTAACTTTTCCCAACTTTTCTATGCAAATAGGGTTGGGAGTTACGGTTCAATCCGTAGGTAATATGTGCTGCAGCCAAGGTAAATATATTTTTTATCTTATACAATTCTTTATTCAACTATCTCTGCTCTAGTTGGAATGGTTTATGAAGGCCTTTCCCATCTTCTCAAATTTTCCGTTTTCTGCCACTTTTTCTTGAAAGGCTCCCTGCAAAGATTCTTTAAAGAACTGGAACACCGTATTTTGTAAAATACGTACGTTGTAAAATAACCTTGTGATGAACTGATATATTTGATGTGCCATTTTTCTAGTATGCATGATGAACTCCAGTTGAGATCTCAATCATTGAATGTAATTTGGATTATCTTGTTTCAGTACTCTCAACTCTTTTCCATGTGTCTACTTTCTCTAGTACCTACTTCTTATTTGTTCAACTTCCTCTTTTAAAAAACAAATCGCTTTTTCACAATATAGATTCTTTCGTCTATATTATTCACTTGCCCCCGTTATACGTTTCATGGTAATGTTGTGATAGCCAGGATATGCCGTCAGCCTCTACGTCCAGTGACGCACACAACAGCGAGAGGTATAACAGTGTTTTAACATTCTAATCAACTGTGATATTCATCAGTGAACTAGAATTAACCTAATACCGATGTATAACAGAGATCTTAGCTGTAGGTTGTAAATTACATTGAGATAGTTGGCCAACAGTTTTTGTTCTCCTTCCATATTTTAGCTTCACTCATTTCCGAATTGCTGAACACATCAAAGTTAAAAATGTATATTTTTGAAATAATTGAAGGCCCAATATTTTCCTGAACGACTCTTAAAGGCAATATCTTAATAATTCACCGACAATGATAAACGCCATGGTTATTTAGAATGTAAAATATCTACAAACTTTTCACTGCGAAGGGTCAGGAATAGGTACCCAGCTCCTCATTTCTGTATGTATTTCCTTTTTTCCAGGTATTGAAATTATTGTCAGAAAAAGATTTAATTCTACATTTCAACTCGGTAAGACTTCAATAACAAACTTAACTTTTTTGTTCTTCATGTGCAATATTACAGCACGGAATCTAGAGTTCTAAATGAGAAATTATTAATTGATTGTTATTCGAAAACATTGCACTCCTAATTTTTATCCCTTTTTCCCTCATAAAACAAAATCAGATTTGAACACATAAAAATACTGCAAACCAAACAATAAACTTCAGCCGAATACATCATTTGTAAATTCTCTAGAGTGCTCTCAGCAGTATATTTCCTTTTTTATAGAGATAGAGCTAAGAGTTGAAAACACATCCGAGTTAGATTGGGGTTTTTGAAAATTATTCAAAAAATATTTGAATTCATTAAAAAATATTTAATGACTGTCACTTTATAAAATAAACAGTAAAGCATTCAAGGAATGTTTTAAACCTATAATAAAAAAAATAAATACAAAAATAGGTACAATATCTACTCATAGCTTGAAAAATCAGATCATTGTGCGAAGAAAACAGTCTTTAATTAACTACAACATTGTATGGAACCATAATACAAAAAAATCAAATGAGATTTTTTGCTTTTCATATTCACAATAGAAATAAAGTCCCGAAAAATGACTAGCTCAAATTTTATTATTAAAAATAATACCGATCGGAGATGACAAATGATAGCAAGAGACTATTTTCTATTGAAAACATTTATAAACAGTAAAATACAGTTAAAAGAGTTATATGGCATCACATCACAAATATATTCAACTACAAGAATTGGTTGACATTATCAAAGAGGGCCTATAATGAGGTATCCAGATTTATGCATTGAAAAAAATAATTAGCAACATCAATTTGATTCTTTTTAATTCACATTCCTCAAAAGAGGAAATAATAAGCATGTTATTACGAGATGAGATATCTATGTAAATATTACATAATCTGACATATTATATGATATTCGATAATTTAAATTCTCCATCTAAAGGCAAACATTTTTTTAAACTTTGATTCATACACCAAACTTTTACTTTATCCTTAACTTTAGAAAAGTTTTCACCATATAAATCAATGAGAGTGTTTATACACCACACTTCTGCTTTTCCTTTGATTCCTTAGAGTAAAAGAATGCTCATTTTCAAGTGAATAAATCACTTGAAATAGCTAATGTTTTAGCGAAACATGTTGTGATATATATTTTTCAAATAAAGTTTGTGGAGATCAAATCGTCAGGTGTAGTTTTTGAAATTACTATGGATCTTCATCAAGTAACGGCCGAATCAATTAGAAAATTTTAAAACTGTTTCAGGTTTTTTCGGTGGCTGGCATCTTCAGAGGTTTGTCTTTCATCACTTCAAGGTTGGAGGAACGGTGTAGGGTAGGATAGGTGTAAAGTGAGTAGGTCTGTGGTCTCCACTGCAACTATCGAGGGTTTATCTTGGCTCACACTTATTCAAATTCAACCAAATGAATCCAGCTTGTTAACGAAGCCGATTACTTATTTATTGAGGGACCTTTCAGATCAGCTGGCAAGAGTGGTACTCGGAGAAACCCCGATTTGGTCTGTGGCAGAAAGTATGAGGTCCTGAATTTCCTAATGAATAAAAATCTACTTCAAGGATGACAGAACATAGTACAACAAAAGCCTCTGAAGATGATGAAGTAAAATTACTGAAGAAAAAAATTATATACAACTCCACACTGTGGGAGGATATGATGTTTAGAATTGAGAACAAGTATTCTTATGTTAGCAGGTTTATTTTTTTCATTGTTGACCTGCCAATAAGAAAAGCTGTTCTTAATTTATAACAAATAATCCTTCCACATAAGAGTAGACAGACACAATATTGCACTGTTTGTATTGTCCTCGTTATTATTTGTTTTGTTTATTGACCATTTTACAAGTACTTGTTTTTGTATCTTCCGAGTTTTGTTTTACCGTTCTTTAATCGGCTGTGGCTGATTAATAGTGTACTAAATAAATATATAAAGTTGTTAGCTAGAAATGCCGGGATTGAATTCTAACAAGCGATTGCTTAAAAACTCGAAACCATAAACAGGTTTCAATTAGCATGTATTTCTCTTCATTTTTTAAATGTATTTAATCTATAGCTGCTACCAACCTTATTATATTCTTTATATGATGAAAATGTAATATAGAGGTGAAGTACAAATTCAATTCATACGAATCTTGAAAACAAAAACCGGAATTCAAATATTTGATACTCGAAATGCAGCTTTCAATCAATGTGTTCCACTACCCCTGGAAATATGTTCAAATGAAAAGCACAGACAGTGTCAAGTTAACTTATATGCCAATTCTCATTTATTAAATATGCCACTCTATCGAACCTCAAAATAGTGTTGCCCCTACTAATTATCAAAAATACTACTATATTGTGAAATGAATTATGTACATAAATCTTATAGTATGCTCCCAACAGCTGATTCAATTTCATTCTCATTGAGACAATTACTTTGTAGTTCACAATAATCCTGCACTGCATTTACATTCACTGGTAGGGGACATTCGTAACTGATGGATTTAATAGCAGAGTCTAATTCCTCAGGTTTTCGTCTGAATATGTTGCTATTCAATGTTGAATCTGCAGAATTAGTATTTGATCCATTGTTGAACTTACTCTGAGAAGAAAGTGACTGAGATCCTTGAGAGCAATCATCCTCAGAAGAATTACTTTTACTGACTGCATTCTGCTCATCAGTACAGCTAGAATTCGACTCATCACCTGTAGAAACATAATCTTGTTTTTCATTTGCACTCTGTTTTTTCTCCACAATGTCAAATAACTCATGATCTGAAATTTCTGAAGATGCAGAATCATCACTATCTTCATCTGAAGATGAATCCTGTTCTTCTTTAATCTCGTTCTGCAAGCATTCAGTCTCCGATTCTTCGTTATCAGATTGAGAGGAACATTCCACTTGCTCTATCAAACTCTCATAGTTAATGGTGTCCTCAAAATCTTCCTGTTGAGGCTTTCCCTTGACATCATTGTATCCATTAGTAGGTTTGGTTGAATTATTTATTTGTTTCGCTGATTCTTTCACATCTTCCACTAATTTCCAGTCAAAGTTTTCATGTATTACCATATGTAAACGTAATTTAGAACTTGCATTGTGGTACCTGCCACAAATTCTACATATAAAATTTGATCCAAACCCTTGACCATGCAGTAAAGTAGGATGATTTTCACGTAAGTGTTTCTGCAAGTTCTCATAGTTTTCATTTGTTTTGAGACAAATACCACATACTGTAGCAGCTACTGCCTTATGGCAACGAATGTAATGCTGCCAAAGATGTTTTTTTGCAGGCCAAGTTTTGAAACAGATTTCACAATAGGAGGGGTCATTACTGTTCACATATACAGTTCGTTTGGAAGAGTTTGTTGGAGGATTGCATGGAGATAGATTACGTTCTGGATCTTCTTCTTTTGTGATAATTGTCAACGGTTTTTTTGTTTCACTAATTGGTTTATTTCCTTTGAAACTTGTTAGTTGTGCATCACTTCTTGAAAAACAGTCATCCTCAGTTGGATTTTTCCCCAGTAAGCGCTTTTCCAGCAATGAAATTTTCTTGTCTTGCGACAGCAATAACTTTGGTTCTTCAATATACTGTTCATTGTCAATATTTTCGTACTCACTATCACTTTCAACTTCTTCATCACTGTCGCTTTCTTCAACATTCTGTGTTTCATTGTCAGCAGGTATTTCATTATTAGCAGCTACTTCATTTATAGCAGAAGTAATATGAGCCATAATACTGTTTCTTATTGTGGTGGCAGTCACATTGGTGCTTTGGGACCCATGTGCCGTAACATCACAATGTGCTTGCAATTGAGCTTCATTATCAAACACCTCGAGGCAAGTCTTACATGCTTTGAATATTCTCCCATGAGATTTATTGAGGTGGTCATATGTTTTCCATTTTGATCCATAGTTCTTACCACATACGGGGCAAGAAGTGAGAGGCGTCAATTGGGCTTTATGAACCAATCTTACATGGTCTCGGAGAATATGCTGGGTTTCAAACAGTTTTAGGCAAATGCCACATGACAAACTCAAAATCTTACGGTGCAAACTAAGAATGTGCATTTTAAGTTTTATTTTGCTTGGTAAAGGATCTCCACAAAATTGACAAATGTAAGAATCTAAATGGTTTTGTATATGCTCCTGAAGATCATACTTACTTCTCAGGATGTTTTCACATATTTTACAAAACAAATCACAACCAGGATGCCTGAATCTAATATGAGATATAATTTCGCACTTACTCTGTACTTTTTCATTACAAATCTCACAGGTGTATTCTGAATGATAGTTGACTAAATGTTTAGTTAAACTTTGTCGATCTTTGAATATTCTAGAGCACGTTTTACAACGTGTAAGGAGATCTTTTTGCATCTTTGGTCTACAGTTCTTTTTGTGTTTCTTGAGTAATACTTTTTTATGAAAAGCTTTGGAACATTTTGGACATTTATAATCGCCCTCATTTACTGGAGGTGTATAATTTGTTATGATATTAGTATACAGATCATGGGATGAATCAATTTCTTTCGGAGCCAAGAGTGGTTCTTCATTTATTTGGAAAAGTTCTTGTTTGATAATCAGCTCATCCTCTGCATCTGACTGTTGACTATGGAAATTGTAATCCTGATCACTTATATTACTATTCTGTTCTTGAGCTACAATATGGTCAAGAGTCTGAATATCACATTCAGATAACTGGGGTAAGAAATCTTTTTCAACAGATTGAGCATCAGAACTTTTCTGTTTGGGTGTTTTTGTTAAATGAATTTTGTTGAAATGTTGGGATAGGTGATACTTGGAAGCAGATGTTTTATAACAAAGCTGGCATGTTATACTAGGATGTCCTTTATGGAGCCTATTCACATGTTTCCATAGATGTGAGTTGCGCCCATAAAACTTATTACATAAATCACAGTGAAATATGGAATGAATATTTCTTCTGTGAGTACTGAACTCTTTGAAGGTCTGAAAGTCACTAGCGCCACATTCATTACAACTGAAGCTTTTAGAAATGGATGTCAAACCAACGTTTTCCACATTTTCATTAGTGTCAATGTAATCTTCTGGATCAAACATCTTCAACAGTTTTTTGCAAGTTTCCAACAAAAAATCGTGGACTAAAACGTGATTCTCAAGCCACTTAAAATTATCGTCTCCATACTGGCACACTTGACAAATATATTTAGTAGTTATTTGGTGCTGCTGCGAACAAATTTGAAGATGGCTCTTCAAATTCATGTAGGAAGTGCATTGGGTCAAGCAGATGCCACAAAGGTAGGCAGCAAGCTGTACATGTTTGAGACGAAGGTGCATCATAAGATCTTGTTTACTGGTGAAGATTCCTGGACAATTAGGACAAACGAAGTTGGGATGAAGCATTGGAGGTTCTCGTTGACGATCAGAAGACTGGTCATCTGAAGAGAACATAAAATACCAATAACATTTTACAACATGAAGAAAAGTGCCTTAAAAAATTGAAATGAATAATTTCATTAAATAAATGGAATACAAATAAAATTTTTGAAACCAGTATTTTATAATTTGAATGTCAAGCTCAGGGAAAACTTGAATACTGCTATAAGAAATTACAGTCACAAACTTAGAAATACTACAAAAGTCTCACTTATTATCTCTGTTAACACCAATGTAAAAATCACCTCTTCATAATGATTAGTAAATTGAAAAGATATTGTTTGGTCAGGGTCACTGCTTCCCAGATCTTCAGATGGCAAATAAATGGCTATTTAAATTCAGAATATATAAGTCAATGGAAAAATATATGTGTTTTTCTTATGAACACTTAAAGTGACATGATATTCATATGTACATAAAATAATTCCATTTATTTATTAGCAGTTATCTAACCTATTTCTTTGTTTTCCATTTAGTTGATTTGAATTATTGAAGTTTAGGACTATGTACTCACCTATTGAATCACTTCTTTTCAAATCAGAAATTTTGACAAGATTGGGAATTTTTTTTCTACTTCTTTCTGGTAAGGATTCTCCAGATCCAGAAGAAACAACTTCAGCCATATCAATACCATGAGCTTCAAAAACATGTGAAGCTAAAGAAGCTGGACCTGAGAAATGAGTGTCACAAAGCAGACAACTTTGTGGTAGTGATGACAGAACCTTCTCATCCTGAAAATTATAATAACTTCAAGGTCTTCAAAATCATATTTGAAAATGTCTGTTACCTGATATGTTAGGGAACGATGAGTATCTGAATCATCATTCAATTGTTTAGATTGTTTTTGAGATGTATTGATTTTTTCATTTTCCAAAGTAAGGCTACTAGTTTCGCCAGAACCTTGTGTATCTAGTTTCATTGGTATTTTATTCTTCCTTCTATTTGATGTGTGCAGTTTGAAAATTTTTGGTTTTGAAGTTTTTATAAAGTCACTTTTTCGCTTCAGCCCTTTTCTTTGAGATATTTCACTAATCAAATTTTTTTCTGTATCATCAAAATACAGAGACTTTGTTGAAATAGAATTTGTATTTGTTACAGAGTCAACAAATTTCGAAATTTCTGTTAGAGATCGCAATTTTTCCCCCAAAATAACGTTTCCATTATTGATAACAGATTCCTCCAAACTCGAGTCTGTATCAATATCATAGTCAACTAAGCTTAGATTATTTTTGGATAAAATACCTTCATTATTAAGAAAACTTACAGTCTGAGGAAAATTCAAACGAAATTTGTCCAAGTCATAATTTTTACCAGCTAAAACATCCAGAAAGTCATCAGTCTGTATTCCCTTATTGATTTTTCGATCACTAAAATCCACATGGCAACCTTTATCTCTTTTTTGTTTTGACTTCAGGGATGATTCCTGAATATTATACTGATTTTCCAGTATTATTATGTTCTGCAAACAGTTTTTTACGAACAAATAAAAGTTGTCTACATTTTCAGTACATTCTCCACAAATTGTATCAGGAAGGAGACAGAATGGAGAAACCTGAAAAAATGTTTCAAAGTTCATAAACTATGGGGATGTCAATTTCATGTATGTGAAATGATTTTTATCAGAACCAGAATTACATATAAGAGATTTCAACTTTGTTTGGTATCAAATCAAGAAAAAACATTGTAGGAACATCTGACAGTTCGATTATAGTTCTTTGTCAGCACACTAAAATTATCAAATACTTGATAAAACACTGAATCTCAGTGGAGCAGAGATAAACTTTTGCAGAAAAATTTCCCCATCAAGTTATATGAGAGATCAAGATTATTCTTGAGACCAAAAAAAATACATAAATTTTTTTCAAGTGATCCTGAACAAAATGAAAAAAAATCTCATATAATTTTACACAAAATAAAGAAAAACGTCAGTGAAAACAAGTACATAACAATAATAACGATACCAAACAAAGTTGGTTCAAAGCAGAACCAGACTTCACAATATCTGCAATGCAAGAAAGTTGTGCTAAACAATTTACTTGTTTCAAGATGAATATTATTGTCATTAATACATTCACTCAGCTTCAATAAATGTTAAATATTTTTTCAGCTGCCCTGTTGATTTAATGACATGACAATAATATTTTGAAAATGTTTACTCATCTTCTGAAGGTAGTATTCATTGAATATAGAAAATAAAATAGACCTAAATACTTTGAAAATGTTCCTGCTATTATTATCGGATATATCGTTCTACTAATGATTTTTTAATTAACCCTTCAGTTAACCCGTAACTGCTACTACCGGGTCTGTACGACCTAGCGATATATTTGCATACCTCTCCCTTACCGACCAAAAAGCTCAGACAATTGATGATCCGTGACTTCTCGTCTACTCCAGTACTGTTTTGACTGTTATGCAGATCGCATCGATTCCTTCCATTTTTAACGAAGTACGTGCTAATTAGGGTCTGAAAGACCCGGCGATAGTAATAAGGGGAGTATTTCACTGTATGAGCATAACATATCTTCGATACGTTGGAAACTTATATCTCATAAACAACGGATTGGGTATAATTTTCAATTATTTCAGAATTCTTTTTTTTCTAGCAGTGAATATGGACAACCGAAAACTTTTAACTGAGAAAGAACTTGCTGATATACTAACAAGTGAATATTTTTGGGCCGATGAAGAAATTACAGGAGAAGATGAGGAAGGTCTTTCTAGCTCCCAATGTATAACAGCTGATGATGAAATGGATGCAACAAATATTATTCTTCTTGATGGGGACAAAAGCGAGGAAGGGGAATCTGATCAAGAACTGTTCAGTGATCATGATATAGAAAGTGAAAATGATGAGTGGGTACCCAAAAATGATGAAAACTCTAGAGCAGATACAGAGTATAGTGGTAGTGAAAACGAGGATACTAATGAACAAAATTTTGGTGTAGATGGAGTGGAAGAAAATATTTGTAGAAAAAGATTATTCTATGGAAGATTGAATAAGAAAACTACAAAACCATGTATGAAATGGTCACAACAAGCTCCAGTTAGACAACGAGAGCGAGCAGAGAATATTCACACCATTCTGCCTGGTCTAAAAGGTCCTGCACGAGAAAACCCCACATTACAAGCATGGAGATTGATTATTTCTGATGATATCTTGGCAGAGATTGTTACAAACACTAACAAAAATATTGATCTTATGAGAGTGAATTACAGTTCATTCAAAACTAAACGTAACTCAAGATATACATTCCATTCCCGTTTCATACAATCCACAAATAAAGTTGAAATAGTAGCATTCATTGGCCTATTACATTTGCAAGGTATTTTCAAATCTGGCCACGAGGATCTGAAATCTCTTTGGGCAACAGATAGAACAGGTAGACATTTTACCATGACGTTAGCTAGATTTCTATTCCTTTTAGCTGCCATTAGATTTGATGACTTCGAAACACGAGCTGAGCGTCGTGAAACAGATAAACTTGCTGCAATATCCAATATATTCAAAAAATTTGTTGAGAACTCAAATCCTAACTACACTCCTGGAATATTCCTAACATTGGATGAAATGTTGGCTCCATAGAGGGAGATAATCTTTTAGGATGTACATCCCAAACAAACCGGCAAAGTACGGCATTAAAATTCAGATTTTAGCTGATTTGAAAACACATTATATGTACAATGCTGAGGTGTATATCGGAAAAGAAATCACTAAAAAGTAGCAAACAATGCAAAGAAAAATCACTTCCTCACCCTACACAAGTTGTTATACGAATGACTGAATCATTCTACAATTCCAAACGAAATCTCACTGCAGATAATTGGTATACATCAATCGTGGCAGCTCGGGAGTTGAAAGAAAAAGGCCTGACATATTTAGGAACTATGAAGAAACATAAAAGAGAAATACCTGCCGCATTTTTACCATCCAGAGCTAGAGAAGTAGGTTCCTCCCTTTTTGGTTTCACATCTGATCTTACTCTTGTCAGCTACGTCCCAAAATAGAATAAAAGTGTCTCTCTGCTATCCTCTATGCACCATGACAATCAAATTGATGCTGCCACAAAAAAACATGATTTAATGCTGTTTTATAATAGTACCAAAGCCGGGGTAGATGCATTAGACGAAAAGTGTGCCAACTATACTACATCTCGTCATTCTAGAAGATGGCCCACTACAGTATTTTATTGTATTCTGAATATATACGGAGTGAACAGTCGCATCCTATACCAATTTGGAGGACATGGAAAAGAAATTTCTCTATATAATTATCTGATTGACCTTGGGTTAGCTCTTTGCTCTCAACACGTCCACACAAGAATTAATTGTAATTTTATTCCGTGATAAATTCGCGACAGAGCAGCAGATATTTTCAAAATCCATCCTACAATTCGGCAGACAGCTGAAGAAACCCAGGAAAATAGATAAAGGAAAATATGTGGCCTCTGCCCCCCCCCCCCAAAAAGACAGAAAAACTATCTATGTTTGTAGAACATGTGAAAAACCAATTTGTCTGAAATGTTGCTGTACCTTGTGTCCAGACGGTAAAAATTAATTTTCATTTCACTTGAGCTTGTCATAAATGTTGTGATTGTTATTTTCTTTCACTTGAATAAATGAAATTTGGTTTCTGAATATTTATTTCTATTTTTTAGATATGGGTCTACATGACCCAGTATTAGTACGAATGGTATAAAAGTGGGGTAGTAGCAGTTACGGGTTAAATCTGCATTCGATGCAGATTTTTTGTATATGAAAGTAACTCCCTGATTATTTAACTTTATAAGAAATCCACCTCAACATAGCACACTTCATTGGTTAAATATTACTGTTTTCGATATTTTTCTGGTTTAATTTCATTAATAGAAATTTCTGTTTTATCATAAAACAAATAATATCCTTTGTGTATTTCACTTTATTTTCAAGATATTCACAAATTTCAAATGTTCAAAAAATTTTAAATGAGTTTTTTATATTTATCAGATTTTCTTCTCGCAGAAATCATTTTACTGTTTCATCATCATTTGATTTTCAAATACACATTTCTCCTCAATAAAAATATCTTAATGGTCTTAATCTTTTTACTACATGTTAGGGCAGCTGAAGCAATAATTATTGATGAAAAACTGTATGTACAACAGAAAGTTAGCTAGAAACATTTGATAATTATGTGTTAGATATATTTCACAAAAAACTTTGACAGACTAATCACGAATTGAGAGAGTTGGCATATCTCCAACTTACAGGTTGTATAAATCTGTCAACATTTTGTGAAATGGATATAATATATACAGAGTGGGCCATCTCAGATTAATCATTTTTTATATTTTTTTCAACCTATAAAAAATGAAATGATGAATGAATGTGATTTAAATTCAAACTTTTAGAGTTCTGGTGGCTTCATTTGTTGAATATCACCTACTGAAAATAGTTGACAACCATCAGACCATGTCTTGAATATGGAATGAATATTCAAGTAAAGGTATTAATCAATAAGTACTACCAGGCACACTCTGTAGAAGTTATTTACATTTGATAGTATAAAATATTTTGTTCACTATGAACTCACCTTCACTACACAGGGTTCCCACCAAATTTCCATATTTTCCATGCAGATACATTTTTGTTTCCAAGGCAGTAGATAGGTGAAAAAACAAATAACAACTCAACAATGACATTAAAAATATCAGTCTAAAACTCTTAACATTCTATAAAAAAGATAATTGTTTATAGTGACAAATAAAATTTTTAGAATACACTTGCTATTCAAAGTTTCAACAAAATCTCCAATAAAAAATGTGTCCCAGGCATCTGACATTTGAAAAATTGACAATCAAATTGATGGGAACCCTGACTACAAAAAAAATCAATTCTGATACAGCGAAAAACAACTAGATTACTTTTGAATAAGATCACAGACTATCAATAAAGATTTTTTAGGCAACAGCAATAAATGTAAATTCAAACTATTTCAACAAATAAACCAAGCAACATGTTTTTTAATAAGCTATAATGAAAATCACGACTCAATGTTTTATAACACCTCTGTTCTTTCTTTTGAAAAAACAACAGCATTTTGTTTCATCAAATATCTCAATCTCCTGTGGCTGGGCAATAGGGGCACTACTATGTGCAGTAGCATCATCAACATTCAATTCATTATTTGTTGAACTCAGAACTTGAACTGAGTCATGACGCTCAGCAAGTGTCAAGTTTCCCAAGGGGTGATGCTTTATTTCATGCCCAGTACTTGTTCTATGAGTTTTTCCTAAAGCTCTTTTTGGTGAAACTACTTTGTCATGTGTTGTAGTTGTTAAAGAACCTACAGAGGTATTCATCGTTTTTCCAGACCAGTCAAAGTCACCATCATCAACAAATCCCTTTTTTGTCAAAAGTGTAGTAAAGAGGTTCCTAAGGTACTCATAATCTGGTGTTTCAAAGAAGTCCAATCTTCTAACATAGCGCATATACACTGCCATTTCTTCAGGATGTCCTTCACAAAGAGAATCAATAGTTGTGGCTCTTTTGGTATCTCCAATTTTTTGATATCTCTCCTTCAAAGTGTCAGCTTTCAATCCTTGCCAAGGCAAGGATCCCCTCAGGAAGTACATGAACATATGGCCCAAAGCCTCAAGATCATCCCTTCGAGACTGTTCCTTTCCAAGATGGGTGTTGATTGACATATATCTTGCCGTTCCTGTTAAAGATTTGTGTTCTCTATATGGTATGTGTTTATTTGTTTCAAGTTCAATATATTCTTTGGCTAGGCCAAAATCAATGATATGAATGATTTTTTCCCTCTTTGTGCTACAGCGGCCAATCAAGAAGTTTTCAGGTTTGACATCTCTATAAATTAAATGTCTAGAATGCACATATTCAATACGGCAAAGTAACTGTATAGCAATCATAAGTACAGTTTTCAATGAAAACTTGCGCTCACATATATCAAACAAATCTTCAAGACTTGGACCTAATAGCTCCATAACTAATGCATTGTATTTACTGCAGGGTCCAAAGTAATATACATTTGGTATACCTTCATATGAACCAAGTAATTTATAAAACCTATATTCCAAGTGGAGTTGTGGAGCCTTAGATTTCATAGGCTCCATCTTGATAGCTACATGTTCATTATTGTACAAATTTTTTCCTAAGCGAAGCTCTCCAAAGTTACCACAACCAATCTTTTTGCCAACGCGGAAATTGGGACCCACCATAAGAACTCCAGTGCTGGTATTTGTTAGTTGTCGAATATTGTGAGCTTCATTTGCACCAAGGCGCTTAGTATTCTTCTGCTTTTGATCCATTGTAGAGTTATTCTTTTCTTTGCTACAAATATATATTAATCCTACTAAAACAATGTGCAGAATTGTACTGCAGGGTTTCTTGGAGAGATCAAAGCAGTTAATTGAACGGAAAACAGTATATACTCACAATTATTGGCAAACATGTTTCTATCTTGCTCCTGAGTCCCTCCGTTTTGAAAATATGTAAAAAATTTTGTCCCAACTTTCCGCAGATACGGCACAATTTTGTTTCCATTTTTAGGCATTCTTCACTACATTTTAATTCATGAAACTAGTTGAACAATATACTTGGAAACAAAACAACACCTGTTTTCTATCAAAAATTATTCTCAATAATTCTGTCTGCATTTTCAACATCGGGGATAGAACAAGTTAAAGAAATTCGATAATTCGCCATTCACATATTTTGTAAATTAGAATTTCTGTGAATATATTTGAAATTTCAGCTCAATTTGCTAAACAAAATCTCACAAACACATCGACGCCATTTTAAATGAATTCGCACAACCGCAACCATCAACTTCAATTTGCAAATAATTTACACAGGTGTCACTTATCCCTTATCGAATAATTGTACACGTCAAAAGGAGAGCTGATTCTTTGTATCACACAATACACCCTAGAATCTGTGTATGTTCGATAAAAACTAGCTTTTGAACAATTCTTCCATATTTATACAAAACCCCCGAAATGAATGGGCGTTCACATCTACTTAAAAATTTTCAAAAGATATGTGGAGCTGATGTATTTTTGAGTTCTAAGATATCGATTTATACTTTTTAAGATTACAAATTAATGATATTTTTCGGAGACAAATGTAGAAAAACACATAAATTGTAATATATAGCAGAATTTTTTATAACAATGGCTACAAAAATCAATGAAAAAACTAGAGGCACGTATTTTAAATAATTAAGTTATTGATGAAATATAATGAATGAATCGTCACATTGCAAATTGTTTCATATCATAACAAATATGAAACAGTATTGAATGCATTTTTTGTATCATCCGAAATGGAGGTTCCCCAAAATGGAAAACTTTTGTCCAATACAATCGACCTTATGTGAAGATGCAGGAAATAGAATTTGAACCTATGTATATTTTTATGAAAAGAAATCTTTGGCACCGTACATAAGTAAACTTCTATACGGTGCCTATGGTGTCTTTCTCCTTCTACAGTCAAGATCAAAGCAAACAGATTCACTTTTGATACAATCAGTTATAGAAATGACTGTGGTTTTGTTCGACAAATAATGATTTGAGGTGTTTTTTGGCATTCAATCGTATTTGAGCGTGTATTCAAAAACGATTCGTAGTTACGTCATTAATAAGATTCGCCGGAATGGACAGATGTCAAATTCAATAATAAAAACAAACTTTTCAATTCTCTCTAGCACAAGTAATAATTGTCCAGCTTTATTTTATACATCCTTACAACGTATTTGATGAAAAGTTTTTAGTACTTTATAAACTATAACCATCAAAATAAAGCAGAAACTGACAACTGACGTTACGTAATGTCAAATTTCGTTTCAAAACCAACCTCGCGCTATTTTATAGTTTCGAATCATGATGAATATGTTTCAAATCATAGTTGATGTGACGTCATCGTTTCAATGCCAGAATAAATGTATTTGAATCACAGACGAACACGTTTTGAATACATGAGGCGTTTTCTGACGCTCATGTAGTTATGTACTCTGTGGTGATCATCTACAAGAGGAAGATTAAACAAAATAAAAACAACATACAAGGTTGTTTTTATTTATACCACAGACTACACTCTGTGTTTACACCAAAGATACATATTAGGTACCAATTGAAACCAAGAAAAGAATTTCGGGCAAAAACATAACAATCTGCACTGATAGCAGACAAGCACTATTAGCCTTGAACAGACACCGTGTTACTTCAGGGCTAGCACTAGAGTGCCACCAAGATTTAGCCAAAGCCTCGGTAGATAATAACATTATCCTCAGGTGGATTAAAGGGCACGAAAGGAGTAAAGGTAATCGCATTGCCGACTCCTTAGCCAAGGAAGCGGCTGGACTAAGAATTTTAGGACCAAGTGGCACCCACGGCCTGATGACTTCGACAATTGCGGAACTAGTCAAATGTTACACCCATGCTCAATCTTTAAAGAGATGGGATGAAATTAAAGGATGTAATCTTGCCAGGATCACCTTGGGCGACCCTGGGAAGCTGGCGCCGAAGAAATATCTGGCGATGACCAGGAAAAATCTACGCCTTACAGTAGGATTTCTGACTGGCCACTGTCAGCTAAGGAAACACCTACATAATACGGGGCTAGTGGACACACCTCTATGCAGGATGTGTGAACAGGAAGATGAGACTGTCAGGCATGTCCTGTGTGAGTGCCCGGAGTTATCGTCAATAAGAGAGTGTGTGTTCGGCGAGTCTTGGCCTACACCTGCCGATATAAAGGAGATGTCTCCCAGCGACCTGTCCACCTTCCTGGAAAGGACAGGATGGACGACGACCTAGGAGGACAACTCCTTGGGAGGATGTACAATGGGTCACATGTGGCCTAAGTGCGTGGGCTTACACTCACCCTCCCTACTCTACAGATACAGATTAGGTACCAATTGATTTTACAATGTTACCTTATCAGGTATTTCTGATAACTGAAAATACTTATGTCAACAAGCTATATAGTTTACTAAATTGGTAATACTTTCCATATCGTAACTACCTGAAATATTGAAACATTCACAATATAACATTAGTATGAGCTAGCCGCGCATTGTGGTTTCCGTCATATGATGATTTCCCCTTGGAAGTACAAAAGTAACTCAAAATTAATATTATCTCAACTGATTGTTTTTTTGAATAAAGATAAACAATATATTTACCTCACCAAATTTAGAAAAAAGTACCTAATCATTCTGTTTTCAGGTAATGAGATATACTTCACTCCAATTGTGATACTCGGTTCTCTCTGCTATTTCCAGAATCATCTGTTAACTTATCACAGACACATTGAATAAATCTTTTTTCATCATTACCTTTTTATAAATCGAAAACTTCAAAAACACCTTCTATATCAACTGTCAAAGGTCCTATTTCAATATTTGGATCTTCGTTCATGAGCCAGAATAACTTATAATTTGTTTGAGCGTTATCCAGGCTCTATAGTAATTTTTCAAAACTGAACAGTGGGACAGTCACCTTCTATATAATGAAGAACACTCAATTATCGAAATGTATGCCCTGATTAGAATAAATATAACTGAATTACAGTTTTTCTGAACTCTACCTAAATCAACTGTTGAATTTTGAGCTTCATTTGTTCAAACTTATATCGTCGTGGAACGTTCCGATATTTGTCTCTAAAAAAAATCAAGAATACAAATGTATAAATAATCCAGCATAACCCTCAAATGAGATATAAACGAATAACAAGGAAGATTACCGCTTCTTTTGATAATTTAATTCGAGAAACAGTAAAGAGAAATTCTAAAAAATATATATTGCAACAGAGGAATGAATAGTGAAGGCATTAAATTTCTTCGGAAGCGATTTTTGACTTAAAAGAACTTGTCATACCCATAGATATATACAATATATACTTTTTATAATCTCTATGGTTGTACCGCTGATAATGTAAAGATCACATATATGTGCCATTGAAATGCTCAATTTATTTCAACGGGAAATAAGCCATCCTTTTGATCTGTTCAACCGTTGCCACATTTGTCCTTTTTAAGTTACTGTTAATAGATGTCACTAATCACTAATGTATATTATCAATGCAAATTGATAAAAACAAACTTTTGACATTTCTTTAACCTTGCAAAAAAATTTTTACTTTCAGTAGACTGGTATTTTGTGTTGAAATTATCATTGTAAAACATGGCATTGAACAATTTCCTTGATTTTTTTCAGAAAGGAAAGGTAACAACTTTCATGATTCTATAAATGATTATTCAAGTCATTTTATTATATGATTTACGCAGTTATCATGTGTACTTGAATGTTTTGAATCCAATTTTAGACTTTCCGGCCAAAAAAGAAATTTACTCATGGTACAATCCGATACAGTTTATATAAACAAGCTCAAGCGAGTTTAAATTCTGGAATTAACCTAAGAGCTGCAGTCAAACTTCCGCAAGGCGAAGATCTTAATGATTGGATAGCTGTCCATGGTTTGTGTATATTTATTATATCCTGTAGTAATAATTATCATAAAATAATTTCAGTTGTCGACTTCTTCAATCGGATTAATCTAATTTATGGAACTATCTCTGAATATTGTACTGAACAGACTTGTCCTACAATGTCTGGAGGGCCAAGATTTGAATATTTATGGGCTGATGGGGATAAATTCAAAAAGCCTACTCCACTACCTGCAAGAGAGTATATAAGTCATCTCATGGACTGGATTGAGATGCAAATAAACAATCAGGATTTATTCCCTTGTACAAGTGAAAGACCTTTTCCTAAAAATTTCTCCAGCCACTGTAGTAAAATTCTGGCAAGATTGCACAGAGTATTTGTTCATGTCTACATTCATCATTTCCAAAATATTGTCACTATAGCAGCAGTAAGGTCATTCATTTTATATTAAAGTAATCTATTAATAGTGGATTTCTTTTTCAGGAGGCACACGTTAATACCTGTTACAAGCATTTTTACTACTTTGTAACAGAATTTGAACTGGTTAGCACTAAAGAACTGGAACCTTTAGCAGAAATGGCATCTAAAATTTGTAAGGATCCCGCTGTATAAACAAAATGCTTGAGGTTTACCCTATTTGAACAGTTATATAATGCTCAAATCTCAAATATTATAGAGAAACAAGGCTAAACTGTATCTGCAATAGTGTTTTTTTAAACTTTTTGGCCAGTATGATAACCATACAATAGATTATTTTCAAGGCAAAGAATTTATAGAATATTGAGAATATTGCAGTAGCAATTAACCAGTTTAAGTTCACTATCATCAACTAATCAAGTGATATCGGGCTCATGTCTCTTATTGGTCTGAAAATAATACATTGAATGGTAGCAAAATGAAGTTGATAGTTTCAAATCCAAATTGTTGAGTTATAAGTATTGTTTCAATGATATGAAAATAAGTTTAAAATTTTACAGCCTTTGCCTAATATATATATGTATGTATGTATGTATGTATGTATATATATATATATATATATATATATATATATATATATATATATATATATATATATATATATATATATATATATATGGACTATGGTGAACTATTCATATTTCTCTTGAGTTTGTAGATGACTGCAAACAAATTATTGATGAATTTATAGTGGTAACTTTAAGATACATAAACTTATGTAATTTTAAGCTTTGTGTAACAAAAAATATACCAAATATTAAGTTTAATTTGTATCACATTATGTATATATTTGTTTTAATTTTTATTTTGTCATTACTAATTATATGCATGACATTTGATGGTGCTTTTATATGAGTTTGATGTCTATCCTAACATTAACTATTGAAAAATATTCAAAACAGTACGATAATAATGGGAACCGGAATGTTTCTATTTATTTGTTGATTAACATATATCCATTAAGTCTTGAATCAAGAAAAGGTTACTTTCAACATTTTGTGTTATTGAATAACATTGAAATGAATTAACGTCACTACTAATTATTAAGAACCCAAACATATGTAACAATGCAAACAAACATTTTCAATGCAGAAGAAATATTCAGAAGGAATAGATGACCTAATGATATTGCTGAAAAAAACAAAAGAAATGAAAAGAGAAAAGAAACATGGACCAAGGAGCATTGTTGAAACACAGAACAACAAGAAATTAAAATGAAAAAAAGAACGGCAAGATCAAGAATTGAGGATGCAGCAAAAACTTTTCAGTAAAATCAATGAGGGGCAACAATTTGTCCATAAAGAAATAACTGACAAAATTAAACAGTTGCAAGTATATATTGAGAATGTTAACAAGAAATTGATCCAACAAGCGAAATATTTGAAATACTATTTGGAGCGCACCCACAGTACCAACCAAACAGCCCTTCTTGAGCAAAAAACTGTTCTAATGGGAAAAGTTGAACCAGCAGCAATATGACCATAAAAACTATACCATTTTTGATAGACGGTCATTGTGGGGCCTATGCCTCTACAATTTGAGGCAGCTGTCAGGGCCGTCCATTAGTGTTAGCACTGTGAAGCCAGGTATTTGAAATTTTCCATAACTGATTATTAAAGGATCATGAAAGCTTTATAAATGTGTTGTGAACAATAGTATTCAAGGCCAGTATATTAAAAGTAATTCAGGAGCCCATACAAGTTCATTACAATAACATAAAACACATATATACCGTTATAGGAGAATATTAGCAGATAAAATTGACAATCAGTTAAAAATCAAATACAAATATTACTATAACTCTAAAAATAGAATAAATTAAAAAAAATAACACTTTCATGGCAGGAATCCTTGACATTTTGTATACATGAGATTGCCAATTTTAAAATTAACATTTTTTGTATTTTTATAAATTTTCACATACAAAAAATATCTATATTTCTCTTCATTCTTCCACTTTGAGAAAACTTTTTATGATTCCTTACAAATAAAGTGAATATTTTACATTTTTAAGACATTCGTATATGTTATGCAGGGTAGTTTACCGTATCCTAACATCTCTGTAGGACAGATGTAACTTGCTCGCCTGTAAATGCCAAAAATTATTTTGATATGTAAGTAATGACCCCAACAGGTGATCACATAAAAAATAATCACTGAAACAGTGTAAGCCTTCATAGACCGCACCATGCTTTTAGTACTGAAGTGAAAAATAAGTTTCAGCTGAAAGTGGTGCACGTGAAAATCTTGGGTGAAGGATATTTCCTAATCAAACCTCGTACAACAAAAGTGGAGCAGGAAAGTTGAAAAACTTAAAATTTTCAGAAAAGTAATCTCTATATGCAAAGGTCATAAATTGCTAAAAGGTGGTCGTCAAAAAATTAGTCAACAAGGTTCGTCTATTTTGTCATGCCATAAAAATAAGTGGGTGCATAGGGTGGTAAACTCAAAATCAACTCCCTAGGGGTTAAAGTTGAATGTCAGTTATTCTTGTACGTTATCGAGTTTAAACTTTTATATAAGGCCGTGCCCAGGGGGGTCCAGACCCCCCGGGCACTCTACCGGTAACCACGTGCTCCCCGGAAACAGTATTCAAAGGCCTGCAGGCACCTCTTTGTGATTTAATAACAGCTGTCGACCATATTGAGAAGTAATATCGCACTTTCAAGATATTCGATTCAATATTGAAAAATAATTTTCAAATTCAGTACAAAAGCATCGCGCTAATTCAGATACTAATTAATAACCCCGAACAGTTTTACCGCATAACTGTTGCAATACCCCTATTAGAACTTGTAATGCACTGTTTGGAACCTTTGGTATAGTAATGAATATTACTGGAGTTTTTTCCCAACACCAAAACGCTATTTTAACACCTCGACAAGTGTTTCAATCACCAAGTGGTCATCTTCAAGAGAAAAACCAACAGTCTGTTCCGAGAAGGAAACGTCATTTCGAAGAGAGAACCTAGTGATGTACGAGAACCTGGTGGAACTAGACGAAGCACAAGGTGAATTTCAACTATGGAAATTGTGGCAGGGCAAAAGCCCTTCGGACTGCTACATCTAGAACGGCAACGAATAACGTACATTCGCGCGCTCATAAGCCATAAACCACAATTGGTTTATGGCTACCAGTGGCGGCTGGCGTTATTTTCTTAAAGGCATAATTCACAACACTACAGTTTTTTCAGTGGAAGGCTTTTCCCGTGCCAATGTAACGGTAATTGATTAAATATGAATTAGCAGGTCTTTTTTGAGACCCCCCCGAAACAAAAATCTGGGCACAGCCTTGTTTATAACTTATCCAAAATCTCCAATAAAAATAAACTCATTCTAAATCATTGGGCATTATTGAATTTATAAAGTTTTGTAGAGCATCAATTCATTTTTTTATCGACCTTTAGGTATTTTCGCCTTCCCGATCTGAAAATTGTAATGGAGAACTTCATAAAAGTGTACAAAGATCAATTTTTTCAGTTCACCTTGATAAGTTAATGCGTGAATTCAAAGTACTTCTTACAAAGAAAAATGTATTTATCAGTAACTTATATTTATTTTGCTTATCAGAAAAAGCTAAGAATTATTTATGCGCAGATACTTATTTTAACGTTTCGAAGGCTAAAATCTGCCTCTGTCTTCAGAACTGGATGAAATCCAAGTATATTAGCAGTTTTTTCTTCGCTGATTCTCCTCATTTCAGAGAATGAAGGAGTTTTAAAATGTGAAATATGTCAATGTTGTTAATGACGGCAGATGAGATGAGGCGGATTTTGGAATCCCAAACTTACAAAAAATGACCTACTTTCGTTCAATATGAGTTTAGTATCTTTCTGAATAATATTTGTTCATTTATGAAAATTTATTTTCCTCAAATATAGAAGAATAATGAAAAATAAACGTCATACATTTTCGTATTGGGGATTTCGGGTGGTAGTTATCATTAATTATGTGGTTTTGATGACCTTCGAAGGTAATTTAAAGCATCACGGCGTTTTCAGATTATCACTAACGATAACAAAAAGTTATAAAAATTCATGGTGCCGCATATAATAAAATATATATATATATATATATATATATATATATATATATATATATATATATATATATATATATATATATATATATATATATATATATATATATATATATAATATTTTCCGACAAATTTGTCCAAATAAAACATAGTTAAAAACACTATTTTCTTAATCAATAAGTGAAAAAACTAAATGAATTCACTAGATTTTTTCATCGAGTCTTCTTTTTCAACATTGCAATGTAATAAAGTCAGTCGACTCCCTGATACACTGCTGTCTTAGTTGAATTTTTCCTGCACTGACGAGAGGTACCTAACACATTGGTTACTATTTTGTGGTAGATAAAACTCCGAAACCGGTCTATGTGATCACTCAATTGATTTCAGCGAAGCAGTCCTGCTGTTGTGAAAACGAAAAGCATCTGCAAGAATTTCCTTTGTTAGAAAAAGTTTCCATAGTAGTATATTAACCGGCAGAGATTCTACTGGGTAAGAATGTTGAGAAAGGTAAATGTTTTGAATTTTCATTTCGAAATTTTTATTGTCTTTAGAGGAAGGTTTTTGTCACGATAACGTAGGTACCTACCAAATATTGCGAAAATTGAGTACTGCCGAAATTTTGACAAATTAGTGAAAAAAAGTGTACCTATCAGCCCAAAAGCATAAAATATTAAATACCTATGTATGACTGTACCTATGCCGTCAGTGTTAGACTACGTCTAGCATTGGAAGGAGCTCAAACATCATTTTTTTTATCGGAATATCCCCTATATAGAGACTAATATGAAGGAATCCTAGTTTCTTATCGAATGATATATGTTGTTCTTAAACCTAATGTTAAATGTTATCGAAATAAGGATTTTAATTATTGAATTTGCGATGCTTCCTTTGCCTATTTTGAATTGTCAAGTCAGTGGTCGATTTTTCCAGAATAAAGTGTGTGACAAATATTAAGTATTTATTAATCCATATGCTCAGAAGTACCCGAATCGAGAATATCCGAATAGGGCGGTTTTCGAAAGATTTTTGTGGACATTTCTTGATTCTGATTCCATTGATTATCTGACAACCAGAGAGGATACACGAAGTAACCGGAAACAAAGACAATGAATACATAGTTTTGGGGTCTGAGGCAGATAATTCACATATTACCTCAAGACAAATTCATCGACTTTAAAATCGAAATCAAAATTTTGAGATCAACCTCGAAAGTTGTAATTTCCTAGAAACAAGTATTAGAAATATTTGACACTTCTGCGCTTTTCTAGAACAAAAAAATTGGGATTATTTTTTGAAAACAATAAAGCATAATCTCGAAATTTCAACTTCAATCTTGAAATTTCAAGTTTAAGGTCAAAATTTCGAGATTGCTATGTTATAATGCCATGTTTTCAGTTATGTTCACTCATGTTAGGTACCTATCCAAAATGTAAACAGCATTGAATATTGAAATACCAATTCGGTATTTCAATATTCTGCGTCGCTTGAGTTGTACTCAGCTGCTCTGTGAATGAAATGCTGAAATTTATTCGATCTCTTTATTATTTTCTTATCAAGAGAGCCGTAGGTCGAGTGTCTTCGACAGATCACAACAGAGATATTCTATGAATCTTGGTTTCAGCGATTACACGATTTGTCCGTCCGCTATATGTGAAACGCGTTCTAGTCATTAGCTCGTAAGATATATCTATGGGTTCTGTGTTGGCTCCTATGCCACAAATGAATCCTTTGTGCCTCTGCAGTGACATGATCAAGTGATTAGATATTAGAACAGACATTTTTTAATATTTTATGAAAATGAGAATCTCCTATATGCAGCAACGTATATTTACACGCGACGCGATAGCATGCAACACATCAATGAACATTATAGTTTATCATTTTCATGATTCTTCATCATGATACAAAAAATGTGAAAATAATCTTCGAATGAAAGGAAGGAAGCAATCAATTTAAAAAAACTCTATACAAAGATTCGCACATTTTTTGTGTCACGATGGAGAAGTAAAAAATTAAGGAGGGATTCGACTCAAATATGACTCAAGTTCATTATTATTTTTAAAATAAAAAATATATACTTCCACTCTTCGTTGGTTTATGGATCTTTTTTCAACTCGTAAATGTTCGATATTCACTCCACTTCCTGTGCGTTCCACCAAGCGTTCACAACGCCTAAAATACTCATTCAGGAGTTCCACATGGCGACCGCGATCGTTGTGGTCGCGGCGAAAACGTCATTAATGACGTCATTACTTATGCTCACGCCTAGCTCACGACGACCCATCTCAAGAGGTGGGTCGATGTGAGCGTTTTGAGAAACCGAGCGCAATTTTTAAAACTAAAAGCAGCAAACATGGCGACAACAACAATATCGTTCTATTGTGCCGAACGAGATACTGTTGTGGATCTCAAACTTTCTCCTGCAGATGCTGAACGTGAGTTACATAAAAAAAGGGTTTATTTTTTTACTTGTGAATTATGGTATATAATACTAAAATGGTTAATTTAAATAAAATTAACCTATAAGAATCTGTTATGGCCATTTTCCAAAGAGCTATCATCAATTGATGATGAACACGTCAGACTAAATCTAATGAACATCTTGAAAGTCTAAAGAGATCAATAAAGAATTCCATGAGTAAAATTTTCAAAATCTATAGTGTATTATGTGATAAAAAATAATTTACCTGAAATTACTTTTAAATTCTTCATCTGAATAAGGAGTAATTACATTATCGTAATCAATAATACTTGGTCTAAGTTTTCGTTTTTCACGATTATATTTTTGTAAAATTGTATTCCATTCTTCATCTGAGCTGGACGAACTAGTACTTTGTGGAGCATTATTTCGACGCACCAACAAATTTCCAACTGCCGCCGTAAAAGGCATTTTTATTATATACGAAAATAAATTAGTTAAATACTCCTCTAAAATTAAAGTATATACATAATTTTTGTTTAATAAATCATGTTAACCAACAATTAATAGAACTCATTGATATCACTTACAAATTACCACTCATCAACTTTTTGTTTTGTTTTTTTAAACGCGCCATGTGTATTATTTAAATGAACGCTCAAAACGCTCCAAAATCCATTACACTTGAGTTAATGATTGTGACGCCCATAACCAAGTGGAACGGCAAAAACCGTGATCGTTGTGAGTGCTTAGTGGAACGCACTGTTCGACTCCACTTTCTTAATAAATATTTGAACGTTGAACGTAGCTGTGGAAGCTGGGGCCAAAAATAAATAATAATAAGAAGAAGATGAATCTCTAAGTTTTGCCTGTGGTTTGGCATATATCAATACCTGTGCTTTGGCTATTTTTGCATTGTTGGTTGTTATCATTTGAATTTGATACTTTGTTAAATGTTATTTTAAAGGTGTATATTTATATTTACTGAGTTTTTTTCATTAATAGTATCAATGGCTGAAAGTACTATCAAAAAGCCGATATGTCTAATTGTATTAGGCATGGCTGGTAGTGGAAAAACTTCTTTGGTATCGAGATTAGCCAAATCTCAGAAAACATCCAATGTAATTAACTTGGACCCTGCTTGCATAAATCTGCCTTTTTCTGCTAATATTGATATTAGAGACACAGTGAACTACAAAGAAGTAATGAAACATTATATGTTGGGCCCAAATGGTGCCATTGTGACATCGCTCAACCTATATGCAAATAAGTTCCCAGAAGTTGTTGACTGTCTCCTAAAATCTAAAAATGATTTGTGCATCGTCGATACCCCAGGACAGATCGAAGTGTTCACATGGTCAATATCAGGAACGATTATCACAGAATCTTTGGCATCATTCTTTCCAACAGTGATTTTATATGTTGTTGATACTGCTAGAAGTACTTCTCCTGTAACTTTTATGTCAAACATGCTTTATGCATGCTCCATTTTGTTTAAGGCAAGACTGCCATTTATTGTAGTGATGAATAAAGTTGACATTATTGATCATTCTTTTGCAAAAGATTGGATGACTGATTTTGAATCTTTTCAAGAAGCCTTGGAAGCTGATGAAAGTTACATAAGTAACCTGACAAGATCTATGGCTTTAGCACTAGATACATTTTATGAAAATTTGAATGTATGTGGAGTTAGTGCAGCTACTGGAAAAGGAATTGAAGATTTATTCAAACTTGTAGATAAAGCTGCTGAAGAATATGAGAGGTAGGTACCTTTGGGATGAATAAGTTTTTGAGGCTTACCTGTTAACTTTCCATTAAACTTATTGATGCTTATCACAAATCTGAAGTTGATACTATGCTCTGATCTACTTTCAGAGATACCCAAAAAATCAACTATTTTGAGAACTCATTTTAGGTAATAAGAACACGTAAAATATAACCGTTTTTTTTGCGATCGCATATTGCTGATCTTTATTCACCCATTTCAAATACATTCATAGAATAAACAACTTTTATTTCACTAAAATTACTCAATTTTTTAGGATCATGTTCTACGTGATATTGTCACCTGAGTTTTTGTTATTTATCAGAAAAAGTCAAAAAATACACTTTTCAAAGTAATACAAATTATGAAACAACAAAAAGTAATTGGTGCTCCAGGGCAACTTGATTGATGAAATTTTGAAAAAATTGAATGTTTTTTATGAAAAAAAAAAGTGGCAAATGTCTGCAGCATGCAATCGTGAAAAGAAGCTTCATTTTACAAGTTTTTATTAGTTCTTGAAATAGTGAATTTCTCACTTTTAAGTGGCCATATCCCTGCGACTGAAGCATCAAATTTTGACTTCAGATTCGTAATGCGGTGTCATAAAATAATTATGCCTATTTAAAAATATTTCAAAAAATAGTTTAAGCCGTTGTACAAATCTTGGAACATTCCAAGATTTGTACAATTTAAAGCCTTTTCTAATTTGCCTATAATTTCCTTTCATAACATTGCCTATTAATTTTCTTGTTCTTTTCAATAAATCTTTGAAATCCTGTGATATTAGTATTTGATTGTTTGGGAAGCTGACGCTCTATAGATTATTTTCGTTTAGTGGAGGTCCATTTCAACATTTCAGTTTCTGTTATGGTAGTTAAGACCTTTAGCGGAAATAAATTAACCACTAATACATTTTCACACCTTTATCTCAATCTATGTCATCATATATTTGATGGTTTGGGTTCTATTTTTTATTTTCAATGTTTTTTTTTTAATTTCATCATCCTGTAAATATCTTGTGTAGTTTTTTCTCTTCATATCAATTTACATTTAATATGTTTATAGCAAATGAACAATAAATTATTTGACCCAGCTGATGAACAAAATAATTAATGGCCTTGCATTTACGATTTTCAACATCACATATTTTTTCAGGGAATACCGGGTGGAATGGGAAAAAAGAAAAATTGAAGCAGAAGCCAAACAGTCTCTGAGAAAAAATGAAGTTGAGGAAATAAAAGCATCTTCCTCACTACATGAGGTTCCTGCAGGTAGAGAATTGTCTGAAATTTACTTGCGCCATTGTGCAGATGACAGTAGTTCAGATTCAGAAGGAGAAGAAGCTCCATTTGAAGGTAAGAATTTTTTCAAATTTAACAAGTCATTGTTTTACTATGGTTTGTCAACTACAACCTTATTAATGAAAAATGTATACAGATTACTTCTGTCAATCACATTTAAAATTCATTTGTTTTTACTCAAAGACAAAATAACCAATAAAAATATTTACTTTTTATTTTTAGCTGAAAATGATGAGGAAGCATTTGATGGGGAAACATTTAACAAAGCACTTGAACAACAAATAAAAAGAGCGAAAGAAGCAGAGATGAAAAGAAGAAAAAACACTTGACAGATGAGTGTTGTAGTCCATAGAGCCATAATTTGTATCATATTTAATGACTAGAAATTAAGAATAGTTTATATACTCATGACTTATGACAAGCAAGAAGTTTTATTTGAATATTGATACCCCATAAAAACCTATAGAAGTGTGAATTGAATTCAGTCTAAAATGATCATTGATAATTGAAGTTGGTTCAAATATACCTAAATTATTATTTTTTGATAATTTTTGCCATCTGGCCATCATCTGAAGTAAATTTATTACCAAATGGCTTAGCGATTGAGACCAGTTAGTGTTAAAGATTTCTTAAAAAGTTACAGATTGTTAATTCATCCTTATGTTTGTTTCTCTGAATACATCTGGGGTCAGATATGAAATTTTCAGCTAAACGAAAAGAGATACAAAAATTGATTGATTCAATCAGTTACATGAAAAGCCTATTTGTAAAAAACATATACAAAATAAGATGTTACCAGAACAAATGTACTGACAGAACTAAGCATTCTTACCAAATCAGATCCTTTCTATAATAAGTCTGATGCCAGCAATTTTTCAAGCAGTGATATAATGGAGAATAGATTATTTTGTGAGAGATCTCTGGGATATAAAGGGATAATGGATCAATCAGGATGTTGTATTTAATGATGAAAATTCAGAACTCGATTTCATATGGGTTTGTAGAAGAGAGCGCCATCGGTTGTCAAGCCTACTATTTTCGATATTGGAATTTTCTCGGAAGAAATAATATTTTTTAAATGAGAAAACAACTCATGTCCAGTAGTGTGTAGTGTGTCCTTTCAGTGGAATGAACTTCAAAAGATCTTCTTTAATTGTAAAATCACTAAAAACCATCCGGCCATCTGGGCAGTGTCAACGACATCTGTTGAAGTGAAAAATAAACAGTTATCTAAGTCAGTTCTTAACTGTAAAAAATATCATTGCTCATTACTTCTACAGTCTCATCACTGTATTAGCAGAAAGTTGCATAGATTTTATAGCTGAAACTATCTCGTCTTTATTTCTGAAGGTTTCTTTTTTTGTGCAATTATCTGGGACACACAGTACGATGCTTCAGTTGCAGCCTTATTTTTGTCGACTGTTCTTAAAAATATTGATTGTTGTCCAATTAACTGCTTTTTTAACTATTTCAAATTCTCCTTTCTGGCGGCAGAATGTAGTGGGAATGATTTTTCAAAATTAGATTGTACAGTTTTATGTCTCTCAATATTTCCCTTTTTAGCAACGGAGACCGAAGTATTACATAACAAACACACATTTTTATCTTCAACTTCTGTAAAAAAGTATTGTTCTTCCCATTCCGAATGAAAGTGGTATGTCTTTACCTTCTTACAACTGCTTGCCATAATATTATTTTTGTTGTTCTCTACTAACCCAACCGCTGGGCGTTGGTTACGCGTTCAGTATTAAACTAAGCGCAATGTCGCCGCGCCGTGCGTATTTATCCCGTTCAAAGCAATCCAGATCGTTGTCGAACAATAACGCGCTGGTCCGGCTGGTCGGTTCTAGCCGATTCTAGTTTGATGGCGTCAGCGGCAGATCGCTCACCGCAACGTTGCCGCTGTTTATGTTTAAAATTATGACAATTAGATTTTTTTGTGGAATTTTCGAAAGCTTCTCTGATTTTTGCAGTTTGTATTTTTTAAATCAAAATCGTTGTGAGAGCTACCAGAATTGGTAGCGATCGACAGGTTGGCGACCACTGGTCTACTTAGTGGAAGATAGTTGATTTTACTGAACATTTTCTATGAAAGTGATTATTTAATGTGTGATGTGATCTGGTTAGAATAAAATTTGCTTGTATAAAATACTTTTGTCGAAAATCGAGGAGGTGTTATATTTGTACCACCGTGACACACGCGTGTTTTCTGTTTAGAAAATGGATGACTTGCCGTTCAGATCACAAGGATGGACTATGGCGGAGTTTTTACAAGAATACGAAAATCTTCCATCCGATCAGGAGTCGGTTGTGGATGATTTTGATAATCTAAATTAGATGAATCTTAATATGCCGCAGAAGATAACGATAATTTTGAATTAGACATGCTGCCAAACGAAGAATTATCGAAATATGCAGATGACTGATGATTCTGAATGGAATATGCCATTGAACCAAGTTAGGACCAAAAATTTACATTTACGATATCAAGCTGACCCTAATTGGGGCCACAGCGTCAAAATAGCAGCCCCATCTGATTTTATCCATTATTCAGGAATAACTGCTATAATGCGAAACATTTCAAATCCCACCCCATACAATTTCTTCAAAGTACTTCTGGACGATGAAATTATAGAAAACTTAGTTTCAGACGAATTTGTATGCAACACAAAAATATTAGAGATTGGGAAAAAGATTTGAGCCTACAAATCTCACGGAAATCAAAGCTTTTCTGGGCAGAAATTTGCTAATGGGGATCAAGAGCCTTCCTAGTTACAAAGACTATTGGAGCTCAAGCCCTGATTTACATGATGCATATATAAGCAAACTTATGCCACTCAACCGCTTTGGTTGGCTGCTAAATCATTTACATATCAATGATAATGAATTATTGTCAGATAGACTAGATCCAAATTTTGACAAACTGTATAAGGTGCGTCCCTTTCTCACTAATCTCTCCAAAAATTTTGAGAAATGTTTAAAACCTGATGAATGTGTTGCGATTGATGAATCTATGATTAGATTCAAAGGTAGAAGTAGTCTCAAGCAATACATGCAAAAATAAACCATCAAACGTGGGTATAAAATTTGGGCACTAATAGATAAAAATGGCTATTTATACAGATATGAACTATATACAGGTAAAATGATTGCGAAAGTGGTAAAGAATTTGATGCGTGGTCTTGAAGGAAAAAACCATCATCTCTACTTCGATAATTACTTTAACTCCTATAAGTTGCTCTTAAAACTAAAAGATCAAGATATCCATGCATGTGGAACTGTAGATAGTACCCGAAAAAATATTCCCAGAATGCTGGACGATAAAAACTTGCTGACGTGTGTGTAGTTAACTCATATATTCTGTTAAAACTTCACCACATACAAATTATTTCACATAAAGACTTCCGCAGGCAAGTAATTGATGGCTTGATGTCTGCCAAATTGATCTCTTTAAAAACCAGATCAGATCATGATCAGATAGTTATTAAAAAACACAAACCAACAGTATCTGCCGAAGTGAGGCTGCAAAGTTCTGCTCATCAGCCGGTTCGTGGAACTAGAAGAAGATGTGCCAATTGTAGTACAGCAAAAGCACAAGCGCGTACCGAATGGATGTGCTCTGTATGTAGTGTACCTCTATGTTCATCTAAAACTAAAACTTGCTTTCAAGATTTTCATGCAAAGGTAGTATTCGGCGGAAACTTTATTTTATCGTATCTGATTAAAACCATTGTTACAGGCATAGTGGTACATATAGTGTACCACCCCCCAGGAGTTCCTGAGCTCGTTGGTGACCAAAACCTATATTTTTCCAGATTTATATTTATTCAATAAGTGTAATAAAAGTTGCAAGTATGTCAATAACCAATATTTATTTTTGCGTGACGCATGGGTAAAATACAGGGTAATTTTCTTGTGGCTGAAAGAGTTAAGGATTTTCCTATAGTGCTTGTGTTTTGTCCTTGAATACAAAATGTAATCATTGAATTCATAGTTTGTTTCAAAATATTTTGTTTCTAACGAAAAACCAAAAAAAGGACATGGACTCGGAAAGTGAACTAGCAATTTGTAATGTGGCTAAGAAACTAATATTTTTCAAAAGTTTGTCACCTAATGACAAAATGAGAGTTTGAAACTCAAATAGTTTTACGTCACACTAATTTGTATATTTGTAAACAGTTACTTAGTGCGGCTGTTTGAATCCTAGACTTGAGTACAAGTGATCCCGTGTTCGAAATTCGCCTAAGGCAATGTTTAGGTTTTTCAAACTTTCTGAAATTTAATAAATTACCAACAATTGGAAATACTTTTAAATGAATTTATCAGATTTCGTCTTTTTAGGAAATGCATTGGTTTTACTCTCATTGGGGATATCCTTCACAAATTATTCTTATTTTGAAATAGTTTTCATTGGTAGGTAGGTCTTTAGTGAGTGGGTCTATTAGGCCCTTCACTTCAATCCGCTAGAGTGTATTGTGGCTCACACATATTCAATATTGATCAACTGCAGGAGTGGAATTCTTCTAAACACTCGAACTTGATCCGCGGCAGGACATGCACATAGTATGTGCTCTGCTACTAGGTGCAAAATTTATCAATGAAAAATTATCATTAGTAGGTTGAAAGACCATGGTACATTTTCCTACATCTAGTGAGGCGCGCGGCGGTCAATCTATGACTACCTTCGTCAGGAAGTATATAGATTGGAATGTAGGTTTTCTGTGACGCATTTTCAGAGACACCCTCCCATGGCTGCAAGGTACTAACCGCAACTACAAGCCAGGAGATGGTCTTCTGGCTCTCTCAGGTAACCTGTAACTATCCAGGCCGGAATGTGAAATCTGGAACTGTACCTGTTGACCATCTTCTGAAGCGTTAGCTGACCTGCTAAGGAAGTGTTTCCTGACTCTTCTGTGTGTAGTGTTTGCATGGTGGTCGCCTACACCTTACTGGTGGTTGTATTAGTGTCTGGCACAATTATTGTTATAGGTACTTACCGAAACCGCCGAATGGTGACTTTCTGATGTGAGCTATGGTTTTGTTTTCTGTGCCTCATGTGCTTCTCCCTCTCGTGGAATCTAGGGATGTTCTCGTTCAGTGTGTCATCGAGATTTACACCGATGGGTTAGGAAGTGTTCGAATTCACTCAAAGATGTTCTCGGCGTAGTTTCTCAGGCGGATATACACGTACGGGGTATTAGTATCCAGGTCTCGGTAAATGTGTATGTATCTATAGGAGCGTTAACAGCCATTCGCAGGCAGACGTTCATAAAACTTTGGATCTGGAGTTTTTATATTTCTGCGCACTGGCCCCAGGCAGTGAAGGCATACAAAATGATGGAAAGTAGTATTGTCTTGATTAAAAGCAAGTTCACTAGGGGATCCATGTTACTTCTGCGTCTAATAAGGGGATATAAATTATGTGTATGAGTGATTATTGGTAAAAAAGTTTAATGTAATTTATTTTATCAGTATAATGGTGCCTCTTAATATCACCCTCTGGGAATAAGTTAGGAATCCTTAATTAAAAGCTATCCCAGCAAATGAATGTTTCGAAGGGGTGCAATGGAATTTACAGTTCGCTCACCTGACGTGATCCCATTACAAAAGGGTAATTAGAAGAGTATGGCAAACAAAACATCAGTAGCACTTGAGGATGTGAAAAACGGAAAACGAAACCTAACTTTTCAAATATTTTTATAGGTATATGTGTAACAAAGTTTACGTTATAGAGGTACCTATATTATTTTTTGTAAAATGTGGAATACTGAAACACATGTGAATCGTAGAAGAAGGGAACGTTTATCAGCTTTCAGTAACGATCGTGAAGTCAACAAGTACCACTTGAAAGAAAAATCTTTAAAATTAACTGCTTCGATGTTTTAAGAAATTTAATAAACAATCAACCTCGTTATTCAAAAGGGTTGAAAAGATGGTATCCACTGTAAACCCTATAAAAAATAATTGTCAAGAGGAACTAAAAGTATCTAATAAAGAAACCAAGTTCATTTTCTAAGATGTCAAGGTCACAAACATCGTTAATTTTAACGACAGGAATATATACTGAAATGTAACATTCGAGACATAAAATATTAAAATAGCTATTGCAGTAACATCTTAACATCTACATTAGAAATGGCGGGAACCTGTCGATGATTCTTGCTGACTTATCCTAAGTGTTAAGAATACAAGTTTTGGAAATGATTTTCGATTATTTTGATTAGTAGAATTTTCTGGGAGATGTTAAATTGCAAACCTCTAAGGAGTTTGTAGCTAAAAAGTTTGAAAAGACAAAAATAAATGAGTCAGTCGTGCGCGGTCTCATGACTGAGTCGGTTGGTTCCGGGGAAGGTTCCTGGGGAAATTCTTGAGTGAGTTGAAATACGAGATATTTCACTTCACTGTTTTGCGAAGCGACCTCGGTATTTGGGAGTTATTCACGTTTTATTTAGCTAGTTAATTTGAGGTAAAAAAAGGGTAGTCGCTTACGAAGTCAGAAGTAAGTCAGTTGAATTCCCTTTAGAGTATGAGGAAATTCGCGAGTTATTCAAATACGAGGTACTTTAAGACACTGTTTCGCGTAGTGATTTCGGATTGATAAATATTTGCGGTTTATTCGGGTTCAGCTGGCTTGAAGGAAAAAGTCAGTACCTTACGAAGTCTGAAGTAGGTCAGTTGAAATTGTGAGGAAATTCGTGAGTTATTGAAATACGAGGTATTTCGAGAGACTATTTCGCGAAATGATTTCGGGTTGATAAATATTCGCGGATCATTCGGGTTTAGGTGACCTGAGGTAAAAAGTCAGTAGCGTACGAACTCATAAGTAGGTCGGTTGGTCTTCCTACTGCGTTCTGGGGAAATTCGTTTTTTAAAATTTGTTTTCCCTTATGGAATTTAACACGGTTATATTGTTATTTTTATTTTTTATCAATTGTAAATCCAACTATTCCGCCTACGTCATTTATCAATAAAGTTGGATAGTGAAAACCCTGCTGATATTATTACATTTTCTGAAAACTTCAAAAGACCATGCATTTAAGCCGTTGCCGAGTCCATATAAGACATAATTGGTGACATTTGCAAGCCGTTCGCTCAGAAAGGAAATTAAAAAAATCACCAGTTGACCAAGCCAATTCTAAATCCGTGTGATCAGAACGGATTCCAAATTTTTTCTGAACTGGTGGCAGCAACTCTCGCGTACCAAATTGAATTGAAAAGTGACCCCTTCGGCTGAACGATCCCATATATACAAGGGAGGGTGCATTTTTTTTGCGGTAATATAAGATTATCATATATCACTATTATAAAATGATAGCCCTAAGACATAAAGGGATCGCTCTCAGATCGACGGTCCATTACTACAAATTGGTACCAATTTAAGATTAGGAAGCTTAAATGTAAAATCTTTGATGTCTTTGACAGATGTGAAGTGGCTTATCGAAAATAAAATTATGAAGTGTTTTATAGTTGTGACTTAATAATTATTATATTATTGATGAAACTGTGGAGTTGAATGGTTGCAACTGATTGTAGTTCTAGGGGTGGAGATTTACTGATTTATGTCACTGATAAATTTCATAGCGAAATAATTAAGAGTTCGGAGCACGGTTTCGAACACCTTTGGGTCGAAATTAAAATCATTTCAAAATGTTATGGTTTGAATATCATTTATAATCCACCGGATAAAAATGTTGACACTTTTCTGAATTATTTTGAAGATTGTCTAAGTCTAAATCATCCGACACGAAGGTAATTGATTTCTACTGATAATTTGCCGGTTTGATATGCATACTGGTGGTTATTCAGGGAGATGCATATAATGCCACCCTCTTGATGTGTCCGTCCAGTATCCTCTCAAGTCCTTTCAACAAGAAGGATGTACCCGTGGGTTGGGCTATCTATCGGACGCGTCCCCTGGTGGCGGATAGGGGAACGGTCAGGGAGATCTGTCCGGGAATCCGATATGTGGCTTTACGGACGGGATCGCCGGACTCCCGGTCAGTGGCAGAAATGAGAAGGGTGAGGGGAACTAAAACTCCCCAAAAGCATTTGCGAAACATGCCACCATGGACCAGCTGTTAGGGTTATAATAGTTTATATACAAAGATAATCCCCACTCCACCTGCAACAGCGGCAGGCGCCAAGATCCCCGCCTCAAATAAAGGCAAGGAACCGGCTGCCCCTGCAGGAAAACACCCTCACTTGAACACCTCCACTAGGGGAACCCCAAGAAGGTTGAAGAAGACGCGCAACGACAGTAATGTCGCAGCACCTTCCAAAACTTTCACGGAGGCCGCCGTGAGATACCTCAAGGTTGCCAAAGAGAGTGTGTGTTAGGCAAGTCTTGGCCTACACGTGCCGATATAAAGGATATGTTTCCTAGTGACCTGTCCACCTTAGAAAGAACAGGAACATCCCTAGGAGGCCAACTCCTCGGGATGATGTACAATCGGTCACATGTGGCCTAAGTGCTTTGGGTACCTATACATTCATCCTCCCTACTATATACATACATACATACAATAAGGATGTAATGCTTATTGGTCGTACCGATTAGGTACGACCTAATCGATATATACCACCCTTGCTTCCAACCAACTGGGTGGTATATAGTTCCACACCAGACTATCTCTATACAATTTTATGAGAATAGGTAAAATTATCTCCAGTCTGTTTTGAAGAAGAGCTGAAAATATACCATCTTCTCCAGGAGATTTGAAGGGCTGAAACGACTCGATAGCCCACTCAACTGCCGTTGCTGTGATAACCTTCTTGATGACCTCCCAATCGTTCTTTTTTGGGCGGGAGGCTGTTGTTATCAAGAGTCAGATTTTCAGGAAAGTGGTTTTCTATCAAAAGCTGTAACGTTTCTTTACTAGAGGTCGTGAATGTTCCATCGGGTCGTTTAAGCGACCCAATTTTAGCAGTCGGCTCTAGCGAGAATCTTGTGAAGTCTTGTGCTGTTAGGTCAGTTAGAAATACTCTCACAAAACTTCCTCCAAGACTCCCGTTTTGCCTTTCTGATTGCCTTGGTGTTTTTCGTTAGAGTAGTTTTATATAGCTCCCAGTTACCGGACTCTTTAGCTCGATTGAATAAACGTCGAACTTCTTTGTTTTGTTCCACCAAGAAGAGTTATGGTTATCTCTTTATTCCTCAGTGGACAGTTCTCGTGATAGTATGAGATCACTGCTTCGCGAAATTGCTCCGCTACTGTATCCATATCATCACAATTGTGGATAGTAATGAATCCGTCCTCAAAGTACGATTGGGGAGAGTTTTTATAACCACTCCAATCAGTAGATTTTGAGTCACGATATTCCACTAATGGTCTTAGACCTATTTCAATATTGAAAAGAATATATCTATGGTCTGAACAAGAAGGTTCAGTAGATACAATCCAATGGTGTATCTTGTTGCATTGATTACAGACAGCCCTTCCCTTAGTATATAATCAAAGAGTTACTCACCTCTTTGGTTTATATTCGTGCTGCCCCACGCTGTATGGTGTAAATTGGCGTCACATCTCATTACAATATGGAGTTTATTCCTTTTGCTGTAGTCGATAAGTCGTCTGACAACTAGAGGAGGTACGGTATCCGAATCTCCCAGAAAGTAGGCGGAGCAGGCGATAATATTCGTCCTAAACTTCTTGTCCGGTAGGGAAATTTGGATGGCTACCACATCTTGATTGCAGAAGCCTATTGGCAGAAAATAATTAATATCCCTCTTGTCATGACCAGACATGCTCTTGGTTTTACCCCAGGGCACGCTATTACCTCACCAGGAATATTGCTCAGTCCGGTTACTTGATCAGGAGTTGGAGAGTTGATAAGCTCTCGCTCCTGATCTGAAGTTACAGGGAGGTCAGTTGGAGTCATAAGCTCGACATCCATCTCCTGTGTAGACTCAGCGTCAATCACAGTAGAGCCCCACATTACCGTGACAAGGCGATGCTACGAGGAGAAGGCGCCCGGTATCTCGAAGTTTCCGTTAGAGACAGCTGATAGGCTCTCAGTGTCATTCATCCTCTCGGCACGTATACACACACCTTAGAATTAAGCTATCGTTGGGATGCCATTCAGTTATGGAATAACAGAACCACAAATGATTCTGTCATTCTCGTATCCAGCGGGGCTACGTGGAATCATGCATCCGATGGCCGGTTTGCTCAACTCCCACATCTTAAGCCAATTCACCCGCAAAAATAGCAGGCACAGTAAAAGGTCAACAAGGACAGCCAACCCGTCACTCATATATAGTACTTAATCCACCACGAAAAAGCTAGTGTGTTAGCGAAACATTTCGTGATATATTTCTTTAAATGAAGTTTGTGGACATCAAAGGTGTAGTTTATGAAACTACTATGGATCTTCATCAAGTAACAGCGGAATCAATCAGGAAAAAAAGTTGATGATATTGTCAGAGGTCCAAATAGAGGACATTGTACAGCTATGCTCGACTTCGGCAGTCTTAGACCCTATAAACCATGATTCATCAATATCAATTTTACATTACGTTGGTCTGTCAACTTCAGCTATTATACCTTGCTTGCCAACTATCTCAATGAAAGAAATTATAGAGTTACGTTTGATGGAACTTTTTCATCTCCTCTGTCCCTTTAGCGAGGAGTACTACAAGGCTCTATACTTGGATCGATCCTGTTTGCTCTTCTTTCCTTTAATCTCATTAATTATTTAAGTCACTGCAAGGTACACTTCTATGCAGATGACCCCCTTAAGATGTAAATTATCCTTGCAGGATAGTCAATAAAGACTTGAATAATTTTCATAGATATTACCTTGCTGCCAACTATATCAATGAAAGCAATCATAGAGTTACGTTTGATGGAACTTTTCATCACTTCTGTCCCTTTAGCGAGGAGTACTACAAGGCTCTATATTTGGATCGATCCTGTTTGCTCTTCTTTCCTTTAATATCATTAATTATTTAAATCACTGCAAGGTACACTTCTATGCAGATGACACCCACTGTAGATGTAAAATATCCTTGCAGGATAGTTAATAAATACTTGGATAATTTTTATAGCTATTACCTTGCTTGAACTATATCAATGGAAGAAATCATAAGAGTTACGGTTGACGAAACTTTTTCATCTCATTTATTAGTCTGGTTCACATGTACTCTCGATTTAACTCTTTTTGGTGACATTTTTCAGCCCTGTCCAAAAATTACGACCAAGGTGTCATTCGATTCGTATTTTTGCCTAGAAAGTTTAAGGAAAGGTCCGAAAACGCGCCGATAAAAATTACAAAAGTTATAAACAATTAAGTGAAAAAAAAATGGGGCTTTAGTTTTTCTTAATATCTTGGAAAATTTTCAAAAATTTTGGAAATTTGAAAAAAGATTTGAAAAGATCAATGAATTTGCGTAAATAAAAAGTCCCGACTCCCGAAACTGTATCTCGATTATTTATAATTTTTACAGAGCCCTGAAAATAGAGCCAAAAGCGGGTAGTCTGGCTTCCGCGCGCCTTTCGTCACTCTGACACAAAAAAAATATTTAAACATATTAAATGTAAATATTAAGGAATGAAAAAATTCATGTAATGTTGGGATACATCAATAAACAATAATCCGCAGTCAAAAAATTTTTATCCCAATTTTAAGTTCAATTATAAATTTGTTAATTAATAACTTTTTCTGAATTGAAAGTTAATATAAAAATCCCTATAATTATTAAACTAAATCCCTGGATTTTTTTCCTTTGGTGAAGTTATCCTTAATAGACAAAAAAATAGATCACCGTTGCCAAAATAAAAATTGGTATTTTCAATTTCTTTATTAACAATTGAAAATTATAATTTTGTAAAAAACACATTACAATTTTTTTATTGGGAAAGAAAGTTTTTGGCTTTCTACTACTCCATCTGATACAAAAAAAATGGATGAGAGAATCTTCCAAAGAAAGGAAGGATTAATCAATTTGAAAATAAGTAACTCTATAAATGGATGTGTAGATCATGCAAAGAAGTAACTTTCAGACACAAACTGAAAGAAAGTCCTCCTGAAACAGCTACTTTCATATAAGCATTGAATTACACGAAATAAAAAATTCTTTCGAAACAAATACTTCTATATGAACACTGAATTATACAGAAGATACTTTTCTCTATTCAGTTTGTATATCGAACATTCGTGGAGGAATAAGAATCAGATATCATTCACATTAGTTCTACTTTGAATGAATGGTAGAAAGCCAAAAACTTTCTTTCCCAAAAAATTAATCACTCCTAAAAATATAACCCTTTCAAATCAAATTTTTTTATTGTTTCAATGTCTCATAGCTGCAAACTAATTAATAATTTTTTTTACAGCTATTGTTAATAAATTTATTATAAACAAATACATTGTTTATAAGCAATTCGATTTTTTTTTGTATTATGTTAATTGAAAAAAATCATGATTTTTAAAAAAAAATGGTTTCCTAAAAATATTTCTTTGTTGCTAAAAAATGCGTTTGTTAATTAACAATCGTTTTTTGCAACTAAATATTAAAATTAAGGAACCGTTTTTTTTTAATCATTAATTCTATTGTTCTTTAAGGTTATGAAAAAACTTTTTTTTATTCTTTTTTTGTTTATTTAAAAAAAATGTTATAAACAATTTTTTTTTCAATACTTTGTTCTATAATAAAAGTAACTATGTGTTTTTTTTTAATTTATTCTATTTTTTATAAAACTTTTAATATTGTGATACCTTGATACTTGTCTTTTTCATTCGCTCCTTCGCTTTTATAATTATAATAACTTTTAAACTATTGCAGTTTTGACAAATATGCTTCAAGTCTTTTTTGTTTATTATGAATTTATTAACAATTTAAGCCTTTTACTATAGTTGTAGTCCTATTATTTATTTAATTATTGATCGTTATTTATTAAAAAAAGAAAAATTTCAAGTTTTCAGGGAATTTACTAAATCAAAAACATACTGAAAGTTATTTTTGAAATTTATTAAATCATGTTTAGTACAGTTAAAAGTTTTTTTATAATTTTTATTATTTTTTTTTTTTAATCTTTTAGATCGTTTTAGTGGCGGTGGCTCATCATCTGTGGTTTCTTCTGTATTTTCTTGTCGTGATGTTCCTTGAACCTCCTCCTCTAAGACTTCTTCAAGTATCTGTTCAGAGTATTCTTGAACTCCTACTGGAAAATCTTGACAATCATTAAGGTCATCTTCATTTCTATCGGAATTACTATCGATAGCATTTAATCGACCGATCATGATATCAGTATCATCATATTCGTCATCAAGTGATGGCCTTGTACTGTTAGAACATGTTTCACCTTTACAATTTTTGCATAAAGATGAGCAAGGAAGCCCAGCTTTTTTACATCCACATCGATTATTACACTCTTTTGGGCAGGCACAATTAACCAGCTTAAGTAAGTCGTCAGGAGCCAGTTTTTTTCGTTGTTTTTATCGGCACGAACATTGTTTCAGAAGTTTATGTTGAAAAGACTTAAAAAAATTTCTTTTTTTAATAAATAACGATCAATAATGTAATAAATAATAGGACTACAACTTTAGTAAAAGGCTTAAATTGTTAATAAATTCATAATGAACAAAAAAGATTCGAAGCATATTTATCATAACTGCAATAGTTTGAGAGTTATTATAATTATAAAAGCGAAGGAGCGAATGGAAAAGACAAGTATCAAGGTATCACAATATTAAAAGTTTTATAAAAAATAGAATAAAAAAAAACACATAGTTACTTTCATTATAGAACAAAGTATTGAAAAAAAAATATAAAAAAATAATTTGTTCATAACAATTTTTTTTAAATAAACAATTAAATAAAGAATAAAAAAAGATTTTTTTTTCAAAACCTTAGAGAACAATAGAATTTAAGATGTTTATAAAAAAAACGGTTCCTTAATTTTAATATTTAGTTGCAAAAAACGATTGTTAATTAACAAACGCATTTTTTAGCATCAAAGAAATTTTTATAGGAAACCATTTTTTTTCTAAAAATCATGATTTTTTTCAATTAACATAATGCAAAAAAAATTCGAATTGCTTATAAACAATGTATTTGTTTATAATAAATTTATTAACAATAGCTGTAAAAATTAAAAAAAAAATATTATTAATTAGTTTTTAGCCATGGGACATTGAAACAATAAAAAATAAAGAAAAAATTGTAATGTATTTTTTATAAAATTATAATTTTCAATTGTCAATAAAAAAAAATAGAAAATGACAATTTTTTTATTTTGGCAACGGTAATCTATTTTTTCGTCTATTAAGGATAATTTCACCAAAGGAAAAAAAATGCCAGGGTTTTAGTTTAATAATTATAGGGATTTTTATATTAACTTTCAATTCAGAAAAAGTTATTGATTAACAAATTTATAATTAACGTTAAAATTGGGATAAACATTTTTTGACTGCGGATTATTGTTTATTGATGTATCCCAATATTACTTGAATTTTTTCATTCCTTAATATTTACATTTAATATGTTTAAATAATTTTTTTGTGTTTTTATGTCAGAGTCACGAAAGGCGCGCGGAAGCCAGACTACCCGCTTTTGACTCTATTTTCAGGGCTGTGTAAAAATTATAAATAATCGAGATACAGTTTCGGGAGTCGGAACTTTTTTTACGCAAATTCATTGATATTTTCAAATCTTTCTTCAAATTTCCAAAATTTTGAAAATTTTCCGAGATATTAAGAAAAAACTAAAGCCCCATTTTTTTTCACTTAATTGTTTATAACTTTTGTAATTTTTATCGGCGCGTTTTCGGACCTTTCCTTAAACTTTCTAGGCAAAAATAAGAATGGAATGACACCTTGGTCGTAATTTTTGGACAGGGTTGAAAAATGTTACAAAAAAAAAGTACATGTGAACTAGACTATGTCCCTCTAGCGAGGAGTACTACAAGGCTCTATACTTGGATCGATCCTGTTTGCTCTTCTTTCCTCCAATCTCATTAATTATTTTAAACACTGCAAGGTACACTTCTATGCGTATGACACCCTCTGTAGTTGTAAATTATCCTTGCAGGATAGTTAATAAAGACTTTAATAATTTTTATAGGACTGCAACAGACCACTGTTTGCTCTTATTCTCTCAAAAATCAAATGTTTCATTACGATAGATATGACTAGATATGTTAAAATTCATAAAAATATCAATCAGTGCAAAAATATTGAGTTGGTGGAAGAAGCAAAAAATCTTGGAGCAATCCTCGACTACACTCTCAGATTCGAAAAGTACTTTGAGTAACTTGATCCGACGTGCATATTCTTCTTTAAAATAGATATATGGAGTTGGACAGTATCTTCCACTCAAATTAAAATTAATCTTATGCGATGCACTAGTCTTATTACATTTCAACTATGTTAATACTGAATACTACTGGAGTTTTATCCCAACACCAAACCGTCATTTTTAACACCTGTGTTAGGAATCATACGTTAAAAGGTAAGACTTCGTTAGTCCTTAGCTTGCACAAGTTTCGGTAGGAGGTACTCCAAACAACTAATTTGGCTAAATGATTGTGTTATTCCTCAGACTTCATCTGTTTTAATTCTTCTCCATTGAAGTGCTTTATTGCGATACTTGTTGAATTCCCAAGTAGGTATGCTTTTTGTTTGGTGTAGGTCTGAATTTTGTAAAAATGAAACTAGAAAAGTATTAAGATTGATTCTTGTTGATTGAAAATATATAATCTGGATAAATTACCACCAATATTGAAAAATATTAATGATTGTGTATTGTGCATATTTATCAGTGTGCATATTTAAAGTACCTAACACCACGACTTTGGATTTTCCGAGGTTTATACAGATACAAATCTTAAAAATTCCCAGTGGCTGTTGCTTTTGACATATTTCATGTAAAATTAGTTGTCAATAAGCATTAAAAATTAAAAATGTGCTGAAATTTCTGGTGAGTAGGTTCGGAGTAAAATTCATTGAAATGGTATAAATGTGAATAAAAGAAGGCACAGTTGTTCTTTTTTCCAATATGCTATCAAAAAATGTAAATGTTTTTTGACTCTCACTATCTATTTATATCTAATAAAAATCAATTACTGATTTCCAGGCCATGTTCTACCAATAGAAAAATGTTACGCAGCATATTCAGTTTAATTCAAAATATAATAGATTCCGATAAAGAATATAACAATAAAAAATCAGCTACAGTTATTTACTTGAAGTCAAATCCAGATAATACACTCAACATGGACTTGGAAATTGACGGAAAACAAAGAGAAAACTTGAAATCAATTGATGCTAACCGCGCACAGTCATCAGGATCATTTAAAATCACAACTGAACAAGGAGATACCGTAACTTGCAAGCACTTCACTGATCAAAAAATCGTACCGAAAAGTATTGACAGACATGATAAAATAGCCCAGGAATATGAGCAAGTGGCGAAAATTGGTGAAAGAGTAACTTTTTCGAATGAAGAACGAGAAGAAAAAAAAAGCAGAAAAGATGAGCCCGAGATATATGAAGAACGTCAAGGAGATGCAAACATGAGTGTTAGAGAATTATTGTCAAAATTGCCCAAAAACGAAATTGAGAATATTGGAAAAGGTATGTAATTTTTTGTTCACTTTTCTTAATTTTTTCGATGGACATTGAGTTGAATTCAACAACATGTTGCTAGATCCTACTGTGTAAAAACGTTGGTAGAAGTGAATATTCTGAATTGAATTTCGAAATATTTCTTTTTCTTTATTCACATGTATATCCCCTTGAAACAGTCGCCAGAGACTTATTTTGATTTCTGTTTGACTCTTGGTGCACGGGATGTTTCTACCCCACTTGAGGCTACATCACCGTAAGTAAAACTTTTCCTATCTCAGAAAAAAGTTTCATATATGCAGTTGAGCAACGATTAGAGCAATTTGATATATCATGTTCTGTATTTGATCACTCGATTGATTTCAGTGATGTCCTGGTGCTGGACAAACAAGCATCTGCAAGCATTTCCTCTTTGAGAAAACTTGCACAAATGTCCCTTGAATGAATTCAATGTGGTAGTGGCTGAAAAAGCAGTGTCTTACGACAGACATTTATCAAATCCTAGTGTTGAGGAACATTGGAGAATTTCATCAGTTAGGAATTAATATTACCGGAGTTTTTTCCAACACCAAATCGTTATTTTTTCACCTCGACACGTGTTTCGAGGCCTTTCTATTATATAATATATATAATTATAATTGTAAAATTAATTTAGGGTGGTACACTTGTATGGGTGGTATTACTGATTACCTACCTGTATGATGTACCTGATTAGTATAAGTAGCTTTAGTTTTGAGTAGTTATTAGTTTTATCTTCCTCTTGAAGATGATCACTTGGTGATCGAAACATGTGTCGAGGTGTAAAAATAACGATTTGGTGTTGGAAAAAACTCCGGTAATATTCATTACTACACCAAAGGTTCCCAACAGTATTTCACAAGTTCGGAATTACATTGTCTAATATTATATAATGTGATTTGAAATCTCTGAAAGGGGTAGCTGAAAATAACAAATATATTAAGAAAAACAACCCTAAAATGAAATTACAGTCAATCAAAATACAAGTAAAAAATAGAACAATTCACAATCGTTTTCGTCATCATCCGAAAACGATTGTGGATACTAACTCAACAAACCAAAAGGTTATCTGATCACATTAGATGAAAATGGTTTTCACACAGGCACTCGCGTTGGTTTTGGTATAGTCGAAGTGAACGATATTGTGCACATTTAAAGTTGGCGGCGCACTCTCGAAGGCCAAAAAAACCAATACATAGAAACGAACCGGCAGCGAACTTGTTTGTCCCCGTGGACTGTAGACTTGGCGGTTTGTACTGGATAATTTTTACTAACCGAGTTTCATGATTGGTTGAAGAGTCATGAAATTAAATTTGAAATCATGTTACGGTAACGAATAGAAATCGAGGAATGCGGGGATGGTTATCGCCGTCGTGTTCAGTTCAGAAACTGATCGCGATTTGAGTGTTGAAATTCGATAGTGGTGCAGTTATAATTAATTGAAATGTTTGTTATATGTTCAAAATGTGGCGTCCTTGGATAAGTACTGTAACAGGGATAATTTTGTATAGGTTGTGGGTAATAGTAATGGTTTCTCAGAATGACTCCAAAATACTAAAAATGTACTACTTTCAGTAATACATTCATTTTAAAGACCACAATTATCACTTACCTAACACCATGAAGAAAAATTCGCTTTGCAAGATTTAACAAATAAATTTTATCCCAAAGGGCTTTCAGCCTGGTGTACCGGCATCGAAATGCGCAGAGTAAAGTTTGGAATAAAAAACGAAAGGTCAAATAAAAAGGAAAACAACAAAAACCTTATTAGTCGCCAATGCTGAATTGCGACTAATTATTTCGCAGACGGTCAACTAGTACCATCTGGCGATAAATAGCACAACATGCACCCCGATCGTACTAGAGTGTTGATTAGGGAATAACACTCTGTACGATTCAATTAATATCAGGACAGTTGTATTTACGTAGATGACTAGCATGAAAAGTTCCGCGTTCTTGGGGAGTCTCTATTCTGTCCAGTAAAAAAGTTGCGTTGCTAATTTTTTTCTTTATTTTGTATGGACCCTCGAAAAGTAATAACATTTTCTTTGTTTCAGAATTTACTGTGGAAGAGGTTGTATTTGCCCTTAATAAAACCATATCCCCTACTTCGAAATTGCGATTACGCACTGTTGGTTGTTTTGCATTTCTGCGTGCAGCTTTTCCCAATAAAGTTTCTCAAACTAAGATCAGCTTCTGGTTGAATGACTGTATCTCCTTATCAGTGCGTAGTCCCTGGTGGTGATATGGCAACAAACGAATCCGTTGGTCATCAAAATGTAACTCATTTGGACTAAAACCCGTTGATTCATGAACCAGATTGTTCGTAAATTCGGCAAATCTTGGCAATTCGAAAGCCTATTTTGTGTGTTGTTCGTGACAGAACATCCTACACAATCGTCCTAGCTCTCGCATCACACGCTCTGACGGGTTTGCTTGTGGATGTCTCACGGACCTAAAATCACCTTGACTTCCAAAGCTTCTAAAGTTTTTCTCCACTTAACGGAAGTGAATTGTGCGCTGTGATCACTGAATATTTTCTTTGGTATAGCAATTTTTTTAAAATAATCATTAATTAGTCGGTTCAGGATCGCAGAGGTGGTAACTCTTTTTACAGAATAAAATGTAACCAGTTTCGTAAAAACATCACGAAGATAAAAGTCGCACCCCCACGACTTGGAGGAAGAGGACCGTATAGATCTACCGCAATCAGTTCGAGTAACCGGAAGAATTGACTGCAATTCCGGAACTGGCATTGGACAAATTTTTGTTTTCTGACAAAGCTCATATGATTTTATAACTACAAAATTTTTTCTACTAGATATATGCACCAAATCAAAATCGAACTCTTGAAGAGCTAACGCATATCGTGTTATTTTGGCTGATAATAACCGACACGTTTTCAAATAAGTAATAGTCATGTTGTCTGTATAGATAATGAATTTTCTACCTAACAAGAAATTTCTGAAACGATTTGTTGCCCATACAACGCTAAGAGCTTCTTATTTTTCGTTGATATGATAACGCGTTTCTCGTTGAAGCAGTAGTCTAGATGCCCATGCAACAACCTGACGCCTGCCATCCACCACTTGGGAAAGTTGAGCACCTAGGCACTTGTCAGACGCGTCAACTTGCAAACGAAAGCATATATTTTCCTGTGGATGATACAGTAGTGTCGAATCCTCCATCTTCTTTTTAATTCTTTCTAATGCATCTTCCTCTACTGCTGTCCATCTCCATTTAGTCTTTTTTCGTGTTAAAGCCACCAATGGCTCGGCTATTGATGAAAATTCTCACAAAATACGCGATCATAATTTGCCAGCCCCAAAATACTCTGAACTTGTTTTCTGTTAGCTGGTGGCTTGAAATCTTGAAGAGCTTGAACTCGATTCGGATCAGGTTTATACCCTACAGGACTCAATACGTATCCTAAAAATGGCATTTGTTCCCGAAAAAATAAACATTTTTTGAAGTTAAGTGTGAAACCCGCTTTAGCTAAACGTGTCAACAACATATCCAAATGCATCAAATGTTCTTCCACATTTTTCGACGTTATTAAAATACCATCCACAAAGATGGTTGAAAAATCATTGAATTCCGATCCAAACACTTTCGAGAGACAGCGAACAAAAACACTGACGCTCTAAATTAATCCGAAAGGCAAAAAACAAAAACAATAGGTCGTACCGTTGAATTTAAAACCCGTGTATTTACGCGACTCCGGTGCGAGAGGAATTTGATAATACCCACAAGTAAAATCTAGGGATGACATGAAGGAATTTTTTTTTATTGATCCAAAAATATCTTCGATTGGTTTGAGCGAGTCATGTTCATTCACAATTATCTTATTCAAGAATCTCGCGTCTAAGCATGATCTTACGGAATTGTACTTCTTTAAAGCGGCCATTAGTGGAGATATATAGGGAGTTGGCATTTTACATATTATTCCCCATTGCTCCAGAATGTCTAACTGTTTTTGTATAGCCGTCCGATGTGCTAAAGCAATCGGATATTGCTTCAAGCAAAATTCACGTTCCTCACGAAGACAAATTTCGTAACAATATTCGTTAGTTCTACCAGGGCGATTCGAAAATACATTTCTATGTTTATTCAGTAATTCTAAAAACATTCTGCTCTGTACTGGAGAAATTTTATTTTTCGGAAGAACGGATTCGAAATCAATATTTTCATCACTTTTTACTTCGTTTTTGATGATAACTAAATCGGGTATTATTAAAAACTCGAATGCAACTGGACGTTTCATAACAGAGAAACTTAACAAGACCTGTCGTTTAACGTGAAGTTGTTTAGCCTTAAACGCCCCCACTACTCTCACTGCTGAACATGAAAATGTGGGTATTTCGTTCCAAAATGGAGACATCTGCTACCAAATATCAATATTCATACATGAATATTATTAACCATGAAATGGTTAACAGAAGATCCCTCCTTATATCTCGTCGATTGCAATTTGAGTTTTACACCTAACTGAATAGTCTCAGACCAAAATTGCTCAATGAACGCACTCTTGAATAATTCGAAATTAGTAAAAGAATCTAATTATGCCTGACTCCACAAGAAAGCTTCGCCTTTGAATTGATTGGCCAAGATAAACTTCAAATTTTGAAAAGGAATATTTTCTGCGTGCACATAAAACTCTAATAGCTTCAAAACTTCCATAGGGTGAATAGACTTATTGTCGAACACTGGTAGCCTTTTGAACGATTCAGGAATTTGAACAGATTGAGGAAGTTTGCGGATCAATCCTATAATTTTGCTCTCTAAGTGCATACGGTGGTGGGCGCGTGAACATATTCCGTAAAATTATAGGATTTTGACATTCATGCGAGTGGTTAGTTTGCCTCGGATGGGGCCCGGAACCAAAAGGAGATAAGTGTCGTCTACCTTGGTGATGACTATAAGGTGTTACCATCAAATTTGAGCTCAATCTTTCCGTTGCTCTTACTTGATCTTCTTCTTGAACAGCTCCTATTGAATTCCTGCCGCCGTTGTGTATTGTCATTTACAATTTCCTTGGGTTCCCTTTTCGACTACTACTTTAACAGATTTTTGGACCGTCGTGACCCCTGTCTCGTTTCAAATTTGTACCTGTCCATAACATTAGCTAGGTTGTCATAAAAAAGTTTCACGTTCGTAACGTTGAAACTAGTTGCTCTGGAAAGACTTGTTGCTTGAGCGCAGCGGATTGAAAGTTTTGGATTGCGTTTCATAAATCCAGAAAACCAATCCTCTCCTGCCATGGCATTTTATCTCCATGTATCAGGCATGTTTAGCGAATATTTCACGGCCAACTGAAAAGCTAATTTCCGAATAATTTTTTCCTGGTTCACGTCAAATACTCGCCTCACACAATGATAACCCATAGTGACAGGAACAGCGGATTCTTGCTCAATTGCTTGCTTTTTCTTCCTAATAAATCTACTAAAAGAGACGTTATGTAGTTCATATTTAACTGCTGCAGACCTTATCGAAGAATCATTTTCAGTAACCTCTTTGTAAGCTTCTTCATATGCCAAAATGGATTTTAATCCTCTCTGTTTCTCAGTTTTTCTGGTCGTGGCATCCTAAAACAAAAGTTCACACCTTAACACACCCTTACACAACCTACAATATGAACCACATGAAAAATTCACGACGGGGACAATTGAAACATGTTTCAATCGTCCCCAATGTCATGTGTTTCAACTGTCCCTGCAGCACAGTTTTGAGTGAACACTCAAATATTTTCTTACTCTTGGATTAGAGTAATAATTTAAAGTATCCCGACTAAAGGGCATATACCAAACAAAGTAATAAATATAGTCGAAGCTGGAAACTTACGTTTTTATCTCTTGTAACACACTTTTTCAATCAATGCAAAAGTTTACTTCGATAGCGGAAAATCAAGTTATCGTGGACGTGCACATACACTCACAACTGCCGTCAGTGGCCGATAGATGGCTACGTGCTTCATCTAATGGCGCTTCGTTTGGTATAAGCGCGCGTGATTTAAACCGCGAAATCGGTCTACTATGGCGGTTGTTTCTATTATCCCCTGTTTCAATTGTCCCCGGTCTACCCTACTGAATAGGGGAAGGGGGGGCATGACGGGGACGCGAGGTATGACGGGGTCACGCACACATACAAGAAACTAGACTCTTGCGAATAGAAAGCAATAAGCCAATAGGAAGCCATACTCGATCAACCGTCAGTGCGACAGAAACAGTGAGTGGGAGTGCACGCGTTTTTTGTTGACAAACGAACATCACGTTGAGTGTCTTCTCGATCTAATTTTACGCAGTTAAAAACGTCTTTACTGTAAGGTAATTATGACTACCCAATTTATGACTTTTCTCGTATATGGTTGTTAGGGTTGTATACTTTGTTGTGGTATAGTTGGATAAATGTTCAGTTATTATTTTTCTTTTGAGAAATATTTTTTTACTAATTCAGCCTTTGGGGCAACACGGGGCATTGGGTATGGGGTAAGATGGGGTATAGGGGCAACATGGGGAAGTAGGTCTTGGGTGAGATACCTATGTTGATAAATAGGTACGTGACTAACGTGATTTTACTTTTCAGGTAAAACAATGGTACATACATACAAGAAAAAAACTAAAAGAGGAGAGTGGTCAAAAATTTCTATGAAAACAGCTATAGATAAAGTATTAAGTAAAGATATGGGCTACAGAAAAGCCGCTTCTGAATACGGAGTGCCTCAGACTACTTTAGAGCGATATGTTAAGAAAATGAAAGAAGGTGGTGAAGTTACGATTGGTGTACCTTTGGGCCCTAAACAACCTATATTTACAACAAAAGAAGAAGACGAAATGGTGGCATATCTAAAACATATGGAAGAACGTCTTTTTGGACTTACAACTCTCGATCTGAGACGTCTAGCATATCAACTGGCTGTGAGAAATAGTAAGGCGCACAATTTTAATACTGACAAGCAGATGGCAGGGGTTGATTGGCTCAAATGTTTCTTAAGGCGTCATCCAGATTTATCCATCCGAAAGCCGAAGCCACATCAGCAGCTAGAGCAATGGGATTTAATAAAGTGGCCGTTAGTAAATTCTACCAGTTGCTTGGAGAGATTTATGACAAGTATAAGTTAACTCCTGACAAAATATATAATTGTGATGAAACTGGTATCTCTGTTGTATCTAAAACCAAGAGCAAAATATTGGCCCTGAAAGGGCGAAAACAAGTAGGCTTGTTATCATCTGCAGAACGCGGCCAGACTATAACAGTAGAAATATGTTTTAACGCTGCTGGAACCTACATGCCTCCACTGATGATTTTCCCGAGACAACGAATGAAACCAGAATTATTAGATCACGCCCCACCAGGTACTGAAGGTGTTTGCAATGCTCGAGGCTGGATAACTACTGAAATATTTTTGACTTGGTTCAAAAAGTTCATCAGATTCTCTGGAGCTACTCGTACTAATCATGTGTTGCTGCTTCTGGATGGGCATGTAAGTCACACTCAAAATTTGGAAGTAATTGATCTGGCACGTAAAAATGGAGTTAAAATTCTTTGCTTTCCACCTCACTGCACACATAAAATGCAGCCAGTAGATGTTGCATTTATGAGGCCACTAAGTACATATTATGACCATGCTGTTTCGGCCTGGTTGAGATCACACCCAGGGCGTGTGGTAATTGTATTTCAGATAAGTGAAATATTTGGAAATGCATACATTCAGGCAGCTACAATGTCTACAGCAATTAACGCATTCAGAAAGGGTGGCATATGGCCGTATAATCAAAATAATTTTACGGATGCCGATTTCATATCTGCTGCAACTACTGATATACAAAATATTGAAAACTCGTCTAGTGTAGAGCAACAGAGAGTTTCAGAAGCCGAAGGGCCTCAGTATGAGGTAGTTCCATCTGTGCCTTCATTCACAGTAGCCACGACTGTATCTTCAACGGCCAAAACATCCCATCCTGGAGCAGTTACAACAAGACCTGAAGTTACAACAGAATCATGCACTCCAGTAAGAATAGATTTTATCACCGATCGTAACGAGCAAGTCACACCTGAGACGAGTAAAACACCTGCTCCCGAACCTGAACCTGGATGTTCTTTTGCTTCTAAATCTCCCATCCGTGCAGTGTGCCGCGATCTTACATCTAGCTTTGAAAATGTATCCCCTGGTGATATTTTGCCGATCCCTTCGGTCCAACGGACTGAAAAGAGGAAGCAATACCGGAGAGGAAAAACAGCCGTCATTACTTCAACTCCTTATAAAAATGAGCTGGAGAATTTAAAAAGAGTGAAGAAAGTATCCAATCCTAATGATCCCCGGCTCAAAAAAAAACGCTAAGAAGAAACAAAAGACTACAGTTGCAGCCGAAACGAAAAATAATGATGATGAAGATGCAATTTGTCTCTATTGTAAGGATGAAAATCATACTTTTGTGAAATCATCCGAAGGTTGGGTAGGCTGCCAGCTTTGTGGACGTTGGGCTCCCAATGCTTGTGCTGGTGCTTGTGTGGATGATGCCCCATTTTACCCCATGGTAAGGGGCAAGATGGTTTTTCGCAAGTTCCCATTGAATCATTTTTTTTTTAAATGCTATAAGTTCATCTCCCAAAGACTATGCCAACTTGTAGTTAGATAAATAAGACATTGTGTGATAAATAAATAAGAATAATAAACGTAATGATTATACTGTATTTTTGGTATTTTCCTTAGATACCCCATCATGCCCCCCCTTCCCCTAAACATAGAAATGTTTTTTCGAATCGCTCTGGTAGAACTAACGAATATTACGAAATTTGTCTTCGCGAGGAACGTGAATTTTGCTTGAAGCAATATCCGATTGCTTTAGCACATCGGACGGCTATACAAAAACAGTTAGACATTCTGGAGCAATGGGGAATAATATGTAAAATGCCAACTCCCTATATATCTCCACTAATGGCCGCTTTAAAGAAGTACAATTCCGTAAGATCATGCTTAGACGCGAGATTCTTGAATAAGATAATTGTGAATGAACATGACTCGCTCAAACCAATCGAAGATATTTTTGGATCAATAAAAAAAATTCCTTCATGTCATCCCTAGATTTTACTTGTGGGTATTATCAAATTCCTCTCGCACCGGAGTCGCGTAAATACACGGGTTTTAAATTCAACGGTACGACCTATTGTTTTTGTTTTTTGCCTTTCGGATTAATTTAGAGCGTCAGTGTTTTTGTTCGCTGTCTCTCGAAAGTGTTTGGATCGGAGTACAATGATTTTTTAACCATTTTTGTGGATGGTATTTTAATAACGTCGAAAAATGTGGAAGAACATTTGATGCATTTGGATATGTTGTTGACACGTTTAGCTAAAGCGGGTTTCACACTTAACTTCAAAAAATGTTTATTTTTTCGGAAACAAATGCCATTTTTAGGATACGTATTGAGTCCTGTAGGGTATAAACCTGATCCGAATCGAGTTCAAGCTTTTTGAGATTTCAAGCCACCAGCTAACAGAAAACAAGTTCAGAGTTTTTTGGGGCTGGCAAATTATGATCGCGTATTTTGTGAGAATTTTTCATCAATAGCCGAGCCATTGGTGGCTTTAACACGAAATAAGACTAAATGGAGATGGGCAGCAGTAGAGGAAGATGCATTTGAAAGAATTAAAAAGAAGATGGAGGATTCGACACTACTGTATCATCCACAGGAAAATATATGCTTTTGTTTGCAAGTTGACGCGTCTGACAAGGGCCTAGGTGCTCAACTTTTCCAAGTGGTGGATGGCAGGCGTCAGGTTGTTGCATGGGCATCTAGACTAGTGCTTCAACGAGAAACGCGTTATCATATCAACGAAAAAGAAGCTCTTAGTTGTTGTATGGGCAACAAATCGTTTAAGAAATTTCTTGTTAGGTAGAAAATTCATTATCTATACAGACAACATGACTATTACTTATTTGAAAACGTGTCGGTTATTATCAGCCAGAATAGCATTATATGCGTTAGCTCTTCAAGAGTTCGATTTTGATTTGGTGCATATATCTAGCAGTAAAAATTTTGTAGCAGATATTTTGTCAAGGCAAGCTGCTACCAGGCCACCTACTCCCGAAAATAAATTGTTTCATGTTTTACGAGTGTCTAAGTTTTCGACAAAATTTCAGAATATTTTGACAGAAATAAAGCGGTACCAAAACGAAGATCAAAAGCTTCGAGATATAAAAGAAAAATTACCCGGTGACGAAAATCTGAAAATGCGGTTTTGTATAAACGGTGGTATTGTTTATACGCGTTCCAGCAATGATGAGTTCTATTTACTTTGTGTTCCTGTGTTACTGAGGAAAATTTTTGCTCTTGAATACCACGAAGTTTTTGGACATTTCGGGGTCTATAAAACGTGGTGTGCGTTACGAAATGAGGTTTGGTGGCCAAATATCCATACGACTGTTAAGCAAGTTATAAAATCATGTGAGCTTTGTCAGAAAACAAAAACTTGTCCAATGCCAGTTCCGGAATTGCAGTCAATTCTTCCGGTTACTCGAATCGAACTGATTGCTGTAGATCTATACGGTCTTCTTCCTCCAAGTCGTGGGGGTGCGACTTTTATCTTCGTGATTTTAGATGTTTTCACGAAACCGGTTACATTTTATTCTGTAAAAAGAGCTACCACCTCCGTGATCCTGAACCGACTAATTAATGATTATTTTTAAAAAATTGCTATACCAAAGAAAATATTGAGTGATCACAGCACACAATTCACTTCAGTTAAGTGGAGAAAAACTTTAGAAGCTTTGGAAGTCAAGGTGATTTTTAGGTCCGTAGACATCCACAAGCAAACCCGTCAGAGCGCGTGATGCGAGAGCTAGGACGATTGTGTAGGAATTGCCAAGATTTGCCGAATTTATGAACAATCTGGTTCATGAATCAACGGGTTTTAGTCCAAATGAGTTACATTTTGATGACCAACGGATTCGTTTGTTGCCATATCACCACCAGGGACTACGCACTGATAAGGAGATACAGCCATTCAACCAGAAGCTGATCTTAGTTTGAGAAACTTTATTGGGAAAAGCTGCACGCAGAAATGCAAAACAACCAACAGTGCGTAATCGCAATTTCAAAGTAGGGGATATGGTTTTATTAAGGGCAAATACAACATCTTCCACAGTAAATTCTGAAACAAAGAAAATGTTATTACTTTTTGAGGGTCCATACAAAATAAAGAAAAAAATTAGCAACGCAACTTTTGTACTGGACAGAATAGAGACTCCCCAAGAACGCGGAACTTTTCATGCTGGTCATCTACGTAAATACAACCGTCCTGATAATAATTGAATCGTACAGAGTGTTATTCCCTAATCAACACTCTAGTACGATCGGGGTGCATGTTGTAGCATAGGAAAGAATCCTGTGCTATTTATCGCCAGATGGTACTAGTTGACCGTCTGCGCATTGCAGACGGTCAACTAGTACCATCTGAATATTGAGTTCATTCTTGTCAAATAGCAAGAACAATATTAAACAGTAGTTATGTTGATGAACCTTCATTAGTGTAGATGTACATTAATCACAGTAATATTAGGTTAACGAATTTTTATTAGTTGTTTCATTGATGTTATTTTTTAAACGAAACAGTACTTTGAAAGTTGTATTTAATGTTTCTAGATAAAGACCAGCTTAATGCACTGCTGGAGCAAATTCAGAAAATGAAAAAAGGAATGGAGCGTTTACAAGAGATAGCACAGCAATTCAAATGCTCTGATAAATTTAGACAGGATGTAGAATTTTTATTGAGAAATGTAGCACCAGCTCTGGAAAAATCTGAATCAAATCAAAATGATTTGACTACAAAAGGGCATTGAGGTCACGTGAAAATTGTTGTTTCATGAATGTATGTCAATAAAGGAGTGCTGTTATTTCAAAAGTGGTTTCATTCTTTATATCAACCTGAACAACTTAGTTCGTTTAGATGTTATTAATAAGGGAGAACAGGACTTTAGATGATTTCACCAGATATTTAAGAATTCAGAGTGTATAAATTTATTCATTGTCATAAGAAAAAGTATGAATTTTTTCGGTTGCCATTTAGTGAATTGTGTCACCATCACCGATATACAGCCCAATAGGCTGAAACAGCTGTATACCGGTGGCTCTTAAATTGAAATCAATATGGGATTGGCGTGAAGTTATCCACAGATTTCTGGCCACACATGCTGGCGTAGAAGAAAATAAAAATCTGTGGTTGGGATACGAAATTATTAGCACCCGTACTAATATCTGTGGCTGTAAATACCTATTCACTATAGGTTAAACGTGGAATTATTAAGACTATTTGGTGTTTAACTTTTTTATAAAATCTTGAGTAGATTGACGCGTTGATAATCGTTTTCTCATCAACAATACAAATTTAGGGAAAAATAAAATTGGAAATATTAGACTTACTTTCCAATACCCCATATAAAAATGATATCCGATGATGTGCGTCCATCAAAATCACACAACTTCCATAGTTTCTTGAGTAGATTAACTTGGTGATGATAGTTTTCTTGTCATCTAAACAGATTTTGAAAAAGAAATCGTTGAAACAATCAGACTCATTTTTTGAGATTCCTTGTATTCATGAAAATCACACAACTCTTATAGAATCTTGGGTAGATCGATAAAGTGAAAACTGTTTTCTTGTCACCCATACAGATTTCGATAAAAAAATTGTTGCAACAATCAGAATCATTTTTTGAGATTCTTTGTAGAATTGAAACCAGAAGATGTGCGTTCATGAAAATCACACAATTCTTATAGAATCTTGGGTATATCGATATAGTGAAAACCGTTTTCTTGTCTTGGAAATATGTAGCAATAAAAAAATATTATTTTCGAAGCGATAGAATTGTCCAAAATGGCCGTTTCAATGAATTGAAATTTCACAAAATTTTTCATGCGTTTTTCCGCCCTTTATTTTTCATGTTTTTTTGAAGCGATCAATGTCAATTCTGAATTATTTTCCGTCGCATGTCACAATGCAAATCATATGGGTTTTTGCAAGAATTGATGGGTTCAAAGAATGCCTTTTTTCGATGCTATTAAAGTGTCAAGAATGACCGTTTTAACGCATTATATTTTTGCGAAATTTTCAATGGGTTTTTCGTGACATAAATGAATGCTTCATCGCATTATATTTTTGTGATACGCGCATCGGAAGATCATAAATTACAAATGCAACCACTTCGTCATCTCCTGATAATGCCAACTTGTTAGAGATCAAATGATAGTACACTTCAAATAATCCACACTGTATATGGAGAGGATTGCACCTTGAAACGTTAGATACCGTTCTCTTTTTTCTCAATCGACACCCTATGTACACGTTTCTGTTATATTTACCTACATTTGTTCAACTCCTTATGATTATGCTAACTTGATTAATGAAGATGCGGCTCAGTGTCCTTCCCAGCCCTCAACGTTGCGCACGACATCAATGCTTTTCCTTCGTCATCTTCTGATGATGTCAACTTGCCTAGCAGAAGCGTATTTTTATGCGAGTTTTCGTGAAATAAATGAACGCTTTATCGTACACATTTATATAGTTTTTGGCTGAATTTTCTATTATTTTATTATTATTTTTTGTTATTTTCAGTATTAGTGACATAAAAAGGAAACAGCTCATATGCTCATCAACTTTTATATTACATGTAGATTCAACTTTTCTCTCGACAAGTTTCAATATGATTTCCATAATTAAAATGAGTACACATGCTAATATTACACAATCCATTGCAAATATAATATTTATTTCACTTTTCATATTCTCCTCAGCGTTGCTTATATTGAACATGTTCGTTTCTTTAATGTACACTGATTTTGTTCAATAACAATCTCAGTTTGAATACGTCTTAACGGATATGTTGTTACTGTGGTGTTACTCAAGGTGCAATTCAAAACATTGGCTCCTTGCTTCAGGAACCAACTTTTCATGGTTCCGCGATAGACAAAGGTTATCTAATTTTTTCGTAACCTCACTTTTATCCTCCAAAAAAATAAATGCCTCCTGCTGGTTGAATTGTCATGTTTTTTTCCAAATAATGTATTTTAGCCACTCCTTGTACACATTGACGATATGTTTTTCCTAAATGATGTATTTTGAGCCACACTGTACACATTTACGCCATGTTTTTTTTCTTTAATGATGTATTTTGAAATACCCTGTACACATTGACGCTATGGTTTTTTCTTTAACGTTGGCAACCATGTTTTTTTAAACGCTGCACGCCGTGTATAGCATTTGATTCGTGATTTTTCGACAGGTAGCCGCAATATTTTTTTCGTTTACATGAGCAGCCATGTATTTTCTCTAATGCTGCAGACCCTGTACACCTCCATGGCAGCCATGTTTTTTCTTTATCGCAGGCAGCCATGTTTTTTTCTTTAACGCTGCACACAGCCTATATAGTATTTGATTGTTATTCGACGTCTCCCCCCATTTCCACCTAACATTTGACAAATGACAAAGGCAGCCATGTTCTTTTTTTATGTTAGCAGCACACATTGTATACCTTCACGACAGCTTTTCTTCAACGCTATACACACACACTGTATACCGCGATGGTAGTTGTTTTTTTTTCTTTAACGCTGTTACCCATGTTTTTTTCTTTAACCTGCACACCCTGTCCCTGTATACCTCCATGACAGCTTTTCTTCAACGCTATACACACCCTGTATACCTCCATGACAGCCATATTTTCTCCTTTAACGCTGACAGCAGTGTTTTTTTTAACGCTGCACACACCCTGTATACCATTTGATTGATGTGTTTTGAAACAACACCCTGTATACCCAATTATTATTGTTCTCATATAATCCCAAGCGCGCTTGACTTGTTATACCTCAAACAGCGATAATGCCACCGCTAACACTTATTAGCCACTTCTGTTCCAGCACTCTACTTATTGTTTATCTACTAAATACTCTCCGCATTTTACCCATTGTTTCAATGAATATAAGGAGAGAGTCGCTATATGTAAGGAGAAACTAATATTAATAGTCTGGATCGATTATCGCAATGCATAAAACATTCTTCGCAATTCTCTTGCTGTTCGCATATTAGCTACACCAACATAGTGTACCTATGGGACTTACTATATCACAAACAAAAGCAATGAATACGTTTCCTAACATAAAGGGAAGTGAAACTTGAAATTTGATGAAATGTGTTTAGATTAACAAGATCTTGAGTACTGGAGTACTTACCTTAAAAACAGTTCGGAGGGAGGACATCCAAAACAGGAAGGAATAAATGGCAAACTCACTATTCCTATTCATCGTACTTCAATTTTCGAGCTGTCCTTCTCCTATTCAGTAGCTCATGTGCTAAATATCTTTCAACGTATCTTAATTTATCTCTATTCAAGTAAAACTTCACTGTGAGATTTTCACTGAACAGTTTGCAAAACCGCAACACCTGTTACACTATACAATTGCGCCCTCAGGTGTGTTCATACACAGTATGAAGACAAGTAACATAAATAATAATAATAATAGCTCGTAGATGGAAGCATCCTACACCATCTGGATGCCAGAGAGACGTATACCTACCTCGGGGTGGAACAACGCCACTCACAAAAGGTGACAGCAGTGAAAAACTCTCTCCACGGCAAGTATCAGCACAAACTTCGACAGATCTGGTCATCAGAACTGTCAGGGAAGAACAAAGTTGCTGCAACAAATATGCTTGCCATTCCAATCTTACTCTACTCGTTTGGAGTATCAACTCAACGTAAAGACCCGAAATCTCTAAAGGAGTTTGCATCCCAAATCCTCCGTTCGACGGTTGTACTTCCCCGACAACAGGGAGGCCGTGGACTTTTGAGTTTGGAGTGTCTACATGACAGAATGGTACTGGATATAGCCTTAAAGTCGTCAGGAGTTCGGATCCCCTTCTCTACATGGTCCGTGACCATAAGAGAGCAGGAATTGGAGCATTTCTCTTTAGGGCAGCTGCCCGAGCAGCTGATGAACTCGGTATAGTTTTCGACTCTGAACAAGGTTACCACAACTCTGTCACCGAGTTGGATCCCGTTCAGCAAAAAGCTCAGATAAAAGCCGCAGAGATCACCTTACTTCTGCGGAGACACAAGGATAAGCCAATGCATGGGGTCTTCTTCAATAACATTGGAGACCTTGGCTTATCAAAGCGCCTGACGTTCGCTTTTCTCAGGTCGAGTGGGCTGAAGTCGGAAACTGAGGGGTTCATCATGGCTTGCCACAATGGTGTCTTCAACACCTTATGTCATTATTCAACTGATCGGAAAAGAAAGTTTCGTTATAATTCTCATTCGAATATTGTATCTTGACAGCCTGGGTGCGATTGGAAAGATATAATACGAACCATTCAGGCTGAATACCTCTAATAACCGTTTTATATAGTTTGTCTAGGAGATTTCCGTGTTGTACGCAGTCAAAGGCACGGCTGAGGTCACAAAAAATCCCAGTAGGATTTTCGTCTGCTTCAACAGACTGTAGAAGATTCGAATAAAAAGAAATAAAGTGTTACTTGAATACGTTATGGAAGTATTGGCCGAATATCAGAAGTATTTACAATTATCTCTTTGATAAAGTGCGATTTTGAAGTGTTTATCTGCACCAATTATTGATCATATTGTATCAGAAGAAATCTGAGATTTCCTGATGACTCAGGAATAACTCGAGAGAAGATGTAAAAAATTATCGCGGAATTTCTATATTGGCTGCCATACCAAAGTTGCTTGAGAAACTCGTAGATAGGGCATTTGCGCTGGCACTGTGAATATCTTATCAGCAATCGTCAACACGGTTTCACTAAAGACAATTGAATAACAAATTTGTTAATTCATCAGCATAACTTAGTATCGGCCTTTGACTGATTGAATCACCACCTGTTAGACAAATTAGATCATTTTGGATTTTCAGATAATCTGACATGTTGGATGGAAAGTTATCTGTTTGATAGAACACAAATTGTACCCTTGAAGAATTTCACATAACGTTCCCTTAGGGTTGTATCCGGAGTACCTCAAAGATCACATTTTGGTCCATTATTATTCAATTTGTACGTTAATGACTTATATAACGTAATAAAATACTCTTCAGCGCAGACGATTCATGAACCCAATGATCACTCACCCCACTGAATAGTGAGTGGTCATTGGTAAATGCTTCTGGTGCGATCTCTGAATGTGTCACAGCTTCAAATAAAGGACTTGTTTGGCAAACTCTTTTCTGGAAAACAATGATAATAAATGCAGAAGACTCATGTTCGTTACGTCAGGGCACAACATTCGCAAATCCTCCAATGATGACTTCTTTCAGGTAAGTTATTACTGAGTCAGAGAGCATGTCCTGAGCAATGGGTCATTGGATTTGCCCTGTCAATCCTGAATCATTCAGACCGTTCCAATAATACCTTAAATTCCATAATTTCGAAAAATCAATTTTCTGCATCTTTCTTCCACCCTCGATTTGCAAAATCAAAAGAAATTATTATAGGAAACTATAGTGTACTTAAAGATCTTTTTATCGATACACACAAGCTATGGTAAAATTAAACTATGTACCTATTTTTCATCTTTGCAATTTCATCGCAATACCCCAAGGCAATTAGCGTTATACAATATTACAACGAAATATGTCAGTTAAGGCAAGTAGAGTTTTCAAGCCAAAAAAGAAATTTTTAATAACATTCCATAATACAAAACTTGATATTGTTTCTGAAATATAAATGGAAATTTGCTTTTGATATCTTCAATAGTGAAGACAAGTACCTACACTCACTGGTGCCAGCATGGGGACATCGAAAAACGTATGTTTGCAAAAAATATATGGAAATTTGTTTTTAATATCTTCAATAGTGATGACAAGTACATTCACTGGTGCCAGCAAGGGACATCAAAAAACGTAAGAGATACCAAGATGGTTAAAATAAGAAAAGTTTGAAATTTAGAAAACTCCCATTAGTTCCGGTCCCTTTCAAACGCGTAGGCTTTGCTTAGTTTCTATGAAAGGAAAAATAAATGAGTTGTTGAGTACTATCAGACTATGACTCTACTGTGTTTATGGAGTCAGTTACATATTAAAGATGTATTCAAATGACGAAAGGGCTAATATGCTATGTAAAATCAAATAAAAATCCTCTTTTGGCAAGAAACTTGTATGGTGAGCTGGAGGTACCCAAATTGTCGTATTTCCAACATTCAAATGTTTAGACAATTAAAAGACTGTGGTGAATTCGACATAAATGAAAATGTGTTGTTACTAGAGGCTGGAGGTTTAAGGAACCCAATTCATATTTTGGGTAAGCAAATATAACCTCAAAGAATAACAAAGTGTAAAAAAATTTGTTTTTCAATTAAGGATAGGTCAGTTACAAAAACATTTCTAATCAGGATTGTTCTTCTTGCAGAAATCCATGTTCACTTCATTTGATAGATCTTGTTTTCAATGATTCCTTGGAAATGGTTGTTTATTAAGAACATTATGCTGTTAATATTTTAAATGTATTGTTTTGATGCCGATGATTAAAATCTGGTTTAGTAGAGTTTACAGTTCGATCCCCAGACTTTTACTCCTTCACATTTTTTTGTCTGGGGATATATAAAAGATGATTTATTCAACACGAAGTAGAGATACCGACCATCTCAAACAAAAAATAAAAGATGCATGTAACATCATTACACCCATCATTCTACAAAATTGCCGCTGGAATTGTCTGGACTGATAACTTATGTGCATTTAACAACGAGATAGTCAATTGGAGCACTTAATGTAGTTTGTCATGCAGAATTCATTTTTCATATTGGTTTTATTTTTCCTCAAAAATTAATTATAAAATAAAATGCTTTTCTGTTTGATTTTTATCACTGATGATACTAGATATGTTAAATGAAAAGATAAAAAAATTTCAAGTGTTATATATCACTGATATGTGATTTTATGGATTTGTAATAAGAGACAGGTTCGTATTTGAAAAAAAAATTTATGGTGGCCGTGTTGACACAAAACGTTCAAAGATTTATTGGTACGTTGTTCAGCATTTTTAGTTTTTCCTGTATAACTCGAGAAGGGAGAAAGTCCCCGTGAATTTTCTTTGACCATTATACTGTTCCCCACGATAGTTACCTTTTATCCACCTAATCGTCTTCATATTTGTTATGGTTTAGAATAAAGTGATATTACAAAATGATAAAAAAAAAACGGCCTGTATATATTTTTTATGATGCCAATCACAAAATGTAAAATATCAAAATTTATTCAGAAATCATTGGGAACGACAGACAGTGCATGAATAGTAAGTGAACAAATCTCTTTGCCTATCTTTATCAAGAGTGGTGCTCATTTTTCCTTTAGCACCGCCCATTAACGTGAATTATTCACTTGAAATTTTAAACTTCTATAATTAATATCCTAATAATTACGTGATCAGATCTCTCCATGAGATACTTCAATAATACGTATTGTAACATATCACAATTTAATTTTTTGAAAGAATTTGTTTTTTAAAATCATTTATTGAATGAATTTTGAAACGACACCTTTTGGAAAATGTGTGTTAATGCCTCAACATTTTGGAGGAACATCCTTAACTTCATCAGTTGATGAAGTCAGTTTTTATTTCTAGTGGCCTACAAGGTTTCCTACTCAAAAGCAACAATATAAAAATCCTTCACAGAACTAAATAATGGAATCAAATGAAAATCAGTTCTGAGGACAAGTTTTACTGTGAACACATCAACAATATACATGATTTTTTCTTAAATAAAGTGATTTAAAAAGACAAAGTCTTTCCTCTCGAATTTTTACACTAACAAAAATTATACAAAAAATACAATTAATAAAATCCTACTTGTCATATAAATACATTATATCTAAATAAACTATTTCACAGATTTCTTCATTATTCGTAATGTTTCGAATAGAGTTTTTTTCTTAAGAAAATCATCTGACTTAAATCACACTAATGAAACAGTTTTTAGTGCCATAAAATACTATTTTGCCCTGTATATGTTTCTTTCTTCCTGCTGTCATAAATCATTAAAATGCTTCAAAGAATAGCCAAGTTAAACAATGGTAATAATCTATGACATCAGGTCATTACTGACATATTTTCTGTCTCAAAGACATTTTTCAGTCTCTAATCATCAAATGTTTTTTCTTCTGTTTTTTCAGCGTCAGACGAAAGTGCTTCTATTAATGCCTCTACACAATTTTTTGGAATGAGGGTACCTAGAAAAAAAATTCTTCAGAGTATATCCACTTCAAAACATCATTTAGTAAATAAAACTCAACTAATAGTCCCTAAACATGTAAAAAATGTTTTGCAACACCTCTACAGTATCAACTTTCGTTCAACTCATAACTGAGATACTTGCCAACCACAAATCTCATTTATAAATATTCACAAAAATGAATGATTTTCTTTTTTTGATTCTAGTAGCTTTTCGAACATAAAAAAATGTCAATATTCAATACATATGAATATGAATTTTTCAGTTTGAATAAAAAACCAATTTGAATAATTTTAAATTATAATTTAAAAAAATACTGAAACCAAAAGTTTTGTTTTGGTGGTCTACTTTTGATGCAATCTTCTACTTGCTTGTTTCTGTTCTCTAGCATGCTAGTGTGAACACAAGGATCTCTGCAACCCACTTAAATGAAATTTTGATTCAGGTTAATAATTAGGAGGGGAGTCCTTCTTGTTAACAAAACAATACATAAGTAACAAAGATATTTTATGACAAGCTTAACCGACTTTAACAGACATAAATACATATTTTCCAACATTAGTTCATCTTTGAAGTCTAAAGTTCATAAAGATGTATAATAGCATTATTACTTACCAACAATTTTCAGATCTTCCTTAGTCCGCAACCTAATGACCTGCATTTTATTATGAGACCCATTTTTGGCTGCAAGTACTCCCTCCACTCTACTCCATACTGACAAGACAGAACCAGAAACAACATTGTATGTACGTCTTCTAAGACCTACTTCACAATCATGTCCTACCGACACATTTCGACAATTCCCACGCCAATAGGCATGTGAACATGTATTAACAGAAGCATCATACTGCTGAATCCATGCTTCCTCCGCTTCTGCAGATTCAACCTACAAAATGAACAAAGTAATAAATCTACAGCTAATGATGATGATCTTTTTTGATATTGAAGTCGCCTGTAGTATGAAATAAAGTTGATATAAAAAATAAAAGGGGCTTTTGGAACATAAAATGAATTTGATAAAAACAGGTCGCAAATAACTATTCTGAATATAATATACAATGAAAAAAACTCAATTTTTTCTCAATAGCCGTAAACAAAAAAAAAACATACACCTTACTGTAAGATGAACAATAATTAATTGTGTATTAAGGCCAAAATAGCAGTGGTGTTTTTGCTCGAATTACAAACAAAACTTTTTCACAATTAAAAAAAGTACTGCTGTATTTAACAAAAGAATCTTGAAATATTCTCGATCCAAAACATTTGCAAAGTAACTTAATATGTGTTTTTTGGCAATCAAAATATTTTGATTCACGAACGAACCAGACTAGAAACAGAAACATTTTCTGAATAAATTTGATCATAATAAATTATTCAATAATCGCATAAAATAAATGTGTAAAGCTAGCAGAAAATTCCTTTGAATAGAAAAATCAAAAGAGAACATACATTTTCTTGTATGTTATGACAAAATTTAGATATTTACAAATTTCAATTTTTCAAAAGTTTTTATTCTTACTCATATAATCACAATGTAGGATGGTGAGAGAGTAACAGTGTCATTTGCATAAAAACTATAGATGAAATCAGACTGCTTAAATTTAAAGTATTTTTCACAAAGAATAATGTAATGTTCATCAATTACTTGTCAAATTTAATTTTTTCTATCTAAAAAAGGGCTAAGAAATTGTACAGATACTTATCTTGACATTTCAGAGGCGGAAATCTGGTTACATCAACAGGATTGATAATAATATAATGTAATTTGCAGTTTTTTCTTCAGTTCACCTTATTTTCAAATTTCTCCGACGAATATCAAAGGAGTTTTGAAATGTCAATGTTGTTGATTGACTTGTAAAACATTCTCATGTACTTCATATGGTTTTGAGTCACATCAACATAACTTTCACCAGAAGAACAAGGTATCTTATAAATGCAATTTTTTGTTCTTTTTTGTTGTTGGGTTTTATATGTGTGAGTATAGATCTATGTATTTTTTGTTTTGTAAGAAATTCTAACATCATATCTACTTTCAATTTGTATTATCTTTTCAAATAGTTCTGGAATTTGAAGTATAACACAACATCACATATGAGTCACCTTCCGATCAAGCTAACATATTTGCTGAAAACTTTTAATAAAAACTTTGATTGCAATCATTATGAAAATGTGAACGAATGTCATGAAAACTTCTTTTCCGAGATCCCCGTCCAAGAAGATAATACATACAACATAGAAGAAGAATATTTTGAAATTGTATATCAGGGAAAAACTCCGCTCCAGGACATAACTATATCACAAAAAAATTGTTGAGAAAGCTGATCATGAGATTCACAAATATGTAATAATAATAATATCATCTTTATTATCCTCAAATACATCTTTAGGCAACTGAATCAGGTACAATTTGACTTTTATATGAAGACAAAAAGCGAAGTTCAATTTGCATGATGACAAGTCATCATTCAATTGCTTTTCCATATCATAAAAACACTTTAATCAAAAGATCTTATTAGTCAGTGGGCTATGCTTGAAGACTGGCAGTAAACAAATCTAAAGAAATGAACTTCAAACGTTCAAGCCAGTCTCGAATATACCTACATAGTAGGTTGAATGGACTGACGCCTATCAGAAAACAACTACTCCCCTGGCTAATACCACGAAGAGGATTGGATTATATCCTACAGGCGTCAATACAGGAATCTTCACAGAAAATTTCCTGCATATGCAATTGGCAATACAACTGAAAGAGTCAACCTTCAATTTTGGAACGGGCACACTTGCAGACCGGTTTCGGACCCATTAGCCACTCATCAGTGCAAGATAGTGGGCATCATCGACCTAAAGTCAATGATATTCCATAATTGAAAATCGGAATTCTCTCAGAGTATTTCATTCCTCTTCCTAAGTTGGAGCGAACAACAAAATGTCACTCCATCTAGTGGATGAGGTACTAACCAACTGGATATCCGAAATGTGCCCGATTCCTCTGAATAAGGAAGAAAAACTTTTTTATCAGTCAGTGGACTATGCTTGATGACTGGCAGTCTGATAGGCGTCAGTCTATTCAACCTACTGTGTAGGTATATTCGAGACTGGCTTGAACGTTTAAAGCATCTCTTTAGATTTAATCAAACTAATAAAGACACTTTTGTCTAATTATCACTAGTTTTTTCATTTTTTCAACCGGTTTCCCCCCATTATCAAGTATAAAACTAACATGTGAATCTGAAAACTAGATTATATAAGGAGTTTTTAGGTAAGCTAGAAGGCGAGGTAATTAAATGAACAAGAGTGCCAACTATAAAATTCAACACTGAAGAGTATAGGGGTCGTCAAACTTATAAATTCAAGAATGAAGACATACATAAATCCAGTTGCTCGTTTAAGGGTATATATTTCAGATTTTGACTGATTCATTAACTTACCTTGTGTTTTGATGTCTTGTAGATAATAATAATAATTTATCTTAGTTTTTGGTATTTTTAAGGTAGGGCATTGTGATTTCCAGGTAGGGTATTTCCCCACGATGCCCCCCCTTGCTACAGCCCTGTCCTAATGTAATAATAATTTAGGCAGAACTTTGTTCAATGCTAAACCCAAATGAGATAGAATGAAAAAATCAGGTATATATAGAATAGAGTGTGGCGAATGCTCTGCAGTATAAACAGGCCAAACCGGTAGAAAATTTGACGTAAGGCTCCGTGAACACGTCTGTTTGAACAAAAAATCTACAATATATGAACATCTACAAGAATCAAAATATAAGATAAGTAAAGAATACTACACATATGTAATAAAGAGAAGAAAATGAATTTGTTGGAAACCAGGGAAATTAATAAATCAATTAAAAACCAGAAATATATACCCCAAAACAAGCAACTCGATTTATTAAGGTCTCCACTCTTGAATTTTATAGTTGGCACCCTTGTTCATTCAAATACCTCGCCTTCTAGCTTACCTAAAAACTCCCTATATAACCCAGTTTTCAGAATTCACACATTAGTTTTATACTTGATAATGGGGTAAAACCACCAGAAACCGGCCATAAAAATAAAATAACTAGTAGAAATTAGACAAAAGTCTTTTTATTCATTTCATTAAAGTGATCATGAATTTCCACAAAATAAACAGGTCATCAATCACACATTATAACATAAAAAGCTATGAATTTTGCCTTGAAACTCATCACATACCCCCCCAAATGGCAAATGGACACAATAATTACAATTTCCAAACCAAACTTACCTTTTTATACTTCTTCTCAAGTTCTGCAAGGCTCTCTTGTCTGAACTGGAGACCAGTATTAGGTCTATAAACCGAAAACATCATATCCTTCTTGCTTTCCTTCTTTCCCTTTGCCCCTCCACTACCTCCCCCATCCACGGCCACAGCAAGGATAGCAGTATGTTTTCCATTCCTCACTTGGTGAGATAACCAAAAACCTTCATTTTCTCCAACTAATTCAGAAAGTTTCTCTAAGGCTTCTGGCCATGACATACCTCTCTCCACGTGCACAGTATGCAACTCAGTGGGAGCAGTGCCAGTGGCGTGTTTTCTTAGGAACATTACCGTGCGTACTTGTTTAACAACTTCTCCTCCTGCACCCAAGTCCAAAATACCTAGGAAAAATTTTTTTATTTTAGCATTATGAAAAAATAATCGTCTCTTACTGGCCTAGCTAGTATATTCAAAAAAGTAATAATTGTAAATTTTCATTCAACATGATATTGCAGAAATATAATAATTCCTCAACATGTTTTTTTTCTGGCAGGTTTACTTCCACAAACTTATTGACCTACCAGCATTGCTTTGGAAAATTGTAAACAAGTTGACTGTATTTACAAAGATTTTTTCAAGATATTGATAGAGTTAATCATAAACTTTTCATTAAAAAAGTGATGTTTTCATGAAATGGTGATGAAAAACTGCTTGGCTCATGAATTGTCTTATAGGAAGAATTCGGTGAGTCAAAATCAACAACCACATATCGGAAGAAATTTGAACCATAGGGTTCACATTGTGGACCTTAGCTATTCAAAACTGATGTACTTATTAATGTTGAATATATTCTCTTCACAGGTAGTCTTCAATTATTTTACCCTGTACAAGATGTTCTCATTCTCAGTCTTACTCTCCAAGGTGATATTGATAATTTTTTAACTTAAACACAGATAAGATCAATTGCTGGAGGGGTCCTCTAATATCGTAAACGGTTTTGCCAATCTCTTCAAACAATCGTATACCGTTTCTTCCCCTTTTCAACCAAACTCTGATATTGATAATAATCACTTTCTTGATATATCAAGCTTCAGTGAAAACGAAGCTTTAGGCTCAAGCCTAAAAAGACCACTGGTCCAGATGACATTCCAGCTTTCATCCTAAAAGATTGTGCACTTGTGCTTACTTGTCCTCTATCTATACTAATTAATATCTGCTAAAGATCGGCTACAATACCAAGGATCTGGAAACCATCAAAAGTCTGTCCCATTTTCAAGAAAGGAGATAGACGAGATATTTCAAATTATCGGCCTATCTCTATTATTTACAACTTTGCAAAAGTTTTTGAGATTCTGCTGGAGCGAGTTATATATGGGCATGTTCCGGTGTTCCACAAGGTTCAAATCTGGGACCGTTGCTCTTCAATATATTCATTAATGATATTGCAGATGTTATAGATGTGTATTTCCATTTATATGCCGATGATCTAAAGCTATACTGCCTCGTTGAGAACATAGGTGATTGTGTGAACCTCTCAGCAAACGTAGGACGAGTTGTAGAATGGTGCCTTAGGCTTAGCATCTGCATAAATGTATGTCGGATATAATTCAATATCCAGCGTGGAATTAGCTGGAGGAGTAGTTGTTTTTGGACAGAAAGTTACCACACCCTTAAATCGAAATGGAGTAGTAGAAAGCCAAAAACTTTCTTTCCCATCATTGTATTATATTTGAATCGTCAAAATTCTCAATGTTGACAATGACTGTTGCAGTTCATTATCTGAAGTAAACTTTAATATAAATGTTTATACTAGAAGGCATCCTGCTTTATTCAGCATAAAATTTCACAACACCAACTACAGTCATAACAACAGTTCATCGTCTCATATCCTTTTTAATTTTAGCAAAATTTGTATCAATCCTTTCATCTACTTTTTGGCCTCTTTAAAACATCATTATGTGTTTTTACAAGCATTTGTAAAACCTGTCTTGTATAAATGTATTGATGATGGGTTGGGTAAAATCTTTCAACTGAATTTTGAAACATTTATCCTCAACTGATTGAACTGAAATTTTGCATACATGTTCAATTTGGATGGATGATAATGCATGATTACATCCGATATGGAGGACTAGTTTTTTAAGTACTCTATGCCACAGGAACAAAAAACGTCCTTTTCATTTCCTGATGATGCTAACTTGGTTAGCGAAACACATGTCGAGAGACAAGGCACAATATTTTTTTCTGTATGAAAAATTATTTGCAGCTAGTTTTGATATGTCCATAATTTTTTTTCACAGACACCTTTTTTATAGATACAAATTTTATTCGTATCAGTGGATATTTTCCAGAATATAATACCGTGCTTTTAACGATTTTGATCATCATTATAATTACATTTTCACAATTATTACTGTAGCTTTCAACATTTATAGAACGAGTCCTTCACTCGCTAGGCAATTGTGTGCTGGGTAACTTGTCGAATAAAAAAATTACCAATTCTATAATCTAATAATTGAGGGAAAATTTGATTTACCAAACTACCACCAAGCCAACCTTCTTTTTAAATATAAAAAGGACAACATTCATAACTTCACCTCAATTCATTCTTCAAAAAGATGGGTTGAATTGTCTCTTTTTGGTGATGCCTTCAAATTTCACCAAAATATCATGAGAAAAAGCATATTAGTCCAGTAACACAAATGAAATGCAATATGATTAGCAATGTTTCGTAATGTAACTCAATGGGTCATACTGCATCTTCAAAGCCCAAAAACTGAACTAATATTCTTAATCAGGAATGTACAGTACTCACCTAGGTCAAATCTTCCAGTCCTTTTAGCCGAAGTAACAATAGCGGCTAACGTATCAGTAAAATACCTGAAAAAAATCATATAAGTTTCATTTGTCTTCCATATTTCCCCAAACTTGCTCACCTAAACAACCTATTCTGTAAGTCGACCGGCATACCAAGTATGCGGTTGAGGAACTTTGACATATTATTATAGTCCTTGTCCAATGAAAGGACTCCTGGCATACTTTCACTATTTACAATAATTCCCACTCCAACCAATGCTGCCGCAACGTCTTTAAAGAAGTCTCCTTTATAATCTCTCGGCGGAGGTACAACTGGTTGTTCATATCCCATGATGGCTTTCATCGTTGCTTCTAGAGCTGATCTACCATATTTGTTATCAATATTAAACTGACTAAGATCACGAGTCTCTGTAGCACGACGATCACCATGTGTTAGAGCACCCAAGCTCTCTAATCTTTTTGCTACAATAGAAGCGAACCTTCTTTCTCCAGCCAAATCAGAAATGAGGAAAATATATTCGGGGGCATTAACTTGGTTACTTCTGTGGGTTCTTCCAAACTGCTGGACGGCTCTATCAGCTGACCAAGGTAATTCCAAGGTTATATGCACCCTCCGCCTCTGATTTTTAACGCGACGGTCACTCTGCAATGATATACCACTAGACGCAGCTTCTGAAATGATGGCGACATCTTTTTCTCCATCCATGAAACGTTGCTTTTCAGTCAAATTGAGTGTTTCAAGAGGAACATCAGTTTCTGAGCGACTTTCATATTGAATACCGCCGTCCTCAGTAGATACAACTCTACCTTTCCTACCTAAAAAGCAAAAGTCATAACAATGGATTGAGTGTTTTCATACAAGTGTCACATTGAATAACTTCAAAAGTTTCAGGGTTACTGTAAGACACATGAATTGTTCCTTATTACCATTGTTCCTTATTTTAATTGTATAAGGAATATTCATAATAAATATATATATATATATATATATATATATATATATATATATATATATATATATATATATATGAATGCTCTCGAGTGTGTATGACCCCGCTGATGAGGCACATAGCTATAGCTGCCTGCGTGGTCATGTAGGTGTAGCCTGGAAACTCTAGGTCTTCTAACTGGAACCACAAATGTGCGTTGGCTCCTACTGTTGACTCCGTGCTTATGTGTTGTTTCCCATTTCCGGCAAACAAGTGTTGCCCATCTTTGCACTTGGCTGCACCGCGCTGATGAGGCCAATAGCCAGAAACACGTGTCCGCGGCTTTCCCGTTTTTTGGAGTGCTTTGTCCACAAATGGTTTCATTTTTGATATATATATATATATATATATATATATATATATATATATATATATATATATATATATATATATATACACATGCCAACCTTTATTTTGGGAACTGAGAATTTTAGCGCATTATAATAAAAGAAATGCGAACAATATATGCTCAAATCTTTTTTGTCTCAAAAATCTCAAAAAAAAATCTTCAGATCATAATCTTCAATCTGAGGATTTAAAAAAGCTGAGTATTGTGGGATTCAAGAAACACTTGAAGGAATTCCTTCTGAGTCACTGCTTTTACTTGGTCAAAATGTTTCAAATCGGGAACATGCTCACTCAAACACTTACCCGTATCATGAGTCCACCTATATATGTTTGGTTTTTTTTTTACATATTTTATGTCTTTGATTTTTCATTTCAATTATTTTGAATATCTGATGGCATCTCTTTGTATTTTAGAAATTTGTATTTACAATTAACATCTTTTATATGACTTACTACAAACACTCTCTTGAAATGTAATGTAGTTAAATAAATCTATGTATGTCTATGTTGAAAAATTTTTGGGTAAGCAGCAAGCGAGAAACGTGTAGTACTCTTATCGCACTATATTTCCAACATTTTGGTAGTTATTAATATCATCTTCAGGAAGAACTATAAAATGTGTATTTATGTAATGAAGAACCGAAAAGAATACTTACAGTATTCAATATGATGTCCATCAATATGATGTCCATTGATTTTTGATTTACACTTAGTACTTGTATAGTCTTAATCTATGAAAAGTACATTAAATCGCTAATTAATACTAAGTCTAATACAGTTGACACAAACAATATTGAATTTGAAGGAGAAGGACAAGTAAAAATCCTTAGAGATGAAGCTGAAATAGCAGAAACTTTCAAATATTTTGAATCCAGCTCAGAAGAATTCGTTAAATCAATTAAGACTACTACTTCATGGAGAAATTCTACTACTTCAAGGTGAAATTATGGCGGTCTCTAGTTTCGAAATTTTTAATCAACTTGAATTGAAAGATCTTACAGGAATTGTTAATAGATTGGAAAATAAATCTGGAACAGAAATCTTAGATATCAAGTTTATTAAAGCTACGTTTGGAGTCATTGGTTATGTTTTGTTACATTTTATAAATATCTCTCTACAATATGGGCAATTTCCTGAGAAACTGAAAACTAGCATAATAGTACCTGTTCCCAAAGTCAGAAATACTAATAAAGCGGGAGAATTCCGTCCAGTAAACACCTTACCAGGAATGGAGAAACTACTAGAAATGGCTGTATACGATCAGCTCCTAAGTTATGTTGAGGCCAATAATATTCTCATAAGTAATCAATTCGGTTTTAGGAAAATCATTCTTGTGAAACGGCTTTACAACTTACCATTAGTAAATGGACTCAATCTATTGACAACTGAGATTATGTTGTAACAGTATTCTTAGACTTAAGAGGAGCTTTTGAGACAATTGACCGTAATATATTAATGAAAAAATTGGAAGCTAAAGGTCTTAAAGGAACAGTGCTAGGATGGTTTAAGGACTACTTAAGCGATTGGAAACAAATGACTAAAGTGGGCAATGTTCTCTCATCTCCTATTGACGCAAAATTTGGGGTACCTCAAGAAAGTGTATTGGGCCCTTTACTATTTCTTATATATATTAATGACATCAGTTTATGTCAAAATTGTGACTTTATGAATTTATTTGCTGATGAAGAAGCGGTATAGACTAGCAATTAAAACTGAAAAAATATCACACAACTCACGCCTAATCATGAATGCAAAGAATAAGCAAAGAATGGCATGGTCACTCATAAAATCTACTATGATCACTTCTCCTAACCCCCAAATATTGCTGGATGACTTCAATAATTACTTTTGTAACATTGGCAAGGAAATTGTCCAAAAATTAGAGTCTAATGGCGATACATATATCGAATCAATACAGAATAACAGTGTAGCCTTTTCATTTTACTTAACTCCAGTAACAGAATTAGAGATAATTACCCTGATTGACAGATTAAGCACATCAAAGTCAAGAGATATATATGGGCTAAATAGCGACTCACTGAAATTTGCAAAAGACGAATTAATCAGCCCCATAACGTTTTTCATCAATACCTGTTTTGCAGAAGGTGTTTTTCCAGAGATTCTGAAACTCTCCAAAGTTATACCGATTTTTAAAAAGGGTAACAAAAATAATATCAGTAATTATCGACCCATCTCCATAGTTCCTATTCTATCAAAATTGCTTGAATTGGCTTATAAAATCAGACTGATCAACTATTTAGAGAGAAAAAATGTACTGAACCCTAAACAACATGGATTTCGTGAGGGAAAGTCTACTATAACTGCACTTGTAGATATGATTATTCACATCACAGATGAATTTGAGAAAGGAAATGTGACACTAGCATCTTTTTTTGGACCTTTCCAAAGCTTTTCATTGTGTGTCACATGAAATTCTTTTAATGAAATTGGAAAGTTATGGTGTCAGAGGAAATGCTTTTTCATTCATTCAGAGTTACCTTACAGGAAGATATCAGTGTACCTCCTCAAACGGAAAGGTATCATCCAAAAGGGAAATTACATGGGGGGTTCCCCAGGGTTTAATCTTAGGTCCCATACTATTTATTATTTATGTTAATGACATAACTCATTTCTTATCGTCAAAACATGTTGAATGTGCTGATGATACCACATTACTAGTTTCAATGAGAAACTATGATCAGAATATTGAATCATACACCCTCAAAAGTGCTCAGGAATATTTCACGAATGTAAGATTGTGTCTAAATAATGATAAAACAAAAACGTTACTCTTTACTCTGAATTACAACTTAACCCTGGAGGACAATTTGCCGGTAAAATGCCTGGGACTAACATTAGATTGTAAGCTGACATGGGAGGCTCACATAACCAATCTGAGAAATAAATTAGCTACCTCCATCTGTCTCTTAAGAAATATCAAAGATATTGTAAATGAAAGTGTTGTTCTCACAGCCTACCACGGTCTCTTTCACAGTACCATGTCCTAAGGAATTCTCTTATGAGGTGGATCGGCACATGTTGATAAAATTCTCATAATGCAAAAAAGGGCAATAAGAGTAATAACAAATTCAAAACTTGATGAAAGTTGTCGTCCACTATTCAAAAAACTAGGTATATTGACTGTGACTAATCAATTCATTTATGAATGCTTACTTTTTGCCAAGAAAAACATTTCCAGTTATACTGTTCAAAATAAATATAATACCAGATATAAATCCGTTATAGTGCCATATTTTCGCTTATCCAAGAATCTCAACTCTTTCAGATTTCTGTCTATTAAATATTACAATATGATACCAAACGAGTGGAAGGAACTAGTCCTAGTTAAATTTGCTAAAAGGGTAAAAAGTTTTCTTATATATATATATATATATATATATATATATATATATATATATATATACATCCGTCTATCATTTCTGCGTCTTTACATGAAGGTGGTGATTCTGCGTCCATATGAGTATACAGGATTCTGTAATGATAGATGTGAAGTTCAGGCTTTTTCCAACAGATAGCTACAAAGTATATTAAACTAACTTCAAAATTAAAAGAGTTTACCACATATTTATATCATACCACCATTTCTGAATCCGTACATAATGAAACCGATTCGGCTTCCTTGTATATTTCAAATTCCGACATATTAATCAACCTTTTTTGCGTCCTCAAGTATTTTATTTTTCAATCTGTAATCATTTCTGCGTCCTGCAGTGTTGCCACTTCTAGTCAAGGAGAATAGAGTGGAAGGGGTATATATCCAGAATACCAGTATATGCATACAGAAGTGGTGCTGATTTGATTTGTACCTCTGGGACACTAATTGTATACAGTATGGACGTAAAAAGTTCTTGAATGTTGCTAGTTGGGACTTCCATTCCATTCACAGTGAAAAAATAAGCCAAAAAAAAAATATAGACACAATAATCTGAAAATTGAAAAGGAAAAATTAAAAGATTTCAAACCAAGTTATTTGACGACGTTTCGATTGTTAGTATCCACAATCGTCTTCGGGTGTTGACGTCATCACCCAAAGTAACTTGGTTTGAAGTAAGTTGGTTCGAAATCTTTCAATTTTTAGCTTATTTTCATAGATTTATAAATTTTTCTTATTTTTTACTGTGATTTTTTTTCTGTTTTTTGTTTGTTTTTATTATCACGTTTTATTGTTAATTGTAATTGATATCTTAGCTTTTGTACAACCCGTAATTGATTTATTTTAATTTTCATGCTACAATAAATTTGTTTCCCAACAGCATTGATTTCGAACCTGTTAACACCATATTAGACAGTGGAAGTCCGAACTAGCAACATTCACCACGAATCGATAGATTCATGGTGAATGTAATGAGATATCATTACAACATGATGCAATGCCAATCAAATGAAGAGAATAAAAAAAGAGATATGGTGTGACAGGAGACTTTATATCAGTAAACTGAAAAATCAAAAAGAAACTTTATTTATTTACATCAATATTGACTAAAACATCAAAACAAAAAAGTAAAAGAAACTTTATTCATTGACATCAATATTGACTAAAACATCAAAACAAAAAAGTAAAAGTCCAAATTAAATATTCTTTTTGTATACATTTTGGATGAATACTTTGATTTTTGCCCAAGACTTATTTTCCAGCAATTCAGGATATTTGCTTATCAGATTTTCACATTCGTGTCGTCTGGGAGGTTTCTTCATATTGATGTGATTCTGAAAGAATTTTGTAACAACTTTTTTTTGTTGATTTGTCCAAGGTACTAGCAATCGCTTTTTGAAATTATTTGCATTTTTGTTCACTGTGGGAATTGATTCTCTTATATTTTGTTGCGATGCCTCAATGTCTTCGTCTAGAGTATTGGCTGAATCATTTATGCCCTCAGTAATTTCCAAATTATTTTTCATGTCATAATTTTCTGCATCTTCTTCTTCCAGAATGTCATCATCCATCTTCAAATCTATTTCATCTAAAGTTTTTCCTTTGTAGTTTCCTGCTTCCCCTCTTTCCATTAGCATCAACAACTTGGCAATTTTTGCAGTCTGATATACATTTTGAGTTGAAATGGATTGTTTGTCAGAATTTTGAATAAAACAAAGAGATTTTGGACTATTCATTTTACTCACTCGAAATGCATAATTTTCAGTCCGACATCCCATGGTTTCATTTTCATCACAGTCGTAATCAGAATCTGATAGATAAGTTGGGTCATCATCACTGTCAGATGAAAACAAACAACTCTTTACGGAGTTATTTTCTGAATGTATTTTCAATGGAATTGATAAAATTTGTGTATCTTGTATAGTACTGGAACATGCAGGAAAACCTAGAAAAAATTAGAAAATAAAATTTATATAAATTCGATTATCTTCTTCGAAAATGTTAATATTAATATCAAAATCGCCTGAAGCCGAACAAATAAAATGGAATACACTTTTTTTTAAACATTTGAAATAACAAATCTTGAGAAGTTACTCAGGACTAAGTAAAAAAAGATCTGAACTTATTTTTAGTTTTCATTTTATTTAATGAAAAATAGTATTGACGGAAAGTACAGCTAGACAAGCGACAAACTACTTTAAAAAAAATAATATTCGAAAAATTTTCATGTTTCAAAATGAGATTGAAACAGTTCGAAAATTTTAATTTTGTTAGAAGAGAAAATTGAAAGCATGGTTTAGCTACATTTGACTCAGAAACTAATAAAGATCAGCAAAAAAATGTGTTGGAAATTTGTTGGCGATTTTCAACATGAAAAATATGAACAAAATTAACTCACATAGTAATTAATAAAATTCTTGAGAGTGGTATTAATTTTTGTTTATATATACTACAACAGTTGTGAAGAAAATTTGAAGCATATTTCTTGTGAATCTCTTCAAAATAACGGAAATTAGCATAACTGAAAGAATTAATATCCATTTCTGAGATAATGAGAAAATATATTAACTTTTGAGTCAGATATTTCCGTATCATTATGGTACTTAGTAGAAAAACTAATTCTTGATCTTCTTCAATTATATCTATAAAATTGAAAATTTTCGTCTACACTAAAAATTGCTATATAATGAGAAAAATCAGGTTTTCCATCTAAATCAAAAAAAGGGGATCTGTACTATCACTAACCCAGTTATACAAATAAAAATGAACAGCATGGGGATATTAGAAACGGTAAGTATTACGGTGTCGATTGAATTAAAGGAAAGTGGCGCATTTATGTGCCTAATAATATGCCATTCAGGAAGTGTCAATATTTTGAGTAGTTTCGGAGATATCCGAGAATAGCCAAAATTTGAGAATTTCGTTTTTATTTTCTCCTAGATTTATTTTCGGAAGAAATGTAAAACAAATAGCACTTTGTCAAGACCACTTTTTGAGGACTCCACGATAACATAAGCAGAATTTTTCTTCGACGTTTCGTCTTGTAGAAAACATCATCAACTTTATATTTTCATATGGGCCTAACCTAAAGTATACCCTGTATACGACTCCATTTTTCATTTTGAATGTAGCAACATATCGCACAATATGATTTCATGACCATTTTTCGCGCAAAATGAAAAGTGATTACTTAACCTGCTTTTCTTCAATTTTAAATAGTATGCGCTGGGAAAAGTGACACTCAATGTTATATTGTCATAATAATACTGTTGTTTGGTAGAATTGTTGACATATTGCCATTCCTAATTTTACATCTCGCTACCTACTTAATTCACCAACAATGGCATTTTTAATAAGCGTTTCGATTTTACCATGTGGGTTGAGAATCTCGGTACGAATGTAATTGGGCCTTTCATCTACCAAAACGATTCAACAAAAGAGCGGAATATGAATTTGTTAGTGAAGGATTTGGAAGACGCTTACATAATTTGCCTTTAGGGGTTACTCACAGCTGCTGGTTTCAACAAGGTGGTGATTAAGCACATAACGCTAGAATTGCTTGTGATTATTTGAACTGCCCAGGACAGTGAATTTGTACTCATAGTGACACAATGGCCTGCAATGTCCCCCGACCTAACCCCACTAGACTTTTTTCTTCGGAGATATACCAAAAATCAAATGTTCTCTCATAATTTTCAAAATGAAGAAGATTTGCTAAGATTGGTTACTGCGGCCTTTAACAATATTGTCCCCAATATGTAAACTCAAGCTTTAAATTCGTCTGTGAGACGAGCGTACTTGTGCTCAGAAAATAACGACGGGTTATTTCAACCCTTGTTATGAATTTCTGTTTATTTTTTGTAATACATAAGAGCTCCTAATTATTACATTACAATTACATTTCATAAAGTAAACTTTTGAAATTGCGACTCATCTTTATATTCAGCAACGCAAAAATTCCTGCAAGTGGTAAGTTAAATTTTATTTTGAATAAGACTAATCAATTTACTTCGAGTATCAAAATATGACATTTTTTCCAGCGCGTAACTACTATCTAAAATTGAGGAAAAGCAGATTAAGTAATCACTCCTCATTTGGCGTGAGAAATGGTCATGAAATCATATTATGTAATACATTGCTGTATCCACGATGGAGTACAATACAGGCTATACTTTGGTTTAGTTGATGATGTTTTCTACAAGACGAAACGTCACAGAAAAATTCTGCTTACGTTCTGCCTAAAAAGTGTTCATGGCAAAGTGCTATTTGTTTTGAATTTGAAAAAAAAAACGAAATTCACAAATTTTGGTTTTTCTCGGATATCTCCGAAATCACTCGAAATATTAAAATTTCCCAAATGACATATTATTAGGCACATAAATGCGCTACTTTTCTCTAATTCAATCGACCCCATATCACTTACCGTTTCCGATATCCCCATGCTGTTTATTCTTATCTCGGACACAGTGTATTCTTGAGTCAAGTAGTGGAAAAACTCATCAAATTAGGTCACTCTAAATATCGTAAAATTCTAATCTTAAAGGCTGCAGCATGCAAGTGCTTGTACCTTGATCACTAACAAAATCGATTATTTGTGGAAAAAAATATCTCTTGAAATTTTAGTCGAACAAAACTGTTTGAAGAAATGCAATTATTTTGAAAATCGTTACTAACAGATAACAGAGGTAGCAGTGCAGTGTGAGCAGTGCAAAAGCCCATGACATCGTTCTTGCCGAGAACTCGCGCTGTGACCTCTTGTAGAAAAAAATTGACATTAAAAATGTTTTTTCATTCCGAGGTAATATTCGAAACAATTTATCGTCATTCACCTATTGCACTCATAATATGCACTGTAATATGAAAAGTACACAAATTGTAAGGAAACACCAAACTCATTACTATTATCTAACACTCATTTCTTACCTTCAGAAAGAATATTATTTTTCTCTGGTAATTTTATAGACTCAGTTCCAGAATTAAGGCACATTTGGAGTATTCTGCTGGACCGTGCACTGGAATTCATTGCTCTCAAATTTTCCATATTGAACAACACAACACAACACATATCATTTGTCACGGAACGAACAACTACCCAATTCTCATGAATTTTGGACATTCCCATAGAATACACGGAATATACAATGTTGTCAGATTTGCGGAGTTTCAATCGTCTGCGACATGTCGCAAAAATATACAACAAGATATACTTGTGTCGACGCGAACACCCCCTAGCGAAGAAAGACATGAACCACTTTCGGGAACTGGCTGTACATTCAACAACCTTTTTTGCGTCCTGACGTAACCATCATTCAGACCAAACTCGGGGTTTCCGACAATTTATGGCGCGAAAATATGAATCACCAGATTAACTATTACTGAATACTTTTTCGTGCACTCGCTTTATTGATATTATGACGACACCATAACAGAAAAACCTTTCGGCGTCCGTATACGGACGTAGAAAGGTGGAGGACGCTGGATCATATGTAAATATACAATGTATGGACGCAAAAAGAATAGCGGGATGTATATATATATATATATATATATATATATATATATATATATATATATACAGTGTGACCCATTTAAAATGGAACCACCCCTGTAGAATGTGCATTTTTCAATCAATCTCAATTTCTTTTTATTGAAATATTAAGCATGAAAAACTGTATCTTGACACTAACTTTCACAATTTTAGTTTCATTTCCAAGGCACTCTATGGTTTTTTTGTTTGTCAAAAACGGCAAAAGTTTATTAGGCAATTTTTGTTTTCAAATTTGACTACACCACTGGATTCTTAGTCGTTATAAATCAAAACTGTCAAATTTTCATTAAAAAATATTTGTTAACAACGAAGTTACAACAACTTCAATTTTGGAAACAAAGTATTTGTTTGTAATTTTTATTCAGATTATAGACATATTTGAGATCTGACAACACTGTCATCACCAAGTAGAACACCAGTGAATTTGTACAGTGAAAATCCGAAGTCAACAGCTCAATGCGTTCTACAGTTATAACTCCTGAAAATATGGTAATGTGAGAGATTTGTGGTGCAAGCGTTTTGTAATAAAAATCTGACTACGCCACTGGATTTGTGGATAATATTCCCTTAAAATCATTCATTTGAGTGTGGTGGGGTGGGGGGTGGTTCCATTTTAAATGGGTCACACTGTATATATATATATATATATATATATATATATATATATATATATATATATATATATATATATATATATATAACTTTATTTTACATTTTAAATAGCTTAAAATTTGTTTCTGCAAGTACAAAATTTTCCTTTTACTATTTTTCTGAAGACTGTATACAATTTTTTTAATTGTCACACAAGAGAATAAACTCTATTCTACTCTACTCATAAAGATTTAGAGATAGCTTTGACGAAAATGAATATCTGCTTGAAGGAGATTCATAAATAATTGAACGTCAACAAATTAAAACTAAACGTGTCTAAAACAAAAGCCATGATTCTGACCACAGAATATAAATATATAAACATAAATTACTATTCTTTGGAAATTAATGAAGAAAAAATAGAATTTGTAACCGAAATTAAATACCTGGGATTAATGTTAGACAACTGTTTATCTTATGATGCACACTTCAAATACATAACTAAAAAAATATCAAAGAAACTTTACTTTTTTACTCGAATATCTTATCATTTGTTTGGAATAGAATAATGTATCACATTTCACGTATGTTCGATGTCAATAGAATCAGCATCGAGTGTTCAAAAATAGTGCTACTAATATAATTTATTTATATATACATGGGCATAGTATAACAGTGCTATATAGTAGTCGATGCAGTGTAATGGATTTAGAGTAAATTATAAGAATAATAGTTACAAACTAGTGAGATAACGTGGATCAACCAAGAAAAAATTCACAAGACATAACAATATGAACTAATTTAATTCTTGCAGGCAAGTAACACTTAACACAATAACAGCCCAAGATAAAATGTTGAATAGCTACGTCAAGAATATGGTTTTTGAAGCAGGAAACTCATATTTTGAAAGTTTGAAGGTTATTCAAGGAGTTAGCTAATCAAAGAGTTCTGGGTATGAAGCTGTTTTACGAGTAATTGAATCTTTGAAAAGAAACAAAAGATTTGCAACTGCCTAGTTGAACGACTGGGGACAAGTAGAGATAATTTGGATATAAGCTCGAGACTGGTACTCAGTTCGCTGATCATTTTTAATAGAAGAATTACGTCTCTATGTTTTCAACGTGCCTCGAGAGAAGGTATGTTCAATATGCTTTCTAATAGAACATAGTCATAGTATACACGCATCTTGAAGGCAATATATCTCAGGAAATTGTGCTATTCAGCCTCGAGTTTCACTTTATGTGTAACATAATGAAGGGACCAAACTGTGGAACAATAATGAGATGAGATCTTACCAGGGAAAAATGAAGAGATTCGATAGCAGGGATGTTAGTAAAATCGCACGTGGTTCTCTGTATAAAGCCAAGCATTTTCTTGGATTTCTGAATTACATTGGAAATATGTGATTTATAGCTGAGTGTGGAGTGGAGATGAAAATCCATAACATATTCAAGAAACACTTTGTGAGATTTCTATTGAACAGTTTTACAAAACACAATACGTGTTTCGCTATACAATAGATTCTTTAGGCAGGTCTATACTATATAGACACGCCAGAAGAAGTTATTGTTTAGCAAAAATTTCACAACAAAATGTTTCTTGAATAAAATATTTACAATTATGACTTTTATTTTACCTGTCATTTCAGCTACATTTTCTGGACCACCAAGTTCGTCAATTAATTGATCTAATGTATTAGGTGGTAACTTGTCACCTAGCCTTTCTATTGCTGCCAGAAGTTCTTCTTTCATACTACAAGCACGCTCAATTGCGTCCATTGGAGGTGCACCAACTCTGAGTCCGCTCCCATTCGGTTTGGCTACAAATAAAAATTGGTAGGATATATTTGACATCTTGTATTTTTTACTAAATTTCATATTTTCCATTATAAGTTATTATAATTTTGGTAAGTTCTGTTATGTTAACTGACCTTTATTATTTGTCTTTTTATTTAGTAACATAGAAATTTTATCTTGAGTTGACGGTCTTTTCTTTGGTGATTTTTTCTGTTTCTTGCCCTTTTTCTTTCTGCTCCAAGGATCATCGTCTGAATCACTACCAGAATGAAAGGGATTAAAGTCACTGCTTGCATTCGAATCTGAATTCTCAGGAGAAATGTCACTTTCATTGTCAGTTACTTCGTAATTTGATCCATCACTTTTATCATCATCATCGTCTGACGTTGACCATTTGTTCCGTTTAACAGCCCTAGCTGCAGCCTGACGCACTAAAATAAAGGAAAAACTCCAATTTATTGCTTATATTGAATGGAACTGGCTGATACTTGATGAAGATCTATATCAAAAACTTACTAATAAGATTTTTTTAATTGTCACTATAGAACTGATCGCTGATCGGATTGTCTTTGTCACTAATTTTGTTACTAATCAAATGCCACAGAGTATGAAATTGTTAGGTATGTTGATGTTAGTGTACAGTAGTAATTATAAAATATGTTGGGTTCAAATTAAGTGTTATATGATACAAATTTATTCGTTTCGCTCTGAGTTCATTTACTATGTTCCAGCTTTCTTTCATTTTGTTTTTTGCCTTACTAATCCATTCTTAATTCTCTTTCTGTAAGTGCGCTTGTTGAGTGTTAGAGTAATATGAAAAAAAACTGATTTGAGAATTTTCTAATATAATGAGGAGATCACATTTTTAAAGGAAACTCTAAGACTACTTTAATGAAATGAATAAAAACACTTTTGTCTAATCACAATTAGTTAATTTTATTTATACGACCGGTTTCGGGTTTAACCTCATTATCAAGTATAAAACTGAAATGTGAAATTATAGGGGATGTTAAACTTATAAATTCAAGAGCGGAGACCTAAATAAATCGAGTTGCTCGTTTGGGGGTAAATATTTCTGGTTTATAATTGATTTGTTAATTTCTATGACTTTCAACAAATTCATTTTCTTCCTTTTATTACATATGTATAGGATTTTTAGTTCATCTTGGAAATTCTTTTCAGTTACATGTATATTCTTTCTCATTTTTTGCACAAAGCTCTTCTGGAAGATCTTCATGCAGTTTTTTTTTTAATGAAAAGTGATTTGGTGGTTTTTCTTGTTTTACAACATTTGGAATCAAATTTGATTAAAAACTTTCATGCAATTCAAGTTACATGAACAATCTCCTGAACATGAACAGCTCCTGAACTATTATGCAATTATTATTTTTATTTGTTTGTATTCATTTTTTACGTATTTATCATCATTGTGGATTCTACAATGGATTATTAATTTATATTCAAGTTCCACACTATTCATTTCAAGTTTTTTTACTATTTTTATAGATCCAGCAACTTCAGAACTCTTGTCACAAAAAGTAATTTTATTTTTCATAAATTTCTTGCAAAATTGTAAGACTGTGTCCACTTCCACAGTCTTTGTCTTGAAAGAACAAATTTTGCTGAATCAGATTATACGTTATGTCAATATGTAAGTTGTAACGGTTTATATTTTATATTAATCTGAATTGAATAAACTTTGATTTGATTTGAATTTTATAGTTGGATATTTAATCAATTGTGGTGGTGAAATCAATCACTGACATGTTTGAATTCATGTCGCCTACAATGATATGCTTCTTACTTTCATCCATAACATTGTTACACACTGGCCTCAATAGAAGACTATCTAGCGTTATCTTTATCATTCATCAACTAAGGAATTTCACTAGTTTTCCAACTTTGAAAATAGCGTCTCTCTATAAACTTTTCAAACTATCAAAAACTATAGTAATTGGTATGAATTGGCACCAAAATCTAAGAAATTGCCGACGATTAATGTTTGTATAGATATCTCTCTTCGATGTATTGTGTGCAAGCTGTTATCCAAACAAGAGCTTCCACTGATCAAACGTTAACACTTTTGGTTTTGTTTTTTCTCCTGTTTCATTGATGATGCATAAGTATTATTTCATCGACCCGTTTACATGTGGTTTTATAAATAACAAAGATGTTCGGTTCAGTCATTTAGTAATTAAATGAATTTACTTACAAACTCCATCAATTCAGATTGATAGATCCAAGTATAGCAATAGGTTTCTATAAATATGAAATGTTTTCAAGTTGTTGCCAACTTTGAATCCTAATAAAATGGAGTTAATATTCGAAATATAAAAATAGAGGAATATTGAATTCATTTCCTATACTTGAGCTGATAAATAGCCTTCCACATATAAAAATATTCAAGAAAAGAGAAAAGAAATGTTCTGTTTTTTTACCACTTTTATTTGTAACTAACGTTACTGCAGTTTCGTCCTATACGGACATTTTCAAAGTTATACAATAAATGAAAATGTCCGTATAGGACGATACTGCAGTAACGTTAGTTACAAATAAAAGTGGTAAAAACAAAAAGTTTCATTTCTCTTTTCTCCATTATGATTTCCTACCACATAGTAACACTACATCCATCAATTTATAAAAATAATAAATAAAATTCAGCAAGGAACTGCCTAAAAATTATTTGAAGTGTCAAATCATTTTATTTGAATGAGATTCTGAATTTTCAGTTCTTCACATCATTCCCGTTGGCAGTTACAATGTCTGTCACTCTTGTTTATTAATATCTCGAGAACAACCTAGGAGTGTTTAATAATGATCTCCGTATTTTGTTGTGGCCTATGTATATTCAATGAAATTTAAAAAATCGCATTCATTTATTGATAGTTATAGATACCCTTAGAAACTTGGAACCTTTAGTGTAGAATGAATTTAGAGAAATACACTTTTCCACTTTTTAATAAAATTGTTATTTTCGGTTAATCTTTTTTTTTTTCAGGGATTTCAAATCAATTTATATTATATTAGACAATGGAAGTCCGAACTGATGAAATACACCACGAAACATTGTCAACCACCTTCAAACAAACACTTTTCCAACATACCAACACTGTGAAAACATTATTCCCAACCACTTTTGGTCTACAAAATTGGTATCATTAGGAGATAGTACTATAATTCTCCCTTTTTAGACATCAAACCTTTAAAACTTTCTAAATAACCGAACACTAAGCTTCTACTGTCAAGTGATAAATGTTTATACAGGAACAAATTTGAGAGACATCAACGTACAGTTTACTATGACATTTTGAAAAGCAGAGGTGAAGTTAGATTTTACGATAATATTGTTATATTTAAAATTTGACATACTTGGTTTTCGCTTTCCTGATGATGTATTTCCTTCATCATTGCCATTAGTGATTTTTTTGGAATTTGAAGGAGGTTCTAAACCTAGTAATCTTTGAATCCTAGTCCTATCAGGTGCTGGAAAATGTTTTTCAACCAATGTTTGGAAAACACCCTTAGCCGTAGAAACAAAATCTGTTAATTCTCCTTCATCCCTCTCTAGTTGTTCTAAAGTCCTAGCTTCTCCTGTACTTTGTAAACCGATAACGACACATTTTCCCATTTTTATAGCTTCATGAGCAACAGCTACCGCGTGTGGTACTTTAGCGGCTATGCAGAGATACTTGAAAAACCTTTGATGTGACGACCAGAACTGTCCCCACATAGTTTTTCGCATTCGGTTCTCTGCATCAACAAGTTCAGCTGCTTCATGAAATTTTTGCATAGCTTCTACCCACAGCTTAACGCTTGCATCATAAACTTTCCCAAATTCTTTAGAAAGAGGGACCTCTTCAATTTTGAAAGCTACGCCATGGAAACTCAACTGCCTTGCAATATACATTCCTGAAAATTATACGTTTTGGAGTGTGTATATATTTTTCCCGGGTGTGTGTATGTATTTACCTCTCAACTTCATGTCCATGGCTACAATTTCCATTGCACCAACTCCCCTTTTCTCAACAGCTGAAATAAAATCTGCAAATTCTTTGAAAGGGGTTCCCTCGCCCCACATTCCTAGCCTAACCATGTATGCCATATTTCTTGGTTCAGATGCTCCTGTAGCTGAAGCATAGACTACTCTAGCCTTCGGCAATTTATTTTGTATTTCAAGTACAGTCAGACCTGAAATGTAAATTGAAGTGTACATTTTCAGATGGTTTCTGAATTATCTTAAATCTTACCAGTTTTTGTTGGTTTTGATGATCCTACCGGACACAAATTTTTTGCTCTGTGGCATTCATCAAAAACTATAAGTCCATCAAAATCTTGACCGCACCACTGAAGTAATTGTTTCAGCCTAGATTTATATTTACCGCCTGCAGAGTTACTTTCTCCAATCAATGCAGAATAAGTACTAAATATCACTCCTTTTTTAACATTGTTGTTCACTGCTGAAGAAATCTTGGCATATTTTAATTTATTCAGAGCATGAACGTCGATTTTGCCTGCTCCAATGTCTTTCAAGTCCCTTTCTGCATCGTATTTCAAATCATTTGATACTGATACCCAAATAGCTCTTTTGCGTCCTTTCAAATAATTCTCAAAAATTATTCCAGCAATGGTTCGGCCTTTACCTACTCCAGCGCCATCACCTTAAACAACAATATATGTAAAAAAAAAACAAAAGTCATTATTTAAACTGACCTATTAAGAACCCTGCTCTGGAGCCATCAGGTAAAATATGTTCATGAGCTTGTGAAGCATAAGTTATGCTTTCCAACTGCAAAGCAGAGAGATGACCACCTCTTATTGTTTCATCAGGAATGGACAGTTTATACCAAACATCTGCTGGAGCAACGGATGACAATGAAGCAGTTTCTACTACAGGATCGGGGTGCTTTCGCCCAAGTTTCAACTTGGACGGCATATAATCAGCATATGTTTCAGCTACTCCCAATTCTTCATCATCCACTTCTTCCTCCTCCTGATGATGCAGAGGTTTATTATCCATTTGGTTCATCCAAAGTGACTGTACGGCTTTGCTGCTGAGTTGACCACCCCAAGATGGTAAGGGACCTTGTGAACCATAGAGCATGGCAGCCATATTTTGCATGAAGGGGTTGCCATACGGATTTCCCATACCAAACGCTGCCATTTCCACTATGGATTCAAGATTTAATTAGTTGGCAGTTGAATATATTTATCACCATCAAGCAAGTTAGAAAGAAAAGTGCCATAAATTTTCTCAAGAATACATTAAAAGGACTTTATTGAAAAAGCATAGATAGATTACCCAAAATTCGCCTTTTTGACACCTAGTCCAATATTTCATGCTACATGCATTCGATCAGACATTAAATGAGCTTACTTTCTATTGGTTTCTTGAAGAGTTCAAAGTGATATTTCACTTAAAGTCAAATGTCAATGAAACAGTATATGTTTGGTCTGAATTGAAACTATGAACAACATATGACAGATACCATAAAGAAATTGGTGAATAATTCAAGATTCGCTTCCTCTAATTGTTGCAACTAGTATGGCCCAATATTATCGAGTGCATGTTCAGATTAAACACGAACCATTCATTTATAATCCATTTACGTGGATCATTTTTACTAGTGGATGTTAATTGAAAAAACTTCTATTTACTGATTTGCGGTTGAGAAAAGAACTCACCAATCTTCCAAATTTTTAATAATTAAATGATTTCAACCAATTTTGAGAAATTCATAAAAAATAAGCTCCATTTCCTATAAAGTGACGATTAATTCAAAAGTATACTTTCACACTTTCCCCTTTTACTTGTACTCTACTTCATCACTGATAATGCTGCACGTATACAGTTCAAATAGTTTTTCATTGTTCATTTAGTATTGTGGACATTCGACAAAAAATTATCGTTTCATAAACTTTACCATAAAGTAAATCAATAATCACCTACATATATTTCTACAAATATTTAGCTGAACTGTTTTTATCTTATTAAAATGTCACGTCTACCAAAAGTTGTTCTTACAAACAAAATAATATACAAAATAATATTATATGAATGTCTATGGGTACACAACAATTTGCATTTTTCTTCAGGTATAAGTTATTATTGATATCAAATTAATCCACCAAAGAAACCACAATAATGTCGAATATTTAGTCATCAATTATCTTCAAACGATTTATTTTCAAAACTATGTCCTACTACAGACAGTATGACCGATGTTCAATGATGTCAGTGAACAATATTTTCCTTCTTGGTCCAAACTTTCAACATTAACAGTGCATACAAACAAAGTTCCCTACTCTCAACTTTCGAACTAATATATCAATTACGGACAAAATGTATATAAAGAGGCAAGTAGTTTTTCATAAGAAAGACAATTAGCAATGACTGAGAGTGCCACAGCTTGTCAAATGTAGGAAGAGCTTTCTGAATTCCGTTGTGGTCCCGCCCACTAGATGTGCGTTTGTTAGAAGACTGAAAGCGAGCGAGCGAGAGAGAGAGAGAGAGAGATAATTCCCAAGTCTCTTTCTAGATTTGACGAGCTCTACCAATACTTTTCCCAATGGAGTCTCACGATATTTTCGTTTGATAGGTATTTTGATTCTCTATTCAACACGATTTCACTTTCAGTAATTGTAACAGCCGTTCCTTAGTAATATTAAAAAAAATGCAAACAAAGAATAAATATTATTTAAGAAAAATGGTATCAAAACTTTGCACTGAAGAATGTTTCAAATGTTCAGACCTGGTTCACATGGGCGTACGAATCTGCCGCAAATTAAGTGTTTGTTGTCTCTTATGAGTCAACACAAATGATCGAATGCAAGAATATGCTCGTCTGCATTGGTTCTTACCTAAGAAATGTCTCCTAGAATAGCCGGCTAGATTAGTTGATATGACGATTTTTTGTAAGAATTCGTGAAATACAACTGTAGTCTCTTTCAGAGCTCATGGATAAAATAAGAGGTGCTTGTTTGCATGTTCGTAAATATAAAACTGCTAATTACTTAGGAATAGCTAATCCGATTTCGAAAACTAAAAAGATTTTGGATAGAAAATTGAAATAGCTGTCAAAAGGGGTATCACAAGACCACCTTTATATTTAAGAGACATTGTGTGGTACCAACATGTTACAGCTGGAAACTAAATTTCTGCTGAATTAAAATATACATTAAGAATCGTTCATTAGTGAAAAGTCTCGGGAAAAACGTAATAATTTTTCAAATATTTTCAAAAAGTTACTTTTGAACAAAGATTAGTTTCTATGATGGTATTCGATCTCAAATTGTATTGGTTTTCCGTGTGTGCACCTGAAATATTCTTACTTCTGATAAATTTGGTATATTATTCATTTGATGTATATCAATCTGTTGGCAAAAATAGTGGTTTTTTTTTTGGAAAAGTCTGTTTGTTTTTAAATGAGGTAGTGAAATAATTTAAAATATCTATCAACTCCCCCAGTATTAAATTATTTCACTGACCCGTTACTTGATGGAAATTTATAACACTACCCATGATTATAAACAATATTCACACTAATAACATTACTAAAGACGTGTTTTGCTACAAAGTTGCTTTCTTAGTCGAACTAGTTTTATCGAGAATTTATATCAAAATTGTGAATATACATTTGCCTCAACATTGATCAAGACATTTTAGTATAACAGTTTTGAAATTTTATTGCTTGAAGTTTCCATACACCTCCGAATTAAGTAATCACAATAAAAATAAACCCAGAAACATTGGAATACATTTAAAATATTCGTGAAGAAGTGAATCACATCCCTGTCCACGAAAAAAAAAATCAATATATTGGATATTTTTCCTAAATCAATTTACTTGTATGCTGTTTAAATGTTGATGTGACCATAAAATTATAATATTCTTCGAAAGGTAACAGAATATACTGTGATGTCATACATAATAAAGTAAAAGACAAAGTATGTACTCACACAAATAATACTTTTGAATTAAACGGCTTATTTATTTTCATACAAAATATAAATTAAACATCTACGACACTCACAGCGCCTAAGATAGGACTTACTCTGCTGCAGAAATTGTGCAGCGTTGAAGCCTGCGCCAGCTGCAGGTTGAGGCGAGAACATAGATCCCATATTCATGGGCCCCCCCAAACTACTGAGCATGCTTGCCATCGCGGCCACACTGCCCATGCCGTAAGGGGAACCCACTGTAAACAAATACACAATGACAAAAAATAGATTTCAACAGACCAACTGCACCACTAGATAACACAGAAAGTTACATTGAGCAAGTGTTAACCAATATCACTTAAACGTTTTTTGTAGAAAGGAAGACAGTAAAAATACAGGTTGACGATTGAAGTGGATTTTTGATAAAAATTTCAATATAACTCGCAGAAGTAAGTATCACTATTGAAATGTACTTTTTTAGTAGTTTCGTTTATACGATCAATAACTCATGCTGTGATATTAATGTATCATTGCAATATAAACTTTTAAATAAATAACTTTCAATTGGAAAAAAACACTTTTTTATAAATACCGAGATCCTTTTTTATAACTTCCATCAGAAATCCTAGAGAATCAGGAGCAGTTGGGTTGATTTTTATAAACTTTAACTAGTTCATCCTTTTCCAATGTAAAACCCCCAATTAACCCACAATAAATAATTAGAAATCATGTGTCAATCATGTTACTCCAGAAAAATAAATTCCTTATTGCACTACACTAATACAGCACCAAAACAAAGAACATTTGCTGAATCATAAGAAAGAAATTGAAAGAAATTTCAATAATGTTAGTATTTTATAACATATTTCATCAAAACAAAGAGTACCAAAAATTAAACTTCATTAAGCATATCACCACAATAAAAGCAAAACAGCAAAAATGAAATTTGAGTTTTGTTTGTTCCACGGAAGTCTTAAAATGACCCTTTCGAGAAAGTTTCGAGTATATATCTATTCACACCTGCGTGAAAGATGGTGGGGGATGTTTCTCTCATTTTCATTTTTTTTATTTAATTGATACACAAAAATACAGAACTTAAAATAAAAATACTAACGAAGAGACAGATATAAAGACAGTAATTGCTAGATATATGACACACAAAGTGTATTTTGAATATGTTAGTAATTGCTAGTACATAAAGTAAAGATTGTGTATAAAAATAGCATCTAAGTGACTTAACACTTGTGTTATGCTACAAAGTAATACTAATTATTATAAAATTACAGTTATGTACAGAAAGTCAGGAAACCATTTAGTGGCAGTGTATCTATTGGTCTTCTAATATTTTGATAAATTCAAAGTGATTTTCGAAGATAATTTTTTTTGATTCTATTGAGAAGGTTTCATAATTTTTAATACGTTTTATCTTTAAGTAGCCTATATAAGGCTAAAATTAGAATATGGCTCTGTTCTGTGGTCTCCATTCTACAATTTAAAAATCTGTTTAAAATCTGTTTTTCCATTAATCAGCTGTCACCCCCTAAAGTTTATCTACTTCAAATCTTATGGTATCTATCCTGATAGAGGTAATCCATATGAATCTCTTACCATAACATTCAATATTGAAAGTCTTGAATTACGCAGAAAACTTGCTGGAATAATTTTTCTGTATAAATTACTGCACAGAAATGTGGATGCTATGGAAGTGTTATCTTTTTTATAAATTTCTGATATTAGTTGATAAGTTTTTTTTAGATTATTTTTAATGTTTTCGATTTGTACAATATAATAGTTATTTTTATTAAGTAGTTTATTTCTATAAGTTTTGTATTCTTGTTAAATAATGATAATAATATTTATTAATCCATTAAAGTTACATGCAGACATAGGATAAATCACATTAGTAGTTAAAAAGAGTACATTCTAAAATAAAATTTAAAATAATATTAGAGTTATATAGAGATAAACTGGTAGTACATGGTGTATAAAGTGGGTGTATTGATATAAGTAAATTATATCGCATTAAAACTAGACTAAAATGTCATTAAAAAATTAATTCAATCTGTAGAAGGGAGTCCGAATGAGTATTTCTTTGAGTTTTAACTTAAAGTTGGAGGTGGTAAATGATTTTCAGAGTAGGGGGTAGATAGATGGTTGTACACTTTAATTACCATAACTGTGGGACTCTGGCTGGTTAGGGTGTGGTTTGGAATTATTTCTTGTATTTTCCTTGTGGAATATAGGTGTGTATTATTTGGACAGTTGGTTCGGTGTTTTCTATCATGTGCAAAGCATGCTATTTCCAGTATATACAGGTTGACCACTATTAAAATGCTTAGGCGTTTAAAAAGTGGTTTGCATGGTTCAAGATAATGAGAAGAGGTCATACATCTAATTATCCGTTTTTGTGCAGTCAGTATATTATTCACTGCAGATGAAGTCCCCCACAACCAGATACCATATCGCAGCCGGGACTCAATTTCACTGTCATAGATAGATATAGTCATTGAGTCATTTAAAAATTCTCTAAGAGTTTTGAAAAGATAAAATTTTTGACCCAGAGTGGATATTAGCTTAGAGCAATGAACTCCCCATTTCAGGTTCTCCTCTAGGTATACCCCTAGAAATGTAGTTGAGCTGTTTTGTATAAGATGCTCTGGTTCTATAATTATAGTATATATATGGTCTATAGATTTTTGCCGTGGGTGAAAATTTATGAAGTTCGTTTTGGTTGTGTTCAGGACCAGATTGTTAGCAGAAAACCATACACTTGCCTTTTTCAGAGCAAGATTTGCTTTTGCCTCTGTATCTAGGAAATCTGAACCAGTTATTAGAAAATTTGTGTCATCTGCATACATTGTGATGTTGTGGTCTCCAGTGTAGCATGGTAAATCATTAGTGTACAGAATAAATAGTATAGGCCCAAGTATGGAGCCTTGAGGTACCCCTATATTAATGGTGGAGGTTTCTGATCTGACTTTTTTGTTTTGGTTATCATTACTATTTATTTCGACATATTGTTTTCTATTTTTCAAGTACAATTGAAACCAGTTGAATGGAATACCATGAACACCATATTTTTCCAGTTTATAGAGTAACCAGTCATGCTCAACACAGTCGAATGCTTTGCTTAGGTCACAAAAAACTCCTACAGGGTACTTTTTATTTTCAAAATTTTCAATGATTTCGCAGTAAAAGTTTAGGATTGCCTCCACAGTTGATCTCTTTTTTCTAAAGCCAAATTGTGTGTTACTGAGTACTCTGAATTTGTCTAAATATGGTAAAAAACGACTGAGCATTAAATACTCAAAAAGCTTTGAAATTGAGGATAGGAGGGCGACTGGCCAATAGTTATCCAAGATATGACTATCATTTTTCTTAAGTATTGGAGTTATTATTGCAATTTTGAAAATTTCTGAGAAGATTCCTGAGTTCAGAGATTCATTTATAACATGACCTATCGGTTCTGCTAGTAGGTGTTTGAATTCTTTGAGAACTATATTAGATATGCCACAGACACCAGAGGATTTTTTATTTTTCAAACCATTGAATAACTCCATAACTTCTTATTCGTCCAACGAAAATACATAAAAGGAGTTTACATTTGTTAGTTGTTCTGGGAAGGAAAGAGACACTGGAGGGAGGGGCCTCGATAACGAGTGTGGTGCATTCTCAAAGAAAGTATTGAAATGGTTGGCTATTTGACTTGGGTCACTTATAGTTGTGCCACCAACATTTATTTCTTTGATAGAATTATCTTTCTTTGTGCCTTTTATTTCTTTGACTATATTCCACATAGTTTTTGATCTGTTACTTGATGTTTGCACCTTATTTGAGTAGTGATTTATTTTTGTCATTTTAACAAGATTTTTGTATGCCTTCTGGGCATGTTTATACATTGGTCTAAGTACGTCAAAAGTTTTTTGTAAGACATACAAATCTCTTATTCTGACACTCTCCCTTTTAACGTGGTAGGTAATCCAGTTTTTATTCTGTCTGGTGTAGAATTTTTTGTAGGGAAAACATATCAAAATAGTAATTCAAGATATTGATTAGTTGTTTAGCTTTCTTATTTACGTCAGTCTCATTGTATACTTCCTCCCAGGATTCAGTTGATAAGTAGTGCCTTATTGTCGTCGTTGAATAATCTTTTACGAATGTTCCAATTCGTATGTGAAGTGTTTGTTTAGTTGATTCTTTAATTTGTCCCTATTTCTAATTGATACAATTGATCCTTCAGTTATCCACGGCTTTATTTTTATGTTTTTTGTGCCATAATTGTATACTTTTGAAGTTTTCAATAACATTATTAGATGTAAAGAAATGAACTTTAAATGTTCAAGCCTGTCTCGGATATACCTACACAGTAGGTTGAATGGACTGACGCCTATCAGAAAACAACTACTCCACTGGCTAATACCACGAACGGCGTTGGATTCTATCCGACAGGCGTCAGTGCAATTGGCAATACAACTGAAAGAGTCGACCTTCAATTTTGGAATTATATTCCATTGCAAAGGAGCCTGAAACTGGTCTGCAAGTGTGCCCTTTCCAAATTGGAGGTCGACTACTTCAGTTGTATTGCCAATTACATATGCAGGAAAATTTCTGTGAAGAAACAGAGATCAGTTCAGAGTTGAGGGTCCATTTCACTTAATACTACATCCCAGGTTTCATTTTGTAATAGGTTCCCTAATTTTTTACAAATGATTTTTGTTGTAAAGTTTTCTGTTTTCCGAAAGTTTTTGTTTTTTTGAAACTACTCTATATTTAATGATACTGGATAATGATCTGTAATGTTATACTTAAGAATAAATGAATTATAAATTAATTTTTTGTGGTTAGGTTTTTTAAGGAAAATTTGATCAATGCATGATTTAGTTTCAGGAGTAATTCTTCTTGTGGCATTCAGTATGTATAGCACAAATTCATATTTAGCTGGTACAGAAAGTTGTTTAAGTAAATATCGTTTTCATTTAATAAATTAATATTGATGTCACCAATGAGAACATCCATTTTGTTGGTCTGGTTTTTGTCCAGATATGAATCTGGTTCGTTAATAAACGAGACCAGGTTAGTTGGGTTAGGACTGTATATGGCAATTATTTTACAGAAATATATAACAAAATTCAAAAATCATGTGGGGTCCAGGGACCCCACATGATATGGTTTTCGAGTACTGATTTTCTTTTGTCTTTGTTTATTGAAATCAAAGGGTTTATACCTTACACCTCTAGGCCAAAAATTCGGATTATAGAACTTATTTTAATATCTCCTTAATGACCAATGCATTCAATTCAAAGGCAACTCCTGAACTAAAACTTTTCAATCGTTGATAGCAGAGAACTATAGTTATAGAATTATTTATATATAGAATTATAGATTCACATTGCCATTGTTCAGACAATCATAAAATACTGATGTTTTTGTTATTCAAGATAATCATGTCCTCGACCGTAAGGAAGGTGTCATCGTAGGGAATAAGTTTCATTTTTTTATTTTATCACAAACAACCTCAGGAAACATTTGCGGAGATATCCACTGATCTCCTCGGAAGTAGTATCTGGATGATGTTATATAAAGAAGAAATTAAGTAGAATTTAGTCAGTATGACAACGCTTGAGAAAGCTATTGTATAGCGTTGCAGTTGTATGAGGTTAGTGATTAAATAAACTATACCTTTTTTTACTGATTGAAATGTACATAAATGGGAGCTTATATTTCACATGGACCCAAAAATTTGGATTTTGTATATATCCCTGCTACACATGTATGATAATTTGAGATTGATTGACACTTAAGTCATTTGCAAAATTTTGTAAATTGGGGATTAATCTTGGTGCACTCCGAATAAAACCATAATGCTAACAAAAAGTTTTATGCGGAGTTTTTTAGTGGATTCCTTTGCATAAAGTTCAAAGAGAAAAAGGAATAGAAACTGTTGATCCTTACTCTCCACTTACTTGAATTTTCAATTAGAAGTACTCACAAAGAATATTATCTGACTTCATTACATGAATAAATAGTTTAGTGGAACATTTCACGTTATGCTGACAATAGTTTCATGAACATGTACTCTTTTTGAGGTTTCTTTACTCACTTGGAGGATTACGCATCATATCATAAGTACTTGGATGCATAGGGTTTCCAATTTTGGGATTATAACTAGCCATTGGAATTTGTCCCATTCTAACATCAGGTTTGATAGTTGTTTCTTGCTTGAGTTTACTTTCTTGCTTGAATTTATTTTCTCTAGTTTCCATGAGAGCTGCTGCTGCTGCCAAATCTTTTCCTCCACCTAAAAATGCACAACAATTATAACATGTGGCCTTCCAGAAAATAGGTATCTTCTCACTAACCTGGTACTTCAATTTTATCAGGATCTTCATCTTCACCAAAGTCACTATCGGACAGATTATCATCTTCCTCCATCATCTTTTTAGACTAGGAACAACAAATAGTAAAGTGAAACTTACTTCTGTAATATAAACATCAAAACATTAACTACCAAGCCGAATGAAATTAATAAAGCTCTAATCTACTTTTTCCATTTTTCTTTGCTGAACAGACACACGAAATTGACTACTCAGAAATGTTGAAAAAAAGTGGTTCAAAAACAACTTCAAGAGTAGAGCCATGAAAGTGAAGGAGTATGTATAAGACAAGCTGAATTTTTATAATTATGCAAATATGGCGAGAACCAACGCCCTAAAGCTGTAGAACAAAATTATAAACCTCGATCTCAGCCAGAAACAACCATGTCAATCCTTAAGTGAGTATTCGAATCGGAAACCAAGTAGTTTTTTTGTATTTCTTGGTTATGAATTTTTAACATTGCTGCACCCGAAAAAAAAAGAAGAAAAAGGCGAAAAAAAGTCTCAAATCAATATTTGCTTCCCATAATCAACTATCTACATTATTTAATAGTACCAAATAGGGCTATTCGAGCACAAAAATGCATAAATAAACAAATCAGGCAGGAAAGGACACAATAAGAAAAATGACATTACCGTTTTTTAATCATTCGCAGTCATGCAAAAGATTTATAAAGCAACTATTTGAAATTGAAATACGATATATATGTACTGAAACTATCCACTGACACTAGTATCCACTTACAACTTTTTTAGAACGCGGCATTTTATTATTTTAAATGAATAACAAGCTAAGCACTAACACGCCATTCAACCTTACTGTGCAAACTCTGAATCACAATCACAAAACGTCTATTCTACGCTCACAGAAGGTTGTTTTGTAGTCTAGGCTACGCTACCAACATTGATTTCTGGTGACAAAAGAATGGCAAAGACACTGAAAATCTAGGGAGTTTTTAATTACTCCTAGTTGACAACCTCGCCAGCAGAGGGCGTACAGAAAAATTCTGGTTTTTCAAATTTCTTCATGTTGGTCACGTCAATACTTTGATTTCAGCTGATTTTTAGCGTGAAACCTGTTTCAAATATTTGTCCCCATAATTTGTTTTCAGATTAAAGCAAATAAATTGAACTACAACTCAGATCATATTCAAAATTATTCAAAAGACCAAGATAGTATCAGGTTCAAACGAAAAATTAGATTACATTTCGATTTCATTGTTGAACCCATTTAATGTTCAAAGGTATTACTGAAATCTGATAATAATTTTTTTATTGGAAAATACATGAAAATGCGGAAATTTTTCATTTTTTATACTCTGATTTGTTTATATAGTTCACTAGCCAAAACCATGCTCAAATAGCTAATGAATATCTTCCAAAATTACATGTAGGCCAAGGTACCTCGTTAATTGACCACCCAGAAACAACACCTAAGAGTCAGAAACGAACTTTGTCAAAAAATTCACTACAATGAATATTCTGATATTCAATGTGTATTCAGTTTTAGAAATCTGGAGTCGAGCGAGCAGATGCAAATCCGATACTAACCGTTCGTTCCACTAAGCGCTCACAACGATCACGCTCACGACCGCAACTTTCCCTGTTTCACTTGCTTGTGAGCGTTACTGTCGTAAATTCGAGTGGAATTAATTATGGAACGTTTTGGGCGTTCATGTAAACATTACATATGGCGAGGTTGCAAAAATGAAGCAGAAGTTTTAATGAGGTTACGTAAATCTTAATAGCAAGGTAACTTCATTTGTATTAAAAAAAGTATGAATTATTGAACAAATTGCAAATTGAGTTTGAATGTGATCAAAATGTCTTATATGGCAATCGGATATTTTATCGGATATAAAGTCATTTTCCTACAATGACACTGTCGTTCATTTTTTCCAAAGCAAACATTTTTCAAAACTATTTAAGAATGACTAGTGTTAAAAAAAGGTATCATTATGTCAATGAGAGTGTGTCACGAAGTATTTTCTGAAGATATTATGTGTTGTCAAGAGTGAAAAATTTCACCAACAAGTTAATTTTCCAAAAAAATACCTAATACTCAACCCATTTTTCTAAAATATGGAAAATGACAAATAAAAAATATGTCTGATCCTACAGTTGATCTCGGAGCTAACCAATTTTTTCCTTGCTCTCGTAAAAACCGAACACAGAGCAGATATAACTGAGACAACAGATCTGCATTATCGAACGCGAGCGAAGTGAGATAATCGAGAGCACAGATTTATAATAAACGAACATACCTTTAAGATAGTTTGCCAATAATTCGTTAGGGATATGGCAACACGAAAGCATTGATGCCAACTTGGAGGGTTTTCCTCCTAAATTTAAGGGATATAATTGGAAAACGGGGATTTTTTGGGGGGAAATTTTTTAGGGTATTTTTTTAGGGAGAAAATGAATAACTGATATCGACACAAATGAAGAATAGGGAGCTGATGAGTTTTTCGAAATTAATAATGAATTGGGAATTAATAGTATTCATGCTCCTATATGTGTGTTCATTTAATGAATTCATTTTTCCATTTATTAGTTGATGTTGTGTATTGACGTACTCACATAAATGCAATAAAAAAGTTACCATGTTTTAAAAATCTTATGTTACATTTTTCAATAACCTTTTTATTTAAAACTTCGTTATAATAAGAATATGAAGGTTAGTTTATCTAATAACTTGTTAACTGTTAAATGTTATATCAACTTTGAATATTCAATTAGATTTTTCATTTACTTAAAAAAATTTGGGGTATCTTGGTTTGGATTTAGGGGGTTTTAAAATAGGCTTAGGGGAAAAGATTTTGAGCAGTTGACATCACTGCACGGAAGTCTTGGTTAAATGGCAAGTGGCAACTGGCAAGAAAAGAAATATATTTGAATATTTAGTAGTTATCAGTTTTTTCATATTTTTTCAGTATGAAAAATTTTTAGTTGTTTTAATTCATTTCGATATATTTTAATTTTACAATTAATACTTTAGTTGGACATTGAGAGTCCAACTTTTGCCTCTAGAATCACCATGTGGCCAGAAACAGAGAAAGCACAAGTTGAGAATAGACATGAAATTGTTCTTAGTGGAAAAGATATAAGTGCTAGAATTGCAAAAGATGGAATAGATGCATCAATCTTTCAACTTGTTGGCTTGAATTATTTGAATATTAGTGAGACAAATTTATTCCATGTTCCAGATGAAATAGAGAATCTGATTAATTTACAGAGTTTAGTATTGCATTCTAATGACCTGAAAACAATAAATAAAAACATCACAAAATTAAGTAAACTTAAGATGTTGGATTTGTCCAGAAATGCCATCCAAACTATTCCAGAAGGATTCGCTGATTTGCCTCTTGTGTCACTTAATTTGAGCTTTAATGAACTTGAATCATTCCCTTCATTCATGAAAAATAACAAATTAACTATTTTGGATTTGTCATATAATAAACTCAAGGAGTTTCCTGACATTTGTTCTGAAGAACTCATTAACTTATCAGAATTGAAACTAATAGGAAACGAAATCCAAGAAATATCGAACAAAATCTACCTATTATCTGCACTCAAAGTATTTGATATCAGTTCTAATAAAATAAAAATAATTCCTGGAGAACTGGGGGATTGTCGCAAACTAAAAGGTAAGAAAAAACATTGATAATATTTGAAAATATGTTTCATTTCATTTTAACTTTATAAATTTAGTTGAAATTCTTCTGATTATCTGGAAAATTTCAATATAATAAAATGAAATTCCGTAAAACATTATGAATCATAATTGAATTTTGACCTCATTCCATTTCAAGTGTTTTTAAATATACTTACACATCAGGATAGAGTATAAAGAAACTGCTACCAGGATTTTCAATAATACCAAAAATTATGTTTTCTTGAACTTGGTCTGCAGCTGGTTGATTTATTTTTATAATTCAAATCAATATCCTTAGGCATCAGTGTTGAGTGTCAATTTCTGTATTCTAGAAAGAGGTCACATAAAATAAGTAATCATTTGTGAATAGATCGCATGGAACATACCTCCATGAGGTTGGTGATGCCGGGAAAAAATTTGCTGATGAATTTTTATTAGGGTATATGCCCAATTTAATGCAATCATTCAGTAAAAATAACTCAAATATCAGTTGTACCTACTGCATGGTCGATACACTGGTTCCACCACGCCCCGTACATGAAATGATAATATTTTCTAAACACACCAATAAAACTGTTGGAAATGGATTCATAATACGCCGTTAGTTTCTGTTTCATTTCATTTCTGATTCGATTCTATAAAATAAATTTTTGGGAGGCTCTTTGTAGAGAGTTTATTTTGAAATTAATTGCTTTCTTCATTTCTTTATTTTTTTATAATTCTGTATCTGTAGAGTAGGGAGGGTGAGTGTAAGCCCACGCACTTAGGCCACATGTGACCCATTGTACATCCTCCCGAGGAGTTGTTCTCCTAGGTCATCGTCCATCCTGTCCTTTCCAGGAAGGTGGGCAGGTCGCTGGGAGACATCTCCTTTATATCGGCAGGTGTAGGCCAAGACTTGCCGAACACACACTCTCTTATTGACGATAGCTCCGGGCACTCGCACAAGACATGCCTTACAGTCTCATCTTACTGTTCACACATCCTGCATAGAGGTGTGTCCACTAGCCCCATATTATGTAGGTGTTTCCTTAGCTGACAGTGGCCAGTCAGAAATCCTACTGTAAGGCGTAGATTTTTCCTGGTCATCGCCAGATATTTCTTCGGCGCCAGCTTCCCAGGGTCGCCCAAGGTGATCCTGGCAAGATTACATCCTTTGATTCCATCCCATCTCTTTAAGGATTGAGCATGGGTGTAACATTTGACTAGTTCCGCAATTGTCGAAGTCATCAGGCCGTGGGTGCCACTGGTATAAAGATGGAGAAGTAGCAGGCCAAACATTTTCTTTCCTAAAAATTTATTTAATTTCTCCTAAAAATATACCCCTTTCAATTAAAACTTTTTCTTAATTCCAAGACCAATGTCATTCCATCTCAGATCGATAAAAGGAAATATAAACAAAACTTTTCTAAGCTTGTTTTGAGTAAAATAGCTGATGGTGACATTAGGTCAGTTATCAGAATCTTGAGGTCAAGTGATACGTTGCCAATGAATCCACACTTTCAGTTCTCCGATCAAAACACTCTCGTTCAGATTCCTTCATACATTCTCTGGATTCGCAACCACCACACGATTTTTCAGAGTTTTCGGTGTTCCAATTTTCAGAATATGAAGTATCGGAGGCAATTAAATCTTTTCGTTCTGGTTCTGCTGGTGTTTTAGATTATTTCCTCCCTAGCCATATGCAAGATCTCATTAGTCACAGCTCTGGAAATTTAGGACAGAAACTTCTTTCTTCTGTTGCAAAATTATGTAACTTCATTTTTACTGGTAGGGTTTCTCCAGAAATTTTTCCTATACTTTTTGGTGCTTCAAGGTGTGCTCCTGGGAAAGAGGATGGTGGAGTAAGACCGATTGCCGTCGGTACCTTTTATCATCGATTGGTAGCTAAACTAGGTTGTATGAGGATCAAAGACGAACTAGGATCGATGTTACGTCCACTACAGTTTGGTTTCGGTACTGCAGGTGGATGTGAAGCTGTTGCTCATGCTGCTCGTAGATATATTAATCTTCATCCAAATCTCGATTCAAACATTTTCCTGAAATTAGACTTCAAAAATGCCTTCAACATGATTGATAGGAAACATCATGCTTCGTAAAGTTAAAGATTCGTTTCCAGGATTATATCCCTTCTTAAGTCAGTGTTATAAATCAGCTTCCTATTTGAGTTTTGGTGAACATCTGATTCTGTCTGAGAGAGGTATTAACAAGGTGACCTGCTCTTTTTTGTCTGACCATCAACGAACTCACTAGAAGCTTATCATCCGAATTTAATTGTTGGTATTTGAACGATGGCTCAATCACTGGCGATGAAAACAGTGTTTCAAAGGATTTAGAAAAAATCATTGATTATTCAAAACATCTTGGACTTGAAAACTAAATTTTGAAAAATGCGAGTTGATTACTCTTTCAACTCCGAATAATATTTCCGAATCCATTTTGAAATTGGCTCCTGGCATAAGAATTTTGGAAAAGTCTAAATGGAGTCTTCTGGGTGCTCCTCTCTCTAAAGATTCACTTTCAGAACATCTTCGAGAAAAACGGGAATCACTCAAATTGCTGACCACCAGATTGAATGAACTTTGCATTTTTTCTTTTGAAAAATTGTTTGGCGATTCCAAAACTCGTGTACGACCGCAGATGTTCCACCGCTTGGTCAAGTCAGTTAGAGCTTGACGAATTTGATAATTTACTCCGCAACACGACGGAATATGGTACATACAATAATTTCAATAATGATTCATGGCTCCAAGCAACGCTTCCTGTAAACCTTGGCGGACTAGAGCTACGTTCGGCTTCTTCCTTAGCTTTACCAGCTTTTGTCATCAGTCAATAGTGTTTCTGATCTTATCGAAAACATCCTTCTTTCATATTCATCAATATCAAAGACGTTGAAGTTTAATCAATTTGGCATGCCGCAACTAATATTGCTCCTCCTACAGATAAAAGGAAAATACAAAGTGCATGGGACCGACCTCGTTTGAACATTATAACTGATAAACTTCTGAAATCTAGACGATGAATCTTTCAGAATAGCAGTAGGACTTAGGATGGGTTCATCTATTTGTGTGCCTCATACTTGTGTTTGCAGTTGATGAGAAAGGTCACATGGTTTAAGTTGCAGGAGAAGTGCAGGGCATACATCTCGACATCACCAAGTGATTGACATATTGAAACGAGCTTTGTTGTCAGCGGATGTTCCTGCAATTCTGGAACCCTTAGGTACCAGTTGAGATGATGGTAAACGACCAGATGGTATGTCTCTCATACCATGGAAATACGGGAAACCTGTGGTATGGGACTTCATTTGCATTGACAGGATCGCAGCTTCCCATCTAGCCGGAAGTTCGAAGTCTGCTGGAACTGCAACATTGTTTAGCGAGAAATTGAAAAGAAAAAAACACCAAAATCTTGGTAACAACTATTTGTTCAATGCAGTAGCGGTTGAAACTTTTGGTGTTTATGTGCAGGAGTCTCTGTTATTTGTTCATGAACTCGGAAGGAGAATAGGCCAAGCAATAAAAGATCACCGTTCTACCTCTTTTTTGATAGAAATAATTAGTATTGCTATTCAACGTGGCAATGCTGCTTCGGTCCTTGGAACAATTCCTCCTTCACATAATTTTGATGAGATCATGCATTGCCATAATTTCAGTACGGAACTGAAATCTATTCCTATCAGTCTCCTATCAAGGTTAATTCACAAGTGATTGATCTACCTTCTTCTTTTTCAGTGCGGTCAATGGACTTAGGTCATTCTTTCCCCCCAAATATGAGTTGCAGTCCTCGTAGTTCTGGTTCCCTTTTAGTGAAAGAGCTTCATGAAGCAAGAGCCGAATCGATCCCTCTACGAAACCCTTCTTCACTTGGAAGGATCGATCGCAGCTTGAGAAATGGTTCTTATGGAGATTCTGTGAAACATGTGCTTCCTTATGAATCAGTAGAGAGTTGTCCTGAAAATCTAGAGAAGAAAATTGGATTGGATAATTTAGGAAACACTTGCTACATGAATAGCATTTTACAAGTGTTGTTCATGACAGAGAATTTCAAGAACGAGGTTTTAATGATGAACGAGAACGGGAATGTTTCCTACTTATTCATTAAACTCAAACACCTGTACATGCAGCTGCAGTTTCGTAAGAATGTATCATCTTTCCCTCCAACCGATTTCCTGGAGTCTTTGAAGTCCACTAGATACTCGTTAAGACAACAAGAGGATTGTTCCGAATTCTTGGGGTTCTTGTTGAATACTCTTCGTGAGCAAAACAATAGCAAAATCAATACTCCTGACCGCTCTGGATTGAATGATTCCGTACAGTCCATCTCGTCTTGTGTTTGTAAATCTTTTGCTGGAAAAATCCTCACTTGTTTACTTTGTAGTGAATGTTCAAGAGGTAAGGAAAACTTATGTGAATTTCTGGAACTTCATCTAGCTTTTCCTAATATGACTAATAACCAGTCCGTGCAAAGCTTATTGTTAAATCATCTGCAAATGGAATTTTCAACAGGTGATGATCGACTGTATTGCCAAACATGCGCCAAACTAACTGACTGTTATAACGAAACAAGTATAGCTGAGGCACCAGTCAATCTAATAATAAGACTGATAATCTTCAAACAAGACTTAACCTCTGACGGAAGCAAGAAACTCTTTGGAAGGTTCGAAATAGATGAACATTTCAATCTAGCAGACCACTATTATAATATTCATGCAGTCATTGTTCACTGTGGTTCTGGCGTTGAATTTGGTCATTAGTCAAAGAAGAAACGGACTGGTTTAAGTTTGACGATAGTCGTGTCACGAAGTGTTCTGGCGATGTATTGAAGCTATTGGAGCCTCTGGAGACACCCTACATTTTGTTTTATGAGAGAGAGGACATTGGCAGATGAAGATCTTCAGATGCTGTGGTGCAGCATGTTTTTCCGAGTTTTCCTGCAGCTGAAAAAGCAAATGCGCCACTGAAATCAATGAAGTTGCCTCGGAGCGCCAATAAATTTTTATTGTTGTTTTTATTTTTTCAAATATGCAATCTTGACACTACTATTTATATTGATTGCTAAGCAACAACACACTTAAAAACTATATCTACCAATGGAATATCATTAACATGGAATATTATTAACATGGTGAAATCGCAAAAAAATCATGAATAAACAATGAACTATTATTTCAAACCTGAATTTTCACAAAATGTTTGTAACATTATTTTATTCATATTCATTATAGTTTATAAGAAAATACCCCAACAATTATTTTACAAAATTAACAAGTCGAAAATAACATTTTAAAATAATAAAAGAAAAAAATCATCTCCGGTATCTCAAAGGTGTAAACTAGGTTCCTCCATTTCATAAAAGAGGAGGTAGGTATGCCTCTCCACTCACAGGCGATTTTGGTGAAATTGGTGACACGTCTGAATTATTGTATTGATGTATTCGTGCCACTGTAGGGATGTCTGCAGTATGCTGTGTAATGTCCGCTGTAAGTAGACCCACTGTGATTCAAAAGTGCATATAGATTATGACAAGGAGTCATATTGTCTGCTGCATAATTGCTCATATTTAATCCATCTAAATCTTTCCATTAGAGAGAGTCTAAAACTTATGGATTGATAAAGGCTTTGTGCATTTTCTTCTTTTCTTGCATCTTGAACACGTCGGTTTTTCATGTCCATCTAAAGTTTCCTGTCTTGTGAAGAAATCCAAGCATTGTTTTGAACTCAATTGGCCAGTTCTTTGTGATCTGGAGAGTGACAAATCCCAGAAAGGATTGAAGGTTACTGATGAATGTCCACAGTGTGTGCATTCCATCGTGGATTTTAATTGACCAACGAAATTATCTACAATCTTAGAGTTATTTACACTCAAATATCCCATGCCCTTGTGCTTTTTCTCTGTCACTCAATTTTTAGTCAATCTCTGTTAAGATCATTAATTCTATTAATGTCATCATGTGAACCTTCTAAAAGATAACGAAGGAATTCCTGGGCGTGTTGATGCTCATAACCCATGAATCGAGAGGCAAAACACTGAATCTGACTTTTCTGGAGACTGTGTTCACTACTCTATCACATGAATCTTCTAACCACAATTCCTTTATAACTTCTGCAAACGCTTTGATTAAAAAACTCTCCATACTAGAAATACTTTCATTGATATATCTTTCATGTATTCATCCTTTAAATATTCCAGTAACCATCTCGTATTTGATAAACATTAGATTACACTGTTCATGAAACAGGTGTTGCCAATATTTTTCAACCGATGAGGAAATGAATATTTCGAAATAAATTATTTCCGTCATGACTTCACAAAACTCAATTCGTCAGTCTGGATCATCATCCCCTAGCTCTTGAAGAATTTGTGTTTTGTGCGGGTGAAACTTATGTAATTTCAACAACTTTCTAACCGACTCATGTGGAAGTCCTGTCATTGCAGATACTTGACGTGTTCATGCAATAGGCTCTATTGCAAAATATCCAAGGACCTCAATTTGGGTTGCTTCATTCAGTAATCTTGGGGCATTCTTTTTTAATCTGCACTGATCCCGTTTCTCTAAACTTTTCAATTAAATCGCGGACGTACACGTGACTTTCATTTTTGTCCGGATGCCTTTGGTGAAATATTTGAGCTGTTTTTAAATAACATTGGTCCTGAGAGGCAAATATGAAAATTATATCCACGCGCTCAGGCATACTGAGCGGGGTCTTTCACCCCGTGTGGTCACCTGGATCTACACTGCAATAATAAGACCTATGTTAACGTATGGAGCCATTGCATGGGGACCGAAAGTTCTGCAAGCAACGGCCATCCAAAAATTATATCAAATATAGCGACTGGCTTGTTTAAACATCACAGGAGCCATGAGAACAACACCAACCGCGGCAATGGAATTAATCACGGGTCTGACCCCTCTGGATCTGTACGTTAAGAAGGTTGCGCTAATGGCCATGGTACGATTGCGCACGGCTGGTATAAACCTCGAAGTAGGAATGGGTCAATTGAGGCTGGGCCTATGGCGGGAAGCGCTCACTGCGCAACCTCTGCTGCAGGCAACAAGTGATGCAATTGAACCAAGGTTTGTGTTTAATAACACAGGATGTGGAGTGTACTCCAGGTCACTAAGCCTAAGGATTAAGTGGGGAATGGGAAGAAATACCAGCGTGGTCCAAACAGAACTGGCTGGTATCTCAATCGCCACAAAATAAATAACCAAGAAAGGAATTTCTGGTAAAAACATAACAATCTGCACTGATAGCAGACAAGCACTATTAGCCTTGAACAGACAGCGTGTTACCTCAGGGCTAGTACTGGAGTGCCACCAAGATTTAGCCCAAGCCTCGGTAGCTAATAACATTATCCTGAGGTGGGTTAAAGGGCACAACAAGAGTAAAGGTAATCGCATTGCCGACTTTTTAGCCAAGGAAGCGGCTGATCTAAGAATTTTAGGACCCAGTGGCACCCACGGCCTGATGACTTCGACAATTGCGGGACTAGTCAAATGTTACACCCATGCTCAATCCTTAAAGAGATGGGATGAAATCAAAGGATGTAATCTTGCCAGGATCGCCTTGGGCGACCCTGGGAAGCTGGCGCCGAAGAAATATCTGGCGATGACCAGGAAAAATCTACGCCTTACAGTAGGATTTCTGACTGGCCACTGTCAACTAAGGAAACATCTCCATAATATGGGGCTAGTGGACACACCTCTATGCAGGATGTGTGAACAGGAAGATGAGACTGTCAGGCATGTCTTGTGCGAGTGCCCGGAATTATCGTCAATAAGAGAGTGTGTGTTCGGCGAGTCTTGGCCTACACCTGCCGATATAAAGGAGATGTCTCCCAGCGACCTGTCCACCTTCCTGGAAAGGACAGGATGGACGATGACCTAGGAGGACAACTCCTCGGGGGGATGTACAATGGGTCACATGTGGCCTAAGTGCGTGGGCTTACACTCACCCTCCCTACTCTACAGATACATAGAACAGAACCCACTTTGAACATTTACTTAATTGACATTTTTAATAAATCTGTAGTTCAACAAAAACCTCATTAAATATTCCATTTAAGCCAAAGTTTAGCAATTATTGCTTCACCCTGTAAAATTATTATTTATACCATTGGATATCATTTTTTAGTCATTTCAATGATGTATCACAAGTAGGGGTTTGTAATTGAAACTTTTTGTGTTTTGGTGGGTGGGGCCTAGGGGGTGAGTTCTCTTTCATGTCACTTTAGTTCCCCCTTACTATCCTAGAAACGGTTTCAAACATTTCTCAATATCAGCCTTCGTTCATGAGATATAGCCCATTGTAAGTTTTAAAATTGACACACTGTATGTTTATTTAACTATTACAGCAACAGTCAACTACTACTATTTATATTGATTGCTAAGCCACAACACTCATAAAAAAACAATATCTACCATTGAAATATCACAAAACAATTAGGTTGCTTTGAATTTCTCTTTGGGTTCTAGTACTTCCATGTTCTTTTAATTGGGTAATTTTTTTTCACTATTGATTGGATATTATTGTGTCCTGTTTGAAGGTGGGTGTATCCTAAAAATATTCACACTAATGAAACCTAAATATTCTTTTTTATGTCTATATAGTCTTAATATTTGAATAAATATATTCCTTAACTAAATTATGTATGGTGATTTCAGAATTAAATTTGAAATCCAATCCAGTATCTGATCGCAGACTCCTGAAATTGATCGATCAATGTAAATCAAAACAAATTTTGGATTACATTAGGCAACATTGTTCTAAAACAACTTCAACGCTGGACCAACCTAAGAAAAATGTGAAAAAGAAATCGAGTGACGAATCTGATGAGGAAGACTCTAACTGCAATAACAAATACACCTTGAAAGTAACACATGCTGATGAGAATTTTAAGGTTGTTGAATATTGCATTTTCTGCTAAATATTACATCAAATATCATTTTAGGTAATTATTATGAATGCTGTTAAAAATGTGAGAGAACATTTTGTAGCCTGCATTGTTGATGTAAAATTCACAGAAGAGTTGTTCAAGAAATTCATCCAGTTACAAAATAAACTTCATGATACAGTATGTGAGAAACGAAATTCAGCCACGATAGCTACACATGACTTCAATAAGTTCGTAAGTTGGTTACTTTCATTTGTTAAAAATCGATAAAACAAAATTTTCAGCCACCAGGTAATTTAACTTACACAACTTCTCCACCTGACAAGCTACTCATAAAACCTTTGAATAGAGCCAGTCCAATGACTGGTGCTCAGCTATTTAACAAATTACAAACAGAGGCCAACAATTTGAGAAAGGAAAAGAAGCGAAATACTTATAGTGGAATCCATAAATATCTCTATCTTATTGAGGGAAAACCTCAGTACCCATGTCTCTTAAACATGAAAAATGAAGTTATTTCTTTTCCTCCCATAACTAATTCGGATATTTCAAAGGTAATTTGAAGATTTGTTTAATTTAGACTAGGTATCATACAAAATAATTTTTTTCAGATTGAAGTCACAACAACAAAAATTTTTATTGAAGTAACTAGCTCAGTATCCCAATTTATATGCAAAAAGGTTCTAGATACCTTGTTGAAGGATATGGTAATCCTTTTTGATGACAGTTTGGAAGTTCAGCAAGTAAAAACAACTGACGTCGATGAACATTTGAAAACAGTGTATCCTTCAAAGGTTGATCTTAATTTTGAAAAGGATATTTCAATAAAAGTAATACGGGAAAAATGCTGATGAAAGTAACATATTATGATGTAACAAGTTATATTTCCTATTCAGAGAGCATGTGCCCTTTTGGAATGTTGAGATATTCACTAATACTATTGTTTACAAGTTATGGAATATCCTAATAGGTTGAGTTTGTAAAATATTTTTGAAACACTTTTTTTTTGGATATCTCATTCTAATTTTTATTTATTATGGAATAAATGTATTGTTTAGTAAAACTGATTTTAATTCCCTGTTCATGAAATGAAACGATCCATTACCTATAGAATCTATTTTAATACATTTTCTTGGAAGATACATCTATAAAAGCCAAAAACTTTCCCAAAAATTAATCACTCCTAAAAATATAACCCTTTCAATTCACATCTATAAAGTTTCAATTTACAAATCATTAACATCAATGGGGTAACAAACAATGTAAATAGAAGGGGGTTCAGATCCTTTGGTTTAAAACATCCAATTTACAACTTTAGAAAATACATTCGTATTACAAAATGGAATGACATTTTTATACACAAGATAAAAAATGGCAATGACTAGCACATAAATTAAATTAACACCAAGGAAAGCACTTCTTTATATATTTTGAAATGCTTATTTCTTCACATATTTTCTAGCACCTTTATATATGTATTTCAAAATGCCTTTTTCTTTAGATCTTTTCTTTCATTCAAATCAATAATAGCCAAATTTCTTGATGCAACAACACAATGAATAAGGGATATAATGGTTTTTCCCAAACATATTGGTGCAGACAGGAACAATATTATCTTGAAAAGGCCCAGCCCAGCAACTGAAACAATAGATTGATCCAATTATCATTTGTATGACTAAATTATAAGGCTTCACAGGAAAAACTTTATACAAGAATAGAGAACAAACCAAATTAGATTTAACTTCATTGATTATTTAACAAAGTGTCTTGTAGAGATATTATTTGAACACCTTCTAATTCTGACTTTAATATGGATAATTAACTTCTATGAATATAAAAAAACTAGGAAGCATGTATTATGGGCATGTTTTAAGTAGCAATTAATCTTTAAGAGAGTACAGTATGGCCATTCATAAGTACTGGTTTCAACTGCACACAAAATACGTACTACACAGTTCTGGTGTTTGGGAACAGTCTTTGTCTTGGATTTATTCTACACCACAGATTTCCATTCTATCTTTAATTTTACTTGCCCTCAAGGGTATTTCTTTGAATCAGCCACAGAGTGAAAAAAATTTTTATTAAATCTATGACCTTTTGCAGTTGAAATTTGACCAATTCACTGGAGCTCATTTACAATCATTCAACACATTTACAAGTTTTTATTTCACATATTTATATACTCTCTGAAGTTAATTGAAGCTGAAAAATTAGTTTCATTTTTGAAGGAATAAAATTTCCTTCCCAAATCAATATAATCTATAACAAGTTGAATTCAATTATCGTACAAGCACCTTAAGAATTTTCCTGCAATGTTTGTGCATCTTCTTAAAATTTATATACTACCATATGATGAAATTATTTCATTAGAATTCATTACTGTTACAGAGCCTCACAATATAATTCAAAGATGATCATGCAATGTATCCAAGATAAGGAGATCCAACATAGGAAAATAAAATCCAGTAAGAGATACAAAGTTTGTCAAAGTAGAAAACGTTGCTTATTATGAAGCTTATTAAAGTAAATGATGTTTTAAAATTTACTAATTAATTGATTGTGGTGATACATCAGTAAAGTTATCACCAACGAAATGTTGGTATAAAAATCTATGAAGGCTATCTTGTACAGCTTGAAAAGTGGCAATTAGAAAGTGTTATCATTCAAATATGATGATCTGTGATGATACTGAACTGGAGAAAAAGATATATTGACATTATTTTTTCAGAACAATAACAATTGAAGTCACATAATTAGTGAATAAAAATCATATATCAACTATTTTAAATTTTTTCTAAAGATGCCATGACTCAATAGAAATATTAATAATTGAACACAAAGTGTATTATTTCAATAAGTTCTCATGGTTCCTGATTTTTCTGTGCTGGCCCCCGTTATCCTAGATACAGAGTATATATATATTTCTAAAATACTTAGAAATTGTTGACTTACTCAAGGGTCCTTCTGTAAAATAGAGCAAGTATAAAGAAGCATAAAAGGCCTCATTTCCACAACACATTATAAACAGAACCATTTTATTGGAATAATAAATACTCATAATTGGATTATCAGACATGTCAACAAACTTGTGGTTTGTTTTTCCTTGAAGTATAGACCTGAAAGTACATAAAAATAGAAAAAGAAATTGTAACTAGAAAATTACATACGTGTGAAGAAAAATCCAGTGACAGGCAACATCAATACACATGGACAAGATGAATAAGAAGATATACTTTGGATAAAAATGCCCCAAAACTGCCACTAAGCCCATTGTACCACATCTATCAGTAAGTTGATCCAACATACCACCAAACCTACTACTTTGATTGAAATATCTAAAATGAATGAATGTAAAATATGCTATTCAAATTCAGTTATGTAGCTTGTTTGTACCTGGCAGCATGCCCATCAACTGCATCAAGAAGAGCAGAAGTCACATAACATGTACAGGCGACAATGTAATTCGAGGGCATAAAGTAAAATGATATGATGGCTAATATTATTCTGGCATATCCTACGGATACAAAGGGGTTGTACAACAATCCTTATGTATTAAATGTTACTACAAACCTATGATATTTGGCACAAATAGGAATATATTTTCGTCGCTCATCTCGAAATGTGGTAGAACAATCGTTTGAATTACTGATTCAATATAATTAGTGAATTATTGAAAAATGTTTTAGGGTTCACTTCAATACAAATTCAATACCTCAAAACAACTTTATTGTATAGATTTTTTATTACTCTGACCGGTGACCCGTCTGATATCTCATGCGTCATTCATTCATAAGTCAAAGCTGTCAAAGCACCAGTAGCGTTGCCAGAAATGTTTTGAGCTTTAAACGTTTTGTCGGGGAGAAATTACAATACGAACCAATGAAAATGACCGTACTATTACCTTAAAAAACTGATATGTTGATAACGCTACTGGTAGACCTTTCGTTTACAGCTTAACGCGAGTTTGATAGACAAAACTATATGAAAATAATAATTATTAATCCACTAATTTCATATAGTTCGAGTCCATTATCCTTAAAAAAGATGTATGTACCTAAATATGTTAGTTACTTATGGCCTGGTTCGCACATATCCGATGTCCGAGTTTTTCTGATCGATGCAAATACAAATTTCTAACCTAGAAACTTGTATATTAGCACGAATCAGAAAACTTTCGGAATATTGGATCTATAACTGTAAGAATTCGGAGTCATAGATATTTTTGTGAACTCTCTTCAAGACACAAAAATATACTGATGATGAATTTTCAAAAAAATGTCGTAACTATATAGGTTGAATAATTCGCCACGGAAACAAAAAAATTGAATGAAATGGAAAATTTTTCTATATTGAATGAAACAATTTATAATGCAATAATCATTTTTACTGAATACTGGACCACCCGGATGCAAACAGGTAACTAAAGTTGCGTCGTAGTGACTTCAGTAAAATCTCTAACATGAGATGACTTGACCGAAACCATGAAGTGCGGCTGGCTTCTGTTGATGACTCCGTGCAATTGTGTTGTTTCAGTAACCAAGTGTTGCCTAACCTTGCACTTGCACAGTATACTTATATAGTATATAGTATACTGCGGCTATATCGTATTGATGACAGCTGAGCTAGAAACACGTGTGTGCGGTTGATGTATTTATTATTTATGACATGTTATTATTAATATTATACGAGGAACTCAGAACTATTACCACGATAAGCGAACAATTAAATCCACTCCTGATTCAAATAATAAATCTAGAAAACCATTCGAAATCACTTTTCTACTGCATATGTGAGTGTCCTTACAAATTTTCACGCAAATCAACTCAATTCATTTTTATTTTATAGAAGAATTCTTATAGTAACATTCTGAAAACGCAAAAAGGCATGAAAACAATTAACAATGAAGCATTCAGTCGAATGGCAGGCGAGTTTGACTAGTTCTTAAGTTCATCGATGAGTCCACCGATATATGCTTATATTGATCGATTCTTGCCTATTACGGACGCTGGGGAAAGGAATAAGAAATTGAACTGAACATATTATCATCCACGAATTATTTTTTTGTACAACTTCTAAATTTGTTTGTTTTGATTTGTCGGTTGTTAAATGGAAACAGTTCAAGTAGTTCAATTTATTTCTCTTCTAGGAGAAAGATGAGAGAACAAAACTTCATAACTCATATTTTAATATTATTTTTTCAAATATTTTGAATTATGGGGGCAAGTCCCTCTTGCTAGTATTTGCTCATTAAAATAAAGTTCAACTGGAATATATTTTCCATTGAAAGGAGCGTCAGACTGATTTCCAGTTAAGCTAAGTGATGGCGCTAGTTGAAGTGATTTGAAATATGAACGCATAAGCATGGAACACAAGAGACACTAACATTTCTTTGAGGGTATATAGGAGCACAGATAGGAGATATATATGTTTATGACTTTATGTGTCTTATGTCCGAAAAGTGTAATGGTGGATTGCAAAAAATGTGTTTTTTTCGACAGAAACTACGCTATTCCAAAGAGAACATTTGCACAATGAAAATCATTTAAACATTCTTATAAGTGTGAATTACTTAAAACAACTATGGACGAATGTGTTTGCTAAAATAGTTTATTGTGACCATAAAGACATTTTTTTAAATTTTGCACTGAAAATGGCCCCATCTCCTGAAGATGACAATACTCCTAAAGCTCCCGACAAAACTGAAAAGAATAAGTGTGAAAAGCCATCTTCGGATATCAACAATGAAAAGGACAAAAATGAGAAGGTTAGTGTTTGCTTTTTTTCTTGCAATCATGTATACAGTACGATGCATTTTGGTTGTCAAGGAGAGGAATGCTTGCTCTTGCAGTGACAATGACGTTCCTATAAACCTAATATTTTGATGAAAACTCTATTTTAAGAATAAATGTTGTTCATTGTGTTCCCTATAAAAATAAATTTGTTAATTTTTACAAATGTTTCTAAATAGTGAGGGAGTACAATTTTTTCCTTTCCATACTCAAATCTTAGCTCAAATCACTCGTGACAATGTGACGTTCATTAGGGCGTAATTTTTCACACATTTCAGTGTGACCTATTTTTGTTTGTTTTAAGTTGTCTGTCATTTATTAGAAATAATTCCCATAGGAGGGAACCATGTATAAAATATTAAATTAAATAAACTATCATATATTCAATTTAATTTTCTTAAATACTCACCTACACAAATTGGACAAAGGATAATTTTTCTAATATATAAACATGTTTTCTGGATTCTAGCTAACTTTTTCAGTATAATCATGATCAACAATGAAAGTAAATTCATAATAAATGAAATATACTAACTTGAATTCTGGGATCCAAAAACACAAATATTGAATCACCTAAAAATCACTTCTTTTCACATTAAAAATTCCTCAAAAAATTATAATTTCATGAGTATCCTTTTACAGTAATGATTGACAGAAATCTTTTTGATTATATTTGTAAATGGGTTGCAAATTGGAAATGAAATTTTTTTGTAATATTCACGAAGGAGTAGTAATTTCAAAGCATCTCTTTCCCCCCGTTTGTATCCGAAACAATTTTTGGAAACAACTGTCTGTGAAGATCTACACATTTTTCCGAAGTTCTTTCATTACTATATAATTTTTTGAATTGTTTAAATCTATTGAAATTTTTCTTATATACTTACCTAAATATTGGTAGGAAAACAGATGCCTAAAAATTTCCGAAACATCAAACTCAATCAAAAGCAGATAATTAAAACTAAAAAGGTTTTGATAAAAAACTGAGTTTAATGATGCAAAGTTAAAAATTTAATTTATTTTCATCAGATTATCTGATATTTTGACATTGGATTAGTCAACTGAAGTAATAGTGGGGTTTCGGTAACAAATGAACTCGATAAAAGTGAAGTAACTATTTTCCTTTACTCACTAAGAGCCCTCAATTAGTCAACAGACATAATGTTAACTATATGTGGCGTTATGATATAGCCATCAATACAGTATATATAATTCAGTGTTCATACGAAAGTGTTTGTTCGAAAAAAAAAACATTCGTGTAATTCAATCTTTATATGAAAGTAGCTGTTTCAGGAGGGCTTTTTCTTCCAGTTTGTGTCTGAAAGTTACTTCTTTGCATGATCTACACATCTGTGTATATAGTTACTTCTTTTAGAATTGATTGCCTCCTTCCTTTCTTTGAAAGATTCCCACTTTTTTTTGTATCAAGATGGAGTTGTAGAAAACCAAAAAGTTCCTTTCCCAATTTACTACATATTGATCTTTTATATTTCTACAGATAATACTCTTTCAAGAATGATAGCTTACTATAATACCCATTCAATATAAATAGTATGTGTAGATGAGAGTGTTCGCATATTTTAGACTAACCTGTCACTTTCATTTTTTAACACCATGTATATCTCAATATTTTGGGATTTCTGGCACAATTCTGGATTTGAAGTCACATACAATTCTGATTTAAAGTTACTTTTAATATTGCATCTAGATGGTCAGGTTCAGATGTAACTAAACTAAGGACTTCGGAAAATCATAATCAAAAAGTTTTAATGACTAATATGAGAGATATGAATAAGACAAGAGTTGGCAAAATAACATTTTCGTGTCTGTTATTTTTCAAAGGTTTAACACTTTCTGACAAGCACCTTATGAAAAAGGTTTTTTTATGACTACTATGATTATATTAAATTACATCAACAGAGCTGACAAAATAATATTAATTAACAAATTTACAAAGGTGTATTGGTATCATCAGCAGTTGACCGAAAACTGAGAGTAGTTTGTGTAATGCGGATTTATTTTTTTATTCAAATAGCGATGTTCCCTTGAATAATTATTGGTAAGCCAGTAACTCGATCAAATAAATGCAACTTCTTAACCAAGCCAATTGGTTTATTTTGTTAGTGATCTTTCATTTAAGATGACGAGAGTGGAACTCTGCCAAATACTGAAAACCTGATTTGGTTCTCAGCAGGGAGGCAGAAAGTATGGTTTCTGTTGTTTCATCTTCCAAATTAACAAGCAAAATGTTTTTGTGAAAATTGTACCTACTGTAGGGATGATTGAAGAATGCACATGTGTCATCAAGACAAACTTTTATATCGCATCCTTCTCTTCTACAACTGAAAAAGGAAGCTAAGATAAAACAGTTATTATTCACTTTCATTAAAGGAGAGCTCTTATTTGAATGATATCTTGCACTCAGTTACCGGAACAAACATGAGTCCTGAACAATTTATTTGTTTTTTAAACTGTTTTACAGTTTACTGTTTACATGTTTTTTTTTTCTACATTTCAATTCTGTCATACTAAACTAATATTTATTTTCACAACTAATAAACTGTGGGCACTTCATTTAAAATTTTATATCTCAATTACTATTTTCAACTTCAAATTCAGAATGGCTGTGTCTAATGTCCTGCATGCTGGAAAATTTGTAAGCTGGGGTTTCCCTCATATAGGGTATTTCATTAAGCGCTTCCTATCTTTCCATTTAAATATAACAGAAAGTGTTTTTTATTCGTTTGAAATACCTATTGATACCATTATGTGTGGAATATAACATCGTTCAAATGTTCGCCACGGCTTTTTCGCATACACCTGCAATGAGAAAACTCCACAAGAAAAAGTGTAACTGGGTCATATCGCACTATGTCGTTGGCCAGTTCACAACTCCTACAACTCCCTCAAATCGCTCGTACAGAATATCCAATGTGACATGAGTTGTGTGGCACGTAGCACCGTCCTGCTGAAACCATGTCGGTGGTGTCCAGATCATCCAATTCAGGCCAAAAGAAGTGGGTGATCATCGACCTATAGTGCTCGCCGTTGACAGTGATGGCCTGGCCAACGTCGTTCTCAAAGAAATATGGACCGATGACGCCGCCATCCCAAAATCCACATCCAACAACTTGTGGATTGGGATCGTCCCAAATTTGACAATTTTGTTTATTCACGTACCGATTCATCCCTCATCGCTGAAGATGATTTTTCGATGAAAATTAGGGTCAATTGCCAACTGCTCCAGAGCCTATTCAGCGAACACACGTCGTTGTCTATGGTCTTTTACCTTCAATTCCTGGGTCAGTTGAATTTTGTACTGGTGCAGGCCCAAGTCACCACGTAAAATTCGCCAAGAGTGGTCTGCTATAGGGAGAGTTTTTGTGAACGACTCGAAATTGACTGCCATAGATAGCGGCGATGTTTTTGGCAGATCTTGCGTTTCGTCGACGTACGGGTATTGGTCAATCGTTTACTGAACCAGTGGACTCAATATTTATCCACCACATTGCGAATAGTCCTCTTGGTAGGACGATTATGGCGACCGTAAAATGGACGAAGCGCGCGGATTACGCCCCAACAGAACACTCATTTTGATAAACCAATTTTATTATTTGCACTTGTCGTTGAATGCTATATCTGTCCGAAGTGATTTGGCAAAACAGACTGAATAAATGACAACTAATTTGTCAGATGTAGCTTGAACAAGATGGCCGTTATCAATTGTCAAAATTCGGAAGTCCCTGTTGGAAGACCCTATACAAAAATAAAAGCAATTGTTCATTAGAAGGTTAGGTCTTTTCGGATCAGTAGCCACATCGTTTTGTTTTTATTACTTTATGTCAGTTTGTGAACTTATATCGAATGCACAAATATACGATATATGCACATGCACATTCTTTCGTCAACCCAACTGTTTAAATATGTTTAAAATATATTTTTTTCCGTTAACCAGCTATCACACCCCTACGAACGACAACCCTCAGAAGTCGAAACTTGTACGAGCTAAGGGCTAACGAGGTCTTAACTTTTAACGTGTGATTTCTAACGGGTTGGACGATAGCAAGTGAAAAACGAGCGTTCAGCCTGGGGATTGAACCATCGACTCACATCGGCCGATTGACTGTACTTTATGATATTATTAAGTAGTGAATTTAATTTTGAGTATTTATTTTTGGGATTGTATTGAAGTGTTTTGGAAATTGACAAAGTATTTGGCTTTCAAAAATTATATATTTACTTAGGATGTAATGATTATGTTGAATAACTTGAATATATCTCGTTTTTATGAATATAAATGTTTACGAAGCAGGAACACTCCCACATTTTATTTATTTTGCTTCTCTTTTGTAGTCATGTTTATAATATATGTAGAAAGAAATATTTCTAAAAGGCAAATAAAATATTCAGATTGAGGCGTTGCTGTTTAGTAACAATAATGGAATACAAAGCATAACACGAAAAATGCTGTAATTTCAAGAAAAATAAGTTACCGTTTTCACTAATAATATTCCTCATCAATATCACTGACTCAGCACAATTTCGAAACTTTTCTCTATTGAAAGCAATATTGTGACCACTGGCTGTTACAAAAACCTCATGAAGAATTCAATCATGTTCATATTTTGTTTCTTCAGATATTATTAAGTCATATCAAATATTCATTACTCCCTGAATTCCCCCAAATATTTTTTGAATATCCCTGGAGCCGATTTGACACCAAAAGACATTCGCGAAGAATAAAAACTGAAAGTCGTCTCCACAATTCAATGTCACCATCAGATGTTAAAGCGGTAAAACCATCAATTAGAACATGTTTCGAACCTATATACGTTCATCATCAGGTAATATTTAAAATGCTACAATAAAAGAAGAACAATGTAACAATAGTTGATACAATGCAGTATAAAATACTTACATGGGGAGAAAATATTTTATTTTATAATGGAAAAGAAAAGAAAATTATCACGTGTTACTAATGAAAGGAATGATCACAATGACATATTATTAATAATGAACAAAATTTTTATTGCAGAAAATGAAAAAAAATATATAAAAATATGAAAAAAATACATTATTATAAATAAAATAAGTATTTTGGAACAAACTCATTGATTTTCTGGAGATTATTTTGAAGAATTATTTTGGAGAAGAAAATCTCCAGAAAATCAACGAGTTTGTTCCGTAATACCTATATACCTACCTATATAATATTTTGATGTTTTGTGATTTAATATTATTGAATATCAAGTTCTTGTTACAGTACTGTATAATTTTGAGTAATTTTTGTTGTTGACAAAAAATAAAAATAACTTTGCACCAAAAACTTTGAAAATTATTTTACTCTTAAAAAAATTGACCATGGTTAACACCATAGTTGTGTAATTCGTAATGTTACAGGCTTTTAAAATGAACCGTCTTATACAGGATGCTGTCTATTTATCGTTTCAGCAATTTTTTTTTTCGTAGTGCCCATTAAAAAAAATGGGTAAAAAAAATAAAACTTCACTTAGATGGCCGTGACTTCAAATCTAGATGCTGAACAACTTTTTCAAATAACATTTCCCAATATTTTTCAAAATAAGAGTACTTTACTCTCAAAATGAAATATTTGAAGGCTCCTCGTATATTACGTGTGTTTTACTGTATTTTGTTGGTGCATGTTCAGTTTTAGGGGATGCACAAACTTTTATCAAGAATACATTTTTGTCGAAAAACCTTTAATAAATAAGTTTCCCATATGGTGCATTCTTTGGGGATGACACTGTATAAATGTCATAGTTAAGGTTATTATTGTACTTTTAAGGCAGGTTCTCATATATCAAGTGTTCTTTGGTTCATTGGATACGCCAGACATGAACCAAAATGTCAATATCCCTTAACAAACTTGTTGGACTACATTATTAACGCTGGAAATCGAAATGGAAATGAGGTGGAACCTCATATCATTGATTGAATGCGCTCCAGTTTGTGCAACAAACTCTTTAATGGTATTTTGATTATTATTTATCATTTCAATGTATATTATTTCTTTTATTATAATTTCACAAAGTGGTAATCTTCAATGAATCTTGCGACACGTTTTTTTTTGTCTATATTCTGTAATAATTGACTTCCATTATTGTCCCCTGTATCACCCTCTATATATCAATTGAATCATCTATATAACCATATCCATATCCATTGACTAATTTTTTCACAAGCTATTGTTTTCATAACGTTTTAATTTTTTTTTTCATTCCTCGGATTATGCCTTTATACGCCACCCTATATGGTGTGCAATTATTGGCAAACAGTGCTATAAAGACTTAAGACCCATGAAAGTATAGCTAAAACGCATGCTTTAATTTCCGAGAGGCATGAAGTTGCAAAATGACTCGGCCTATTTCTCTTGTTTCACTACCAAATTCTCCATTTTGCCGACGTTGAGTATTTTTTTTCTCAAAAACTGTTCATTATTTTTCGCTGAGACTTTTGATCAGGACATTGAAAAGTTCATCATACCATCACTCCCTGAATCTAGTTTGAAATTGATATTCTTTCCAACGACAATATCTGAATACCAGGCTTTGGTTTCTTCATCAATTACAATTTCGGAAATTAAAAATTTATAATTAGAACTCTCGATTCCGATTAGTTTGATTGTGAGAAACTTCAAAAAACAACAATTCTCAAAGTGATTTTTATAAGATACAATAATTACAAAATGTGATACCTATTACATTTTGAACAATGATTTGTTTTGTAGTTATATTCATGCGCAGTATCACAATCATTCCATAAATTGACAGCCTGATTTATTCTACCTTTGGCGAATCCTGCAAACCCTTGCCTGTTCTTCACTAAGCTCCTGTATTATACAGAATTCTATTGCTTCTTATAATGAAATGTCTTCTGTCTTCAACACTAACAATCCCGTCTCTTCTTGAACTGTCTCCCAAATTCGCAAGTTGCAGCTAGCGTTTCTAATTTCAGCTAGAAAGATTCAACAAACCTATAAAAATTCTCGAGGTGTCTCCTTACATAATCTGCGAATTTCAAGTAGGCCATATTTTGTCATTTGAATTATTCGAGAATGGTTTACTCCCTCTCAACCCTATTCAGTTACAATTATACAGGGTGTCCCTGGACTTCCTCTTTTCCTCTCGGGAATGTATAGATGGGGTCAAAATATCACCAGTACTTCATATAACTTTTTTTCCTAAAATCCTTCGTTACCAAGTAACGGGCCCTCGAAGTTACAAAATGAAAAATGTTTTTCTTTGATAACTTTTCAAGTGAATATTCAAAATCATCCAAATTTTGGTAATTGACTAAACAAATGAATTTCTTCGATGAGCTTTCATGCAGGAGTCAGTTGTTTTGCTACAAAGTCAGGAACGGACTACCCCCGATGGTCCACACCCCAAAACTTTGAAATGACAGATATTTTTCAATATTTTTCAACAAATTAAGGTTACTTGGACAATTTTATGAATAAAAGTACTCGTGTGGAAAGTCGATCGGAGCAACGAGTCTTGATAAAAATGTAGTTTCACTCGACGACATCAAACCCGCTCGTCCACCATTATTTGAAATGAATAATTATTAAAGCAGAAATAATAATGATAACGTTAATTCAACAACATTTATCCTGAGATGTCTACCATTATTCGAAAATATTAGTTTTTAAGGAAAATGGAAATGATAGGTAAAATGTTCATAACGAATTATTATAATGCAAACACGTTTAACTAACGAAACTCAAAAGCCTCAAGAGCAAACAGAAATAAAAAATCCGCTACAGAAACTGCTCGATATGACCACCTTCTCTCTCTATACATTTTCTTAGTCTGCGAAGACACCCTCTCTGTACTTGAAATAGCATTCCAGGGTCGTTTCGTATGGCTTCACAATGTAATGTTATTCTATTCAACAATGCATCTCTTGTGTGAATAGGTGTAGCGTAAACAAGGCTTTTTAGATGTCCCCACAGAAAGAAATCCAATCCTCTACCAATCCATCTATTGTGGAAAATATGATTCAGATGGTCACGCACAATCAAATTAAAATGAGGAGGAGCGCCATCATGCATAAACCACATATCTCTTCGGGTTTGCAATGGAACATGTTCCAAAAGTCCATTCAAATCGTTCTGAATGAACTCCAAATAACGTTCTCCATTCAATCGGTCCTGTAGAACGAATGGTCCTATAAGATGGTTTCCTATGATACCAGCTCAAACATTCACGTTGAATTTCCGTTGGTGTTTGGTTTGCAATATCCCATGGGGATTTTTTTCGGCCCATATATGGAGATTATGAGAGTTGATAACTCCATCTCTACTGAAACCTGCTTCATCAGTGAATAAAACTCGATTAATAAAAGTCATATCCTCTCTTTGCCTATCCATGAACCAATTGGCATATTCCAGTCGTGCTGGAAAATCTTGAGGTGTCATGGCATGTACCTTCTGGATGTGAAATGGGTGGAGCAGTTGTTCCCTAATTATTCTATGAATAGTGGACTTGGATGTATGGAACTGTTCTGATAGATTTCTGATGCTCATTGAAGGATCATCAGCGACGGCTTCCAAAATATTTTCCTCCAATACAACGGTACGTACAGTCCTAGGAGCGCCCTCACCACCTCGTTTTGGCAAAACTGTACCTACAATAATATCGAAATAAAACAACGTGCTCAAATTAATTATCAATTATTACATACCTGTCTCCCTCAAGCTGCGATCGACACGCTCGAATGTTTCTCTTGACGGTACCGTTCGATTGGGAAAATGCTCGGAATACAGACGACGAGCTTCTGCAGCATTACAAAATGCTCGTCCATAAAATACATGCATATCTGCATATTCATTGAATGTAAACTGTTCGGCCATATCAAAAAAATTCAAAATATCCTTTAGAATATTGACAATACAATGATAGTCATATGACAACGCACCACTCAACAAAACAAAATCGCATTCCAGTTTCTCATTTTTTATCAAAACTTTCTAAAAGGTTTTTTTGTCAACATCTGTGAAAGAAATGGAACATAATTATTCCCTGGATATTTTTCACCTGATCATGTGCAGCCGTTTTTGTAGTTCATTCGTTTGCTTTTTATTAGTATAGTAAATATTTTTTCCGATGTGCGTTTTTTCAGCTAAATTTAGATTCGTGTTAAAGAATTTCTCCCATAAAATTATAATTATCAGTGAAACTCCTCAACAGTTTAGCTGTGAAGAAGAATTTGAAACATTCGAATGTTGAATTTCATGAGATTCAGATAACTGATCAACACGAAACGTGATTATTCCACACGTATTATGTTCATACAAAATATGGAATGAATTCGATATTTCATAGTGGAGTAGCTTGTTAGTTTAAAAACACCACGAATCTACAGAACTTGATATTTCTTTTGAAAAAATATCTGCTATCACAATTGTGACTTAAACTTCCATATAGGTACTGTACTTTTTGTTTACGACTTCATTTAAGCATACTTTGTATTATTCCTGTTATAAATGTTGTTGAATTAACGTTATCATTATTATTTCTGCTTTGATAATTATTCATTTCAAATAATGGTGGACGAGCGGGTTTGATGTCGTCGAGTAGAACTACATTTTTATCAAGACTCGTTGCTCCGATCGACTTTCCACACGAGTACTTTTATTCATAAAATTGTCCAAGTAACCTTATTTTGTTGAAAAATATTGAAAAATATCTGTCATTTCAAAGTTTTGTGGTGTGGACCATCGGGGGTAGTCCGTTCCTGACTTTGTAGCAAAACAACTGACTCCTGCATGAAAGCTCATCGAAGGAATTCATTTGTTTAGTCAATTACCAAAATTTAGATGATTTTGAATATTCACTTGAAAAGTTATCAAAGAAAAACATTTTTCATTTTGTAACTTCGAGGGCCCGTTACTTGGTAACGAAGGATTTTAGGAAAAAAAGTTATATGAAGTACTGGTGATATTTTGACCCCATCTATACATTCCCGAGAGGAAAAGAGGAAGTCCAGGGACACCCTGTATACTTAGTATCTGTATTTTAAATTTTCCAAAAATTTTTTTCTCAAATTTAATTTTTGAACAACCATCAAAAGTGGAAACTTGTGCGAGCTAAGGATTAATGCACTTTTTAAAGTGCGATTCCTAGCACGGATTGGAAAATAGGCAAGTATTTCAATGTGAGGTTGTTTATGAAATGTTCTCTGCTACCGTTTAATCTAGTGAAATTACTACTGCAAAAGCTTATTCTTACAACAGTCTATGTTTGTATATTAGGTTGTCTATTTCAATTAAGAAATTATTATTATTGAATCGATAGTTCTACATGACGGTCGATTGAATGAATGGAATAAATCACTCATGCAAATCCAACCGGCTACCGTCCTTTATAAAACATACACGCTGAAATGAGACGAAAAACAAACAGTGAGATATTCCATTTGATTGCTGCTTTTATTGAAACAGACAATCCTTAATTTCATTCCCTATTTCCCTATTTCCCCCTATTGCCCTATTTCCCCTTATTGCCTATTATCCAAGTGATGTTTTTTTAATCAGTGAGTTCTTTCTGTTAGTTTTACTGTTGAGAAGATGGGCTAGGGGCCTCTATTGCATTTTCTACACATAACAATTTTTCAATACAAAATAGAGGATACCATAGTTTATTGAATCAGTCGTTAAAAAAAATTCACAAACTGACAAACTGTAACTTGTTGAAGAAACATGTCAATAAAGCGAACATCATTCAGGTTTGCAAAGCTTTCTTGTGCCGGCACAGGGGATATACGTAAATCTGAATTACCATATACAAAATATTCGAAAAAACGAAGATCCACTTGCTTTAAAAGAGTGGGTTATTCAAACGCCTCATTCATTTGGTATATTCTCCGTGCACTGCCTTTTCTTCCTTATCTATACTGCTATACTAGTAGTATTATACAAAACTAGTCAGTCTCTTGATTATTATGGACAGAATGCAAAAGTTTGGAAATCGACCAGGAAAATCAGACGGTAGTAATGAAGCAATTTAATGCAAACCTCAAAAATCCAAATAAATTTGGGGGATTATTTAAATCGTAGTCTGATCATCAACCCAGCAAACCTCAGCAAATGTTGATGCTTCATAAAGCTCAGATCATACCTTCTTTGAGGTATTGTTCTCATGTAAGGAGCTCCGCCCCTAAGCATACCCTGAAGATGCTGGATTCCATCCAGAAAAGAGCCATCCGCCTGATTGGAGACGTGAACATCACTTGCAACCTTGATAATAATAATAATGTTTATTCCTTTTAGATCATACAATTATGATGTAGGAAACGTCAAATACAAGTATATTAAAACAACAATATGCAGATTAAAATATAACGAAATTACATTGAGTCAAGAAAAATTATTACATACACTATACATTCAAATACATATAAATAATACACACATCATGTATGGTCATTTTTATGGAAGTCTTCCACTGAATAAATAGTCCGATCAATTGATAGTCTGGAACATCGAAGAACGGTTGGAGAATTGTCTCTCTTTCATAGATAGTTTCACTGGAGGTGTTCAAATGTCTCGGCACATTTGAGTTCACCAAGAGCGGTACATATCAGAAATATGCGACGGACTGTGGCTGCTCATCGTTTTGAGGTTCAACTCAGTATACCTCGAACTTCACTGCTTAAGAGTTGTTTCATTTGGAGATCTGCGTATATGTGGAATAAACTTCCTGAGAACGTTTTTCCAAATGAATTTAATTCCCAGCGATTCAAATCTAACGTGAATCCCTACTTTCGCACGGGCACCGATCTTAAAGCGCCTTAAGGATCTTCCTGTAGTGCTTGTGTTCTGTCCTTGAAAAGAAAAATAGTGTCCGATCGAAACTGGTTTTTGCGACCGAAACTGAAATCGAAAATTGCACCTTGAAAATACTTAAAATAGGTGAGGTGTTCATTTGAGTAGGTGTAGATTCTTCTTTCGAATATTATTGATGGGTTTTCAAAAATATTAAACATAAAATTAGTTATTTGAGTTGATACGTAATATCACAATAGTCACGACATGATTAGGCACGTGGAAGCGGCAAAATGTCTTCGTCGATTGTATGAAATTCAACGCGCCGAACATGACCGATCACAGCGCGGGAACTCCCGAATGCAGTTTCGGTTTCGGTCGTAGTTTCGGCAGGTTTGGCACCGAAACCGAAACTAAACCGAAACCCGTTTTTTGCCGAAACTCGACCGAAACCGAACTTTCGGTCGGACACTACAAAAATATTATCAAAATTGTTTTCGTATGTAAATTACCATACCGTATATGGTATTGAAACCGAAACCCATGTTCTGGAAAAACTGAGTGAATGGCTGGAAAATGAGAAAATTCCCCTTTGGAATTTTTACTCACTTTGAGTATTCCTTTTTGGCAGCTAGCCTAGATGGACTTATTAGAAAAAGCGATTCAGGTGAAATTAAAATTCCCTCATTCGCATGAAATTTAGTACTTGAAGAAGCTGCAGATAAAAATTTGACTATCAACCCAACCGGCTACCGTCCATGATTAATATTATTTAATGTACCATGAAACGCAAAATGTGGCCGTCGATGGATATCTCTCGAATACTTTCGCCATCAACGCTGGTGTTCCCCAGGGACTTATAACCAACCCTCTTTTAATTGTATATAAACGATTTATAGGAAAACCCCAAGAATGCAATATATTGCTTTGCTGACGACATCACACCTGTGTCGTCATTCCATTTGGATTCCAGGACATCGCCTACGGAGGCATATCTTCAACGGCAGCAGGAGGTTGTATATCTTACTAAGGATCTAGAAGTGATTTCGAATTGGGGTGAAAGTATCCAGGTTCAATTCAATGCCACAAAAACCCAGAAGTCGCTTTTCTCCAAGAAAATAAATGTCTCCGAACTGGATATAATAATATTAGGCCAGACAATTCCGCTTTCTGCTTCAATGAATTTGTTGGGGGTTAAAAAGGGCACAATCATGTCGCTGGAATTGCACAGGCTGCTTCTCAAAAGCTTGGAATACTGTTCCGAACCAGAAAACTGTACACACCTCAGCAACTTTTGATGCTTTATAAAGCTCAGATCAGACCTTCTTTGGAGTATTGTTCTCATGTATGGAGCTCTGCCCCCAAACATACAATGAAGTTGCTGGATTCCATCCAGAAAAGAGCTATTCGCGTGATTGGAGACGCGAACATCACTTGCAATCGTGAAAGCCTGGAAAATCGAAGAAAGGTTGGAGATTTGTCTCTCTTATATAGATACTTTCACGAAAGGTTTTCAAGTGACTTGGCACATTTGATTCCACGACATATCAGAAATACCCGACGGACTGTGGCTGCACATCCTTTTGAGTTTCAAATCGGTACCCCTCGAACTTCACTGTTTAAAAACTCTTTCATAAACGCCGTTTATATGGAATAAACTTCCTGAGAACGTTTTTCCAAATGGTTTTAATCTCCAGTGATTCAAATCCAATGTAAATCGCTACTTTCGCACAGGCACCGCTCTGAGAGCACCTCAAGGATTTTCATGTAGTGCTTGTGTTTTGTCCTTTCTAAGGAACTAGATTTGTATGCCGCTAAATTAGTTTATTTTTCACTTGCCTATATCAGCCTCCATTTTGGTGAAAGACTCCATGTATTATAACGGCCCCAAGATGTTTAATCATCTACTGGGTGAGACGTTAGCCGGTTAAGTTGGCCTGAGTGGTTTATTCCACTCATTCAGTCCGCTAGCTGTTACGCACGTTAAAATGGAAGACCTCTTTAATCCCCAATCAAAAGTTTCGACTTTTGATTGAAGATTATCGTTTGTAAAAGAGCGATGATAGCTGGTTAACGAAGGTGGTTGACAATGTTTCGTGGTGCATTTCATCAGTTCGGACATTCATTGTCCAATATGATATACATTGATTTGAAATCCCTGAAAGAATCTGTAAAAAAATAAAAAGATTAGCTGAAAACACAATTTTATTCAGCAAAAAACTGAAATTACAATGGAATAACATACAGGCAACAACAAAAAAAAATAACTATCAACACGAGCCGAAAAAAAAAAAATAATAACAAGAAATGAAAATTAAAAATATAAAATTAAAAGATTCTAAACCAAGTTACTTCACTTGGTATGGGGTACTACATGTTTTTTAAACTTAATATATGTTACCTGTTGCGAGAAATGTTTTATTTTTCACATTTGATACGTACCCGACCCACATTTGACACTTCGAAAATAATTGAACATTTCAAAAATTATTTCACGTGCCTGACTCTTGAAGACTGGTGTTTTGTTAGGCGATGAAATTTTTTCAGAAGCAACACAAATTATTCAGACAATGCCAAACGCCAACAGCATTGGTGGACAAGTGATGATACACCTCTTTACAGAGCATTTCTATGTCTAGCAAGAGCTGTAGTGGGGGTTACATTGAAATTGTGTTTGTGCGTATGGGGGCGGGCTCGCCATCACGTTTGGCGCTTGCTGTACATTATTATGTAATTATCGTACTTCCTACTCTTCAGTTACTAAATCATAGAGTGAAGACAAGCCGGTTTCGCGGTTACATTGAGTGTAACCGCAAAAAATCATGTCATTCTTCAAAAAAATGTAAGTAGCGTACGTTCTTAATTCTCCTGCAAGTCAATCATGGACATCACTACGAAGGTTATGCAGATCACTATTATGTATTCTATAGGTTTCCCTATTATATATGTCTTCACCCGCACACATCTTAAAGACTTAACAATTCTCAGGTTTATCAACAAATGTTTCACGACTGTTTCATCACTGTCGCCTGAACTTTCAAAACAATTATTGTTTTCCTACATGTTTTAAAATAATAGGTTTTAATTCACTTATTTTCAAACAAACGTTATGAAACTTATTTTATACCCTTAATGCCGCTTGAGAAATTCTCCCATTTTATTGTTGTTGTTGCAGACACTGTCCAACCTCAACGATGGAGAATTGAAAGCCTTGCTGGATGAGGCAATCAATTATAAAAATCCGAAAGACAGAGAAGGGAAGAGCAAACTTTTCAAGGTAAGTAGAATTTTCTTGATTTTTAAGTAGTGCATATCAGTAGTGAAATGTGTATAGTTGTATGTCTGAATATGAAAATTCTGTGATGGAATTCCAGTAAATGTATTGGTACAGGCAAAGTAATTCAACTCATCAGATATAGGTGATATTTGGATATCCAAACTCGTACTAAATTTTTAATAATTTTTACTGCAACTGCAGAAGGTTCGATGGCTCAAAGTGTGGAAATTGTCAAATCGATTTTTTCAGTGACTCATTTCTGCTAATAGAAAAAATCGTAAAGTGCAACTCTTCTCATGATCGTGTGCCTTATGCGAAATTTGTTACATTCGCAGATATATTTTTAGACTGGATGACACGATGACAGACAATTGTAGCAATGACTTTTGTTTGGGTTTTCTGAGAATTATTTCGTGGAATTTTGACAAGCCACATCGTCTGATAGTGTTTCGGCTCGTTTACCTTATTTTTATTACAAGCTTTTATTTAACTTGAACTATTTGTCAAATCCTGCAACTGAATTGAGTTGAAATTTGGCATGCACGTTTAGTTTCAATGGAAATGCAGTGACGGCGTTCTACATCTAACACGGCGGCGACCCATTATGGTGGACAATTTTTTTTTGTGAGATTTCTTAAAGCTGCATTCACGTGACTGTTGAATCAAGAATAGAGTCGTATTTCGTGTAAATAATTTATTTTTAAATTACAAATCGCTTTTGACTTTTACGCCATCATCAGTGCGATACATGCAAGCAGGTAATAGTCGTTAAATTTGTTTGAAGTTGAACTTTAAATTCTTTTTTTGATTTACTTACGTATTAATATATTTTTTTTGTTTAAAACATTTTTTTATAAAATTATTACCAGCGTGCTGAGTGACGATGCGAAGAGTGAAAGAAAGTGACATAAAGTCATCATTAATTATAGAACATATTTGGTTTGATTAATGTCATATGTAGTGACCACAGTACGTAAAAGTTTTCCAATGTGAGCAAAGAACCATTCAATTGGATTTTGAGAAGTGTTGATTTTGAATTAGTTAATTAGTTAAATTCCTATACATAGGCGACTGAATTTCATTTCAGTCTGTGTGAGAAGTTAATATTTGGTGCGGAATCATTGATGGTTATTTGATAGGACCTCATTTTTTCGAAGAAATTCTCAATGGGGAGAGATACTTGGTTTTCTTCCAACATGTGTTGCTGAATCTCTTGGATAATTTACCAATACAAATCGACTGAATACGTAGTTTCAACAAGATGGGGCGAAAGTTTTGAAGAAAAATTGATTTTTTCTAGGACAAAACGCGACCACTACAGAAAAATCCTTAAGGCGCTCTCAGAGCGGTGCCTGTGCGAAAGTAGCGATTCACATTGGACTAGAATCGCAGGAGATCAAATCCATTTGGAAAAACGTTCTCAGCAAGTTTATTCTACATAAACGCAGTTTTCCAGATGAAAGAGTTCGTAAACAGTGAAGTTCCGAGGTGTAGTGAGTTGTACTTCAAAACGATGAGCAGCCACAGTTGGTCGCGTATTTCTGATATGCACCGGTCTTGGTGGAATCAAATGTGCCAAGTCACTTGAACACTTCCCGTGAAAGTATCTATAGATGAGAGACAAATCTCCAACCTTTCTTCGATGTTCCAGACTAACAAGGTTGCACGTGATGTTCGCGTCTCAAACTTCAAGGTATTTTTGGGGGCAGAGCTCCATACATGGAAACAATACTCCAAAGAAGGTTGGATCTGAGCTTTATGAAGCTTCAAAAGTTGCTGAAGTGATGTGTACAGTTTTTTGGTTCGAAACAGTGTTCCAAGCTTTTGAGAAGCAGCCTTTGCAATTCCAGCGACATGATTGTGCCAAGACATATTGGTGTCCATTTTAACCCCCAACAAACTTATCGAAGTAGAAAGCGGAATAATTGTCTGATCTGACATTATTATATCCGGTTCGGAGACATTTATCTTCTCGGAGAAAACCGATGCCTGGGTTTTTGTGGCATTGGGTTGAACCTGGTTACTTTCACCCCAATTCGAAATCACTTCTAGATCCTCATTAAGATATGCAACATCCTGCTACCGGTGAAGATGTGACTCCGTAGCCGTAGCCGTAGTCGTAGTCGTGCAATCCAAATGGAATGACAAGACAAGGGTGCGGTCGTCAGCAAAGCAATATATTTGGATTCTTGGTTTTTTTCAATAATTCGTTTATATACAATAAAAAGAGGGCTGAAGACAATATGGATCTCTGGGTAACACCAGCGTCGATGGTGAAAGTATTCGAGAGATATCCATCGAAAGCCACTTGCGGGGAACGTTCTTTCAGGAAGCTGAAGAGCCATACACAAAAATCATCCGACAAGCCTCAGCATCGAAATTTGGCCAGCAAACCCTCATGCCACAAACGGTCAAAGGCCTTAGAAATATCAATTGTGTCATAAGGAAAAATAACATTTGTGTTTATTTTATTCATCAGGAAAAAGCTAAAAAATATTCATTATACTTCTACTCATATTTTTTATAGTTTTCTTTACAAAACGTTACATGATTTAAAAATATGTGTATTACTTATTTGTTTCATATCTTCGATTTGTTGTGCTAGAATACACCTTTTCAACACGCTTTTATTGGCTTCACCTATATGTATGTATATTTGTTTGTTTGTTTGCTTATAACTCTCAAGCTTGGGATCTCTATTTGACAGAATTATCGACATTATTGCTTTATCTATTCGCGGGCAGATGACGCTGCACGCAACCTCCTTGATATATCAACATTATTGCTTGATCTATTCGCGGGCAGACGGCGCTGTACGTAACCTCCTTGATATAATTCGAACTCACTTTACATGTATTTCTTTATTCAAAAAAAGTATTTTTTCATTAACACTCGCGCTTGCTGCCTTATTTGTAACCCTTCTTTGCGCGCCTGCTGCCTTGGGCTTGGTAGCTGATCTCAGGCTCCCTTTCCAGAATCGGAAAATATCAATGGTCATTTTTCTAACAAAATATATACGACTGATTGATCCCAAAGTTTAGATAAAATAAATATAGTTTAAAGAGACTAAAAAACACGCTTTTATAGCATTCAAGCGCACGTCGATTTTTTCACAATGATACTAGTATTTTCTGTTCGTTATTATGCTTATTTAAAAAAATATTTTCAATTTTTTAGTTCGATGTTCTTTAAAAGCGTGTTTTTTAGTTTTTCAAACTATATTCTTTTTCATCATGTGTATTGTATTGAAGATATATTATGTCAGTGAAATACTAAAGTAGGTAATATATGAAGTAATATTATTATGTATTATAGGTATTCATCCAATTTTTTATTCGAACGAATTAGTCCACTAGGTACTAGGTACCTAGTCTTAGGTACTAAGAGAGATAGAGATAAAAGGATAAAATGGGAATCTGGTTCAGCAAAAAGAAAAAAAAATTTTTGTTTTTTATTGAAAGTAAAGGGAGTAGAAAGCCGTAGTGTCAGTGTCTTTGACTGGAATTTTAATACGGCGACCTAGACATGATGTTTTTTATTACTTTCGAGTAATTGTTTGATTTCCAGTGTACCTTGCGAAACGTACCTTGCTCATATTTAATTAAGGTCTTGCGCCGACACTGACCACTTGTGTCGATTTATTAATTTTTATATGATTTGGCTACTTAATTCCAATATGAATTGATTTCGTTATAGTATTGACTACTAGACCTATTAATTACTTTAGTTCAATGGCAAGTTTCAGATTTGTCCAGGCGGAGGGTTGTTTTTTTCATCAGCAATGAAATCAATTTTGAAACAATCCACTCTAATATTTTTTCGCATCAAAAGCATGTTTTAAAAATGGGATGAATATAATTTTATTATCAAACAAAGTCTTACAACTCTAAATCAAAATCTTACAAACAAACTTGATTTAACTAAAAATATCGTCAGACATCACATAAACTAAATAGAAAATCTTTATATAGAGGAAATGATAAAACCATACATTCTATATCTAACATCAGCTATGAATCTTTGCGTTTTGAAACTTTTTTGGAGTGTTATATAGTCATTACATAAATGAACTTGGAGTAGTGTGTCTAATTTGTTACCTTACCATCACATAGACTACTCACAAATGATTGACGATGCCGCACCTCCCAGAAGATTTTTTTTTCAGTTTTCATCAAATAATCGAGAGGCAAATCGCATAACTTCTAATTCTCAAACACCGAATGATATCCTCAATGCCTCGGACAATGATACAGTTCCATTAATAGAAGTCTGTGACATAGACGAAATATCCTATAAAATGACAGTATCATCACCATCCATATGTCTTTGAAAATCAAAATGGGTTCTTTTCGTGATTGTAACAACCTCAGACGCATGAACGATATGTGGAATATCAATTGGAGTGACATTTATCAGCGTGATGGTGTTAACGAAATAGCTACGTTTGTGAACAATAATATCATCCAACTCTTCAACACACACCGTCCTTACGGTATTGGCTTACACTATTTAAGAAATGATTGCTCTTACCTTCAGGAAATTCAAGTAAACACATTCTGCTGCTAAAGCTTGGAACACATTGAAATCACTAGAAATATTGAGAAAAAGTAACAACACAAACATCTAAAGCAATTTGAATGACACAAACCTTATTTACATCAATTACAGTTTTATTTCCCAACATGGAGTGATAACATTCAAACTTCATTACTAGAACGATACCGTTACACTTCAAAAATTGATAACTTTTTTCGCGGTACGCTCTCGTCTGCAGCAATACAGAATTGCCTTATTGCTAATATCTCACTCCTAATGATATGCGTCTTAGATAGGCATTTACTAGATCAGTTAATCTTTCTTGGTAATGTCATTTGAACTAAGAGTGTATTTCCAAATTGTTGGTAGAATGGTGTGATTATTATTTCAACTTAAGTGCAATTCCCCTTTGGATTTCTCTGGCTGTTACCATAATACCGTTGTCTCTCGAAAGTTGTTGAGATTATCATTTGGGACAAAATTTATACCGTCATAAATGAATACCAAATCTTCGATGCTGATGTCTGTATATCCGTACATACCGGTTTCAAACATAAACGCTGGAGAACTTCAACTTTACTTTCCATCACCGAAACAGAATAAACTTTAGTCCTTTTGCACTAAAGTAAAGCCTTCTTCCTCATTTCGTTGAATGCTTTGTCTCTGGTTAAAAATTACCTATCAAAACGAAAGGTGTTTCTCAAGGATCCATCATTGTTCTTTTACCATTCAGTTTGTATATTTGTGGCTTCCATCAGTCGGTAGAAAAATGCACTACGCAGAAAGGAAACAAAATGAGACGATAACTGTAAATGAAACTACTGAGATTCTTAAAGATTTATTGGATATAGATGTTGTTGAGTCTGAGATCAATAACGTATACACTTTAGAAAGATCAGAAAAAAATTCCTATTAAAATTGAATTCAACTCTTTCATAAAAAAATCTTCGGTTATCAAAAATTGCGGTAAATTGAGAGGCACTCGAATACATATTGTGAATGACTTGACACCTAAACTGAGAGAGGAGGGAAAATCCTACGAAAGCACCTTTATCTTGCAAAACAAAACAGTGAAAATAATTGTTACATCAGAAACGATAAACTGATTATTGATAATAAAGTGTATACGGTAGCTGAACTTGAAACATTCGCAGATACCGAATCATTTCAAAGAAAACCCTCTAGCGATCCAGGAACGCTCGTTGCCAGTAACTCTAGACAACCATTTCAAGAAAGCGTACCTTTGGAAATACAGCCGTCTCGAAACATAACGGAAACTCTAAACGGAAAAACTAACAGACTCCCGGAATATTTCAACTTCAAAACAAGTTTCGGACAAGAAACTTGTTAAGGAACGTACAACTGACAGGCCCGTTACTAGACATAACTCTATATGTAAGAATAAATAAATATCATATAAATATTGTTTGGTTACTTTTGATCCAAATTTTACTGGTTAGTTAACTGTTAACTTGGCAAAAAAAAATTCAAGATTTTGAAATATTTCTAAGTAACTTCAATATAAATATCGACATCATCGTTCTTACTGAGACGTGAAAAATACAAGACGTTAGTTTATACAACTTAAATGGTTACAACTTAATATACAGCGAAGGCGAACTCAACCAGAACGATGGGGTCGTAGTTTACATCAGAGATAGTTATAACTATCACTTTGAGCTTTGTGAAATATACGAGGTAACTGCTGTTGAAGTTACTATCAAACTACCTAAAAACTATTTAAGAATAACTTGCGCTTATAGATCTTCCTCTTCCTGTCCTTGCTTTCAACCAAAACCTTAAAGAATATATGAAAAACCATATTAATAAAAACCACTAAAATATAATTTTGGGGGATTTGAATATCAACTTACTAGATGAAAATGATGTAACTCAACAGTATCTCAATATTCTTAACGAATTTGATTTTGTCTCCACTATTAAAGAAATTACTAGAGCACAAGGAAACTCAGGTAGTTGCTTGGATCATATCTTCATTAGTAATATACATAACAACGTGTCTCCTTTTCTGCTGAATATTCACATCACAGATCACTTCACGACTATGATTGAATTTAAAACCGATAAGAACCTGAATAAAGATAAATTCGACACTAAAAAATAGTGGACTATTACAAACTCGAAATATTAATGAAAAGTGAAAAGTGGGACAACTTCTATGTAACCGAGGACGTAGAATCAGCAACTGATTTATTCATAAAAAAAATAAAAGAAATATTGAATGCTAGTACAAAAGAGGTGAAAAATAAAATCCAAAAAGAAGAGAAAAACTTGGATAACCTCAGCTCTAGTAAACTTTGTCGCCAGAAGGAATATGTTATTCAATCAATGGAAACTTGATAAAGAAAATCATTCCCTATTAAGACAATTTAAAACGTATAGAAATGAATCAAATACATTGTTGAAGAAATCTAAGGCTGATTATTATAAGAAAGAGATCGATAAAATTAAAAACAGTGCAAAATTACTATGGAAAACAGTAAATGCTGCTTGCTCTAAACCATCCAAAAGCACGGAAGTAACAGAAATTGAAAGTGGGGATAACAAAACCACAAATAACCCTATAGAGGTCGCGGAAATTTTTTAAGAGCATTATACTAAAATTGCTGAGGACCTAGTGGTCAAAATAGAAACTCCTCGGAATTATAAAGAGCTCAGAACTGTTAACCAAGGCTCAATATATTTAACAGAAGCAAATATAGATGAAGTTGAAGAAATAATCAACAACTTAAAAACACAAAGCACCAGGAATAGATGAAATATCAGTGGAAGTTCTGCAGCATATTAAAGAATATATTAAAGAGCCACTAACACTGCTCATGAATAAAATACTAACGACAAGCTATTGGCATAAATCTTTAAAGACGACAGTTATTAAACCCATTTTTAAAAAAGGAGAAAAATTGCAATGTATAAATTATAGACCGATTTCTCTAATCACTGGTATAACTAAAATTCTAAAGTATATTTTGAAGAGAAGGATAACAGATTTTTTTGAGAAATATAATCTCCTCTCATCTAGACAGTTTAGATTTAGAAAGGCCAGGTCAACACAGGATGCGATAGAGGAAATAACTACACAAGTTTATATATCTTTCGATAGTAGTAAACCGTGCCTCTGCATATTCGTTGATCTGGCCAAGGCGTTCGATACTGTCAGTCATAATAAACTCCTGAACGCTCTTGAAGATTTAGGTATTCGTGGAACGTGTTTAACTCTCATAAAAAGTTACTTGAGTGAGAGAAAGCAGTGTGTCAAAGTAGGTAATACTTTAAGTAAATACGAAGTTATGAAGTTTGGGGCCAAGTATGGAATTGGACCAAGTATGGTTCCTCAAGGCACCATACTTGGTCCAATTCTTTTCACAGTATATCTGTGAAATCTCCACACTGATGGGACAATTATAAGCTACGCAGACGACACAGCAGTTTTTTATGAAGCCGAAAACTGGAACTCGCTCATCACTAAAGCACAAAATGACTTTAAAACAATCATTGACTGGCTCAATTTCAAACTATTGACTATGAATTTCTAAAAGAAAATATTTAGCCTTTTCAGTGAATAAAAAAAACTTACCCAGTCTTCAACCCTTCGAAATCAGAGGTGAAAACAGCATCGTGAAAATCACACAAGCTACAGAAATAGAGTATCTCGGTGTAATGATAGACAATCATTTAAAATGGAACTTACATATTAGGAAGTTAGTGCAAAAAATTAGAAACCTATTGTCTAAATTCAAATATTTAAGAAACATTCTTGAAGAAAAACATATCTTAATGCTGTATTGCGCATTAGTGGAATCCCAACTGAGATATGGCATAATAGCTTGGGGAGGGGCATATAATAACATTATAAAGAATGTTGAAATAATTCAAAAATGGATTTTGAAAATAATTTTCAGAAAACCAATTACCTACCCATCAGATGACCTTTACAAGCTTGGCAATATCTTAGATGTAAAACAAATATTTCATTTGACACTTGCTGTTGACCAGAAAAAAACCGGAGCAAAATATTTCTAGATTATTCCTACTCCACAAGGTCAAAAAAATTTACCATTTCAGTTCCACATGTGACTAAAACTATATCCCAGAGATCTAGCATGTTTCTTGGGCAAAAGATATATAACGATCTACCGAATGAATTGAAACAACTAAACTCATTATCTCTGTTCAAGAAGACGCTGAAGTTATGGCTGATTTCAAGATCAAGAATTTTAACACATCGATTAGTCGATATAAAAAATACATTCTATGATTGATATTAAAGTCAAGGCTATTTAAAATAATTTCTTTCACACACTCGTTCTGTCAGATTTTTCTGTGGAAATCTGAGGCATGCCATCATCACATCAACACAAGTTATACTTTCCTGATTTTGATGATCGCGCTTGCCCCATATTTCATGATTAATTAATTTCATGATTGAAACGATTCTTTTGTACTAATTATCCTTACTTCACAACAAATTATAGTTACAATTCGCATATTCTGCTGAATACTCTCAATCTTATTCGTTATTGTAACCTGAATAGTAATTTTATTTTTATAGAATTTTTGGTATTATTATTAAGTATTATTTCCTTAGAAAAAAAATAGATTGTTTACACTTTTCTTAAGCCATATTTGTTCCAACTTTTGACCACTGCTCTTTTCATAATTAAGCTATATCTAAAACTCTCAAGCTAGTTGCAAACACATTCTTCTGGTTAACCTGTAATCTTAGTTTTAACGTTGTTTTCTTTTTCATTAATTTGACTGTATTTCATTTGATTCGTCAACATCACACCATAATAATATGTCGCCCCACACAAGCTGATAATATCAGCTTCGGTGGATTTTTTGTTTATTCTAAGCCTCATATTACTAAATTTTTTAGAATCATTTTATTTTGTAACGTTAGAAGGTCTGTATTTTTTTTCCGCTATTTATGAATAAACATTATTATTATTATTAGATGATACTCAACAATTCATCAATAGTGATCTAGAAACAATCTTTGACATTTCGTCAGCTCATAAATTTAAGTGAACTGAATAAGTCGAGCTCCAATAAAGATTATTTTTAAAGCAAAATGATCCAGAGATATTGCTAACGACACGTTAAATCCATATTTAGAGATATGTTCTGCCTTTAATAATGATTCTGAATGATACATCATTTTTCGGGTCTTAACGGTGAAATGATACATTTTCTTTCGAGTTCACTAATCCAAATAAGTAATATAGGAATAGCTAGTATATTTGTAGCATCAGTTTTGTTCTTTTCCGACGGTCCCGATGACATGATCTGTCAGAATTTGTGTAAAAACTTGCCGCGACAGAGTTCTTCAATAAGGTTACGTCTTGTGTGAGGCGTAATTCCACCTCAAGGTAAGTATAGGTTTCTCCGGCATCCAGATGGTGCGGGATACTTTCGTCTACGAGCTGCACATCCGGGACAGAAATTTTCATCGAATGAAGAGGCAATCACTTTCGTGACCAATTATTTTGCAGAGAAAAACACGGAGTACTATTTGGACGGCTTACAGAGATGGGATCATCGTTGGTAGAAGTGTGTGTCGTTAACAGGAGACTATGTTGAAAAATAAAAAAAAAAAATGTGACAAAATGTCTTTTATCTTCATTAGGTCGGAAACTTTTCAGACCACCTTCGTAGGCCTTAAACTGCGATTGAAATATAACAAGGAACCTCATTTTCGGTGAGGTGTCTTACAAAATCTTCAAACGATTTTCCTACCGTACCTATAGTAGGAAAATCAGTCTGACACTTAATTTTGTTTACCTTCATCCCATAGTGTAAGCTTCTGAAAGCACTAATTTATTGTTTACTGCTACTTTTGAACCGGATGCTCTTTGATTTTTCTCCCAGTTACTACGTTGCATTCCGTTTGAATTGACATATTCGTCAATGTTATTAGTAATTTGCGAATAAATGGACGAATAAGTGGTACGCTCATCAAATTTGAACTCAATAAACACTCGGCTTCGCTCGATTTTAAAAAGCATTGACTCGTCTCGAAGCTCGGTTGGATTTTTGAATCTCCGGCTCGGCTCGAAATCGAGGCCAAAATGCAAACTAATACCGTGATTTTTTTTTCGCACTATGTAAGAAATTGAAATTGGGGATGGTTTCTCGAAGACAAAAAGTCAGATTAAAAATCTGTGAAAACCATCTTGTACTATTTAAATATCTCCTTAACTAACATCAGATAAAATTTTAACGACATTGACGAATTATTTCTCGAGTATCTCCGGAACCTCAATATCTCCGGAACTTCATTCAAATAAGCTCTAAAATAGTCAAAATTTTTAAAAATTCAACCGACTTTAAATGAATCTGTACTGTTTCTGATTTTTCCATGCTGTTCCTATTAGTTTTTGACACCTATTCGAACGCTGTCATTGTTCTATCAATTTCTGCAGGTTTTTGATAGCCTTCCATAGACCGTTCCCGTATTTCTACGCTCAGCGTGACGCGTGATGTAATGCACGCTTCATTGTCAGAAGCGTTTCGTTCGCTCAACTGTCATGGACGTTCTAGACGTTTCTTTGGTTTGAGCTATTCTGTTTTTTTACTGATACCGGTTGGACACTAAAAACAGCACTTCTCATTATTTTCATAGGACTGCTTGTGTTGTCGAAACACTAAGATGTCACGTTCTTTTGTTCGTGCCGCTGCAAGTTGTCGTAGAGACCGATAAATCAGGTAACAACGCAGGTGTGACAGTAATTGTTCCTTCAAAAAGAAACGTTTATAACCCACCGGTGAAAACGCATTTTTTTCATTTTCTGTTTCTGCTATCTAGGCGTCGTCTGACTTGTTCATTTACTTCAAATCTCCGGAAAACACTGCTTCCCCATGGGCTTATATCGTTTTTCTTTTTTATGACACCCATTCCACCAAGCGTGTTCCCTGTACTGGTTTGTACACGTCTCTGGTTGGATGTTTGTTATATTCTTCTGGACATAATTTGGGTGGTCCTTATATTGTTAGCCTCCTGTGATATAGTTCCTCACATTCGCATAAAACATGACGCGCTTACTGATGATTCAGATGTACTCTCAATAGACAGTGTTCAGTCAGCAGCCCTGAAGTTATTTTCTTTATAAGGTTTTCCCATGTGTGTCTTACATACCAATTTTATAATTAGTACCATACCAAAGATTTTGGTATCTTCACAGCTGATTCAGGGCCTATATTTGAGTTATCTTTCTGGCACACTCATCAGCTTTTTTCTTTCCTCTGTTACCAGAGTCTCCTGTCTCCCAGTATAGTCAATCTCTTTCTGTCGTCAGTTTCCTCAATAAACCTTGGAAAGTGACACTAGTCTCGATGTCACTTTGGGTTCATTACTGCCCAAATGTAGTCTGGTTGCCTGTGAAAACATTCCTTTCGCACGTTTCAAAATTGAATGCACTGCAGTCTAAAGACTGATGTGTATTGACCTAGCGTGTAACTGAAATCCAAAATTCTCCCCGCACAGAAAATTTCGTTCTCGTCTCATATTTGGTTTCAACTTGTCTGTATATGAAATGTTTCTGCCGTTTGGTTAGCGTGAGAGGTTTGTTATACTCATTTAATTGTTCGCTATGTGAAACAGTGGTTGGAGACAAATATAAAAACGATCGCTTTCCACTGATTATCGTGATATCCAATCCGTGATAAAAATCGCACGTTGTTTGTTTGATTTCTGAGGGTTGTCATTTGTAATGGGGCGACAGCAGGTTAACGGAAAAACAGGTTTCAAACAGAAATGACACCGGATGACTATTCATTCCCTACTATTCGCGGTTATGTCTTTAACCGTGAAATTTAATTTGTGTGTTTCGGTGTCATGTTGTCCGAAAACACATATTTGTTCTTCCACATATTTCGATATTTCATTTTGTCCGATCCCTTGTAAATCGATGACCAGTCTTAAGTGACCCACATTATTCCCAGATGTAAAGGAGGGAGATTGAAGAATATTTCCATGATTAGCTTTTCATTACTCTCGTTATTCCCAAACAAGCAAGCCTTTGCACCCTGTTTGATCTGTCAAAAGAGGTCGTTCGTTTCATCTTTGGCCACTAGACCTAGATGCACATATTTTCATGGGTTTAACCTCTATGGTGTAGAATCAAAACATCATATACAGTTTAAACCCAGTGCGACTCTATTTTTATTATTATGTTGGTTACAGGTCAGCCTGGTGTCTAGCATTATTTTCAGATATTTGACCTCCTCCGACAGATATCTTCACATCGAAATGTTACAGGTCCTGTATTGGTTCTCTTGGTGAATGCTGGTATACTCGATTTCGTTTGGCTTATGTTCAGCACTTCTTCATCGGCCCATCTTGTTATATCGTTTAGTGTGACACCAGCATTTATCTTCCATATTTATTAATTAAGCTTATGTAGATTCATCCATATTTCAAGATTGTCTTCAATAATTTCAGGACCTGCTCAACCAGGCGGAAGAAACCGAACGCATCGCTCGAGCGACCAGTGCCGGAGGCTCGGAGGTGGTGCGTCATTACAATTCGTCGGCGAGGCGTCATCATGGTGGACACGGAGGCGGCCACCACGGCCGTCATCACCGACACAGAAAACAGTCGTCTATATCGGAGAACGGCATGCACGGTGGTAGTCTCGACAATCTGGCGAAGGAGGAACTCTTTATAGAATCGGCCCACTACCTCGTCAACAAACCGAAGTGTGTGAGTGCCAGGCAAAGGGAAGGAGGTAAGTTCAATATAAAGGTTTTATATGGCGACAAGTTAAAATTTTCGATCACTGAACCATGGAATGGTATTACAGTATATTCGCCGAGAATACGTCTGTAAGATATGAAACGTCAGCGCATGGATTCGCGCCAGTACATATTTTCCTTCTTTGTCTTGTCCATAGAAAGTGGAGAGCAAGAGGTAATGAGTATGTTCTAGTGAGATAAATCTTTTTTCGGTGCAGTATGTTCAATTAGAACTGGCTTACTTATCGAATATCGGCGGTTAAGCACCAATTGATATGCAAAATGATTGTGCTATCACTGTCTCGGTTTTCTTCTTACAGTTTTGCCATAACTCCCCAGTTACTTTTTTAAAACTTCATTCTACATCTCTTTGACATTTACGCCACATTTACCATTTCTCCAAATGTGGCCATCATAATAGTTCCTACAAATACCTCATACAAGTGCTTTGGGGTTTAATTACCAATGATGAGGATGCAACAATTATTATGTCTGGTCAACCTGGTCACCCTGTGACCAGGTTGTCACCCTGTGACCAGGTTGTAGAGCCCAAAAGAAAAAACTACCCGTTCAACTCCGGTTCTCTCAGTACAATGGAAATTGTCAAATGAGTATCTACTGTTCGTACAGCGATTACTGCAAACCCCAACAACAATACGATTTATCGGCAAAAACTTTTTCACTTTTTATTGACGTTAGTACATTGGCAAAAATTGACAACTCTTCTTGACAGAAATAGTATTTTCAATATAAAAAAGTATCACAGGGTGGTTTGGTACAAAACTCAAAATAGATTTCTTAACATTTTCGTAACATTCTCCCACCTGAGAAATATTATTATTCTTAATATTATTTCTCACATAACATCAAGTATTGAATCTGGCAGGTTTTTTGGAAAATCTGCCACTACGCGTTTTCATAACGGAATCGGGTACTCTGCTTTTTGACACTCTCGATTTGCCCGAATGCACTTGCGGAACACCATCGTAATCAGATACTCTGCTTTTTGAATTCACTCCCGCACTATCATCTTCTTCAACTGATAGACATGGCGACTGGGATTCTTCTGCAACATGTTCCGACCGTGATTTCAAAGAAACATCCGGATCCAAGCATTCCAAAGGATACAGCTTCTGTACTGGTCGAAGAATTTGACCATTCTTAGTTTGAACCCGAACCAGGCGAACTATATCATCTTTTCCAGGTAAAAGTTCAATAATTAGACCCACTCAATGCGCTTCTGATTGACGTTACCCACCAGAACAATCTTACCAAGGAAGACACTTCGTGATATTTTATTTGGTGCAATTTTCAGCATTCCCAAATATTCATTTCTAAAACGTCGACGCAGATCATATCTCAATTTCTGTTTGTGCCTCATTTTACGACTGAGAGACTTTCTGTCTATTTGATCACAATCAGGCATACCATACTCATTACCAAGATCATTTAAAAACATAGCAGGAGTCAAGGCAACTAGATCTGCTGGATCGTTAGACACATAAGTAATTGGTCTACTGTTTACCACAGCTTCACACTCGCAAACCAAAGTTGTTAAATCTTCATAGTCCAGGGAAGCCCGACCCAACACTTTTTGAAAAAGAGTCTTCACAACACCAACTGAACGTTCCCAGAACCCACCCCACCATGCGGCTGTCGGGTTGAAACGCCAAGTAATACGCTGCGACAAACACTGTTCCGAAATTTCAGACCAGTTAAGTTTTCCAAAAGCATTTTCTAGACCAACGAAACATCTATCGTTGTCTGTCACTATAAATTGTCTTAGGCCGACCTCTGCGAGCAACGAAACGCCTCAAAGCCAACATGAAAGCATTAGTTGACAACGAAGTAGTTAGTTCGAGGTGTACCGCACGATAAACGGCACAAGTGAATAGACAAATGTAAGCTTTGTCTCCGTTTCTCAAAAACAAAGGTCCAGCAAAGTCGATACCTGTTATTTCAAACACATTGGCATCGCGAACTCGATCGATTAGTAATGGTGGGGAGTTAACAGTCAACTTTTTTGCATTGAATTTCCTACACGTGAAGCATTTAACAATTACAGATCGAACGGCACGACGTCCACCTAGTACCCAATACCGCTCTCGAAGAATGCTCAACAATCCTTGAGTTCCTACATGACAAGACCGTACGTGCTCCTGAAAAATGATTTGATGAACTGTAGGATGTTTAGCAGGAAGTAAAATAGGAAAACGAAAACTCTCGGAGTCTGTACGAGATGATACTCTAGATTTAAGACGAATCAATCCATTTTCATCACAGAAAGGAGATAGACGGATGATGGTTTTATCCATTTCTTTGTCTGGAAAAGTTTCTTCCTGAACAATTTTCAAAATAAAGATTTCAGCGGCGTTTAGTTCCTCACAAGTCAGTGGCCCACAATTCCGGCTAGCTTTTTTAGTTTTCAGGTTGAATACAAATCTGAAGGCAGCAGCCACTAGCTTCACTGTTTGGAAAAATTCTGAGAAAACAGTTGAATGCCAAAAGTCAGAGCAATCATTATCAAGAAGTGTAGTGATCAACTTTTTCTTACGCTCACTGTAGACTTCTTCATTGCAGTTGACAGTGCCACTAGGCCACTTATCTGGCAGTTCATAGAGCCATGCTGGCCCCTACAATCATCTCGAGCGGAGTAAAATTTTTGGAGAACAACCACGTGATGGAAGGTCTGCAGGATTGTGAATCCCAGGAATATGTCTCCATGCATCTGAAGGAGTTAAACTACGGATTTCAGCAATTCTATTCCACACAAATGTGGCCCATTCTTCTTTTCTTTGTATCCAGGAAATTGCCGTAGACGATTCACTCCAGAAATAGCTCGTCATTTGTTTGAATTCAAAATTATCTATGACATTCCTGAACAATCTTGCGCCAATTGTCGCTGCAAGTAACTCTAGCCTTGGAATAACTGCTCAGATACTTGTTGATTCTAAACAACACGTAGAAATATAACTGCAGAGCGGGCTTTGTTACTGGCATCACAGAACGTATGAATAGAGCAAACGAAATTAGAAGTTGGAGCAATATCTACCGATCTAGGTATAGCTATTTCTAATAGACTAGGCAGTTCATGAAACCAATTTCTAAATTCAACCGATTTATCTTCATCTACAGGCTCGTCCTAGGTAAGGTTCTTATTCCATAATTCTTGTAACAGCAATTTTACACCATTCTCAAGTGTTAGAACACTTGAGAATGGTGTAAAAACCGAAACCTTGGCCGTATTAATATTAATACATTAAGTGGAAATTAGACAAAGTATTTTATTCCTAAATCTAATATTTGTATATATCTTTTTTCCCATGGCTTTTTTCCAGATTGTTGTGCCATAGAGCATGATCGACTGGGCGACTGATAAGAGAATTCTTCTAACCGCAATTTATAACTAGTTCGGTAATCGATTTTGGGACTGAAATATTTCAGAATCTTATTTCAGTTGTAACGTATGCTCCATCGTCTATATAATGATTTTAACGATTCGGATTCCTCTTACAGAGCAATGTGCCCAACCTGTTTTCAAGTGCTTCTCATAGAGAGACAAATGAATATCAAATCACCGATTAAAGCAGGGTTTCATCATAGAACATCTATATATGAAATGAAATGTCCTGTGGCAAGGATAGAACACGCCATCTGCTCGGCAAAAGGAGAACTATCTAAACGCGGTAAATTTAAAATAATATGGCATAAGAAGCTAAAATGTATCAGTTCTATTCGCAAGTTCGTACTCGAACTAAGCTGAACAGAAGTTTATGATATTCAAAACTGGGTTCAATAATGAACGATGATGAGAAAAGAAAAATTGTGAAAGCATGTAACTTCTAGGATCAGACGGGCAAAGTCAAAATTGAAATTACAAATAACACTAGGATCTGAAAACAGTCGATGTTTATAATACATACAGACACAATTACAATGATAACAAGAGCATTACAAAGTCCGAACATAAACCAGCTTTCAACGGAATATAAATTAAAATTTGGAAAAAGCCATTTTAGTCTAATCAACAAGTTCAAAAACATGAAAAATAGAGATAAAGGTCCTAAAAATATGAGCGATAGTTTATTCGATTCGGAATCACCTCTAGAAAAATGTTTTTGAAGAATTTTGGTGCAGGTAAAAAATTGCAATTGTTATTAACAAAATAAGATTAAAAAAATGGTATTTAGTTTTTCGTTAATAACTGAAAAAATAATAATATTTTAACAATAACTAAAAAATTATAATATTTTAACAATTTTGAAAAAAGCTCGTTAAAGAGGAGGAAATTTCCGATAAATAAGTCCCGACTCCCGAAACTCTGTCTCCATTATTTATAATTTTAATTTGACTTTGAAAATAGGGTCCGCGCGGCTGTTACGGCATGCGCGCGCTGCCGCTAAAGAGAGTTTATCAAAAGAAATAATTTTTTAATAACACAGAATGTCATTTTAAACATTTGAAAAAATTCTAGTATCTTCTTAACACTTGAATGAATCGAGTCCCGTAGAAAAAAAGTTTTATCGCCATTTTTCAAAAAGTTATTCAATTGTTAACTAACAATTTTTTTTCCAATCTCCGTTGGTGGGATAAAAGGTATAAATAATTGGCCTATAAATTTTAAACTTCGTGGAGCCCATTTGATATATATATATATTTCATACGATCCTGCGATAAAAGTTCATAAAAATTAATTAATTTGTTAATTATGATTTTTTATAACTATTGCAAAATGAAATATCTAAAAGTTGTTGATAAAAATTTTTTCAATTGATATTTTGCTGTCTGTTATCACATTAAACAATGCCAGTTATTAACATAGGATATAAATTTTTTACGTAATTTGTTTTAAACAAATTCAGTATTTTCAAAAAAAAAATTTTTGCTATTTTGTTGTCTAGAGATAATTATGATTAAAAAAAAATTGTTTTCCTAATTTTAATTTTTAATTGTTTAAAATCGATTTTTTCATATTTCGATTGTTTAAATAATTAGTTAAGAAATAATTTTGCTTTTAAAAATCATAATTTACACTTTTAAATAGTTTGGCACAAAAGAATTTTTTTATTCATTATTTAATTGTTTCTGAAGCAGAAAAAAATTATAAAAACAGCTGTATATAAAAAAGTGCCATAATTTTTTTTTTATTAAGTATTATAATGAATAAAAAAATTTATGGCACTATTTTATATGAAGCTGTTTCTATAATTTTTTTCCGCTTCAGAAAAAAAACGTTGGTCAATATTTGTTTATAACAAATTGTTAAACTAATAAACAATTAAATAATAAATTAAAAAAAAAATTCTGCCAAACTATTTAAGAGTGTAAATTATGTTTTTAAAAGCAAAATTATTTCTTAACTAATTATTTAAACAATCGAAATATAATAAAATCGATTTTAAACAATTAAAAATTAAAATTAAGAAAAAAAGTTTGTAATCATAATTATCTCTAGACAACAAAATAGCAAAAAAAATTCAAAAATATTAAAAATATTGAATTTCTCTATTTGTTTAAAACCATTTAATAAACAAATTACGTAAAAAATTCATATCCTATGTTAATAACTGCCAATGATGTGAAAACAGACATAGCTAAATATCAATTGAAAAAAAAATTATCAGATATTTCATTTTGCAATAGTTATAAAAAATCATAATTAACAAATTAATAAATTAAGGTTTATGAACTTTTATCGCAGGATCGTATGAAGTATATATATCAAAAGGGCTCCACGAAGTTTAAAATTTATAGGCCTTTATACCTTTTATCCCATTATTTATGCCAACGGAGATTAGGAAAAAATTTGTTAGTTAACAATTGAATAACTTTTTGAAAAATGGTGATGAAACTTTTTTTCTACGGGACTCGATTCATTCAAGTGTTGAGAAAATACTAGATTTTTTTCAAATTTTTAAAATGACATTTTATCTTATAAAAAAATTATTTCTTTTGATAAACTCTCTTTAGCGGCAGCGCGCGAAGGCCGTAACAGCCGCGCGGAACCCTATTTTCAAAGTCAAATTAAAATTATACATAATGGAGATAGAGTTTCGGGAATCGGGACTTTTTTATCGTAAATTTCCTTCTATTTAACGAGCTTTTTTCAAAATTCCTTAAACATTGATATTTTTTGAGTTTTAACGAAAAACTAAATACTATTTTTTTCAAATCTTATTTTGTTAATAACAATTGCAATTTTTTACCTGCACCAAAATCCTTCAAAAACATTTTTCTAGAGGTGATTTCGAATCAAATGAGCTATCGCTCATATTTTTAGGACCTTTATCTCTATTTTTCATGTTTTTGAACATGGTGATTTGACTATTTTTACTAAACAGAAAAAAAAGTAACTTTATATGAGTGCCAGTAGCATTAAAAGTAGAATGTAAATGTGGTGAATTGGTTCAACGTTATAGTTTTCTCTATATATATATACGTGTTGTGTGGGTTTCATTCGTTTTGTCATAGGAGTACATGAACGACATTTATGTTTGTGATCCTACTGCTCAAGACGAATAAATAACATATCGAGTGGTCCAACGAAAAGTATGCACCTTGCTTTTCTCCTTTTTTTGTAACTTAACGCAAAAATGCTCGGACAGGTCAATTTTGCTTTTGAGGGGGACACATTTTAGATGTATTTTTCTACCTGTGCCTTCAACCCCCTAGCGAAGGTGAGTAACAACCCTAAAATTTTAAATGGAAAGTGGGGTCGAGTGATATATCATTTGAAAGGGCATAAAATTCTCTTTCCAATGATACCTAATTTGTTGTATTTACTTGAATAGTTATAAAGAAAGCAAGAACATTTACTCGATATTTTTGGTGTTAATGAAAATGCGGAAAAAAACGGCATTTTTATCACTACTACATTCCTCAATTTCTCTCGTGCGTTTTTTGGTTCAAATAACAACAGCAGATAAGTGTACAAATAGTATATTGTGTAACAAGTGCGTGAAATCGATTTTTTTACACAAGCGTGGAATTTGCGACACGAGCCCTCAGGCGAGTGTCGCAAACAACGCGAGTGTAAAAAAGTCTTCACGCACATGTTGCACACTATACTTTTTCTACGACCATACAGAGAAAATTAAGCACCATTAGTTTAAAGAGCTTCATTGAATTTCAGAATAATTAGTAAGTACCTATATTATAAAATTAACAATTAATTCTTATACTGAGATTATTATTTTTGGTTTTCATTCTGATGTGGAATAATAATGATTATTAATAGTAATATTGGAACCTGTCACCATTCCAAAACTTACACCTGCAGCATTTGATTTTTCTATTAGTGTGTTTCTTGACTTGGAAGTTGAGATGATAGAAGTAGTGGCGATAGGGGCTGAGGAAATTTGATTTTGAGGCGATAAAATTTTATTTGCCACATCAATTTTCTGAGTAATTGAGTTTTGTATATAATGCTCTGCCACTGCAGAGGATTTCCAACCTCCATGTTTTTTTAAGGTAAGCAAATCGCCTCCAGCTTCTACTAATAACGTGGCGGATGACCGCCTAAAAAAGTGGCCTGTATATTGTTCAGCATGAGGTAAATTTAGGTATTTTGCGATTACCGAAGGATCTTTACCAATTTTATTTATACCAACGATCTGGCAGGTACATTTTCCACCTTGATAATTAATAAATAATTTTTTTCTGCGTGTTTTTGCGGACGGAGTGCCGTATATTTTCGGTATAATTCAAGATGTTCCGTGATGGTAAATTTTCTTGAGATTTTGGTTTTTGTATCATGGACGTTTACTATGAGTATTGTACCTAAATCTTCAATATCATCTAATTTCAGTTTATACAGTTCATCTCTTCTAAGAGCTCCAGCAAGTCCAAATATTAGTATAACCTAAAAGAAAAAGAAATTACAATATAGAAACTGAAAAAAGATTATGGCTGTCAGAAATCGAACCCAGGTCCTTGGGCGCGCGAGGCCGACGCACTACCGCTGAACCATTCGTATTTACAAATATGTATATGTGTGAAAACGCGATTCTCAACGCCCAATTTAAAATAATTTAGAAGATCATAGTTAGATATCACATTAACATAGTTTTAGATAATATATCTGATTTGGCCAACTATACTTATTAGGATCTACTTTATTTATAGATATTATTTTCTATTTATTTAATACTACCGTGAGACATTAAACTTACCTTGGTCAATAAAAATTTTTCGTCATTAGCTTCTTGTATAAACTTCAGTATTTGTTCTTTCTCCAAAACTCTGGATTTTTTGGGAACGTATCCCTCACTCTTCCTTTTTAAAAAAGCACGTACCTTAGGATAGTCAATATTTATGTTTTTTTTAATGCTGATGGTACTTTTTAGCATTGAGAAATTACTCCAAAGTGTTGCTGCCTTAAAGTTCTTGGATAATTCTGACAAATATGCCAATATTACTTTTTCAGAAAATGAATTGATATTCTTTGTTTTCCTCCATGCCATGAATTCCTCATATGTATTTTCATACACGCTCAATGATTTTTGGGGTAATAAAGTCTTACTAGCCTCATTGGCTGCATCCATAACATCCGGCGGGGTACTTCGTATATCTGAATGATCAGAATCCATTATAATATAATGTTAAAATATTAATAATTAACTCTCAACAATGAGCTCACAACAATAATGATCAAGCTATTTTGACAGTTTATTTATGATTTATTGCTGCTCTTAAACAAAAGATGCACTAAGGCCGCCTATCAGCGAAATATTCATGTATTAGGTCTTATGGACAGACTACAATGTATTTCTTATGAGTATATTTCACGCACTGGTAATAAAAACACTTGAATGTACCATGTTATTCTTATGGGTTTATTTCACGCCCTAGGGCGTAAAAATAATTTCACGCACAAGGGCGTGAAATTACATTTTACGATTCGTGAACGGTGTGTGAAAGTACTATTTCACGTACGGGAGTAGAAAAAAGAATTTAGGCAAACGTTCATTGATTCAGTTCGGTTGCTTTTGAAATTATTTCAACTTTACTGTAAAAATGGTTTATTCCATTCCTGAACGAGTTGAAATTGTTAAACTTTATTATCAACATAATAGACATGCTAGACTTACTGCTCGCCTCTTTAATAAGAGTCGTCCCGGGAAAAATGTGAATGATTCGTACGTTGCCAAGTTAGTCCAAAAGTTTGTCGATACCGGATCTGTCTGTAATGTGAAACACCAGCAACGGAAACCGATCAGAAATGAAGCAGTGGAAGTCGCTGTTTTGGGACATGTTGAATTGGATCATACTCAAAGTACCCGTCAGCTTGCTGCAGCCTCAGGTGTCTCCCGTTCGTCCATAATACGGATATTGAAAGCCTATAAATTTCATCCGTACAAAATTAAATTAGTACAGGAACTCAATGAAGATGATCCTGATAGAAGGATGCAATTTTGTGAACAACTGAGCCAGCTACTAATTGATGATCCGCACCTATCATTCAACACGTGCTTTTCCAATGAGAGTACATTTTTTTGAATGGAGCTGTGAACTGGGATGACAGTAACCCACACTTATTCCGAGAGGTCCATACCCAGTACCCTCAAAAATCAATGTCTGGTGTGGCATATTAGGTAGTCATATCGTAGGGCCACTTTTTATTCCTGAGAATTTAACTGGTGAGGTCTACCTGAACATGCTTGAAGATACAATTGATCCTCTCATAACAGAAATAATTGAAAATGACCAAAATCATAATGATGATCGGCTTCATTTCCAGCAAGATGGAGCACCTCCTCACTATGTTGCTCCGGTAAGAGAGTTTTTAGTGAACCGGTTATCTGGACGGTGGATTGGAAGGATAGGCCCCATCGAATGGCCTGCCAGGTCACCTGATTTATCGCTTTTAGACTTTTTCCTTTGGGGACACTTGAAAAATAAATGTTTTGCTACGCAGCCCGAGTCCATGAAAGATCTTCGCCAACGAATTACAGCACAGTGCAGAAGTATAACACCTGATATGCTACAGAATGTTAGGAATAGATTTGAACAAAATCTGTATTATTGTATGGAAGCAAATGGGTCACATTTTCAGCACTTGCTGAAGTAGGATTCTACTAAGTCAATTACACATTTCAAAGTACTGGGTTGTAGTTGTTTTTCTTCATAATACCTACATGTTTGAGTGAAATACAACAAATTAGGTATCATTGGAAAGATAATTTTGTGCCCTTTCAAATAATATATCACTCGACCCCACTTTCCATTTAAAATTTTAGGGTTGTTACTCACCCTCGCTAGGAGGTTGAAAGCACAGGTAGAAAAATACATCTAAAATGTGTCCCCCTCAAAAGCAAAATTGACCTGTCCGAGTATTTTTGCGTTAAGTTACAAAAAAAGGAGAAAAGCAAAGTGCATACTTTTCGTTAGACCACTCTGTATGTCTCCAATGATGATTGAAATTGAGTGTGACAATTTGGAGCTCACACAATCTACTTGTATATGTATATCTACTCATTGCTATGCGTTATATTTGATGACCTCAAAGACAATTTTTAAACTCAGATGGAATTCGTGATCGTTTAGAATGGAATTTGCGTTTTACTTTACCTACTTTTTTATCAGAAGAACGACGGACATTATCACCTGATAATTATGATGTACCATAGATTAGTGGATGTTAATTGGTTAGTGTTATAAAATTATCATTAGTTATGCAAGATATGAGCAATGCTATTTTAATGATTCTTAGAGAGATAACTGATATTTGCTATCTGTGCGGAAAAGTTTACAATGAGTTCTATCATTAACGGAAAAACAGAAACAGATTTAGAGCTGTAGGAAAAAATATTTTTTTATGCTCATCAGGTATTTTCTAGTTGTCATTTCTATAAATCGATTGATTAGATATAGAGTGCACGAGAAACTATAAGTACAGTGAAACTGTAAGAGGGTGGAAGAAAACTTGAAAAATGCGCTATTATATGAAGGTCAAAGAAAAGAAAATACTTGAAGAAGTTGGAGATTAGAACTTTTCAATGTAAGTGAAATTTTACATCACTACTCTCTCATATATTACGTTGTGCACAGTTTCTTTGTATGATATGTTTCATTTCGAAATGTTTCAAGTACTAAATTAGAAAGTTATTATCGAGGTGTTCTAATTTTGAAGTGGTTGTTTCGGATGGATTTCTTTTCCAGTTTCTGAAAGTTCCCACCGACACCCTTCTATGTTGGGATGGATGGAGAAAACCACAAATCATTGAGTGGCTGCGACAAAAACCATACCATTTGATGAAAGTATGGATAAAAAAACTATTTTCCATAGTATGTTCAAATAGCTTGTTTCACGAAAGATGACACAGAAACGAAATATTATTCGACGTCTGCCCCCTTATCATTGTGAACTTAATCCCATTGAACTCTTTTGGACAATATGTGGAAATTATACCATTCAGTTGAGGAAATTGTAGAACCTTTAATCATAACATTCGACGTAGATTCATTGGATTTATCTGATGATAACACACCATAGTTTTTGCTTAGACCTAATATTTTCTTAAATAAGCATACATATTTATCATTATGTGATTATTTCAAATTAAAATGTTATAACAACATGGTGTTGTGTAATAAGTGTCCGATATTTTACAGGATGATTTCTCAGTTATTTATAAGGTGAAAAGCTCATATCAGCATGGATCCGCAAGGCCTTTATTTTTGAGATACATAGTGTTGAAAATTCATTTTTATTTTGTTTTTTCGTAAATTAATTTTAAAATAATGTCGATATTTGGACAAAAAATATATTTGTGGACTTTTCAATATGAGAAATTGAAATTTGGTGTTTGTCACTCAATTGTAGGGAGCGCCACCTATTAGGAAGTGACAACTTTGTCCTGCATGTTCGCCTATATGCACGCATCCAATATTCTTCTTATTGATTTGCGCACTCTTTGAAAAATTCCTGGGGTATCTTAAATCGATCTGCAAGGATTAATTATTCGATTTCTTAATTCTTCTTCAGTTTGGATCGGTGTCTGGTAAATTGAAGATTTTAGATGTTCACACAGGAAAAAATCCAAACTGTTAAGGTCTGGTTATCTAGGGGGTCATGGTTGAGGTCCTCCCCGACCTATCCAACGATTGTCGAAAGTTTGATCTAAAAATTCTTTCAGATGTGTGCTGAAATGTGCCGCGGCACCGTCTACATAAACCACATTTCATTTCGTACTCTGAGCAGCGCATCTTCCAGTAAAATACGCAATAGGTTTAATCTTCACGGAATAAATAATGGGCCTATAAAATGATCACCAAGGATTCCTGCCCACACGTTGAGAGAAAACTATTCTTGGAAATGTGATTCCTGTGTCGCATGGGGGTTTTCCTCTGAACGTATAGCGTTACATGAGAAATGTACTTCGTCGGTAAACAGGATTTTCAAATAAAGGATTTTGAATATGGCGTTAGAGATACCAACGACAGAAGTTGATACGTAATAGAAAGTTACTCGTTGAATACGGTAAGGATATAAAAAATTACCAATTGAAAATTTCCATGCCAGAACATGAGAAACCTTTAACATCGGCGTTATTTTTCTCGAGCTTATTTCCGGGTGTTCTCCTACCAGATTGGAAACTGCTTCCTCAGTTGTTGGGGTTCTTACGTCTACCCGATAGATGACTAGCTTGCAGAAAACTATCTGTTTCTCTTAACCGAGTGTGAATTCTTGAAAAGGGTTTTGAAATAAGAGTTGTGCGGTTCGGATAACGCTCTTAATACAAATGTCTAGCTTCATATGCATTCCCGTTAGCAAGTCCGTATGGGAAATGTATGTCAGAATACTCTGCATTGGTAAAGTTTACCATTTTCAAACAAATATTCACACTAATAACAAATAAAACTAGTTAACTATGCGTCAAGGTATTATTTTTGACATGACAGTACAAAAACAAACATTGGAATAAACTTACTAGCGTACCTACTTGATACTTTTATTTTCAAAGAGTTCGCGAATCAATGAGAAGACGATTGGATGCATCGATTAATTCAAATTAAGATATCTCGAAAACGTTACCGAAACGGCGACGTAAAAATAATAGAGGAATCGATTTTTTTTCTAGAAAATGTGATACATAGATGCACGACTAGTTGTGACTCTCCAAAAAGAGACCAAGAGCTGTAGGTGGCCCCCTACAATTAAGTGCCAAACTAAAACCACTTATCACATACGCATGACACTGCAGGAAATGAAACGACCCGAACTCTCATAAAATCTTTTGTTTGCATTTATAATAAGCTTTCATTACTTTTCACTATTAGGAAACAGAGTATATGAAATCAAGGAAGCGGTAGTTACTTCATGTTGAATTGCACAACCATGTATCCAACTTCACTGTAACCTAATAAAGTTCCACTGGAGCAACGATATAATAAATACGAAGTCAATCCAAATGGCTAAATAAAAGACTAATGTACCAGGTCTGATAAATTTACTAGTAAATACCAAATAAAACCTCCCACATAAAAAATAATGATTAGACCTCGTATGAATTTCTTACCTCTCACTTAGAGTATGCCAGCCGTATCTAGTTCGGTAACTATTTAGTTTTTATGCCATTCGAATTAACTTGGTATACACTTCTATACACGTACATAATTCTTATTGGTTGTCTACTTAACGAGATCATCTTCTCCTGCGAGTTTTCCAGGTGTCTGAAGGAATAAAAACCCGGGGAAATTTACACGTCAAATTTCCTCCGAAATGAATATTTGTCATACAAGTGCTTGGAGACATATCAAAAAGGCGGTTTAAAATGTTACAAAATACACATATCTCAAAAATTGCATCCAGGTGATCCCGAAAGGCGATTAGAATTTTGTAATTGGCTAATAAGAAGACCTGAGTTTCCTGTTTTCCTGGAAAATGTAATTTGGACAGATGAAAGCACTTTTACAAATTGTGGGATATTCAACCGAAATAACGAATACATTTGGAGCATATACAACCCCAGGCAGTTCCGAGAATTTCGACCTTAAGTGCGATTTAGTATTAACGTGTGGGCAGGAATTTACAAAGATAGAATTTTGGCTCCTCATTTATTTGACGGAATTCTGAATGGCGAAACCTATCACCAGTTTTTAATGTCGATTTTCGAAGACTATTTGGATGATCTACCTTTGGCTAAGGATAACATCTGGTTTCAACATGATGGTACCCCACCGCACACTACCAGACGACTATCAAATTATCTCTCTGAAAGGTTTGGTGATGAATAGATAGGGAATAATGCGCCGGTGAGGTGGCCAGCAAGGTCTCCAGACTTGAGTGTTATGGATACATTCTTATGGGGTACACTGAAAAATATAGTTTATGGTCAGAGGGAATATCAAAATATTGAGGACCTTCAACATAGCATTGTTAGAGAGTTTGGAAGATTGAGGAGGAGGGACATTAATCGTACAGTGAATAATATTCAAAGAAGGGCACAGTTGTGTTATCATGAACAAGGCCAGCATTTTGAGCATTTGCTGTGATTTACTTTTGTCTTTTCATTTCAGTTAATTATTGTTATTTGTTTAAAGTTTTATTTTCATTGAAAAAGACCCAATGCCTAATTTACCTCATACACACCTTATTTAAAAAAATTTGAAACACCCTGTATTAGGGTCGAAGTATTAAAAATTGGTATGTGTCATTTGGGAATTTTTACACACCTATCTGAAACGGAATAGCATTCCTGTTGCTAAACCTGCTAGGCGTGTACCATTTGTAGTGAAAGATATATTATTTGAGAAATGAAACCAATCAGGAAAACAGTATAATTCCGAAAGTAAATGATGGAAGTTAGTGGTGAGTAATATAGTTATTTTTGAAAATTCTGATGGTTCAGTACGGGTATGCATTGATCCATACAAGTTGAATAAATTAATACATAATGAATTTTTTGAAACACCATCCAGAAATCATACGGAAAGAAATGTTTATACAATTATTATTCAATTAAAATTTGAATATTCAAAATCTTGTAGATTTTCTAAATGTAATAATGTATTTGACTTTTTCTCGGTTTCGGCTACAACAATTGAGGAACATGATGATACACATAGATAGGTAATTGATAGAGCAAGGCTCGTTAATGTTGAATTGAACAAAAACCAAGTACAGTTCAGAGAAACAGAAGTAAAATATTTAGGAGATGTATTCAATAAAGAAAGAATGAGGACTATGAAGCAATAAGAGTTTTGAAGCGCCCAAAACGAAAAAAGATTTGCAACTTTTATTAGGTTTTGTTAACTTGTTGAGAAATTGATTTTCTAATGTGGCACAGGTCAAGTCCTTTATGAGAATTTTTGAAAAAAAATTCATGATATATTGCGTTGTGAAATATCAAAATTACTATCATAAATGCAGGATCTCTCATGAATTTTGATCCAAAAAAATAAATTGTTGATCGGGATGTGAAGTTGTACAGTGTGATTAACTTAAAATGAAGTCACTCCTGTATTTTAGTCATTCATGAAAGTAGATATTTCATTTTCGGTACAGACATAGACCTTCATGGGCCGCAGTTTTCGCAATACCTATAGCCCGAGTGACAGCCTCAAACCTCAAACGAAAATAATAATGATGAAAAGAGAATTGAAACTTTCTATGTTTTTTACCACTTTTATGTGTAACTACATTAAAATTTAATGTGTAAGTTTGAAAATTTCCTCATAGGACGAACTACAGTAACGTTAGTTACAAATAAAAGTAGTAAAAAACATGGAAAGTTTCAATTCTATTTTCTTCATAATGATTTCCTACCACGTAGTATCGGCTACATCCATCAATTTATTGAAAATAATAAATTCGTTATAATGTAGGAATGAGAATGAAAAACCTAATATTCATTATGAATATATTTATTTCATTGATTTTAACTATTATATCATTTCTGTAGCTTATTCGAAACCATTAATTGAAAACGTAACATAAATTCCGAATTTTTGGTTGAAATACGGTATGTAGGGTCAAAATGGATTTCTAAGCTACTTCTTAAATAATTTATCGGTATCTCCAACGGTGATAAGTATTGCGAAAAGTGCGGCCCATGAAAGTCTATGCCTCTACCAGAAATCAAATATCTGCTTTCAAAAATGACTAAAACACAGGGGTCTCTTCATAGAAAAGTCCCATAAATACATTTATGAGTGGAAAATAAAAATATTTACAAATCATAAGCCGAAATGAAATCTTGAAATATTCATTTCTACCAAATACCCAAACTTGATGTATATGCTTCTAGTAAATGCTTGCCGGAAAAGAACTACTTCCCCCGTTAATATATACCACGCTGGATACTGAATTATATCCGACAGACATTTATGCAAGATATACATACCTCACAGAGATTGGGTCTCGCAGATGTTTTTCGTTCATCTAGCAGCAGAACCATGCTGAAATTATTTCAGTAGATCACCTAAAGGCCGGTTTCTAGCCCCGCCCGAAGGTAGTTGAGAGAGATGAATATTTCCAGATTTTATTTCGAAATATTTATTTTATTATACTTATGTAGAAAAGAAGGAAAAGAGGCATGAACTTCAGAAAATCATGAGACGCAAGAATAAAGAGCTAACACCAAAATTTAGAAAAGAGACATGCTCTGTCAGATAAGGATTATGGTCCGGATGCTATCTCTGATCTTGATTTATCTACGAATCACTTTGATCGAAAGAAAGAAAATTTTCTCAATTCATAGAAAAAACTCCCGAAGTGATAAAACTCATCGAACTCAATACAAGAGTACTTGTGATGCACTGTTTGGAACTTTTGGTGTAGTATTGAAAATTACTGTTAACAGTTTAATCTTCCTCTTGAAGATAATCACTTGGTGACTGAAACACGTGTCGAAGTGTAAAAAACAACGGTTTTGAACATTGTGGAATGTTCATTGATGATCACGATTCTATTTTTGGTGCCAGTATTGATGGGTTAATAAAAGATGACGTAATTGTTGGGGTGAAGTGCCCCAAAACTGCGTCAAAAATGCACCCCAAGAAAGCAATTCAGTAAAAAAAAGATAATTTGTGTACTCTAGATGAGAATCTACACTGCCATGCTGTCATAAGAATGACAGCATGGGTATATCAAAAACGGTAAGTGATACGGGGTCGATTTAATCAGAGAAAAGAAGCGCATTTATGTGCCTAATAATATACCATTCTGAAAGTTTTGATATTCTGAGTAGTTTCGGAGATATCCGAAAAAAAACCGAAATTTGAGAATTTTGTTTAATTTTCTCCTAGCTTTATTTTCAAAGGAAATGTAAAACAAATAGTACTTTGCCATGGCCACCTTTAAAGTACTACACGATAACGGAAGCAGAATTTAGTGCGACGTTTCGTCTTTTAGAAAATATCATCAACTTTGTATTTTTATATGGACCGAAACTAAAATATACCCTGTATACGACTCCATTTTTCATTGTGAATACAGCAACGTATCACACAATATGATTTCATACACATTTCTCGCGCACAATGAAAAGTGATTACTTAACATACTTTTATTCAATTTTAGATAGTACGCGCTGGAAAAAATGTCATATTGTGATACATGAAATAAATTGATTAGTCTTATTTATAATAAGTTTCAACTTACCACTTGCCGTAATTTTTGCGTTGTTGAATACAAATAGTAATATCAAAAGTTTAGTTTATAAAATGTAATTGTAAGGAGCTCTAGTAAAATAGTAGCGGTAGATTCAAACTGTAATGAAAGAAATTTAAAATAATTATGAATTCAAGATTTATTTCCCAGTGAAATATGAATAAAATATAGATGGTAATGAAATAAATTTAATTAAATATATAATAAATGAATATAATTTAATGAACGATTGAGGTTATATCTCATTCTAATCATTGGTAATTAACTATGAAAAATTTACTATTCATTTCATGTTTAGAGCATACATATTAATATTTATCAACTTTCTGCACTGTTAAATCCACTCTCCTTGAAGTATGGTATCCATTTCTTATATCTAACCTCATTAATATGAGGTTTTATAAATGGTATAAAAACCACGTTTTCTTCCGGATATCGATTATCCGACGTACAATTCGCAAAACAGCAATGCTTTGTTGGCATTATACTAACACAAAATAATTTTTTATATCAGATTTATATTTTTAAATAATAAACTAATATTACGTAAATAACACTGTTTTACATGTGAATAGTTTATGTTTGTCCCTACTACTAGTGCTGCCTCTCGTGACACGTTCGCTGTACTATTCTCAGGAAAAAGGCTCATTCAATCGACCCCGTATCACTTACCGTTTCCGATATCCCCATACTGTTCATTCTTATCTTGGAAATAGCTGAAACAAAATCATAACTTTTACTATAAAGTACAAGGGCAGCTACAGATAACTAAACGTTCCTTGTCTTATTTTGCATTTTGGACTCTGTTGAAAATGTTAGAATGTTAGTTGAAAAGGTAGGCTTGTGTAACATTTCACAATATATGATATCGAAAAAAAAATCCGATTATAAATATTGAAATTGTATAGGCTGAGCATTATGTGAATTAATTCTGTTTTATATCTCATAATATTATAACAAAATTGATGTGCATTTTTTCAGATTATTAAGGACGAATCGTTTTAGGCGAATAATATGAAACCGAAATCAAACATTTTTTATCAGAGCTTCCTCTTGCCTGAAATGATATATCCTAGATACCCGAGGAGATTGGAAATAGGCAATTCACCACGACAGTAAACATACAATTGAAATTTATATCTGAACAACTCTTCCACTTCCAGGTTATTTTCAAGGTTTTAAACCTTCAGAAAATATCATTGAAAAAACTGTATAAAGCTCGAAATACATTCAAGGTCATTTTTTTTTAATAAATGCATTTCAAGTTGCATTCAATTTTTTTCGTCTTTGAACAAAAAACAACATATCTACTTATCGACTGGCCACGACAATGAAGTTGCTATACAATCGAGCATGTATTATTTATCCATAGAAATATGATTACCAAGGTAATTCGTGAATATAGCAAATACCAACATGAAACCCTGTACTCCGACTATGTGCGATAATTGTCTAATGAAACGAAGATTGCTCGATGACGGGCTCACAGTAAAAACTAAAGACCTATATACTGTGACGGGCTCGTCCTGCTTATCGTTAGTGCAGGCGCTGGAAATATTCGAGTATGCAAAATGTGAGGATCGGCAACTATGTTTAGATTCTTATTGCCGAGACTTTAAACAATGAAACACTGAATCTTTCCGGCAGCTGTTTTGTTCCCTTCTTGTCCACTATCACCCCTTCTCCACGCGTCATGGTAAGCATAGCTGCTAAAGTCTAAATACCAAAATCGTTCTGCAAAAGTTTAACCGACTGACCTGGCAGCCCCCACAAATGTAGAATTACGAATTAACTATCCTAGTTTATTATTTGATTTATTTCATAAAATTGATTTTATAAATAATAAAAAATTATACGATAGAAATATCAAAAAATAATTACTACTTTATTTTTGTGAATAATTTTACAATATTACAAAAATGAAATTGAAAATCTATGTCTGAAATGGTTTTTGGTTTTATTCGATTATACACTCACGAAAAAAAAATATTTGTTGAATGAAAGAAAATTCACTTCATTCAAAGAAATAAAAGTGTCATATATGCACGACAAAATATTTTGTTGATGCAAGTAAAAATAATTCTTGATTCCCAACTATTTTTTCAAGCATATGTTCATTGTATCAAACAAATATTTGATCGAAACAATCACATCCATTAGTTATTTCTATTCAAAGAAGAATTGAATTCAAGTAATATTTTGTCTAAATGATAGCGAGAATGATTTAGAGTAATTCGAATATTCTATTGAACAAACAAAATTTAAAGATGGGTGAAATAGTGGATCTGATTGAAATAATCAAATGTATTTTCTATTAGAGTAAAAGTTATGTTGAAGAAACATAATATATCTGCAGGATGATGGAGAACTTCGTTTGTTTTGATAATGGGAAAATGTCCATTAAAGTAATGATTTTGTTGAACAAATAATGTTTATACCTCATTGTGAGTATCTTGCTGATAGAGTAAAGCATTTCGAAAGTTCAAAATAAGTATGAATAATGATGAACCAAATGAAATAAACTTACAAATCAAAATCTTTCCCTCTTGTTTGAATTTGGTTATTGGATTCAATTAACCAAATATTATACTAATCAGAAATACAGAGTCAGTGATTGAATTTACATGAATCTCCAATCAAAATAGATCAAGTTATTGAATAATTGTGAGAATATATTATAGTATATGGTATCTCTTCTAACTACCTTAATAACAACACTTGCAAAAATTATGGAAAAACTAGTCCAGAGAAGACTAGTGGATTTTCTCGAGAAAAAACAGACATTAAACAAATGTCAGTTGAAATTCCAGAGTAGAAAAAACACACATGATGCAATTTTTTTATTACTGTACAGTCTATATAACAAATTAAATGATGGAGAGACTGCAGCTGCGGTGTTCTGTGACGTATCTAAGGCGTTTGACTGTGTTAGTCATGGTACACTGCACCGGAAACTACATCAGTATGGAATAATTAATTGGTTTAAATCCTATTTATCTGAGCGTAGTCAAATTGTTAAAAATTGTAACTGTATATAAATGATCTGATATCTATTGATATCAAAGGTGAGTTCACACTATTAGCTGACGACACTACAATCTTGTGGCATGATCAAATTCCCTTTGAACTTGAAACAATAATGAATTGTGATATTAGCAAATAAAAAGAAGGTGAAACGCAAATCTCCTCAGTTTTAATATATCTAAAACGAACGTGACTTGCTTCAAATGTTCCATTAGCAATTTACAAGTTGACAACATCTTTGTTGTGAATAAACCATCAACTAAATTTCTGAGACTAATTATTGACAGTGATTTGAAATTTGAAGACCACATCAGGTTTCTTAAATCAAAGTCGTCCTCTGGGTCTTATACTGTGAGGCTGACATCTATATCTGTTGTGAATTAAGATTTGCTGCTGCCAAAGTTACATATCACTCTCTCATAGAATCTTACCTACGAAATGGAATCCCTTTCTGGGGTGCATGTACTGTGACAACATTGCAATCAAATTTAATTATACAAAAAAGAGCTGTACGTTTTCTGTGTGAAACAAAGCCACGAAATTCTTGCAGACCACTGTTTAAGGAAAAGAAAATCCTCACTGTAATATCAATTTTTATTATTGAAACTATGTCTCAGTGAAACATCAAAGTCGATTTTTAATTAAAGCAAACGCCACACGTCGAAAAAACAACTTTAATTTGATCATTCCAAAATATTCCCTTATTTAAGACTTTCATTTATAATGGGTTGAAAATATTCAATCACGTTCCATCCAATCTAAGAGGCGCATGTCAGAACAGGAACTTCAGGGAAGTTTTGAAGGATTTTTTTTTGTGAGACAGCCTATTATAATTTATCAGAGTACTATCAAGATGCAGTGTATATTATTTTTTAGTATATAGTATTACATGACTAAATAGCAATAGCTAATATGTATGTGTAATTTCGGTTTTTTATATCCATTTAAACAAGCTTTGTCAATTTTTTTGCAGTCATATCTATAAATACTGTCTTTTAAAATTATTTTCTCGCATACTGGGTGATTCAGCTAAGCGTGGCCAACCAAAGTTATATTTTTTTAAATAGCACACCCAGTATACGTCATTCGATTCCATTCCATATTTTTTTGGTCCTCTAAGGAACTTTTGTTTTCGAATTTCCATTACGGCATTGCCTAGTTATAACGCTATGTGTTGAAGTTTCTTTCAACTGTAGATTGAATCATTTTCATTATGAATTATGTATTGGAAGATATCGTGCAAATGGTCTTTGCTAGGGGGAAAGTGACGGAAACTGCCTCCTTTCATTTAGGATTTGCAAAGGCTCTAAAAACAAGATTTGAAATAACTGGTAATGTCAATCACGAGAAGTTCGAACGTGTCTGCCCTGTAACAAATGAAGAGAATACATTTCAAATTGCTCTGTACCTTGTTGAAAATCCCCATGTGAGTACCCAAGACCTGATCAGGAAATTAAGGATTTCTCAAACCAGCGTGTCTCGAATGATTCGAGCAACAAATTTCATCCTTACCACATGCAATTGATGCAAGAGTTAAGAGGAAGAGATTTTGAAAAACGTGTTCAACTTTGCTGATACGGTTTAGAAAAGATAACTGTTGAAGAAGCTACTGTGTTAGCGAAACATGTGATATATTTCTCAAATAAAGTTTGTGGAGATCAAATCGTAAGGTGTAGTTTATGAAATTACTATGGATCTTCATCAAGTAACGGCCGAATCAATTAGGAAAAAAAAAGGAAACATCAATCAGGAAATGATTTTTTCGATTTCGTGTTATTTTCTGATGAAGCGACTTCTCATAAAAATTGAAGTGTGAATCGGCAACATGCATTATTATGCAACGGAAAACCGCCATTTTATTCGTTGCCTGAACCATCAACAGCGTTGGTCACTGAATGTTTGGGGTGGAATTCTCGGAAAAAGGATTATCGGTCCGTATTTTTGGATGGGCATCTCACTGGAAGAAAATATGTAAGATTTCTTCGGCATGAGTTTTAGAATTTATTGGACGGGGTTCCATATGGAACAACACTTGGAATGTGGCTACATGTTTTAAAACTGAGGTACAGGAATACCTCAATGATCATTTCAATAAAAAATGGATAGGTAGGGATGGGCCTGTGGCGTAGCCACCCAGATTATCTGACCTGACCAAGATGGATTTTTTATGGGGGTATATCAAATGGATCGTCTACCAAACTCCTCCAACATCTATAGAAGACATGAAACGAAAAATCACTAGAGCTTTCAGGGATATCCCAGAAGATATGCTGGAACGTGTAGAGAATTCGTTAAAAAAAGACTGACATTATGTGTTGCAGAAAATGGTCGCCATTTTGAACATTTTTTTGGACTCCTCTATTCAATAAAAAATTTAGGAGTTATTGTTCATATTGAAAAAAATTTGAGTAAGTGAACGTAAATAAATGAATTTTTTGGGGTTACAACAATTAATAAAACTGGGTATAATTTGTAAAATAGCTGTTTTTCGTATATAGTATACTTATGATAAAAAAATGTAGTAAAATGTTGAAACATTTCATACAAAAGAAAAAATACAGGGTATTCCATTTGAAAAGTTGAATTATGTCTGTTTGAAAATAAATGAAACTTGACCGGTTTTAATAAGCACCCAATATATTATATCAGAAAGTGAAGATTCCCGAAATTATCATAGTGATGTTGACTAACTATTCCTAATTGCTGTTGACATGCGGGTGGTGAATTGAAAAAATATTGTATGCAAAATAAGTTTTTCCGAAATACGAAGTACGGCAATGCCGTACTTGAAATTCGAAAACAAAAACTACTTAAAGAGCTAAAAAATATGGAATCGAATGCCGTATTCATATACTGGGTGTTCCATTTGGAAAAATATAACTTTGGTTGGCTACGCTCGACTGAATCACCCAGTATGGGAGAAAATATTTTTAAAAGATAATATTTGTCGATATAACTGCGAATAAAAATTAAGCAATTCGAAAAATTATATATATATATATATATATATATATATATATATATATATATATATATACATATATATATATATATATATATATATATATATATATATTATAGATAAGTACTTTTTGATCACTCCCATGTTGATTTCAATTTAAGAGCCACCGGTAGACAGCTGTTTCAGCCTATTGGGCATCGTCAGTACCGGACAGGCGGTCCTCGATTGAAGACAAAATGTGAAAATCCAAGAAAGTACCTGATAAAAATAGCTGCGTAAACGCAAGCGAAACATAATTTGAAAGTTAATTTTGACATGAATCAATAAATGACAATTATTTGTTGATAACATAAAAATAATGATTTGTTTTACAATCAGTCAGTTACATACTGGATGAATCAGCATTACTATTTCTTCTTCGACTAGTCGAAGAATCGCGACAGAGGATGGTTGTGCCGATAACGACCGTCCTCAAAAATGGCACGTGTATGTTGTGGCCGGAGTGAGCAATGGCCATATATATTAAAGAAGAAGAAGAAGAAGATAATTTCAGGTTGTCGGTTTTTCGTGACGCATCGTAAAAATGTACTTTCATCATTTTTCCCTAACGCGCCAAAAGATGTATAACTTCAAAAATCTTTTTTTTTTCAATTTCATGTTCAAATATCTCATAAAATAAAACGAAGAAGAAAACGTTCTCAAAAAAGATATTAATCGAAAATGGAATTTAAAAAAACTTTCAACAAATGTAAACAATTATTAATTTAAAAAACTCAATTGAAATAAACACAATTTCTAGTTCATTTTTAGTTTGTAAGGTTTTAAGGCTAATAAACTTAAGAGAAAATTTTCTTGTTAACTTGTTTTTATTCATAATTCATAAAATAGTAGATTTAAAGTGAAATTGATAAATACACGTCTGATAAAAAGTTATATGAGTGATATAGTCATATTTATTATAGGCACTTGTTGACCAGAGTAAAAGTAACGAGTGGACCCCGAAGTGTATGCTCAAACCCCCCCCTGCCGGTCGACTATATTGGATGGGTCGATTTTGTATTTTATACCTCTTGAACCACCCTTGAGTCGTATTTATTTTGAGAATAGAGGGATACAGAAACCAGGTACCAACCGTTTTATTTACATGGAAAATGCGAAGGCGAACTAAGTTCATTACGGGATTTTTAGTTTGGGGTCGTTCTTGTGAGTGAGGGTTTGGCAAGATATAACGGTACGGCGGTGCTTTGGAAATGAATTGAAAAGTGACTTTTGACTTGAATTCGCGTGTGAAAATGAAAATTGCAGTTTCTATTGCGCAAGAATTCATCCGACATCTTTACAATATAGCACTCGAAGAAGCCATATCCGGTATGTAACCAAAATTTCAGTAAAAGGGAGCCATTTCACAAAGTTTGTGGGAAAGGGCAACAAAACCCCAAAGTTAAAATAGTTCAATGCAAGGAAGTCTATATACATGCCATCTGAATTATAAACTGATAAAAATGACTGGTGAATGGTGACAGGTTATTTGTTCACAAAAATATAGGCTCACTTTGTTAATGCTCTGAACGTTAGTTGTTTTTTTGTTTTTTTTTTCTGAAGTAAATTCCAGTGTTAATTGGTAAAGAGGCATCAGAAAGAAACGATGATAAGAAAGAGTGTTCAATTGCAATCTTAGCAGCTGAATTATTTTTTATTTTATAGGCGGTTTTATCGGATAAGTATAGGGGGTGAATTATGTCGTTAATACACAACTCACAACTTTAGTCACATCGTTGCTTTTTAAAATGTACATATATATATATATATATATATATATATATATATATATATATATATATATATATATATATATATATATATAAAGGTTTTTTAAATGATACGAATATTTTTTAAATTTTGAATAGAAAATGGTTATGAATGAATAAAATGTTCTGAACCTGCACTCTGTTACCATTTTTTAAATGTAGCTATCAACATGGTAGCATTTCATTACTTTTTTAACATTTGCACTTAATTGATTTCAGAACTTTAAAAATATATAGTTCATTTTAAAGATAGATTTGTTAATAATTTGTAATAGAAAGTTTGTAATAGAGTTTTTGTTAATAAGGTACTTAAATAATTTTCTTAATGTGTTGTTTACTTTCTTTTGAAAGAATTACAACGAAGCATATGAAAAATATCTACCGAAAATAGGAAATATGTGTAATCTGTTAGGTTTTGATGGTTAAAACAGACAAATTAATCAATTTTTAAACTTTCTCAATAGTCTGCAATAACAAAATTATTTCACAGTAGAAATCGAACAAAACAAGGAGCTTAACTTCTTAGTTTAACTCTTTTAGTCCACTCTCACATAAGTTATCCGCGTTAATGTCAATGGTACACAGAGCTTTCGCAATCCCTTTACCTGAAAAGAATTTCGAAGATGAACTTGAAATAACAAAGCAAATTGCATTAAACAATCAGGTACCAGTTTCTTTATTAGAAAAGATAATATCAGGTAAAACTCATAAAACACTTATCAAGTAAATTACACCCAAACTACAGAGAACACAATATATGTAAGTATAGTAGCATCAACTACTCAGGTAAACTTTCAGAAAATAATAATAATAGTATACTTTATTGTCATTAAGATTAAATCTTGTGGACAACGCTTGTGAAAAATAATTATAAATGTAAGTATAGAAATATCAAATGTGAATATAAAGATTTCCAACGTCGAAATTTTGTGTAAACATAGATACTTATATATAATATTACATAAATAAATTACTTCTCTAAATACAAAATAACAACAGCTTTCATAAGTAATAATAATTCAGGTAGAACTCTTGGGCAACATCCAAACGAGATAGAATGAAAAAGTCAGGTATATATAGAATAGAGTGTGGCGAATGCTCTGAAGTATATACAGGCCAAACCAGTAGAAATTTTGACGTACGGCTCCGTGAACACGCCTGTTTGAACAAAAAATGTACAATGTATGAACATCTTCAAGAATCAAAACACAAGATAAGAAAAGATAACCTCAAAATCCTACACATAGGTAATAAAGGGAAAAATGAATTTGTTAGGAGCCATGGAAATTAACAAATCAATTAAAAACCTGAAATATATACCTCTAAACGAGCAACTTAAATCATGTAGGTCTCCACTCTTGAATTTATAAGTTTAACAACCCATATAATCTTCAGTGTTGAATTTTATAGTTGGCACTCTGGTTCGTTTAACTACCTGTCCTTCTATCTTACCTAAAAACTCTCAATATAACCTAGTTTTCAAATTTGACATTTTTGTTTTATATTTCTCTTGATCAATACACTTTCACATTCGTTCAAACCATTTGTCAAAGCCGTTTTTCCATTACTCTTGAGACACCTTAAAAAAATGGTTTTTGAACGCTTCAACTGCTTTTTTGGCGCTTGTAAATTGTTGTCCACTCAGAAAAAGTTATTGGGTGCCAAATCAGGACTGTAGGGAGAATGAGTAGTCAATTCGATGTTTTGACTGCTCAAAAACTCACCTGGCGAGATGTGTGAGAGCTCGCATTATCATGGCGGTTAGTTTTACAAATTTCTCTGAAAACTTCCGGGAAACAAATGGTCGTGTACCACTCAGACGAAACAGTGACCATATGATTCATTCGACCGAATAAACAGGCGACCATTTGCTATGCTTCTTCCACGAATAATTTTTGTTGAATTTAGCTCGTCTTGGAATACACACACCGTCGATTGCTGTTTTGTTTCCGGCTCATACGCATAAATTCATGATTCCTCACCTGCCACGATATTATACGCGTTTTTTTGAAGTACCACGGTCGAACTTTTTGATCATTTCCTTACACCACTTGACGCGAGCCTTTTTTTGAGCGATTGATAAATTATGGGGTATCCAACGGGAACAATTTCTTTATAACTAAGTATTCATGCAAAATAGAATGTATTGAAGTGGAACTAATATGCAAGAATGCCTCTATCTCACAATATGTCAAATGACGATTTTGCACTATCAGTTCGCGCATTGCATCGATGTTTTGTGGCACAACGACCGATTTTGGTCAACCTTCACGGAATTCGCCGTTGACCAATCTATACAACTACGTTTTTAGAAAAGCTTTTTTACGTTTCATGTTTTTGTCCCACTCATTGCCCTTGAAAGTTAGAGCTACGATCAGGACTAAGTTTTTTTAGATGTCAATTCCATCGACTGTTTCGATCATTAGCCTCGTGTTCTGGGTAGGCATGTTTATAACTCCCCGAGCCACCAAGGGATTATATTTATGGCAATTTGCAGTCCGTCAGCCATATAACGGTGCAGAACCATCTCAACTTCAAATAGATAAATTCTTTTGAGAAAAATATCTGGTCAAAGTAGGCACTGAACTCACGTTCTTTCGATCGTAAGTTGGGCGCACTACCAATGCGTCAATTCACCGCTTAGGACTAAAGCCGCGTTTACACGATGTCAGTTGAGGTGACAATTGACAGAGAACAGCTTACTATATAAAATTATTGGCTACGTAAACACCTCTGGCTAATTGGCGTGCCAACTGCCCTACCAGTTGTCCTGAAATTTGACTGTCTTCAGGAGTAGATAGAGGACAATTGACTGCGCGCAGTAACGCCACCACACCACTTTATCACGGTAGTTGTCTTAACAATTGGCGTCGTGTGAACGTGGTAGGTCAGTAGATATCTCGTTTTGGGCCGGTTTGTCTATGTCAGTCGAGACGTCTACGTGTGTGAGGCAGTGCTCATTATTGTGTCTTGTTTAGATAGTTTACTTTCAACAAACTGAAATAGTTCGTCAAAACTCTTCGGATTCATCCTTAAACAAGCTTTATATTCCAATAGATCCTCCATTCGTAACTCTTTTATCAATTGCGATGAAGCTCCGTAACTGTCTCTTTTCAAAAAAGCTATTTCCTTGACCACTCCCTCTTATTCAACTTTTCTTCGAGAACTTCGCAAGCCCCAGCGATAAATTCCCGACAAAGATCATCACACATTACTCTCAATTTGTCACGAGACACAACATACGATCAGGACTCCTCCATTTTTCGTCACCAACTGCCGTGGCAATAGTTTCGCCGTGTGAACAATTCTTATTTAGCCTCGGACATTCAGGCAACTGGCCCAAGGTAACTGGCTTCGACAATTGTCTCCTCAAATGGCATCGTGTAAACGCGACTTAAGTTAATAGGGCTTGTTCACTGTCCACAAAAACTGGCACTTCTACTTCAGATAATATACAAATACCAATTCATGTTTGATTCAGGTATTTGTTGACGGGTTGAAGGTATTCATTCTGAAAAAATTGCGATTTTCATATTAGTATAATTTATTATAGTGATGGGCCAAACTGTTGGTTTCTGATAACAGTTGTAGGTGCTACTGCTATTTCTAATTAGCAGTTGTTAAATAGCAGGTTCAGACTGCAATTATTATGACACCACAGAGTTCGTTTTATCTGTTTACATCTGATGCTTACCCTGTCTACAGTCGACTGTGTTGATGAAAGGAGTTTTGTTACTAATTATCTGATATTAGAATCCTCTTTATTTATTCTTTATTATTTATTCAACAAATGTAATATATATTTCCATTATGTAGTAATAAATCAGAATATGTATTTACGACCTATTAATTACTGATTGAAAACAATAACCTTAATAAAATGTTAATTATGAAAAATAGAGAATCAATCTGCAACAAACAATAACTGTTTTTTCTAAACAATTTTTGTATTATCCGTTGACGTATCTGTACCAACTATCTGCATCAGCGCTACGTCAGTTTTTGAACATTGCAACTGCTTTCGCTTATATGTATATGTATTTATTTTTGATGTAGGATTAAAATGTTGCTCTATAAATTAACTAGTCTTCAATTTGACATCATAGTCCTTGAGGCAAGGACTGTGATGTCTAAATTGACCCTTACTGTTGAGCAAAAACGAATATAATTTACTTATATCTACCTGTCCTCTATGACGAATTTCAATTCGGCCGGCACTGTCTCCCCTGCCATAGGATAATGGAAGCATCGCAGAACAAATTCCTCCGACGCGACGTCTATAAACATTGAACACAGTTGTGAAACTTCATTATACCTAGGTCTTTACGAAATGATAATTGCAATCGATGATCTGTTTTGGGAATTTACTTAGACATGTTGATGCAATTTGTTGAACCTTGTGTCACTTATTCAATTTAACTCTCCATAAAACAACATTCATGTATTTCACTGGTGAATGCAGAAACATAACGAAATTTTGTCGGCAATGATTCAGAAGATTCACAACACAACAAAAATAATTCGCAGAGTAAACTGGCATTGTTACATTGAATGAGGGAAATAAAATTTGTGGTGTTTATATTCAGTAAGAAAACATACCATAAGTAGGGTATTTTTGTTATTTATTATTTAATGCACTCAACAATTTGAACAAATGGCAAATAACCCAATTAATTTATCGGAAAACTGAAATACATTTACTATACTATTAAGAATTTTTTGAAATTCGTAAGCACTTCATTATTTTTTGAATACATTATATAACATACTCAAACTCCGATATGATATCAAAATCTATAATTACGATGTTAAATTCACCTACTGTGAAATATGAAATGTACATCGTTTATTATTTGTGGAAACAAATGAGAATAAAAGAATAATTGAAACTGTAGAAACAGTTCCATAAATAACATTTTGATAAATTGATGGATGTAGCCGTAGGATGTCATAATGAAGAAAAGAGAATTTAAACTTTCTATGTTTTCTACCACTTTTATTTGTAACTAACGTTAATGCAGTTTCGTTCTATAAGGACATTTTCAAACTCCTGTAGGTAATAATAGAGGTACTTGACTTGATTGAGTACCTGAATTTTGTTTACTAGTTACAATGCGGATATGCTAATTTAAAAACTAGTGAGTGAACTAAATCGATTTGATCATTTTACAGGTTGCACGCGTAATGTTTATGCTTGTGAATTTCCAAGGATTCTAAATAATTGAGTTTGCAACCCTTCCTTGCATAGTGCAAAATTTCCGTATCGTTTAGATTTTGCAACCTGTCTGCACTGGGTTTCTTCCGCCAATTTATTATCGTCCCCATACGAACTGTAAACCTCAAAAGTAAAAACTGGTATGTTTTATATAAGTTAGTTCAGGAGTTTTCAACTCCTAGGCTGCCCTCTTATCATTGCGAACTTAATACCATTGAACTCGTTTGGACTCAAGTAAAAGATTTTGTTGCAAGAGGAAACACGTGTGAAAATAATCTTTGAACCCTTAAAAAATGTCCATTTCGAAAAATGGCGAAAATGTATTGAACATGTTATAAAAAAAGAGGACAACATATGGAATTGAGGCCATTTAGTTGAGGAAATTGTAGAACCTTCCGAATCTGATGTTATCTGATGATAACACACCATATTTTTTCTTATATATAGAACTTTATTCAGTATATTCAGTATAAATAATAAATAATAATGGAATTACAATGAACAAATTAGTGATTGATAAGTGATCTTTCACTTATTTATATATTTTTAAACATATGAGAGAATATGTGTATAAATATCAGATAAAATTAGGCTAGGATCAATGTAAAACATTAAAATGATAATGGGGTTATGAAATGATATAAAATAAAATTAATGAAAGTTTATAGTTGAAAGTTACAATTGCAAGTTGAATTGGTGTATTGTCAGTTAAGAGTATACATACTAGTATGTATGTATAAATCATATTAGATGTAAATTTGTGAAATGAAATGAAACAAAAATATCATGTAGAATATCAGTGTATACATGTAATATACCAAATACAATATGACTACTAGGCTAACAAATAAATGTAGATTTAATTGAATGAATTTGTATTTGTCTAGGTATAGTAAGATATTGATGTGAAGAAGTAAATGTGTCCAATATATTTTTGAGTAAGCATACCTTTTCATCATTATGTGAATATTTCAAATTAAAGTGTTATAACAATTGTAATTGTATATAAATAAACATAGTTATTAGTTTCAACAAGTGAACTTTGTTGTTAGCAAACGATTTGCGAACAAATTTGGAAGAGGTTAGGTCACAGAATTATGTGGTTAGGTATAGTGGACAGAAAGTTTATATTTAGTGGTAGAAATTTGTCGTGTTAGTTGAGTTGTAGTTGATAAATTTATATTAAATGGATGAACTGCAGTATATAGCAAATTTAGAGAACTTGGAAATAGCAGAGGAACGAATACATCAACCTAATCGATTTGATGATATTGATCCTTTTGATGTTTTGAGTGAGCATCAGCCGTGGTATGCCGGATAATGAACTCGTGAGTTGTACTTCACAATACGTGTATAAAGTATAACATCCCAATGCCTGAGAATCACAATGAAGATAAAAATATTGATTTTGGAATTATTCTCAATGCAAATTCTAATGATAACACTGAAATAATTACATAATCATATCAAATACATATAAACCAACAATTTATGAAGTTTCATTTGAACCATAAAGATTATTTCTCAGTAACCTTACAGTGGATTTTAAAATTTTCAAAACAATATTGAAAAACTTGCATTTTTTCCTGAATTTCATAAAAAACTATTGTATCAAAATATTGGTTTTACTAATACATTATTTACATCAATAAAATATCATGTTTGGGCATAAAAATTTTTTTTTTCAAAATTTGAATTTACAGGAAAATACTGAAACACAAATATATCTGCAAACAAATTGTAATTAAGATGCAGCCTCAACTAAATCTCTTGAATAGTTTACGCTTTCTTCCATGGCAGCTGCTGTTCTTTCCTTGGCAGCAGCAGCTTTTTCTTTAGCAGCGGCAAACTTTTCTTTTACAGCAGCTAACGTTTTCATCATCATAATTTTTTTCCTCATAGTATTTTGCTTTTACAGAATTTTTTCGGCCAAGAGAAACCTTATAACTAGCTGCTGCTTCAGATGCATATACCAACTTCTTTCTTGGTGCACGAGGAAACTTTTTTTGAATTTGCTCAGTTGCCTTCGGTTGAATCAAATGGAATAAGATGGTCTTTCCCACTTATATTGAATGTAAAGTATGTGCAGGATTCTTTAACATTCAAATGACCTTGTATCAATACAGGTTTAATTATTTCAAGAACCTCTCTCTCGAATTCCTTTTTCGGATCTTGCATAGCAAATCCACCACAAGTTCCACTTTGGTATCTGTTGAAGTGACCCTGTTTAACTTTCGTTCTTGACCTTATATCATGGCATGTCTGAAACACATTTGAAATTGTTAACTATCTACCGACCAACTTTGATATGTTTTTCTGTTAACCAGCTGTCGCACCCCTACGAACGACAACTCACAGAAGTCGAAACTTGTGCGAGCTAATGACTAACAAGGTCTTACCTTTCAACGTGTGATTCCTAATACTTCATACCTTTCTCCAAGATTTCCAATCTTTATTTGTGCCACCCCCACAGCTATTGAGGAGCACTGGTAGCTCCTGCTACAAACTCTTTGAGCATGCTTCTGTGCAAAATCATTAGAAAACTTTACACTTATAAGATGCGGATTTTCTGTTCTGATGAGGCATTACGTTGTCTATGCTTTTGGCTAATGTTCATCATGAAAACTGTCGAATATTTGAACACCTAATTATTATTTTATAAAATTATAACAAATAGTAAGATATTTCATCAGTTCGGACTTCCATTGTCTAATATAATATAAATTGATTTGATAACCCTGCAAAAATCAAAAAGGTTAACCGAATATAACAATTTTATTAAACAAAAAACTGAAATTACAAAGAAATAACATACAACAACAACCAAACAAATAAAAATTGAAATATTAATAAATGTTGAAAAAATTAAGAATATTAATAACAAAAAATGAAAAAATTATAAAAATTAAAAGATTTCAAACCAGGTTATGTCACAATGTTTCGATTGTTAGTATCCACAATCGTCTTCGGGTGATAACTGGACTTACTCCTCCGAGATCTGACTATTTATAGGTCATTCGAGTACTTTCACCTATCCCCTCTTCATTGGTTTTGGCGGGAGATGACCGTTTGGCGGGAGTTGGTCGTTTTTCGCTTGATTAGAGGTTTCCATATGTTACGTATCTCTACGCTAGCTTGACTAAATGCGTTGTTGGACAAAATATACGCGGCTTCTTTGAATTTTCGCCTAAACCAGTGTTCCTCTTTGTGGATGATTTCAGCTTGAGCCCACTTGATGTTGTGTTGATGAGTCCAGACATGTTCTGCTATTCCGGATTTGCTGGTTTCTCCTCGCTGTATGTGTTTCTTGTGCTCAGCAATGCGAACTTTCAATGGCCTCTTAGTTTCACCGATGTGTGATTCTCCGCACTCACAGGGTATCCGGTAAATGCAATTCTTGGAATCGCAGTCCGCGTTTGGTGGCCTAGTTTTCGTGAGGCTGCTACGGATAGTGTTCCCAGATCTGAAGCAGGACCTGATATTATATTTGGACCCAATCCGTCTCATTTCCGATAATCCTCTGATAGGTGAAAGTACTCGAATGACCTATAAATAGTCAGATCTCGGAGGAATAAGTCCAGTTATCACTTGAAGACGATTGTGAATACTAACAATCGAAACATTGTGACGACATAACTTGGTTTGAAATCTTTTAATTTTTATTATTTTTTCATTTTTTGTTATTAACATTCTTAATTTTTTCAGCTTTTATTAATATTTCAATTTTTATTTGTTTGGTTGTTGTTGTACGTTATTTCTTTGTAATTTCAGTTTTTTGTTTAATAAAATTGTTACTTTCGGTTAACCTTTTTATTTTTTTTGCAGGGTTATCAAATCAATTTATATTATATTAGACAATGGAAGTTCGAACTGATGAAATACACCACGAAACATTGTCAACCACCTTCAAACAAATAGTAAGACACTATTAACCTTTAATATAACTATAACTCGATGGAAACACACAATTTGACATAACATTCAACATTAATGCGCTGTTGCCAAGAATAATATATCGTGCGAATGATTACGTTTCTTATACTTTGCGAAGGGTGGTCAAGAATGGCATTTTCATTAAGTCTTCGCAAGTAGACCCTTCGCAGTGTTGGGAACGATCGTAGTTGCGAAGGATCTCAAAAATAACGCCCCTGTACGATCACGACCCGTTTGCAATACTGAAATAGGGTGAACCCAGTAAAGTATTACAAACTCGCTTATACCAGCTGTGGCATATTACAAACAAATCACAAAATTTTGTGTGAACACTCCATTAACATTTTGCATTTATAATGAGCATTCATTACTTTAGGCAATTAGGAATCAGAGAATAGTACTTAATGTTTCTGAATATCAAGAGTAGAAAAAACTATTCACAAATGTTGGTTAGATTACCTATTATGAAATAGAAAACCCAATTTTTGTTCCCTATGTACTACTGAAAAACAATAAATATTACATATTGAAAGAAAGTTTTTTATGGAAGAAACCAGAATTTGTATCGACTTTTTTTGGGTATTTTCACCTTCTACAATCTAAATAATATTAAAATTGTAATGGAGAATATACTGGGTGTCACCGAATCTATTAGATAAGTAGACTATTAGATGTATCAATATGAGATTTGGTATAGATGAATGGTATGCGAGATTTTTCACATATTTTACACTTTCCGGTCACTTCCGGTTTCACCAGAAATAGTTTCGAGTTCTGAATTTTTAAATGGAACACCATGTGTATTGTAACATATTTGGATTTCTGAGCAATTTTGGATCTGAATGTGATATTTTCTAAAATCTAAGGACCTCAGGTGATATTAGAAATTACAATATTGGAGTTTCAGTGACTAGTATGTTGGATATGAATAAGACAAGTTGGCAAAATTACATTTTCATGTCTTCCTATTATATTTCAAATGGCGATCATTTTTTGACAAGCACATTTCGATAAAAGGATAATTTGACGAATCTAACGATACTAACAAATTTGTGAATATATTACAAATAAGAACATAAATTAAATATTACTGAAAAAAAATACCTGATAATAAAATATTTACTTTTGTCAAATATGCCATGGATAGGCATGATGCATATTATTTTGCAGTTATTTCCATCTTTGGAGAAAAAAACACTCACTTAGGTTATGACAATGACAGAAGCTTTATGAGCAGAGGGTAGAAGTTTCTTAGTTTTCGTTAAATTTTATTTTGATTTTCCGTCAAAATAATGTATACTCGAAGTGAAAAAGTGGATATGTTGTTATTGTTTAGAGAATGCTACAGAAATACAAGGAATGCTGCTGAGTTGTATGCTCAGAGATATCCCAATTGGCAACATCCATCCCGTCAGTATTTTCCGTACGTTGAGAGTCGTTTCAGGCAAAAGGGAAATCGAGGGACAGAACAGAGGTTTATCATGAATGAGGAGACTGAGATTAACGTTCCTGCTATGGTTAAGGTTGACAAAACGGTTTCTTTAAGAGAAACTAGTCGACAAATGCAGATAGGTCACGAATCAGCAAGAAAAATATGAAAAAGCACAGATATCAAGCATTTAAATATCAGTTACATTCACATTTGTATGCTGACGATGGCGATAGACAAATATTGTTTTGTGATTAGTTGCTTCAAAATCTTTTCTATTGTCACGGTTTACAAATAATGGCTTGTTTAATAATGACCTGCCCGCTCACCGGATCTAATTGTGCTAGATTTTTTAATTTGGGGATATGTTCTACTATGCAACAGCCCCAGCCACTCTCGAAATCTAAGAAAAAAGGATTCTACAGGTATTATGAAGTATAACCCCCCGAATGTTACGAAACGTGTTGAGGGATAATTGAACGAGCTGAAATGTGTCTTGAACAAGAAAGAAATTAGGATATTGAATTTATTAGTTAATTTTGTTAAATTTGTTGATTCAACCGCAAATAAATTAGTATCGTTAGATTCGTCAAAAATCCTTTTTTCGAAAAGTGCTTGTCAAAAAAAGGTCCTCATTTGAAAAATAATAGCTACACGAAAATGTAAATTTGCCAACTTCTCTTATTTATATCTAACATAGTCACTAAAACTCCACGAGTGTAATTTTTTGACATCACCTGAGGGGTCCTTAGTTTACGTGAAAGAATCAAGTGGACGTAAAAACTTTCGAAAATTTCACATTCTAATCCAGAATTGTCTCATAAATCCAAAAATTTTACAATATACACGGATGTGTACTTTGGATGTGGATATGGAATTTTAGGTTACTATCAATTTCAATGCCAAGAAATTTGGTACACAGTTTGTTTTCAATGGTTGTAGTGTCAAATGTAAGAGGTTCATGAATGTATTTGAAGGTTAGAAGGCTAGTTTTTTTTTTGCAAAGCAGAGATGGTTTGAGTCGCACCAGTGTTTTACCTTCTTCAAATCATCTTCCATTTTTTATTTTAGTAACTCAAAATTAGACTCCTTCCACATCAGTGTCGTGTCATCAGCAAACATTGTGAACTGGCCCTGTATATTAATACTGGCTAAATCATTTATGTATCATAGGAATAATATCGGCCCAAGGACTGAACCTTGTGGAACGCCACTCCTGATATTTCGTAATGTGGAGTTTGAGTTGTTTTCTTTCATTTTCACAAGTTGCTTCCTGTCAGAGAGGTATAACTCGAACCAATTGTAGCTTACATCCTAAATCCGTAACTCTGAAGCTTTTGGAGCAGTACCTCGTGATTGACGCAGTCAAAGGCTTTCGACAAATCGCAGAACACTGGCCCAACAGCTGCACCCTCATTCACCCCTAGATAAATACCTTTTCCAAAAAGTGGAAAATGGCATCATTTGTGTTTTTTTTTCTGTCTGGAATCCAAATTGGGCCTTATAATATACTACATGGAATGTTTCAGAAGTTAATCAACAACGTATTTTACATTTCAGAACTTATTTAATATGCGTCGAGGACATTTGAAAATGAAGCTAAACAAGCGAAAAAAAAACTGCGAGTATTATTAGATTTTGTCTAATTCTGAAGACGGAGGCAGATTTTAGCTTCCGAAACGTCAAGTATCTGTATAATTTCTTAGCTCATTTTTTGATGGGTAAAATTAATAAATACAACAAGTTACCAATAAATGAAACATTTTTCTTTGTAAAAAATAATGTGATTTTGCTCAGTAACTTATATGACTATTTTTCTCGTTTTACACCTGTATAAAGTTATCCAATTCTTATATTTTTTCTAATTCAGAACATGTTGATCATTTTCTATAATTGAACAGGAAATCCTGGAAGTTGAACTTTCAAGACGTGATGGATCCCAGCGATTTTTCTAACGTCACATGTTATGCGCTTCTCAGTCGTAAATGCAAGCACAATAATTTTTACTGCACCTTATCCTTTTCGATTTTCGCAGCCAACTTTTTATTGTCAAATTTTTGAATGTTACATTTAAACGACTCTGCACTGAATGCAAACAGTTCCATTTGAGAAATATTTAGATTAATGTGTACATTATTTTCGTGTTTTGTATTCTTCTGTATCTCCCTGAATCTATGCATAAAATTGAAATTTTGCATTTCGTATGATAACTTGTACATTTGAAATACGTGATGTATTTTTCTGTGTCGTTGATATTTGGCAGTTTCTCGTCGTTTCTCTAAAATTATCGTGAATGCGATAGATAGTGCCACCTAGAAAAAAAAACATATTTATTATATTCAAATTTGTTACATTAGCAAATAAAAAGTCTTATACTAATTATAAATATATTTTGGTATTCTCAACATTTAAATAAGGAAATAATGAAGAAAAACTGAAAATGAATAATATTGTTTCCATTTAAAACCTTTATATGTTCATTTTCGAAACGTCATAAAATTTTTACCTAACATTCACTTTGTAAAATAGGACTAAAATTCAACGATGATGTTTTGTGATAGAGCATAGCTAGCGGATTGTATAGAATAATTCCAACCCTTAACAATTTTTTGAGAAAAAATCTTCATCATAATTTTACCGATATCATTTGTGATTTTGCCTATAATTTCAGTCACTTTACAAATCTATTGTGGCAAAATATATTTTTTCGTTTCAATTGCCAGAAGGTGTAATTCGGCAATAAAATAGATGTTTGGGGCTGCATTTTCGAATACATATGATTTCATAATTGAAGAAGTTATATTTTTAGGAGTGATTAATTTTTGGGAAAGAAGTTTTTGGCTTTCTACTACTCCATCTTGATACAATTTGTGTCTGAAAGTTACTTCTTTGCATGATCTACTCATCCATGTATACAGTTACTTATTTTCAAATGTAAAACATCTTTTATTGGTCGAATTATATCAGTGAGACTTCTCCAAGTACTCAAGTAATTGATTAATAATTATAATCTGAATGATAAACAATCCTTTTGAATATTTCACTTGTTAATTGCTATTCCAGATATGATTTTATTAGGCACGATTGCGAAATATGTTGCCATCAATTTTATGTAGTTATTGAGGTCATTTAGGGTATAAGGGTTTGGTATAAAGTAAAGTATATTTTTCATTCGCAGCGAATTAGAGAAGGGTAGTTTGGACAAAACTACATTGCCCAGCAATGTGAGAGGATTGAGGCTTTTGTAATTTATAATGAAAGTATCATTGGTATAGACTCGTTGAGATGTTTTTCAGTTCTTTAATGGAAATGGCAGATATCTACTTGATAAAAATTCCATGATAACGTGTTCAAGTAATTTATTTATTTTTTTATTTGTAATACAATACTCTACAGGACATAGCCCAATTACAGAGCAGGAAACAACAGAGTATAATAAATACATCACAAACAGGTGACTATAAAGACTACACGTTTTATATTTATAATAGGTGACAAAACAATTATTTTAGGAAGTTTAGTTTGCAACTAAATATATCTAAATTATCGCTAACAGAGTTTGTCACTTTACACATGGTATGGATCGGATAACACAGGTCTACAGTGGTTTTGTTGCCCTAGATATAAGATTGATTTTGAGTGTATTTATACTCACAATTCATGAAATTATTAATGGTTTTGTAAGATTTGCTCTCGTTTTCTTTTAAATATTTATTTTCATTTTACATTACAAAAATTCGAAAACAAGAAACAAAATAACAGATATATTTATAATCTCAGTTTTATTTGGATAAAAATATGATACTTTGAAGTAAATAGAGAGGGAAATTTCGAAAACATGTTATATTTCCATGAAACGCCTTTTAAGAGCTTTTCTTTTATAATTTTTCAGAGGACAATCTCTTTTTAAAGACCAGCAGTAATCGGCCATCATGTGACAATCCCATCGACCCTGATATCTTTCTTCCATTACTTTTAGATCCTGGTGGAACCGCTCTCCCAGCTTCTCACTATAATTTCCTAAATTATCTGGAAATTTATCCAAATGGTTGCGAAGATAGTGTAACTTGATACTCATATTTGCTCCTAGAATCTGAAAGTTTGTCAGCATATTTTGTAGAATTTCTCCATAATTTGGTGCTTTATGGTTACCTAGGAAATTTTCGACTACCAACACAAAACTTTCCCAAGCTTTACTTTCCGGAACAGTCATAACTTTAATAAAATCAGTGTCTTTCATCAATTGCCGTATTTGAGGACCATCAAATATTCCACCTTTCAACTTTTCCATACTAAATTTTGGAAATTTTCTACAAATATATTTAAAACAATCTCCTTCCTTGTCCAAAGCTTTTACGAATTGCTTTATCATTCCTAAATTAATATGCAATGGTGGAAGTATAATTTTGTCTCTGTTCACCAACGGCTCTCTTATTACATTAGCTTTACCGACAGTTAAATAATTTCTTTCAGGCCAAACATCTTGTTCCCAATGACGTTGCTTTGCTCTACTGTCCCACATACAAATAAAGCAAGGGTATTTCGTGTATCCACTTTGTTGACCAAGTAAAAAATTAACCATTTTTGAATCCACACAGATCGACCATTGATGCTCCAAGTAATTGATTTTTTCTAAAACTAATTTGACATTTTCATATTCTTTTTTGAGTTTTGTAGAATGGGCAATTGGAGTTGATGCAAATTCATTTCCATTATGCAGTAAGACGCATTTTAAACTTCTTTTACAGCTATCAATAAAAAGACGCCACTCAGTAGGTTTGTATTCTTTCAAACCCATGTCCAGAAGCAGCTTCGCAATATTATTACAGTATACCAATCCTTCATTTTCATCAAAAAATTGTAATAGCTCACTTTCTCGCGTTCTGTACGTTGTAATTGTAATTGTCACTTCCACTGGTAGACTGATTCGATTTCTGTGAATTTGGCAACATCATTGTTTCTGAGGACATGCGAATCACTTTTGAAACAAATAGGCCGAGGGAGATTTTCACTGTGTAAAACAGGACATTTTGTAGACTGTAAGTCTGGATATCTCCACGTTTGATTTCGATTAAAACCTTTAGCATCTACTACGCAAAAGTAACAATCATAGAAATGATTCTTAGGCTCCATCCAGATCATAGGAATACTAAAGTCTAATCCAGAACGTTCTCCTTTTTTCCACAACCGCAAAGACTCAACGCAAGACTTACAAACTTTATTAGGAACCCATGATTTATCTAATTTGTCCATTTTAAAACCGAAATATTCAGCATAAGTTTCCTTAACAAAGTCTGTGATATTTCTTTTTTGTTTTTTTGATATATAAATACCACAAATATAACAGAATAAATCACTACTATATTTGCACTTCCTTCGTGACAAACTCATGTTTAAAAAGACAAGATGAATATATTAGAACGGACACTCAACCATTGAAACAAAATATTAACATATAACAACTTATCCAGATTTCCGTGTTAGTACTTCAATATTATCAAATAACTGAGTTCTCAGCTGTTTTGCAGAGCAAGGAGCCCGAGAAGTGGGGATCACGTGATGTTTGTACGCGCAAAGAAGTTGCGCAGAAGCCTAATCATGACTGAGAAAATATTTTTTTTTACTAACAAGCCGATTATTATTAAAAATACAAGATACGTAAAAATCATAAAAAATAGAGCACATTCAGTACTTTTATAAATATATTCGTGATTTAGGCACTCGAAAACATAAAAATTTGCAAAAATATCCAGGGCAACACAAATTTTTTTTTTTTGTAGAGCTGTGTAATTCTACAGAACATTTGTGCGAGATGTTTTTATATAGAAAGTACTCGGGTGTCTGGAACAGATTCTAGGAATGCAACTATTAAACTTTTCCAGTAATGTTGGGCAGTCAACTATGCTTATGATAATTTTATAGGTTAGTACAACACTATAATATTCACGCCTTTTTTCGAGACCGAAAAAGTTATGTGTTTGTAGCAATTCAAAGTGGGCTGTTCCTATTGGAGGATAAATGCCATCAGTTTTTAGGCTTAGTAGTTTTAAAAATCATCGTTGAATTGTTTCTATTCTATCTATATGATATTGCTTCTATTCTATCTATATGATATTGATAAAAGGGGCTTCACACAACTGACGAGTATTCTAACTTTGATCTAATGAAAGCATACAATAGAGATTTCAAGGTCGAAGTTTCTTTGAAATTACTACTGTTACGTGCAATTAATCCATACAAACGACAGGAGGAGGTTACAACATTATCGATATTCCTATTAAATGATAGTGCAGTGTCAAATGTGACGCCAAGATCGGTATATGTTTCTGGTCTCACAAGAAAAACGTTTTCTATTGAATAATTAAAGATCAAGATATTCCTTTTTAAACTGTAGGACATGACCTTACATTTATCCGGATTTAGCGACAAGTTATTTCGATAACACCATTCTACAACCCATCATAAGTTTGCCGAGAGGTTCACACAATCATCTCTGTTCTCAACGAGGCAGTATAGTTTTAGATCATTAGCATACAAAAGGAAATATACATCTATAACATCTGCAATATCGTTAATGAAGATATTGAAGAGCAGTGGTCCCAGACTTAACCCTTGTGGAACACCGGAAGAAGCACTATATTCGGTAGTTGAGCTGAACATATTGTTTTCGATCCTGTAGATAGGACTGAAAGAGTGCAATTAAGAAAGGGGTTAATCCAAAGGCTACTAGTTTGTTTAGTAGAATGTCATGGTCAAGTCTGTCGAAGGCCTTAGAAAAGTATGTGTAAATACATCAGTTTGGGCCCTATTGTCAATAGATTCAGCAATATGTTGGGTTACAGTCAGAAGGTTGGTGACCGTTAAACGATTTTTCATAAAACCGTGTTGATTTATACTTATATTGCAACTTACATGCCGATATATAACTCGCTCCAGAAGAATCTCAAAAACCTTTGCAAAGTTGCAGATAATAGAGATAGGCCGATAATTTGAAATATCTCGTCCATCTCCTTTCTTGAAAATGGGACAGACTTTTGATAATTTCCAGATCCTTGGTATTGTAGCCGATCTTAAGCAGATATTAATTAGTATAGATAGAAGACAAGCAAGCACAGGTGCACAATCTTTCAGGATGAAAGCTGGAATGTCATCTGGACCACTGGTCTTTTTAGGCTTGAGCGACCTTAGTGCCTCGTACTTCGTTTTCACTGAAACTTGATATATCAAGAAACTGATTATTATCAATATCAGCGTTTGGTTGAAAAGGGGAAGAAACGGTATACGATTGTTCGAAAAGATTGGCAAAACCGTTTACGATATTAGAAGGACCCTTCAGTAAATGAAGGGTCCTTCAGTACTTGTGATATTTTGGAGCTACCTTGTTTTTTATTTATAAATGACCAAAATCTGTTGAGATTGATATGTATTTCTTCTTCAGTTTCACCTAAGAATATTTTGTATGCCACATCAACATCATGCTTTATTTTTGCCCGAAGGTGTTTGAAATCTTCAAGGGCCTGCAAATTACACTCACGCTTGTATTTGCGCCAGATTCTGCTTTCAGTCTGAAAGTTTTCAATAATGCTTCTATTATACCAAGGAGGATATTTATTTTTGGATTTAACTGTATACTTGGGACAGCAGCGATCAAAAACATTATAAAGTTTTCCATATAAATATGTAGATGCATCTTCTGAGTCATCAAGAACTTCCAAGAAGGTCCAGTCAATATGAGATATTTGATTATACAGTTGTCGATAGTTGGCTCTTTTGAAATTATAATTATTCTGGAAACAGGAATGTAGTTTATTTTTGTAGTTAGCCTTCGTCTCAAGTTCACAAGTAATATCCAAGGCAGGATGATGCTGATCTTCGACTACGAAAGGATCCATTGATTTCTCCATATGACACTCTCTATAAAAAATACCAGGTCAAGAAGTCTATTGAGTTTATATACAAAGTTATTTTAAGATGGATCAAGGATTTGTTAAAAGATATTGATTATAGTTCCTATTAGTTGTACCATGATTCGCTAATATTAAAATCTCCTACAATGAGAACTGCACTATTATGTAATATGTGTAGTAATTCCAGAGCTTCAAACAGTTGTTCAAGCTCAGCTAGAGGAGTCTGAGGAGGTATTTAAACGTTTAGCAGAAAAATATTTTCATGTAAATAGGTTATTTCAACAACTATATCAATCAGTTTGAGCGGGGGAAAGTTAGAATCCGATAGATTAATTTCTGAAGAAATAAAGTCTTCATGTACTCCAATAAGGACACCTCCACCTCTTGTTGAGAAAGTGCGTTCAAAATTGCGATCCATTCTATATATGTCATACTTAATCATTCTTCAATATCAATTACCATTACCGATATCACGGAGAGCAGCCCCATATGATAATTCAAATTAAATTTATTCAATTCAGATTAATATGAAATATATACCATTACAGCTTATTTTACAGGACTATAAGTTACATCTATGAAGGATCGTTGCTATCTAAGCCAAGCTTGTGTTACAGCCACGAATCCATTTTATTTTAGCCTTTAATTGAACCGTAGTTAGCTGACGACAGCTCAATTCAATTTTTCAACTGAATTATATCCATTGTGTTTCTGATGTACTGGTATTGATATTACTTTCTGAATTATTGTTGGTATATGCACTTATTGTGTTCATTAACTTACGGTACAAAGTCAACTCAACTCAGTACAGGGCTATTCAAACCATGAAGTCAAAATAGAGAAATTACGAGTAGATTCCTCATTTCACGAAAGGAAGACAGAATTGGGGTTTCAACTTCAAATCAAAAATCTGCCAAAATAGTACCTTGGTGATTTCGAAAGTTCTGTTGTAGAAATGTTCACAACAGTTACAGTTATTTTCGATTACTTTCAGGATCGCAATAAAACAAATTTAATACAATTCATTCACAGAAAATCAAACTGTCACTTTTCAACTAAAATTATCTTTTTTTTTATGTTATTATTTCTAGATGAGCGCATCAACCACTAGGGTTATTACCGCTACGTTACATTACATGATCATTGTATTCGAATTAAATGAAACATATAAATATTTATCAGGAATGACATGCAATTTTTAACATTATAAGTATGCCGGTATTCCGAATTCAATTCTTGCTTCTTGGTACTTGGGGCAAATTGTAGAACATGTTTCACAGTTACTACTGTATCACATATATACAGATTGTTTGTTCCTCGCGTGATAAAACGAAATCGTGCGAAAATTTGGCATGTCCAATACGAAGTCGACAGAGGATTACCTGTTGTTTTCCAATTTTTGGAAGTTGTGTCCAGGGTTTTACGGATGGCTTTATTTCCTGTTGATTTAAACCAGAGCTCTATCTGTTGTAGGTGATGCTGGAGTATTGACCTCATCGTTTCAATATTCTTTCCTTTTCTAAATGAATAGAAGTGGATCATCAGCAAGTCGTGCTTTCACTGGTAGTTCGACATGTTCTATTATCTGGTTGATTGCCATAAGAAATAATGTTGTGCACCCTGTGGTGTACCATTCTCGTGGATTTTCAGATTCAAAAGTTCTCCATTGACTCTAACTCGAAAGAACCTATTTGACAAATGCTAACATATTGCCTTGGATGTTCCGTTGTTGCAAATTTTTCAAAATATAATACCTTCAAGACTTGTCATAAGCTTTCTCTGAATCGAAAAATATTGCTATGCATTTTTGTTTGTTTCAGAATGCCTCATGAATTTCTGACTCTAGGTCCATAATATTATCTACGCTAGATATGTACTTTCTGAAGCCGTTTTGTTCTTGTCGAAGTAGATTATGAGTTTTTATGTGCCATACCAGTCTTCTAATCACGATTGTTTCCATTAATTTACAGAGGCTACTATTTACAGATTCAGGTTTGTATGATTCAGCATTGTGTTTAGCTTCATTTGGTCTTAAGATTGGTGTCACAGTGGCTTCTTGCCACTGGCGAGAAAATGTCTGTTGTCTCCATAAGTCATTTATGAATTCGAGTACATTGCTTTAGCAGTTTTGGTTAAGTTTTGTAGAAAAACAGCTGATATGTCGTTGGCCCAGGAGAAATGTTTTCAAGGCTAATAAGTGCGTTTTCAAATTCATATTCTGATATTTTGGAGTTTACGGGTGATGTATGGTGTTGGTCTATAATAAAGGGATTTTTTTCTTCTTCCATAACTTTCTTTAGGTTGAAATCTGCATCATAGTTCATTCTGTTCGAATGATTCTTGAAGTTATTTGCTAGTTTTTCTGCTATATCTCTATTGTTCTCTAGTAAATTTCCCTCATGAATAAGTGAATAAATGTCGATATGAGATTGTTTTCCGTTTATTTTCTTAACTTTTTTCCATATTTCTGACGTTGGTGTTCATTATTTTATTTCTGATACGTAGTGTTTCCAGGAATCTTACTTACTTTTTTTTATTATAAATCTTACCCTTGCTCTCAGACCTTTGAATATAATATGTAATTTCTAAGTCGTTATCTATTTCGCTGTACGTTTTTATATTGACCTCGATGTGTGTTGTAAATGAGTTCCAGTTAACGTTTTTGAAATTCCATCTATAAAATGGTTTTGTCGTTGTTGTATCATTTCCGTCGAGGGTGAGTTCGAGTTTTTACTTCCTCAGATGATATTATGCTCATTGAAGTCCCCAACAAAATTATCCTTCTATTTTCTAAAAGTGCTTGAGTTTTCTGAAGGATATTTTAAAAACTTTCAATAAATAAACTTATTTCAGTAAAGTAATAAAAATGAATAACAGGAAGTTATTATTTTTAGCTAGTTAGATTTAGTGAGTTATTCAACTGAAAACTTATTTTTGGTTTACTTGAAAAATTTCTTATCTATATAGAAATAACAAAACGGCCAATAATATTTGTAAGTTGAAAATGCAATTTTGCTAGAGATTTCAGTTCTACTTTTCAGAGACTCTCTAACATCAAGACGCCAACTTGGTTGGTGAAACGCGCGTCGATAAAAGTATTGCATTTCTGGTTATTGAAAGAGGTGCTTGTTGTATTTATTTATATATATATATATACACGGGCAAGCCCAATTCGGATATAAGTAGTACAGTGCTATGTAGTACTTGATACAATACAGTGGATTGAAAGTAAGTTATAACAATAATACAATTCCGAAGTAAGATGGTAAATAAATTATTAAAAAAAAATAAAATGTATAACAAAATGAACTAATATAATTCTTACAGGCAAGTAACACTAGACACAATACAACAACACAAGCAGAGAGTATTAGATGGTTAAGTAAAGAATATGGTTTTTAAAGCGGGATACTGATCTATTAAAGATTTGAAGGTTCTTTTGGATTTATTCTACGCCAGAGGTTCCAGTTTTGCCTTTTATCAACTGATATACATGCACTTTTTTCGAAAAAACTTGCTTGGAAATCCAATAACGCTAAGTTGTATATATCTGTCCTGTTTTGCCAAAGATTTAGTTTATTAGCATCCAACTGAAAATGGCATTCGCTATCTCAATAAATTTTCTTTGAAACGCGTTTCACTGCACTGTAGCTTCATCAGTTACTGGTACCTACTAGTAACACACGCAAAACAATTGATGGTATCGCATAACGTTTAGCCTTGGATCGACTTTTAACTTTAATGGACAACTTTCCTGTCCTGGTATTGCATTCGGATCAGTTTTTCATTAACCTCGTGTTGTGTTTGGGTTTTATTATTACTAACTTCTTATTTACTTTAGAACAGTGTTTCTCAAACTTTTCGAATTCACGGCTCCCTTATGTTTTTTGAAGGTTATCGCGGCGCCCCGAACGTAAAGACTACACTAGATATTTAATTAATAAAAGTAGGTAGGTGGCTGTCTGAACGGATTGCATTTTGCGATTACCGATATTATCATATTATCAGAGGATTTTCATTAATAGGTACCGACGTATTACCTTTACTCTCAGTTATCTATGTTGTAAAACGTTGTACCTTGAGACTCACCCGTGGCCCACGGCGCCCCAGTAAAGGTTCCACGGCGCCCCAGGGCGCCGCGGCACATACTTTGAGAAACACTGCTTTAGAAGCATCGTTATTCACATTCACAAGATAGATTCCCAAAAAAAATCATTTTCTATATTATTCCAACTAGGTAATTAATCAAAGGCTTAACTAGCGCACCCTTAGATACAGGCTGTGACCGCATATACTGCTCATACTGACAGCAAATGCATTAGGGTTTCAGACGCCTTGTGTCAGGCCCTGCACCTTGTCTCAGGAATCTCTATACTTATCACGCGACTGCGGTAGACTAAGGTGTTGAAGACACCATATTGGCATGCCTATTTGTCTCAGCCTATTTGTTTTAAATAATTCTACTGAAGTGATGATTTAAAAGTAGTTTAGTTTTACTGGGTGATTGTACAAAAAAACTATATTACGAGAAAATAGTGACACCAAAACTATTACTCGTGAGCAATGTATCACTAATCGCATCATTACATAAATACTTTAAATCCGATATACACCATTTATGTAATAGTATTAAATGTATGTTTTGGCCCTTTGCGTTATGAGTTCTAATTGCATATTCAGGTTATACTAGAGACAAAAAAGCCCCCGAGTAAACTATTTTTTTATTTCTGATACCTGGCTCAACCGAATCAACATACCACATATGTGATATCTGCGGCTTTTATATGGGCCTTTTGCTGAACGGGTTTCAACTTGGTGACAGTTGTGATTACCTCGTTCACTATCGAAAACTAAATCGAGTTCACCAGCTGCTCGAGCAGTTGCCCTAAAGAGAAGTGATCCGTACTCCTGACGACTTTACATCATCCATCTAGTACCATTATGTCATGTAGACACTCCAATCTCAAAAGTTCGTGACGTCTGTGTTGTCGGGGATAGTAAAACCGTAATACGGACGATTTTGGATGCAAACCCCTATGGAGGTACATTATTTTTCTGGTCTTTACGCCGAGTTGATACAGCTCCTCCCAAGTCCACTTCATTACTCCAAACGAGTAGAGTAAGATTGAAATGGCAAGCGTATTCGTTGCAGCAACTTTGTTCTCCCCCAACAGTTCCGAGGACCAAATCTGTGCTGATACTTAAGCGGAGATAGTTCTTCACTGCAGTTACCTCTTGTGAGTGTCGTTGTGGCGTTGTTCCACCCCGAGGTAAGTATACATGTCTCCGGCATCCAGATGGTGCAGAATGCTTCCATTTTCGAGCCGCACATCTTCACTGTAATCCCCGAATCGCCCTCATTTGAGATGAACCGTTGCATATTTGTCTATCCCGAATTTTATACCGACAGCATGCGTGTACTCTTCAACCATCCTTAAAGACTGATGGAGACTAGTTTCGCCGCTTTCCGAGGTTTTCACAGTTATACCCTGAGCGCAACGGGTAATGACAATTGTAAGATGTAGAAAATAAGCACACTAAGGGAATCGCTCTGAAATACTCTCTACCACTGAAACCACTCTGTTTGGACTCTAACCTGAGCAGATATTATGGTGAAGCGAGTCCACCAGAGTATCAGTTTTTCAAGGCATCTCACTATGTTGTCAGGCATCGCAAGGCATCTGAGTAAATGCAGGATGAGCTTTTGCGATGTTAATGAATCGAATAGGTTTTTTGTATTAAAGTGTATAATTTTTAAAATTCTTGCAAAGCGCTTTCGACTTTCTTCATCATCAGTGCTCACCTGAAAGTAAGTGATCTAGTTGAAAAGGGAATTTAGTGATAATTGAAGTTGTAAAATTTTTTAAGGTTACTTACTTGTCAGGCAACAGGAAGTAAGTAATCTCAAACAATTTTTCCAAATTTCTCAACCTCAAAAAATTTTACAACTTCAATTATTACTAAATTCCCTTTTCAACTAGATCACTTACTTTCAGGTGAGCACTGATGATGACGAAAGTCGAAAGCGCTTTGCAAGAATTTTAAAAATTATACACTTTAATACAAAAAACCTCTTCGATTCATTAATTCAAATAAGTGTATTCAGCTTTTCTAAATCTTTTTTTTGTGATGTTGTATCAAATGCCCTATGGTTTTATCGATCGAGGCCGTAGATAGGTTACGCTTATACTATATAGAGTCCTGCGTTTCACATCTATCGTTGAGCACGATCACTTTACATCCAGCGACTCCTCTCTTTAACCCCCTCAGTTCATATATCTGTTTGAACACTCGGTAAGCTGCAGTGAGTATTCGTGTGTATAAGATGCTCATAAACAACTTATAAAACGAATTTAAGCATGTTATCGGTCAGTAGTTCTTAGGAATCGACAAACTAATCCGTAATATTCTGTTCTCCATCCAGAATCCAAACAAGCCAATTCTTGTGGCTTCAGGGCGCTAATTATTATTATTGATTTCCTGTCGTCCAGTGACTCCCTTTGTTTCCGTCATTTCTATAACTTCCATTCATAGTTTTATAATTCAGATTTATTTGATTACAAACTTCATCCCTTTTGAATCTTTCAACTAAGTATGTTTTGAAATATTCCCTTTAGTCACCAACACCATAAAATGTTTCCTTTCTCGCCAGCCAGTGCCACCACTGTGTTTCGTTATCGTATCGTTGATAGGCGTGTGAGTGAGGTGGTGTTTGGAGTTTGCGTTTTATTGTTCAATGTTCATTGATAGTGACTTGTGATTCTTAAGGGGATTATTTATTATTTATAATGTGAAAAATGTGAGCTCAAATTGTCTATTCTTGTTGTTGTGGATCTTTTTGCCAGCAGCTTGAATAAATACCTATCGGGAACAACTCAAGGCCAACTCCGAACAAACTGAAACCGCTGTGTCGGGCAGTTTTTATGCGCGTATAACATAACCTATTCTCTTTTTTGTGACTTGTAAATTGGTTGTTTCTGTTATTTTTGTGTGCTTTTCATGTTTTACATGTTCTTTATAATATAATTACCGTGTGTTGAATATATGCTGCTTTAATCTGAATGCTAACGTTTTCCGAAAAATAACATTGGCGAAATCAAAGGGTCATTTTGGAAGATAGTCGAACGTCACCGCAAATTTACTTGTTGAAGCACCGACAACTACGATTGTTTATTATGGAGACTCTGAAATCTTTGACTGGGAATTCATTCCGCTGTGAGTTACATTTTTTCTGGTATAATCAGAATGTCTCGTTCATTGAATCGATTTTTCTTGTGCCTACACCTAATATGTTTCATTATATACTATAAATTATGCAACCATTTGTCAGGAATATATGTACGCATGTTATTTTTCAATAGTTTTTTTGTTAAAAATCAATGAGAGTAATACGAATGTAAAATATGGGAAAATATGCAGGGGAAGAAATTGAAAATAATAAATATTAATGAAAATTTGGAAACTCATCATAGTTACTTTTTCTCAATTCATACTAAATTGAAACAAGTATTACTCATGAAAAATGATAGGTAACTTGATAAATGAATGATACAACATTCCACTTGCGTGACTCACAGTCAAATCAAAAGTGGAATAAGGGTGCCAGCAGTATTCTACATAAGATAGATCCAAATTTGACAAGTTACTTTAATAAGAGACATGACATTTGGGTTTGTGAAAAAGTGCTTTTTGGAGAAATTAATCTGGAGTCAATATTCCAAACTCCCATGATTTACATACATCTGTCACATATGTAGATTTGTTAGTATGACAGAAAATACTCAAAAAATTGTCTTTAATATGGATTCATGGCCACACTGGACTGGAAGGTAATGAAGCTGCTGACTTTCTTGTGAGGGGCAGCGCTGCAAGTGGTTTCATCAGACAAGAACCTATCATTAGCATCACTTTAAGCTTTGCCAAACAAACATTGAATACCTGGAATGCAAGAAGGCATTTATACATTCTTCAAAGAATGTTACCAAACAATTGTTAGATTACAGCAGGAATGAACTGTTTTTCAACAGGCTCACTTCTGTTGTCTGAATCATATGAAGACACTTTCATTGTTAGAAGATTCGGCATGCTGTTTCTGGAAGATGATAAAACAGCCTGCTCCGCCACAGTCCAAATCAAGCTTTCAGTATTTGGCAGATTTTGCCTTCCCATATTTGTTTTTGGTTGGAACACATAAATGAAAGAATTAGAGGTATTCATTGAACAAATTCTCCTAAATACCTACTACTGATGAGTTGTTGAAACTGTGTTTTACCAAAATCATGGATGGAAAAAATATTTACAAATGATAATGAAATTAAATTGAAAAGGGTACATTTTTAGGAGAAATACATTAGAAGTAAAAAACCAAAACTATTCTTTTCCAAAAATATAAAATTATATTAATCTACCCGACATCAATCTCTCCAATAATCCTTTTACTTAAAATAACACGTTAGTGATAATTATAAATCTTGATCAAGAACTAGCACCAATTTATGAAATTCATAAATATAACATACACAAAGTTCATATCAAATTTACAAAATATATTTTTTATCGACTTTTCTGGGTATTTCCCCCTTCCATGGTCAGAAAAAAAATCAAAATTACAATGGAAAACATACAGATTAAAAAAGGAAAACTTTTTAGTTCACTCGGATTAGTTACTGAGTAAATTCGAAGTATTTTTCACAAATAAAATTTTCTATTCCCCAGTAACGTGTCATATTTAACAATTTTTGCCTTTCAAAAATAAAGAAACTTTTTGGAGGCTAAAATCTGCCCGTCTTTTCTTTGGCTTCCTTTATTTTCAAACATCCTGACAAATGTAAAATGAAATTTGAAATGCCAATGTAGTTGATTGACTTCTGAAATATTCAATGTAGTACAAGGTGTTCTCTGATATTAGTCTGTTACAAAAATTTTGCCACTAGCCATACCTTTCTTCATGATGGGTAGGAGAGTACAATCAATTTCTAAAGACCTACTTAAAATACACTTTTTCCCAGATATAAGAATATACTCTGATTCTTTGAGCTTCCATTTCTTAGACAGGGGTTAGCAATCAATATCATCTTATTCCTTTCAACTGAAACTTAGTATATGCAGAAGACATAATTATTCTTGAATTACCTAATTCTATAATCAATGGTTTCACTCTTCTCTCTTTAGTTGATCCTCATGTTTTCTTTGAAAGAACGTGAAATAATTCTCAACTTTAGCAATAGATTACTTTAGGTGTAATTATGAAAAACATTTCCCTTTGACAAGAACACCAAGATTGATTTTCACGTCTTTCATAATTCTGAGAACACTCTTATAAATCAGTTATGAATTATTCATTTGTAATTGATCGAATTTATTACATAAGAAATGAATTGGAGATTTGCTTAAAGTATTGGTTCTTGCTTTAGCTACAATAGAAGCTTGGTTAATTTTTGCTGGTCAAACGTGGTAAATAAAAAAATGAGGACATTTGATGGAGGTGGTTTATGAGTTTATTGATTGATAAATATATGTGAATGGTGCAAAAATAAGAATGCTGCTAGTTTAAGTATTCCCTATGTCACTTAAATAGAGTGAGAAAAGAAGTGGTGCTAAATGAGTTGCCTGAGGAGCACCATTAGTGGCAATAAAATTCGGTGAGATAAAGCCTCAATATACATATTAAGACAAATTAAGATCCGAAACAGTTCTGAAACTATATAAAACACAAACAAAGTAATTCTGGAGTGGTCTAAAGATTCTTTCATGAAAAACAGTATGTTGAAAATGGATGTGATATTGCAAAATATTTTAAATACCTAAAATATTTTACTACCGAAACGGTTAGTATTTCATCAACCTATTTCCTATTATAGGAACTATGACTTAGACTGATTTAACATCCGTGACATCAAACACAATGAAATACTTATAGCACTATTCAGTCATTAGAACCTAAATCAGCAATTGGTACGGATGATATTCCCACCTACTTTTTTAAAGCATATGCAGATATCCTACTAGCCTTATTACAAACTATACTCAGTAGATCCTTGAAGAACAATATGCTTCGGAACAGATTTAAGGTTGGTCAAATAACACCACTACACAAATCACAAATACTATCCTAAGGAATTAGGGACCTATTACAGTACTCGCAGCTCCTTCAAAAATGTTTGAAAAAATTGTATATAATAGGATTTGTCATTAGGTTGCTCCAGTACTTATCAGTGAACAACATGGCTTTATCAATGAGCGATCAACCATAACCAATTTTTGTATATTTAGTGATTATATTGATGAATCACAAATTGACACCATTATACTGATTAGCAAACACATTTGACTGTCAATCAAGTCTTGGTTATAAAGCTACATCCCTACTCTTTCACCACAAATACCTCTTTTTTTTTCAGGCGTATCTGTCTAATCGAGAATACTTCGTTCGATTCAATAAGATTATATCGAATAATAGAATTCAATAAGATTAACCCACTTCAGGAGTCCTGCAGAGTTCAATTTGCAGACCTCTTCTTTTTGTTATGTTCTACAAAGAATTTTCTGACTATATAATATATAAAAAATTAAAAATTCGTTCAAGCGCTGACAGCTTGAAAATAACCCTATTGAACAAAACCCTTGAAGAAACAGAACTTTGGTAAGATGAAATCGGTTTCTCCATGAACAATTTTTTGATAGAACTAATCAATGAAATTAAAGGCAGAATACTACATAACACTTAGTTTTATACTTAGAGCTTGCCATGAATTCAACCACAAAACATGTAAGGTGGTATTTAACTCATAAATTCGTTCCAAACTTGAATAGTCTTGTGTTGTATGATATCCTCAAAGACTATCCCGTAGTGACATGCTAAAAAAAGTACAAAAACTTTTTTTCAGGTCTTTACCTAAACACAAACAATAACCCTCAGAACTCGAAACTAGTGCAAGTTAAGGATTAACGAGGTTCTTACTTCAATATACGATTTCTAGCAATGAATAGAAGTAAACAAAAATGCAACAGGTGGCAAAATTCAAATGCAGATCTAGCCATGTTTGAATTGACCCAATCAGAGTTTGCTACTTTCCTTCAGTCAGAGTTTAGAGTGACTTACTACTCTCGTCCATTTCATACATAAATATTCTACACTTGGTTATTACTCTGCAAGATTTATCAGGAATATTTTGTCAATTGCTTACTCTTGTTTTCAGGGAGCTTGCCATGTGATGTCAATTCCAGTGTGCCAAATCGTAATTATCCATTTCTAGAAGAGGCCAAGAAAAATAATATAACCATGAAGCAAGACAAAAAGTATACGGCAAATGACATCGAATCATCCTTGGAAGCTCAAAGGTTACTCGATCATGACTCATTGGCCCAAAGTTATCAAGAACAACAGGAAATAAAGACTGGTCCTAGATTCACTTCAAAGGCTACATTGCAAATCTGTAAGTGGAGTTTCTGAACCCTATTATATTTTTCTGTCTAGTGTACTGAACCCATATGTCAAGAATGATTTTTTTTATACCATTACTCAACTTCCTCAATAATTAATTACGGAGTACCTCAAGACTCAGTATTGTGTCCTCTCTTATTTATAATGATGTTCAAAAAATAAGGTGAAAGTTCAAATTTAGAGGATTAAGTACATTCAATTAGCAATTTTTTCATTTTTTATGTTGGTACACTCGCCTTGAACCTATGTTCGCAGTTTAAGCTGTTTAGCATGTTTAGTTGCCTGGTGAGAGACATAAAAGTTAGAACTGTTTTGCGTGTTCAGAAATTTTCTGCTATGCATATAAATTGGTTCAAAGAGTGTAACAAATTTTATGTAAAGAAAGAATTAAGAGATCAAAAACACTTAAAATGTTGACAGTGGCATATGGTGATTGTACTTTGAGTCAGAAAAATGTTTACGAGTGGTATAAGATTTTCACAGAAGGTCTAGGAGATATGAAGAACGACGCTCACCCTGTACACCCCAGCACATCAACAACCGATGAAAATGTTGAGAAAGTGGAGAAAATTGTTGTGGAAAATCGTCGAATCACTATTAGAGAAGTTGCTGAGGATTTCAGCATGTCAGTTGACTCATGCCATTCAATTTTTTTTTAAATTTTGGGCGTGAAGCATTTAGCAGCAAAGTTTGTACCAAAAAGTGCATATCAGAACTGATTCAAGGATTGGGAAAAATGCTGGCATCAGTATTTTATATCTGAGGGTGACTACTCTGAAATCAAAAAGCATACACTCTTTATGGGAAATACATGACAAGAAAAGGGATTATGCAGTCAATGCTCACTTTCACAGATTCAGCACACGAATGTGTCAATTAATTAGACCAGGCAAATTTGGACTTCAAAAGTCAAAGAACAATTCAATCAATGTAAATCTGTATAACTCGCTACTTTGTTCTATCGAAGCGTTTTTTATTCTATGAAAGAATATTTGAGTCCTGTGCCTGCTTTCGTTTTTATTTGATACTGTTTTTATATTATTGTGTATTATATAAATTTCATTATCTGAATTGTCTTATAAAATACTGTTTTTTGTATACCATGTGACAAATTGGCGATGCCTTCAAAGAGAATGGTTCTGTAATAAGGTTACCTAACATTCCAACAGAAACATTTAGTTTTTGATGATGTTGGATGTGAATGTGGCATGCCTTGACAGGATTCAAAAGGTACATTCATCCGAGAAACGTGGTACAACAAGACTGGATTATGGGTGATAAAAAAGAAGTTAACGTTTGTAATAAAAATACAAACCATGTATAAATGAAAAACTTAATTGAAAAAATGTGACCTGCCTGGGATATGGACCTATCTTCCCTTTCTCTAGACAGGTTCATTTACCAACAAAACTGTCACCAAGTCAAATCAGTTTTTTCATATGTGACATATGTACCGTAAATCTAATATTTTGACAATCACATCAATAATAGGAGTTTACTTTATTTATCATGAATGATATGTAATATTCCAAGCAATCTTTCCAGCAAATCTCTAGAAATTTGGTTTCTTTTCTATTATAATAGATTTTGGTGTTAGAACCATGATGATTTATCACATTGTTACTCTTACAATGTGAACTTTGAAGAAAACAAAATATAGAAAAATAGCTTGTTTATATCAACCAAAATATAACAATATCCTAAGGTGAAAACAGGAAACCATATTGGGTGAAAAATGTCTTTCAAGATAAGGAAATCCATCAGTTTCTATTTGCTTTGGTTGTTTTTCACCTCAATACCAGTAACACACTGTGGGTTTATGTTGTCAGGATGTATTTAAAATTCAGTCCTGTAAAAGAACATCGCGAACTACAGTTTTACAATATTATGGAAGAAAAAAATTATGTTATATTAGACACAATCCTAAAAGGTATTGTATATAAATAATATTTTATTAAATAATTTGTCATAAGTTTTGGAGCCATCAAAGCATTCGAGAAATAATATTAGAAATATACCAGAAATGATATGAATATTAGAGGTTCGGACATTGTCTACAAACTTATTAACAGATTTGAAATCTAAGAGAAAGAAAAATTGAAAAAGAAAATGAAATTGGAAATATGAAAATACTATTACAGAAATATTTGAATGAAGGAATGAATACAGAAAAAAAATATTGTGTGTAATAGCTACAATTTCAAATTTGTTAACAGTTTATAAAGCATTGTAAGTTCGCATATCTAACAATCAACAAGAAACATTATTAACCACATTCAAAGAAACTATCAGTTATTGACACAAGATCATGATTATGCAGGTATCTTTCTGCACACAAAAACTGTTATATGTAAACTAACTTGGATTTAGTTACTGGATATAAAGAGCACACATTGGCATAAACTACTTTTCATAATTTCAAAGTCTAATTTATGCTTCAACTAACATATTTCAGTAATGATTTCTTTATAAAGTCATATAATAGAGAAAATATGAATTAGAATTATTTTAATTTTGCCAATTTTTTTTAAATTCAAATTGGAATATCAAAATGACCATTTGTTTGAGGTGTTACTTTCATTATTTATTATATTGAAATATATTGTGTTATTAATTTTTCTGTTATTGCAGCAATGTTGTGTTACTTTGTTCAAACATCTTGTACTCAAACTAACAAATTGCAATTTTATATCATGTTATATAAAAAATTTCCAGCAAAGATCTGTGGTTTATTACAAATCAAGAAAATGATTTTAATGTGGCTGCCAATTCACATCCATTACAAAAAATAAATCACTGATAAGAAACGTTTTTAAAGCAAGTAAAATTGACTGTGAGTTAGTCATTAAAAAGGACTTTGATACTCATTTAAGAAGGATCTGATATATCACCTGACCAAATATATTGAATTGAATGAATAAGTATGTTGATTAACATTTTCATGAAACGAATGATAAGCAATATAATAAAATTAAGATAACCCAAATTTACAAAAATGAACATTGCTGTTCATTTTTTGAGAGAGGTATTTAATTTCAAAAGTATTTATTAGAGGTGATTTTCTACCCAGTCATTTCAATTGTTGATCTTTATTTAATGATTGACGTTATTGAATACAAACTGAAGAAAGTAATTCCAACTAAAAAACTTTTTCTGTACACCGGAACCAAGTTTGAAAAGTATTTAGTGAGATTCGATGTAATTTACTTTTTTCAATATTTTTCTGGTTTTATTTTGTTTATAGAAATTTCCGTTTTGTCATCAAAAAAGTAAACTCCTTTGTGTATTCTATTTTATTTTTAAGATATTCCTTAGTTCCAAATGTTAAAAAAAAAATTGAATGAGATTCCTAGTTTTTTATATTCATCAGTTTTTCTTGACACAGAAATTATATTAAGTGTTTTATCATCATATGATTTTCAAATACACATTTCTCCTCAATTATAATATCTTAATGCCATAGAAGGTTCTTTTTACTACATGTTGGGACTGGTGATGCAATAATTATTATAATTATAATATTTCACAAAAAACTTCGACGGACTAATCACGAATGAGAGCTGGCATGTCTCCAACTTACAGGTTGTATAGATTTATCAATCTTTTGTGAAATGGGTATAATATATACAGAGTGGGCCATCCAAGATTTATCATTTTTTAATAATTTTTTCAAACCTATAAAAAATGAAATTATGAGTGAATGTGATTGAAATTCAAATTTTTAGAGTTCTGGTAGCTTCATGTGTTGAATGTCGCCTACTGAAAATAGTTAACAACCATCAGACGAAGCCTTGAATATGGGATGAATGTTCAAGTAAAGGTTCTAATTAATAAGTACTACCAGGCACACTCTGTAGAAGTTATTTACATTTGATAGTATAAAATATTTCGTTCACTATGAACTCGCCTCCACTACACAGGGTTCCCACCAAATTTTCATATTTTCCATGCAGATACATTTTTGTATGGAAAGCCGTTTTACTTTTTATTGTCACAAATATTCATTCTTCAATTTATTCAACTAACAATTTATTTTTTGAATTTAATTGATTCATGCATTTGTTCGATACATTAAAAACAATTGTTTGCAAAATTTGTTCTTTTTTAAATGACACTTGATTTAAAATGTTACATGAATTAATTTGTTTGATGAAAAGTGGCGAACAGTTATAATATAGATTCATTGTTTGAAATTTTTGGAAGTAAATGTTTGTCATATATACTTTTTTGTAACTATCGAATTATTTACTACAATTTCTGTGAAACATGAATAAAATTGTTTGTTGATAATTATAGTTACATGAATTAAATCGATTGTTGATAATTTTAATTCGGCGCTAGCGTTGAGCGGATTCTTGCAGAAGCTGAATTTTTAAATCTGGCAACATGATAGTCTAGTGATAGTAACACAATATTCTGTCCGACCGCAGCGCCAAATAAAATTATCAACAATCAATTTAATTCATGTATCACCTAAAAGCAACAATCAAAACAATTCATCTTTACAAAATACCACCACGCCGTTTTACTTTTTATTATTATTCCTTTGAAATGAGCTGGATTATTTTGTTTGTTGAATTTCAGTGATACATGAATTAAATTGTTTGTTGATAATTTTTATTCGGCGCTGCGGTCGAACGGATTATTACCGTACTATGTCCAATGACATACATATTATATGCAGTTATGTAGTTCTTCAAAAATACGCCCGACGTTAGCCCGAATAAAAATTATCAACAAACAATTTAATTTATGTATCAGTGAAATTCAACAAACACAATAATTCAATTCTTTTCGAAGGAATATCAATAAAAAGTAAAACGGCGTGGCACGCCGTTTTACTTTCTATTAGTGTTTTGTAAAAATGAATTGTTTTGATTGTTGCATTTAGGTGATACATGAATTAAATTGATTGTTGATAATTTTTATTCGGCGCCACGGTTGAACGGCGTTTTGTCGTACTATAAATGAACTAGCATGTTGCCATATGTAACACTTGAAGTTCTTGATAAATCCGCTCGATACCAGCGCCGAATTAAAATTATCAACAATCGTTTTAAATGTATCTTTCAAATACAAAAAACTGTTTAAATCATCAAAAAAATTTAATTCTTTGTCAGAAATTAGCTTTTTAAAAAGATTGATGAAATGAAATGATACTTGCTTGAGACTGTTTTGCACAAAAGTTGTAACCAAATTTTAAATTGAATGCATTAAAGTGAATGTTGGAAATATTCAATACTTTTAATAAAATTGAAATATAACAATCTTTATTATTCATAGAAAAATATTTAGGATGGAAAGTTAATTTGCTATATTTTCAGACAAACGAAAGTCTATTTTTATTACCAACAATGTTTCATGGGAAAACTTTGACAGTCATTCAAATATATTCATTGAAATTTTATTCCCAAACTTACTTTCAGAAAGTGAATTTAAAGTTTCATTATAATTCAACAGTCATATAAATAACTAACATTTAATTCAAAGGTCAAAATTATATGCGGAATTGAAACGTTTGTTGAATTTGCTTGAATAATACATTCCATTGACTGTTGAATAAAAATGTTTGCTGAGTTGAACTATATGTATATAGATTATTTTTCAGCATAATATATAGTAAATTGGCAGTTAATTGGCGTTTCATTTTCCAATACTCTGAAACAATATTTTTCTTCGGAATCAATAAAAGCTTCAAGTTATTTCATTAGTCTTTTTTATTTAAGTAACAATTTTATTCATGTAACATTTTAAATCAAGTGTCATTTAAAATAGAACAAATTTTGCGAACAATCGTTTTTAATGTTTCCAGCAAATGCATGAATCAATTAAATTCAAACAAATAAATTGTTAGGTGAATAAATTGAGGAATGAATATTTGTGACAATAAAAAGTAAAACGGCGTTCCATATTTTTGTTTCCAAGGCAGTAGATAGGTGAAAAAACAAATAACTCAACAATGACATTAGAAATATCAGTCTAAAACTCTTAACATACACTTGCTATTTAAAGTTTCAACAAAATCTCCCATAAAAATGTGTCCCAGCCATCTGACATTTGACTACAAAAAAAAAATCAATTCTGATAAAGCCAAAAACAACTAAAACATAACCAAATATATATAAAAAGCAATATGACAAAAATGGTATTTCACCATAGTTTCAAAAAGATGTGAGTGCTGTTAGTTAAAATCACCTATCATTATTTTCATGAATATTTGTAGTTTCTATAAGTACTAAGGTCGATTAAAAAAGTTTAAATGGCGATATAATAAAATTTACAGAAACACTACCTACTTATTGCACCCATATACAACAGTGAAAATTGTTAGAATTTACATTGAAAGCAAATGGATTCATCAATTATAAAGCCGTCCATTTCTGAAGTCATGATAAATAACACAACACAACAAAAAAATATTTTTTGAATGTTTCCTACACTAAATTAGTCAATTTCTACTAATTTTGGAGTGATAAAAACGAAAATAACAATGAAAAATTTTTATTAGCTCTGGTTTTTGAGATAGACAGTACTCAATCTTAAAGAGTAGTTATACTATACGTGAAAAGTGAAAGTACATAAAACAATATTGTTATGTTTCTTTTAGAATATTTTAAGAACAAAATTAATAAAAAAAAACATTATTCTTAGTGTTTTGACAAATAAAAGAAGTTTGTACCACCAAATTTCAATTAAGTCCATCCGATTCATTGTAAGATCGCTGTCGTTTAGCTTGTCTTTTATAAAACACTTCTGGAGCATCCCTACACACAGACCAGCAGTAGTCTGCAAGCATTGCTTCATTCCAACAGCCCTGATATCTCTGTTCCATTAAGGCAATGTCTTGATGAAATCTTTCTCCATGTTCGTCACTCACAGCTCCACAGTTTTGGGGGAAGAAATTAAGATGAGAGTGAAGAAAATTAATTTTTAAGGACATGTTGCATACAAGTTGGTGGTAAGCTTGAAGAAGCTCTTTAACCAATGCTGTGAAGTTATCATCTTTTTTGTTACCTAAAAACCCATGTACAACCCCCTTAAAGGCTTCCCAGGCTCTTTTTTCATTTCCTGTTAAAATCATGTCAAAAGCAGGATCATTTACGATTTCACGGATTTGAGGCCCAATAAAGATGCCTTCCTTGACTTTAGCATCACTCAACCTGGGAAACTTTGCTCTCAAGTACTTAAAAGCTTGTCCTTCCTGGTCCATGGCCTTCACAAAGTTTTTCATTAGTCCCAACTTAATATGTAATGGGGGAAGGAGAACATCCTTAGGATCTACAAGAGGCTCGTAAACTACATTTTCTCATTAAGGTTTAGGTCTCGTGTAGGCCAGTTCATTTTTTTATAGTGAGATTTTCTATCCCGACTGTCCCACAGACACAAAAAACAACAGTACTTGGTGAACCCTAATTGCATTCCTAGGAGTATAGCAATGACTTTCAGATCACCACAGATGTGCCACTTGTGTTGTTCATATTTGATTGATTGGAGAAGTGTTTTCATATTTATATACGTTTTCTTCATGTGAACTGCATGACCTATAGGAATAGAGGGTAGCTGATTTCCATTATGCAGAAGTACAGCTTTTAAGCTTAGTTTTGAAGAGTCTATAAACAGTCTCCATTCAGATGGAGTGTGATCCAAATTCAAGCAGTCCATCAAACCATTAACATCAGAACAAACTAGGAGGTTTTCTTTTTTCTCAAAAAAAGGAAGCAAATCTTTTTGACGCTGTCTGTAATGAGATATTTTCACATCATGTTTTAGAAGATTCCACTGTTGTAGTCTTGACCCTAACAGCTCAGCCTTTTCCTTAGACAAGCGAAGATCTCTTATAAGGTCACTCAACTCTGCTTGACTAATTCTGTGCGGATCACTAGACCTATCGCTTACCTCAAAATCAGGGTCATAGGATGTAGAAGGATGGGTTGCTCCTTCTAAACAGTGTTCATCACCTTCTCTAAAATTTCATAGTTTTGGGGTGGAGAAGGGACTGGCAAATTGTCTGAGTGTGGTACAGGCCGAAGAGCAGATGGGAGATTAGGGTATTTAACCGTTCCTCTTTTCTTCATAGATAAACCTTGCTCAATGGGAGGAGTTAAGCAGAAATAACAGTCATGATTGGTAGGCTCACGCCAAACCATAGGTACTGCAAAAGCCATTGCCCGGTTTTTATTTTTCAGCCACTCTCGCAATATGACGGAACAAGAATTACAACATATATGAGGAGCCCATGATTTATCTTTGTCCCCAACTTTCACACCAAAATAATGTTCATAGGCTGTCTTAACGATAGGTGTCATTTTACGTTTCTGAGCCTTAAATGTTATTTCACCACATATATAGCAAAAGCTATCGACAGAATTCACACACTTTCGAGGCATTTCAGATCAGCACTTAAATTAATTTAAAAATCAACTTCACACGATAATTTCAATAGCAACCACGTGCGTACAATTGACAAACTCACATAGGTTATGTTTACTACTTAAGAACAGCTGATGAGAGGGGTGTTATGTAAACAAACATGTGTACCAACTGTTGGTGATGAAATATTTCATTTGTTGAAAACTCAATATACATATATATATAATATAATGATACTATATCTTGAAAACAAGAGCTAATATATAATTTTTATGGTCACTTTCGGTTTTAACACGTGGAAATACATTAAAATCATCTAATTTCAACCCCGAAACAAAAACTTTGTTGTGTTGTGTAATCTCTCAAATGTAAACATTTGCAAATATTAAATATGTTATAATTGTAAGCAATATACGATTTCGAAAAGACTTACTGACGATTTTTTGACCATCATCAATCCAATGATACTGAAGTGGTGTTGATTCAATTTATATACTGGAAGATAAAAAGTAAACTATTCCAATGATGTGAATTTCTAGGCAACAGGGTATTGTGCTCTTTTGGATCAGTGGAATTTGAAAATAATCTTCAATCTGACAAAAATATAGGATGCTATATTCCATGACAACAGGCAAATGGATCCTGTGATATCTCCCGAGATAATCTCACAGTTCCTGATGTAATTTTCAAGAGTAGTTGCTGCTGAATCCTAATGCATCTTTTTACTCTGAACGTGTATGAATTTTGAAGTAAAAAAAAAATTAGAGAGATGTGGGAACTAATAGCTTATGTAACTACCAGAGCAAGATCTTGTTCCAACTTCCTCTAAAACATCTGATGTTTGCGTAAGGCCAGTGGAACACGTTTTATTTAAATAATTTTGTTCCTTTAAACTTATTTATAGTGGGAAGATTCCATGCGATTCATCAGCCTATATTATTATCAGATTAAAAATAATTTTTCAGCAACTTCTGAAAATCTCATCAAAAACTCATGTTGTGTAAAGCCGCTAGAACGCATTCAAACAAAATTTTGATTTGAGATGACTTTATTGAACATTCGAAATTTGTTTTTTTTTTGAAGATGTTATGCATTTTCTGCATTTGTTTTACAAATTTAGGTTGGATATTAAGATTGTTGACAACATTCAAAATAAAGAATTTCCTGAAATTTTCATCAAAATCTTTCTAGAAATTGAGATTTTTTATAGATAGATATCGTAAGATCAAACTATAAAACTTTCAAATCAAAGGTTATATTTTCAACATCCTCCGAAAATTTTATTGAAAACTTATATTTTGTAGGGACGTTAGGACCCATTTCAGACGACTTTATTGTAGTCACAATGAAAGATAATTTTCAGAATATTTGATCAGAATTTATGTTGAGACGCATTTTTATCAGAGTAGTCATTAGATTTGATGAAAAATTTGAACAGATTTGAACTAACATTAACTTTTTTACAGCTGCTACACCAGTTGACGACCCCATACCATTAGATTTGGAAACTGCAGAAAATAAGTCATATGATCTGGAGACCTTGCAAACTAAGGTGTTGCGTAGCAAGTATAGTGTCTATATTCCAACCTACAATAGGAGTCAAGAGGAAAGGGTGAGTTTTAATTTTTTATTTAATATTTTTTCTTTTTTCTGAATATTTTCACAATAAGATGAAAAGCTAGTATGTTATAAATCAATTCCTTCTGGTACTAATCGTATATGAAAATACATCTAGAATGAGGAAAGAAATTAGTGAATGAAAAAATAACATTTATATTTTGGGGTGAAAGTTCATTTCCTAACTAGAAAGCATAATAACATTGTGTGTCTGTGTGTGTTTCATTTCTAGATAACTTTTTTATGTGATAATTTATTAAAAAAAGAACGTTTGAGAAAAATTCCAAGTCAATTAGAGGCTTCACTCAGTCAAAAATTCGATTTCCCATATAAGTAACACAGGAAAAAAAATTCGGTTTCATCTCGATTTTTCGGTATTGAAAAATTAAAAAAATACTGTAGAGCGTCTTTTGAGCAAACACATTAGATTTTCATTAATCTGGATGTACTTCAGTGGGAAGTTAAAATCGCTCAAGCAGAACTATTGGATTTTTTTATGTGAATTTATACAAATTTTTAGTCATGAATAAGTCAATCCTGACTTTTTTGATATCAACGTGTTTTAAATTTGTAGTCTCGCAAGCTTTTTGATTCATTAATTCGTTAATTTCAATTTTAATTTCTGAGTTTACATTATCATCAAAAAGTGATAAACAAAAGTTCAGACAAATACCAGATATGAGTGCTAAACTTTTTAAAAGCTTTTATTTAACTTGACTTATATGTATGTTAACAAATCTTGCAAGTTTAATTTGACCCACTTTCCGGTATCCGATTGACCTGAAATTTTGCATGCTGGTCCAGAACCGATGACAATGCATGTTAATCATAAACGTGACCTGATGCTGCTGCCAGGATCGGCTCCGTACGAGAGAGAATTCTCCGTAGCAGTAAATAGCAGGGACACGAAATTTTGTATACGCATTCGTTTATGATAGGAAGTTGGTAGGCCCACCATGACCAGGGTTGGCTTCAAAAAAAATATATATTTCTAGAAAAAAAAATTGAATTAAGCTTTTACAATTTGACTCTGAAAAGAAGACAATAAATGGTGTAGTAGGTTGTAAGAACCCGTATTTATTTGCATTGTGAAAAAATATTATTATCTACCACCCTCTAATTTCCCAGAGTAAGAGGGTCCATCACGCAATGTGAGCAACAGGCACAAGAGGCATACCATGACTTGTGTAATTTGGTGAGATGGGCTTCATTAGCATTGGTCTGCAACCGGTCTAGGAGAAGGAAAACTCCAGAATCAAACCCGGAACGGTGTTTCGTCAGGCACGAGTAAGCTCTAAGCTGAAAAAAGTGGCGCATCTTTAACCAAATTACTACCCAAGTCAAGGTGAGGCCGTGCCGAGGACTGAGTGGCATCAGGATGTAAAATGATGTCGTGAACGTACCACCTCAGGGCACCGGAGCGCACCCTGTTGTATATTAGCTCTTACCCTGCTAAACGAAGCTCTGGGAGATTTGACAAATATTTCTTTGGTACTCGTGGGAACACTATGGGAATTAAAGAAACATCAACACAAAGGAAAAGAAGGTTAGAGAAAGAGAAATTGAAATGAAATGAAAAACTTGCCAATGAAAGTGTCAACTTGAAACGCAAAAGACTTGACAAGGTTAAAATATGCATGCAACCGAAGAGCAGCCGAATCCGACGATAAACTTGAGGCCCGCCTAAGTGCGTCAAGAGAACATAACTCTCAAATTAGAGCAAAAGCGTGAGGCTCGTTTAAGTGAGTTAAGAGTACATAACTCTCAAGTACGAACACAAGAAGTAGGTACCTACCTACTTCTATAGAATATAGTTTATCCTAATAATAGTTTTTCCCGTTCCTTAAGTTTTTCTGTTGAAGGACTCTCCGTTTTATAGATGGACTTTCGTATTGATCGATAACTATAATAGCTATCGATTGAAACTAAAAAATATAAAATAAAATAATGATAAAAAACTTTTAAAACAAGATCAAAATAAAATTTTAAATCACATTAACCACATTCATTTATGACTTTTGAGAATTGAAATTATAATAAAAGCTTGTCGCGACAAGACAAGATTTAAAATTTTATTTAAATTTTATCTGACTGAATATGTAGAGATTTCTTCTAGACATCGCGACAAGCTTTTATTATTTATTTTTATTTATTAAGATCATCTTCAAAAATAGAAGGTATTCGTTGATCTATGATTCAAATGAGACAGTATAATTCGACAAAGATATTCTCAATTTTATAATGGAATAGCGAAAATTTTATTTTCTTATTAGTCAATGGGCTATGCTTGAAGACTGGCAGTAAACAAATCTAAAGCAAATGGAACTTCAAACGTTCAAGCCAGTCTCTATATACCTACACAGTAGGTTTAATGGACTGACGCCTATCAGAAAACAACTACTCCCCTGGCTAATACCACGAAGGGCGTTGGATTATATCAGACAGGCGTCACTGGCTTGAACGTTTGAAGTTCCATTTGCTTTAGATTTGTTTACTGCCAGTCTTCAAGCATAGCCCATTGACTAATAAGAAAGTTTTTATTCCTTATTTAGAGGAATCGGGCAAATTACGGATGTGCAGTTGGTTAGTACCTCGTCCACTAGATGGAGTGACATTTTTGATGTTCGCTCCAACTTCGGAAGAGGAATGAAATACTCTGAAAGAATTCCGATTTTCAATTGTGGAATATCATTGACTTTAGGTCGATGATGGTCACTATCTTGCACTGATGAGTGGCTAATAAGCCCGAAACCGGTCTGCAAGTGTGCCCGTTCCATAATTGAAGGTCGACTCTTTCAGTTGTATTGCCAATTGCATATGCAGGACATTTTCTGTGAAGATTCCTGCACTGACGCCTGTCTGATATAATCCAACGCCCTTCGTGGTATTAGCCAGGGGAGTAGTTGTTTTCTGATAGGCGTCAGTCCATTAAACCTACTGTGTAGGTATATAGAGACTGGCTTGAACGTTTGAAGTTCCATTTGCTTTAGATTTGAAAATTTTATTGAAACATAAACAAAGTAAAATCAACTCAAAATACCTTGTAACAATTCTTCAGAGTTGGAATCTGTTTCTTCAGAATCAAATGGTACAATACCTCGGGCATTGGTTTTTTCCTTCATCCGAAAAATTTTCTTGTTAATTTCTTAAGTGTACATTTTTATTTTGACTTACAATGCTAAATTGTTTTTGAGACAAAAACTGAAAATGAAATTTTTTTTGACAAATTTATTTAGTGCGCGAATATTTTTTTTACTAAATCACTTATCATATAAGTTTTTCAATTTTTTAACTAGAAGAAGTTTGAGATTAAAATATATGGGAAAATTTGAATTTTAGTTAATTGATATTTTGATTTCATAGTAACGGATTAAAATTTATCTTCATTCACTAAATACAAAATGTCGTTTCTAAAATTAACAATTTGATTGTAGTTTTTATTGTAAATAATATTTAATGAATGACCCAAAAAATTCAAATTTAAAGAAAATTTGGTATCATTGATCATTAACATTCACCTTTCCAACTCTACAGTTCAAAAACTGTTGATTGAAGAGTGTTTGCTCAAAGAAATTTTTTTGTACCAAATTTAATACTGAAAAATCGAGCAGAGACGGAAAAAAAATTTCCTATGTTATTTATATAGGAAATTGAATTTTTGAATGAGCCAAGCCTCTAATTGACTTAAAATATGTTTTTCAATATAGAAAAAAAAATCTTTTTTCTATAAATCACAGATTTTCAGAAAAACCCTAATATATATTTCTTCATTTACAAAAAAAACCACCACTTTAAATATTACAACAAATGTATAAAGCCTATCAGTAGGTAGGTGCTGGTGAAAAACAACCCATAAAGGAATAAATTGAATACAATTGTAAGAAACCTTTGGGGCCAGCACTTGAGTTTTTTATGAAAAGTCCCTATAAAAAGAGAGTTATCTTTTGGAATTTCTGTGCACAATGTTGGTCTTGAAAAAATGTAACATTTTTGTGCTCTTGTTTTTAGTACCTCCCGTGTTTGTCATTTTCATTTTGTGTCTTGTCTCATATCTATGGCTTATTTGTATAAAGGTGTGTTTTCACAGTGTTTAAGATCTTTTCGAAAGAATGATTTGTTTGATCTTTTTTTTTTTCTTCTTTATCTTCAGTATCATAAAGTTATGTGTGGAAGGAGCACTTCTTACTCATCTTCCTTCTATGTTGCCGGTATTTTCTCAGAATTCTGTATAAAGTAAATAAGAGTAGCCCAAAGATCGTGCTTTGTGGCATACCAAATTATTTGATATAAATTTGTGTGCAGTACTCCAAATTCCTTCATCCTGCAAGCATCCAGTTTGTGAGTGACTCAGTCTCAAATACCTTTGCGAGATTCAGGAATAAGCAAACTGACTATCATCTATCAATTTATAATTTTTCATAATTTCAAATAGGCATCATGCATTGATAGCTTTTCTCTGAAAACGAACTGCCTAGGCGATATCACCTAATTTTTTATTGAAAAAATTATTGAATCCAACTTTGGGGTTTTTGTCAAAGACTATTAAGTGTAATGATGATTTTCTTGAGATATCAAGTGTAAATGGAAGCAGTACACAGGTACTACATTGATATAGGCGATTTAATACCATATTTGGGTACATATAGAATAGGAATGTGAGAGATGAACAGAGTGATTTTCACATGTGTCTGTCTTCCTAGCAACCCTATCTTTTGATTATTAAATTAATTTAATTTGCTATATACTTTATAAAAATTGTTTATGATTATTAACTTCAAGTCAACCAGTTTAGGCAGGTTTTTTAACCTCCTTGAAAACGTTACCCTTTTACAAGTGGAGAAAGTCTGGCAATCCCATACTCTTCAATTCATTGAATGTTTTTGATTTTCTTCATCAATCAATCAAAATCAATGATGCCAAATGCCTCATGAACAAATTATTCTAGCTGTAGTATATATGATGGAATCGGCCGATACTTGATGAAAAACCAACGTATTCAAAAAACACTTTATCGTAAGATTTTCACTAAACAGTTTTACAAAAACACACCACATATTTCGCCATACAATGGCTTCTTTGGGCGTGTCTTTCTTTACAGTGAAGACACGCCCGTGTTGCGTTTTTGTAAAACTGTTTAGTGAAAATCTCACAATAAAGTGTTTTTTGAATACGTAGCTGTAGTAGCGTTATCAAAACCTGCTCTATTATTCAGAGGTCAAATGGAGTTATTCTACTAAAAAGCTACAAAAGTGACTGCAGCTGTATCGGCTAAAGACATAATGAATGATAATAATTGAATAATTTTCACAAACATTTTTATTTCTAGATGTGTAGCTTCCTACCGAGGAAGCTATGGTGTTAGCGAAACATGTTTAGAAATAAAAATGTTTTTGAAAATTGTTTAATTAAAATCATGGATAGTGTTAATAATTTTCATCAAGTAAACGGATCAGTGCATTCATAATATAATAAACATAGGAACAAAACCGATGTTGTCTCAAGAGTTCTAGAGTTGCAAGATACTAAGCCTGGAAATGCGGATTATTTTTGTGACCCTGTTCAGTCCTTAAGATTTATCATTTTTGCTAATATTTTCAGCCACTTGAATTTTTTTAATAGCATAATATAACATTTTACCCACAAATGATAAAAATCAAAAGATTCCTTGGGAACCTTGTTGATGATCAACATCTTAGCAAAATAATTTTATGAGTCTTTTTGTGTTCAAAATATTTCTGAAGAAACTGCAAAGATCCAATCATAATCTAGTAAATTCTCATAATCTATCTGTAATACAAAGTTTGCATAATTTGAAAGGAAACTTCGGAACTGGATTCTGAAGCTGTCAATGGACCATAGACATAGATGAGTAATAAATCATTCCTTGGATATGTCAATAAAACTAGCTTACCTAATTGCAAATGAGAAAGAACATTTTATTAATCTTGCGTCTGATGATATGCTTAAAATGGAGTTTCATTCCCATCCAGAGTTGACTAGACACTTTCTTAATTATACCAATTAACATTTTCTCCAATAATGAACATACATTCTAATTGGAAAATGACTTGATAATTAGGACCTTTGCAATAGAACCATGTGTCAATGAATTGTTACAATATAAACAGGCACAACTTTCTCATCAAAACCAGATACCTTATTCAAACACTGAATTCATGAAATCGATGGAGAACTTGATAAGTTCCACTGTTATCACCATTTTGTTATTCAACGAGTTATAAATTCCTATAGATCATTTGTATTTATGTATTAATGTTTAGGAATAATAAGAGAGATAATGTTCATTGTTGATAAGGTTACTTCTGGTTGATAAAATTTCATTTTAAAAATTAATTCCCCACTTTATTTCACAATGTTTGATTATAGTCACTTTTCCACTTCACTTTTTCCACATAAAATTAAAATTTCTGACTTTCACCTCATACCTTCAGACCACTACTAATGATAGTGTTTCCAATTGTGACGGGAAAATTTCATCACCTATCATTATGGACGTCAAGTAATTACTATTGATGATAAACATTTATGTAATTCTCAATGTCAGAGTAAAAAGGTCAACATACCACTGTCTTTATTCATAACGTACCGAAATGAAAAACCATATGTATTGAGGAGTTTTCCAATTCAAGGTATTTTTATCAATAGCGTCTAAATTATTTAATATATTTCAACGTTTTAAATTGATTTAAATCAGTGTCGTTCAATGATAACAAGATAAGTTTTGAGTAGTAAAGTTTTGAGTAGTACTATTTGCACTTTTTTCAATGATTATCGAAAAAGATCACAAAGGTGGTTGTCCGTTTTGGATTATCAAACCTTACCCATTACCTGTAGTTCAGCACCAAGTCTTGGTAGATCAGAATAATTCAGAGGTAAGTACCGTGTCGAATCTTACAAACAATTTTATAGCATTGCATCTCAGTTTCAAAGTGTTGGCATTCGATAAAATGTATTTTCTTTTATACATAACCAAGTTTTGTCATGAAGAATCATATATAGTTGTATGGACAAAGCAGTAATAATGAAATTTGACACTAAAGTGATCTTGTTGAATCACCAGCATTTATCATAAAATAATAATAGTGAAAATTTACAGTACTTCATTGTTCCACACAACTGTCAAATATGTCATTAGTAATGACTAGTTGGTTTCTCGAAAGGATTTGATGTCAAATCATGTTTTTTATGAGGAAAGGTAAGTTCTTTTGAACATACAAATATACAGGGCTCTTCAATGTCGCCAAAACCCAAAAATATATTTTGGCTATATTCAAATGTGCTTTATGTGAAAAGTTTGTTGTTGAGTGGGTAGCTTTAACTCTCTCCTTCGAACTAATCCTAATTGACCGGATTCATAACTCAATACCTGGTGACCTATCACTAATAAGAAAATTCATAACTTTACGGTTGTCATTTCAAAATATATAGTTTCTAATGAACAACAAGAATACTATGGACTCGGAAAGTGAAAACATCACTTAATAACAAAATGAAAATATTAGAAACTCAAAAAGCTGTATGTCACACTAACTTATAGCCAGTTTTTCTGAGTGGCCAATGGTCTTGATTTCAATTTCAGGTCAAGTCACAACTCCGGCAATTTCTAGTCAACTTCTTGTAATGAAATCTAATGGTATTACTCTGATTAAGAATATCATTCAAAAGAATCTCATTCATTAAGTCATAGAAAAAGTACAGTATTCTCCTCGCAAAACATGACTGGCCATTATTCGTTTAAATGATTTACCTTGCTTTCGGCTTTATTCAATAAACCTAATTAAATATTTATTAAATATTATTAAATATGTTATTTCATTGCGGCCCTGGTAATCATACAAATGGAAGCTAAATAAAATGGTTTAGACACTGAGGTTTTCAGTGTCACTGTTTTTCGAGTTTGAAAGCCGTGGATTTTTGAAATTCCAAAAATTCACGGCTTTTAAACTCAAAAAACATTGATACTGAAAGCTGAATATATTTTTATGTACCACCGGTAATTCTTGAAAATTCATAGATACTCCATTATTTGAATACATGAAACGCCAAATACGTGAATGTATTACCATTCCAACCATCTATACTGGGAAGGTTTTTTCTACGTCGTGCAACATCCAGGAGTTTTAAAAAAACTGTATTCTTTTCCACCTTCATATCAAATACTGAGGTTATAACTCTTGAAGCAGTGGAATCAGTCAAAGAAATCTATTTGAAATCTATTTTTTCATTAACCAGCCCTCTTATGAATGACAGCCCTTAGAAGTCGAAGCTTGTATGAGCTAGGGATTAACACAAATAGCTTCACCATATCCCTACCTCTCAACATCTTTACGGCTACAAATGGAGCTGTGCGACTTCTTACTTTCAATACAATATAATGTTTAAATGTTGTTTTTTTATGATAAAATTTAGTGTTTATAAGTGGTTTGTTTTTATCTAACATATTTTTATTGTCATCACAGAACTGGACATTATTCATTGCATATATGCTTATGTAAACACAAATAATTTTTTTGTCTTTATTTTTAATTTTTACAAATGGTACAATTAATATGTTTTAGTCTACAAGATAATTTGTTTCGTTTACAGAAAGTTGATGAAAATGGAAATGCTCTCCATCAAAATCCTGGAACAAAAACCAAGAAAAAGAAAATACAGACAGATAAGAATGTAGTGGTCCTTAAAGCAGAGAGTGTAAGTATTTATAATAATAAAAACAAATTTTTCAAAGTACCATGTGTTTTTGAATATTCAAGTGCCTACAAACCTCAAAGAGGCTGTATTGCAATTCTCAAAATAAATAATTCTATTCCAACAGGTTGAGGGTCATCGAAGCGACATCATCAATGACGTTGACAAACTTATCCAATATATTCGAGGGGATAATGAGTCTAATATATCTTCAACGAGTAAGGCAAAAACCCATGTACACAAATCTAAGCAATTACACAAACAACATACCACTGAAGATGGTCCGAGAAGTAAAAAACAGAGAGCCCACTCTTCCAAAGGTAAAGAGAATAGGTCAGAGTTGAAGAAAAGTAACTCACTAGGCGAAATTCCTATGGCCAAATTAGATGAATTTGCTTTTGCCGCCACCAACGGTGCAGAGAAGGACGGCGACGGGAAGGTGGTGCTGAGAAACAAGGGTCAGAGTGACAGGCCCAAAGAAAGGCGGTCTTGGGGAAATGTGGAAGTAAGTATTTATTGTGTGATGGAACTGGCTGATAATTTAATATACAGGGTGTTTGGTAGCTGGGTGCAAACCTTTAAGGGGATGATACACTAGCCCATGTAGAACATATTCATACAAACATTTTTATTTTCTAGCGCGTTTTTGATTTTTAAAGGAACTTTTACGATTTTTAGTACAAAAACCCAAAATTAGTCAATTAAATGCTAATAACTTCGAATCTTAACAGAAATGTCCGGTTTTTTAAATTTATTTTAGTAGTCTTATGTGTCCCCATGAAGGTTGTGGAAATTAGTAATTCCTTCCCTGGAGAACTTCGATTCGTCAGTCCAGAAGATGGACTTTAAGAACCACTCGTCGTCAATATCTGCGTTTAGCAAAAAACGGCAGAACCGTATCCGTCTCGCCGGATCCGTTTCCTCCAAGCCTTGCACACCCTTGCCGTGAAACGGATATTTCTTTTCGTTGTGCATCATACTCCACACTTTCCATATCGAAAGGTTTAAATCTCTCGCTACAACTCTGATGCTGGTGGTAGGATCCGCTTCGAAGGCTGCGAGAATTTGCTCCTCAACATTGACATTATGTCTTCCTGTATTTACTTCAGGTTCAGCATGATTAATACCAGATTCAGACAGCCTACGATATGTGTTGGAAAACACACGGACGTTAGGCACCCTGCAATAAAATAACTCATTTTTAACGTCTTTTGAAGGTGAAAATGGCAAAATTCAACTACCGCTACAATTAAAAATTAATTTACCTGCGGTTCGGGTAACGTTCTTGGTACAAACGTCGTGCCAGAGATGCGTTACCATCAGCTCTGCCATACATAAAAATGATATCGGCTTGTTCATGACTCGTAAACTCGGCCTTGGCAGCACACACAACAAAAAGTGAATTACAAAAATGGGGAACACAAAACCAACGTCTACTCGCAACTCGAAAGGGCAAAGCAGTGACTAGAGAACTTGTTTGGCCAACCAAACCGACCCGGCGAGGGGTCCAAGATGATTTCTCAACTCGGGTACCTAAAAATTGATAAACTCAAAAGCAAGTTTATGGCCCTAGCATAAGGTCTAAATCATAACAACAGAATGCATTCCAATTAATGACTAGCTTCAGGTCAAATTCTTTGTTGTAAAATGCCACCGGCACCGGCCTTTGTTCAGTTTTCTCTTCCTTCAAGTTGGGCTAAGTTTCTTATTATTCCATGTAAGTCTAAAAATAATATCGCATATTGCTTTAGGATTTTCGTTTAAAGGTTTTTGAGCTGAATTTCATTTAAATTACTTTTTTTTTAATTTTTGAAATATCCATATTTACGACCTTTAACTGGTTCAGGTACCCTAATTAAAAAAGTTTAAGACTTAGCTAGGTAAATGATACCTCAAACGAAAGAGCAATAACTAAGCATGTTTTTAAAGGTGTCTGAACACCTGTATGTAAGTTCCCTTAAAAATCAAAAACGCGCTAGAAAATAAAAATGTTAGTATGAATATGTTCTACATGGGCTAGTGTATCACCCTCTTAAAGGTTTGCACCCAGCTACCAAACACCCTGTATATATTGTCACACATAAAGTTCGCGACATATGGAAGTTTTTTTATTAATAGATATAATGAAAATAACTTCGCAATTAGTTTGTGCTTGAAAAATGATTGAAAAAAAGCCTCTTTCCTTTTGTCATGTGCGACTCTAAACCTGCCAAATTTGATATTTTTTCGAAAATCCTCAAAAAATAGGTTTTTTGGAAACTTTCAAAAATACCAATGGAAAAAATTGCTGTTTCCAATTTTATACCCTTGCTTGAAATTTGGACTCTCTACTATCACTTTGACTTTTGTCCAATTTTTTTTATTTTTCGAATCTTTCACTCCATCAATTTGAACAAAACATGATTAAAATTTCATAATTTTGATGAATACGATACTTAAATTTTATATCTTACCCAGAAAATACCTGCATTGGCTTGTTACCAGAAAAAAACATAATTACACATCCAGAAATTCGTCTTAGTTGTTGCAGAATTCATCTAGTTTTTTTAATTTCATTTTTAAACTGTTCAGACACATGTTGTATTCACCATTTTTTAGTCAACAGGAGATGATAATTTTCACAGATAAGCTATCTGGTCCAATGTTTGGCGATAGAAAGCATAATATCGGGTTTAGGTGTAGAAAAAAGTAATTTCCAGTATATTCGATCTAAGGTTCTACTGCCAAAAATCAATAAAGTATTTGGTTGGTTGATCAAATGACAAGACGTGAAAATTATTTTGATGTATGACTTTATTTTATTTGTTTTGTATCAATAACATTTTTAAAATCAATATATAAATGAAGATAAAAGTTTTCACAAGGAATAATTTAAGAAAAAGTGTTATTGGTGGTCAACGCAATAGAACCGAAAACACTGAACACACAAACACTATGTGTTTGTGTGTTCTAATTTCAAAAATGAATTAACCTATTTGATGGAGGTTTTCACTGTTATATTATACTTGGTAAGTTTCCTTGAATAGTGTTTCATTTATTTCAAGCAGTTCATAAATAAAAAAGTTATGTCATTTTGAAGAATCGAGTAAAACATTTGATTTTTATAAATCAAATACATTTTGCTGTTAGTAGATCTGAGGAAACTCAAAAACTGAATTCCACGTGAACAAAGTCAAAAGCAACAGCTATTGTTTTAGTATCAATACATTTGGTACATAATAACAAATTGTTCCAAATGGAGAATCATTGGATGAAATTGAATGATATCTCGAAAGAGTCTTCAGTTCACCCACATAACACCAGGTTGATACTACTTACATAGATTTTTTCAAAGGCATTTGACCGAGTAAATCACAATTTTCAAGAAAACATTCTGGCATGGATTGAAAATTATCTTGCCTAAAGAGTACAATATGTAAAATAAGGTAACTCAATATCTTCCTCATTGAAAGTTTAACTAACTTTGTACGCTGGTGATATATATATATATATATATATATATATATATATATATATATATATATATATATATATATATATATATATATATATATATATATATAACTTACTGCAATTAAATATAGACAAATGTCATAAATTTACATTTTTCTGAAAAAATCCCATAAATAGTCCATATAAAATCAAGCAATCGGAACTGGAAACAACAAATCCAATCAACTTTTTTGGATGCTTCATTTGAATATTAAAGAGGGTATCAATTAATATGATTATTAGATAATAATGTTAGGAGTTACTGAAAAGCTGCTGGGGAATTCAACAGGAGAAATCCTGTTAGAAGAGCTATTTTACATACATATCTGTAGTTGATAAGCTTTACAGAGAAATTGGTACTGTGAATTACAAAAAAAGGTGGGCCAAATAAAAAAATTAATAAGACACCACAATTCATATTAAAGATTCTTGTAAAAGAAATGAGTTCAACAAATTGGATTTGTACGAAAGAAAAAATATAGCAAGAATTGTTTGAAAAACACAAATTGAAACCATTTGAACTTGAGTTTTTATATAGTCTTGAATCTGATGAGGAGAGTAGACCAGGGTACTTACTGCTGTTGGCTACAAGGTGAAAGTTTAAATGACAGAAATTTCCATCAAAGATGAGGCCATATTCACACAAACTGTTTAGTTTCATTGCAAAATGTGCGACATTGGTCTTGGGAGCATCCGAATTTCAGTATACATTGCAAGAGGTCATTTTTCCATACCGTCAATATTTGTGGTATACTGAATATTGAAATAACTGAGTCCTTCGTTTTACAAAATCTTAATTGAAAATGATGAGAGAAGTTATTGAAGACAGAGCCGTCCTTAGGGTGAAACGGCCGCTCCAGGCCTCGCACCGCAAGGCCTTACTCGCTTTAAAAAATAAGTCAAAAGTTTTGGTTGAATGAATAATATAAAAATGTACAATATGTTGAATTATTGATTAATTACAAAACCTACGAACGAGATAGTTGTGACCAAGAGAATGCAAAACATCATCTGATTAACGGTGGCAGAGATTTCCACTTGAAAAGACGGAACAGATAATAATATGTACCAATAATATTGATATTTTGATTTCATAATTGATTATTCGTTACAAAAGAAGTAAAAAATAATTTCCCATAGGAACTTTTTTATTTTCTGTCAGACCTAAATTACTATAATTTTCTTAATGGTTCATTGATTGAAAAATTAAAGTGGAAAAGTTTAGGCCATGGTCATTAATCATATTTTTTCCTTTCTTGGTTTTTTACACTGGCCCGTTTGAGGTGAAATGACTTCATCAAAAATGCTAAAGACACTCTTTTGCACGAGAATTTTGAAATATTTTTGGGTGAGACCACTTTTTTAAAAAAGGTCTAGAGCAAAACATTTTGGCAAGGCCTGCAATGGTCATTGCTGAGACTTTAAAATGTAACCTTCTTCTATGAATAGAGCTTTCAATTCTCTATTCAATAATGGTTCAGTTATGAAAATCTCATTATCCAATCGTGACTATGAGCAGATTAATATTCTCTTTGAGAATTTGCAAATAAACGATATTTCATATTTCTATATATAAAATCATTTAAAATTCACTCTACTCTATACCAATAAATGTACATCATTTACTTCCCGACAATTATTTAATGTTTACAAATACATTTCTTATAATATGGAATTTTTCTGGGGAAATTTGGTGACAAACACCACAAGAAATTAATTGCAACTGTGTGTAATGTATACTTCATTTATATGAATATCCACAAAAAAGCAGTGGTAATCATCTGGCGGGCGTTGCTGAGGGAGTCTGTCTGCTTATGCGCCGGTTTGGAAAATTGTCTTCTAACCTCTTTTGAAAAATCATGTCACAATGATGAGGTGCTCTATCTTGCTAAAACCGATAGATAGGCGTCTATTCGAATGGCCCGCTAGATCACTTGATGTGACGCCCCTATATTTTTTTCAAGTACTCCAAAATGTATGACACACAAAATCTGTTCAAAAAAATCTGTTTTTCCGTTAATCTATCGCCCCCATACGAACGACAACTCTCAAAAGTTGACAAACTTGTGCGAGCTAAGAACTAACGAGGTCTTACCTTTTATCGTGTGATTCCTAACACTCTAGCCCATTCCAGAATTCAAGTTCAGAATAAGAGGTACTTCCAACAAAATTACCCTACAAACATTTTATAGTTAGAAATGGATTTGTGAACAGACTTCAATATTGTTATTATTGCCAGAAAATAATTGATGAACATTCATTGGAATGAACGGAAGTGAGTTTTTCAATTTTTTTTTTTATTTATGATATTTACTGCTTGTTTGCAGAATGACTGATTTCTATTTTAAAAAAAGTGGAAGGTGTCCTTTTGGCAACTACAATTTTTTTTTCATTAATGAGTTCTTATTTATTTATTTTTTTATGTAAACATTGTACGACCTTGATATCTTGTCGAAGTACCCAGAAGGGTAGACTTCTTACGTCTGCACTATAGACAATTAGTGCTCCAGAGGTGCACATCTAATCAACACCGCTTCTGGTATCCTGAATGAAAGTGGCAACACCGCGTGACACAGAAATAATTATAAAATGAAAATTGAAGTACTCAAGGACGTAAAAAAGGCGGATTAATGTAACGGTATTTTCAATGTACAAGTACACCGAAACAGTTGCATTATATGCAGCTTCAAAATAGTTAGTATTATATAAATTTGTAGTAAGTATTCTGTTTTGGCTCTACTGCCTTCATTTGAATGATATTAAAAAAAGGCAGAGGATCTTTCCATACCGTTTCATATTTCTTATAATATATAAACCAATTTGCAATGCGACGTTTTGTTCATTAAATTTCACCATGAACTTTATTTTTTAAACAGGGACCTCTAGTTTTTTTCTTCAATTTTGGTAGCCGCCAATAAAAAAATCAGCTATATATCACAATACATGTCCTTATTTAAAAAAAAATCAGTTGATGATGTAATGTAATGAACAAAATGTCGCATTGCAAATTGGTTCGTAATAAATATGAAACTCCATTTAAAATGACGAAAATTAAAAAAAAAACAGCCGCTGATATACTCGATTTGAACAGAGATTATTGTAGTTCCCCAAAATAATAAACTTTTGTCCAATTTAATTGTTTCCGAGATAGAAATAGAGGGATCAGGTAAATAAAATGGTCAGTTTATATATGAATGTATGTTTATTTACTGAAAGAAATTAACAAGTGTATTTGATTCAAATCAGAAAGAGGATTTTTATCGAAGAAAACACTCGAAAAACGGGGCAAACCATATAATTTTTTTTCTCAAAAATTAGTTACATTATTTCAGATTAATACTTTATGCTTAATGCTGAGTTCAGCCTCTGCAATTTATAACATTAATTTTTTTTCAGTTGTGATTCTTTTTTGTTTATATGTTCATATAGTTTAAATTGTTGTTTTTCCCTTTACTATAAATATTTATGTTTTTTGGGAAAATAAATCATTATAAATTTTGGGAAAAATAATCTCTATTAATTTGTATTTAGTTGGTTATATTTGTTCTAAAGAGAAATTAAAATTTCTATGAAATTTTCAGTTTGTAAATATTTTCACTTGTATGTACTGAATACATATCAGTGCCTTTTTTAGCAAATGGGGTGTCATACTTTGCGTTGAGGTTTGAAATGTCATTTCAATATATTTCTGAAGAAATCTCACAGCAGATTGGACGGTAGTTGAAATCATGCTGAATAGTTATACAATTTTGACATCCCAAACTGGGTGATTTACTTTTAACTCGCCGAATGAATTCAGCTTCTAAACAAACCCAATTACTTCATTTGGTGAGTGATCTTTCAGGTTAATGGTAAGAAGGAGACTCGGCCATCTTCTGGAGAATCCATGGTGTGTCTGTGTGTGTATGTGTTATTCATTGTTTCCCCAGTTTATTTCATTGTGCTGAAAGTCTTAATCTAATAATTTGGTAACAGTTTTCAATTTACAACAATTTGGAACCAACACTTCTTCAGTAACTTTTTGTGAATACTCTATAAGAGAATAATTTTTTAATAGCAAACCAACCCATAAGCAACATATTACAATAAATATTTCAACTGTTTCAGCCTCCACCCTTTCAAGTTCTGTCAAGCAATGCCTCCACTGAAAATCTAGAGACAGCAGATAACTGGGTAGTCACAAAACCAAAGAAGAAGAGTAAGAAGAGGCGCAACAGTGTTAGTAGTGGTCGCAGGCAAAATTCTTCTTTTGAGTCCAACACCAAACATTCTAATCGTGCCCCGTCTCCTGATCTACGAGGAAAGTCTGCTTGTTCGGCTCCACACAGTGAAAAATCTAACGATTCATCTGATGCAGAATCAGTACATTCTTTGCCTATTGACGGGTTGAACGTACCAATATCGTATGCAGATATTGCAAAGAATAGTGAAAAACTAAAGGACAAAAAAGTGACTCCTGAAAAACCAGAGAAAGTTTCAAATAAGGAAAAGTCTCCTAAACTTGAAACAGAATTAAAACCAGTAGTGATACAACAGACCACGAAGAAAGTGTGTGCTGAGAAACTTCTAGTCCTAAATTCGGTGATAAATGATGTTAAAAATGTCCCACCTCTCTTTGTGAATAATTTGAAAACACCCCCTGATGTACACAACATGAAAAATTTTCCTAGCATACAATCAGATACTCATAGAAGCTTTCTGCCTGATGTTGATGACAGCAAAAATTGCTCGGTCATACCGCCAGATACTCCCAATCTTAAAAGCCCTCCTGCAATTCAAGATTCAAAAATATCACCTTCAATGCCTGCAGAAGATAACAGTTCAGTCAAATCTTGTCCCACAAGCCCACCCGACTTTCAAAATACAAAGTCTTTTCCCTCTATACCAACAGACTTCAGTAATTCTAAAAGTTATTCTTCTGTGCCACCAGATGTTAACAATTTTCGAAGTTTTCCTGTTATCTCAAATAATGTCAAAAACATTTCGGTGGAAAAGACGAACTTTAAAAATATGTCTGTTAGTGGTAAGATTAAAAATAGTTCGCCAAGTGATAAAAACATTGTAAAAAGTGTTAAAATTAACAATAATGTGAAAGTTGGTGATTTGAACTCTACATGTATCGTCAACAATGATATCCAGAATGATTTGACAGTGAGTATTTTTCATTTTAATTTAGATGATGTTGACTCAGGTGACCTTGAACACATCAGCTGTATGAAACTATTATCTATTCAAGAGAATAATGAGTATGTATGGATAGTCAAGTTGTATAATACTAGATGATAATCCTTCAAATAATTTTCTCAGAAATCAATTCACAAAATCACTTGCAATTTTTGCTGTACAGTGGTCTTCATGCAGGACTAAATGCGAGTAGCGTGTTTATATAAGGTGAAATATATGAACTGAATTATCTTAAAATCCCTAGAACTTTGGAAATGTGTCAATATAAAACTTCAATGTGAGATTTCCACTTGAAAGTTTCCAAAGTGGAAATCTGACATCAAAGTATGTTTTTTTGATATGTTATAATGAAAATCATCAAGAATTGGTCAGATCTATCATATCTTTGGAAATATTTTCAAAATTTCAGTTTCTTAGTAAATATTACTGGTTCACTTGTAATATTTTTTTTTACATTTTTTCAAAATATTGTGGATTTTGAGGTGACTGTTCAGAAAAATGAAGTGAGAACGTTCAAGGAGGCCTTGAAAATAATCACTTCGACTAAGGCCTATTAGCCCATATTTTGTTCTATTCAAATGTGAGTCTGGTCGTGAAAGCCTATGTTCTTATTCAATCTGAGGTATGTTTTTGATAATTGTCATTTGACTGAAGATGTTCAACTTCCAGTTGAAATATTAATTCAAAAATCAAATCTTTCCTTTTGAAACGATGACATCGAATACTTTTATACGAAACCTCTTGTAGCGTCTAATCCTCCCTTCATGAAATACAAATGCATGCAGATTAACAAGTAGTCCTTACAATTAAACGTGCATTGCTGGAATGAATATAATAGACCTGACCGATACTTGATGAAAATCCATTATAATGTATTCATAAAACACACTTTGATGTGAGATTTCTATTGAAAGTTTAGAAAACTGTGACAAGTATTTCGCTATACAATAGCATCTTCAGACGTCATTATACTGTATGAACAAATTCTGTGTCGTGCTTTTATAATAATTTGAATCATTACTACCTGACAAATTTCTATATGATGAATTCATCACCTTTACATCTATTGATTTCTAAATGTTCCAAAAGGTTGAGTTTTGAACCTTTCTTTCCATTCTGGAATGAAATTAGCACATATCTTGAATTTTCACATATAGTCAGTGGGCATACTTGAAGACTGGCTATAAATCAAATTATCTAAGAACAATTCGTTCAGGCCAGTCTCAACTCCCTACACAGTAGGTTAATGGACTAACACATATCAGAAAACAACTACTCCCCTGGCTAATACCACGAAGGGCGTTGAATTATATCCGACAGGTGTCGGTGCAGGATTCTTCACAGAAGTTATTCCTGCATATGCTGTTGGTGATACAACTGCCGCAATAGATTTTCAATTATTAGAACACACTTGCAGACCGGTTTCGGGCTGTTTGGCCACTTGTCAGTGCAAGGTAGTGTATATCATCAACATAAAGACGATGATTTCCGATAATTGAAAATCGAAATCCGTCAGAGTATCATTCCTCTAACTAAGCTGAAGCATACAACAAATAACAGGTTTGTCGTCGCCCCATCTGCCTATGAACGAGGTAACCAACTGCATATCCGAAATTTGCCCAATTCCTCGTATAAGGAAAGAAAACTTTCACATATAGTCAGTGGGCATACTTGAAGACTGGCTATAAATCAAATTATCTAAGAACAATTCGTTCAGGCCAGTCTCAACTCCTTACACAGTAGGTTAATGGACTGACACCTATCAGAAAACAACTACTCCCCTGGCTAATACCACGAAGGGCGTTGGATTATATCCGACAGGTGTCAGTGCAGGATTCTTCACAGAAGTTATTCCTGCATATGCTGTCGGCAATACAACTGCCGCAATAATTGAAAATCTATGTCAATTTTTCAACCACCAGGAAATGTTCCAGTGGTTAACAATAAATTTATCAAGTTCAAAAACCGATTTCCCAGTATTTCAAATGTTAATTATATTCAGATTAATTCCATTATCATCTGTATTATTTTTCTTGTGGGAAAAAATTATCTTTTTTAATTCGCACATATTCAATATTTCAAATTGCCCAAGTATCTCATTTGTTGGTATAATATAACTGAGAACATGATTATAATCATTCATTGGTACTATACTGTCGGTAAGGTCTTTCGAACTTTCAACGAAAACGAATTAAAATATCCTGCTACTTTTGCTTCATTTGTTATGAGAACACTATCAAATTTTATACCTTTGGACTCTTATTTTCTAATTCCCTCTACTAAACCTTTCAGTGTTTTCCACATGGCCCTACTGTTTCCTATATTTTCATCGATCTTTGATTCATAATACTTCTTAGTTCCAATTCGTATCTTTTTGGTAACGAAATTAGGACTTACTTTAGGTTCGTTCCAACCAGCGTCAGAAGCAGTTTCTGACAGTCAGGATTCTACACAGTAATGTGATTGTGTTCCAACGTGAGTTTCCAACCATTAGTAAACTATAAGTGAACCTAAAATATGAACATCTTTAATTACACAAATTAATTATTGTGATGACCTACTTACCTCCTAGTTCCATGTTGATTAGTAAATAGAATAGAGATATAAAATACTGCAACCTTCTTTTACTCTCCAGAAATACACTTGATTAGATTTACTTTTAAAGGATATGTTGAAATTCCATGCCAAACTTCAGTTGAACTATCAACTGTTCCAATCAGAAATTTCAAATTAATCAGAAACCAATATTTAACAGACATGCGCATTGACAACGATTTACAAACTGTTGGAAATCTGTTGGTGACTCAAGGTTGGAATGAACCTATTATATTTATTTCAGTCACATTGTAGTTTGGTCTCCTTTGCTTTTTTTATGGAGAATTTTGCGTTTTTTTAGATCTGCCATGATTTCATCTGTAAACCACACTTTTAATTTGAAATTATTGAAGTTATGCTTCCTTTTGAATGCTTTATATATGTCCAAGCATCTAATAATATATTGGATGTTTCATTAATCATTATTTCATAATGTATTCATTAGGGAGAGTTGGGATTAAATTTATATTCTCTCCTTACACTAGTGGAAGTTGATTTAGTATGAAAGACATTACCTAAGGGTAATAAAATATTAGAATGATCTGAAACACTTTGAAGATGAGATACTTCAAATTTGAACAACTTATTTGTTATGAAATAATCGATGGATGCAGATGAACCCTTGGTGATTCTGGTATAATTGTCCACTAATTGATACAGTCCCATGAATTTAATTAGTTTTTTGATTCTTCGGGTGTAAGTGTTTTCTCTGTGCCCTTAAGATTTAGATTGAAATCACCCACTGTCATAATATCACAATCACAACTTACTATTTCTTCTAGTTTTTCTTCCAAGAATGCTAAAAAATCGGCATGTGATGCTCCAGGAGAAAGGTACACCACACACATTATGTATACTGTATTATTTACAACAATCCTGATACATTCATGAAAATAACATCTTTTAAAATTAGTTCAAATTTCAACCCTCTTTTGATATATATGGCAACTCCACCCGTATGTCTACTGGATGAATTACAAAGTACTAGCTCATATCCATTTATGTTAATTTTATGAAGAGCAATATCATCAGTAATATGAGTTTCTGATAAGCATACTAACAAAGGTTCATGCAATGAGATACCGTGCAACAATAAAAATATAAAAATTATCACTTTGAATATAATCATTAAACTGATGATTTATCTGAAATTTGTGAAATGATGAATGATAATTTTTTTGCCAGTGGAAAAAAATTATCTTCTGCCATTCCAATTATTTCAAGGTGACATAAAAACATTCAAGTGTCTCATCTATGTTTTTTGGGCTATTAAGTTTACCTGGAATTGAAGAAATAATAGGATATTTGAATCCAAGAAAAGCTTCTGGATATGATGCTATTAGTATAAATATTTTTAAAGCAGTCAACACTGAAATGTCACCAATATTTTTCTTTATTTTTTCGAAATCTTTCCAAAATGGTATAATACATAAATAACAATATGAAAATTGCCTTTTATAAAAATGCCAAAAAAAACTGGTCCTTATAACTACCACCCAATCTCGGTATTATCCGTTTTTTCCAAAATTTCTGAACAATTGATGCATAAAAGATTAACCAAACATCTAGAAAACAATCTTTTATGTAGTGATCAGTATGGTTTTCATAGGTCTACAGATACAGAGGCAGAAACAAGGGTTGTCATTTTAAAAATTTGAACTGAAATTGACAACAATAAAAAATGTTGCCTCTTTGGATTTGTGTAAAGCATTTGATACTGTACATCATGATATATTGATCTCAGAACTGAACAATTTTGGCATTAGAAGGAATATCCTTAATTGGTTTGTAAATTATATAAGTGATAGACAACGATATGACAATAAAGACAATAAAAAAATACATAAGTACTCAGGTAAGTAATATAGTCTTCAAAAACTTATTTTTTTTGCCTTGCTGAACTCCTAGGTAGCGAATTATCGTTTGATGTACTTTCAAAGATTTCTTCTGGAATATATTCACAATCGCTACTGGAACAAACTGACTTGGTACTTGTACTCTCATCTGTCAGGTCTGTCTCTTCGACTTGTTCTTCACCTGGGTCCCCCACTGAAATTGGATATGTCATCAATTCATTTGAGGAATTTTTCTGAGACTTCTTTACAATGATGTCTCTACTGATACTATTTTTTGTGTGATGGGATCGTATAATCTGTAACCCTTCACGCTGTCTCCATAACTAACCAGATACACCCATAATTTTTATTCCACTTCCCTTCTTCCTTTGATATTGTGAGTCATCACCTCAACTCCAAAAAATACACAAATTATTTAAACTTGTTTTTTAATGATCCATTTTTTATGGGATTTTTCCTCCCAGACCTGCAACTATTGTCCTGTTTTTAAGGTAATTTGCTGAATTGATGCTTTCAGCTTGTAGTTTTTTGTCTTATTCTGCATCGATTAGTACGTATCGATTTTTTTCCACTAATATCCAATTCATGCGTTCAAACATTTCATTCTGCTGAGGAGTATATGGAGTAACAACACAACTCCCCACCACTATCAGTATGAAAAGTTTTTCTAACTTTCTGGTTCTCAACTAAACTTTAAAGTGTTCATATACTTCATATTTCATTTTGGGGAAGTAGACAAAGCTCATCCTGCTGTAATCATCTTCCAGCAGTAAAGAATATCTCAAACCACCAATAGATGGAGATTCCATGGGTCCACACAAATCACCATGTTTTATTTCTGAGAAATATTATCTTTATGTTCAAAAGGCAGTCTTCTTTGTTTACCTTCACAGCATATCTTTGAAATCCATGCCTTTCACACAATTTCTCATTGCTTTCAAATCCCTGTAGTTAACACGACCTAGGCGTCGATACAATAGAGCTGAAGTAGTTGAAGCAGATTCCGAGGACGGAAGAGTTTATTTCGCCTTGTTTTCTGATAATTCAACTTGAGAGTTTAGTTATTGTTATAAGTTCATTTTGGGCATTGAAAATCTCGCAACATGCACTGTTTGAAGAGGATTTGGTTCCCATTTTTGATGAACTGACTCACATAGAACAAATTTGTAATCAAGTTGGAAACATACTGGGCCTTGTTTATTAAAATATTCACTATTTTCTTATTTATTCAAATCAATATAATTTTACATTTCCAATTTCTTCGACTGGCAGTGACTCCCCATTAGTAAATAAGATGTATTTTGACATACTCTCTTTGAAATCACTGATATTTGATACTTTACTGGTGCCGCCATCTCGTGAAGACTGTTTCAACTTTTTTGCTGAAAATGTCGAACTATTAGTGACATCTATCTGCATCAACTTTGTTTTAAATGTTTCTGTAGTTATGTCTATTCCCGCACTTTCAATCGCCAGTGCCATTGGGGAAAACTGGTCAGACAAGCCGGTTAATAACAATGAACCACCCACTCATCACTGAGTGTAAATCCTGTTCTTCGAAGTTTCTGGGATATGTCCATCACTGGTTCACATAGGTTTCCATCAGTTCGCAAGAGTCCAAACGTAAAGAAATTGGATTTCTCATTAAACCAATTTTAAGCAAAAGGTCTATGTCAACGTATGTATCTCAAACTTCTTTGGCATTCTTTTATCTGTATATAACGAATAATTTTGAGCACTAATTTCACTTAGCTTTATTAGCCACTATCGCATTGAAAAAAACACATTATAATGTGAAATTTCCAATTGAAAACTGTGTTTTTTGAATACTTTATAATGGATTTTCATCAAGTATCAGTCAATTCTTCTATATATTTTTTTAGCCATTAAGGTTACATCTGTCTCACCATCGTCTACTCACTTCGACAGGCCTTCAAGAACTAGAATGTTTTCTATTGAGAAAGACCATTCATTGAAATGTTCACGTCCTACTAACTAGGGCACTTTGATCAAGTAGTTCACAGCTATTATTTATAACTATTGTGGTCAATGGCTGAATAACACAATTTTACTTCAATTACACTGGGGTACTGGAATCATGACCTATTGAAAATTGTAGTTTGTAAAACAAAATAAATCAATCAGTACAAAGAACACTTTACATACAAGAACATATACAAACTGATTTTGTAAAAAGAATGTTTCTTGTATCTCTTACTCTGTACAAGTGCTAATAACATTTAGAAATACGTTGATAACATTTATGATTGTATTGATGTTTTCAAACTCGGTGAGTCTTTTATGCAAAAATGGGCCCCAAAAATTCTTTATTTTACCCCTCTGCTTGAATACCATGCCCAATATGACTTAGTGCATTTTCTTTGAAGTTTCATAGTGCTAATATTCCTTGCGGCGTTTTTCAAACTAATTTCTTAAAAGTATATTCACATACTATTTACAAATTGTTGAATTGATTACCTGAGATAAAAATTTTAGTCATTTTTCATTGGATGGAATCTGTGTCACTTCATTTTGGTCAATGGGAAATAGACCACTCTCCCAATTTCAAAATACTTCAGAGACTTTGTTGAAGTTTTGATTCATTTTTAATTGTTCTATTTAAAAAACAACATTTTTATACTTGAAAAATGTTCTCATATACTCGTATTTTGAATATTGAGTTTTTATATATTAGTTATATTTCTAGAGATAATAAACATATACATTAATGTTAGTTCCTATGAAATCACATTGATATTGTACTTGTGGATGAAGTGAACAAGTTTATCATTATGGAAAAAGGAATTGAGTAATGTATCAAACAAAAAAAAAACTCTTATCAATTGTTATCAACACTCCGATGGACGACCTCAGACAGACTAACATCGATACAAGAGGGTGGTCTATTAGGACAACCTCAAATATTACAAATTTTCATCCTGCAGCAACTGCATTGACGTGAATTGACAGTACCGGACTCAGGACCGGTGTTGAACACATTCTCTACAACTCAATATTATGTGACTCATACAGAGCCAAGCTTTACAAAATTTACAAAAATAACGAGTTTTTTCTTTTTGCAATACTTGCAGTGCCCTCTTTGTTGGGTGGAGGGAAGTTTTTTCTTTAGTGCCGATTCCAATATGTTTAGCTATTATTGCATTTCGAATGTAGGAATGTAAACCTGACATAGTAGCTCTGGACTGCATATGGTCTTTTATTATCTCCAAGCCCAAATTCTTGATAAATAATCTTCTCTGTTTACTATGATTCTGATTCGGGTCGTTGTGCCTGGTAATTATAAATGCATTTATGCTAGCAATGTTCAAAATACCATAAAACACAACTAAAGGCATCGTTTCGTATTCCTTGCAACGTTATAACTGGAGCTCATTTTATTCACAATATCGACTCTACATTTAGTATTATTATAAAATAAAATAACTTCTGGTTTACCAGTTATTGGATCGACTGTACCACTATTGTGGAATGAAGATATCATCAGCACATTCTTTCTCTTTCTGGGCACATAAGGAAATGCCATCATATGAACACCAAACCCAAAAATAAAGGAACCTACAGGACGATATTTAGTATGTGATAAAATTTGCGGCAGTTCTCTTTTATTGCTTTTTATTGTACCCACGATGGTGAGTCTATATTTTGTCTTCAAATTTGGATGAGATCGCAACTGACAAACCAGCAATTCATAGTAATATTTCTCCCAAATCAAAACAAATCTTGACAGATCCCTAGTGTGAATGCTGAGGTACTGTTATCTACTTGATATGTCCCAGCAGGCTGCACACCAGCATATATTTCTAAATTATGTGTATAAAATGTTCTGGCATCAACCGTTGCGAAAACTTTGATGTCATATTTCTTTGGTTTATTGGGAATGTAAACGCGAAAATTGCGCCTACCGCGGAAGGCAAAAAGCATTTCGTCCAATGTCACATATTCTCCAAGGCTATAACAGCTTTAAGAATTATTTATGAACATTTCAAGCATCAGTCTTACGGGACCTAACTTATCAAGTTCAGATCTTGCAATTGTATCTTTATCGTCAAAACGAATCTCTGAGCAAAAATATAAAATGTCTTTGAGACATAGCTGCAACAAATATTTCAAATCCCATATCGTCTTGCATCCAAAATTCTTCTAAAATTTTTTTTGACACATGATCTAACCCAGCCAAGTAGGGTAAACCAATAAATGCTCTGAGTTCTGCTACAGATGTTGGCTTTGCATCATTTGGATCTTTATAATTAGGAGAAACTCTTGTAATATACATGTTTGTATAATGCAGTACAAGTTCAATAATATTACTAAATAAACGGTCCCAAGCAGCAATGGAAGTTTAAGCTTCTTTTGCCTCACGAATGGTACCTGGCAAATGTGAAACAATATTTTCACTCCTGGTCCGGACATTTGTAGGGGGATCAAATTCCAAATCTCCGAATCTGTCTCATGATCGATCACCTCATCCTCTCCTTCAGCAATGGAATCATCAGTCATAAATTGTACCCTCATCAGAAGATACAATTTTGTACAAATTTTGTAAACGTGCTATTTCCCTTTCGTAAGGATCCATTATGCTAAAAAAAAATATGTAATAAACACTAAAGAATAAGATTTAATTGGAAGTAGAAACCTGAAAAAACTGAACAAACTGAACAGAAACAGCCATGAAAAGATTTCATAAAATATTGCTCAAAGTAACAACACTTCGAAACCAAAATAAAACTAGTAAAATAAATCACTGCGTCTGCTAACAATAATTCTTATAAAATAACAACGCAAACTTTTTCCGTTCGCCAAAATATGAAATCCAAACATGCAAAAAAAGATATTATGATAAGATAAAGTATACATTGTACCTTTTTAACTACTTGACAGGTACATAAGATAGCAGATCTTGATAAAATGTATTTCAAACATACCAAGGTTTATTGTATTTTGCCGAAACTAATAGACCGCCGTCGTGTATCGGAGTGTTAACAAAAAAAGATAAAAAAAGGCATTCGATACTTGAGCAATAAAAATAAATGAATCTGGAAGAAGAGAAAATTTACAATAAAAAAGCCCTCCAACATTATTTATAATTTCAGTTGAACGCCAAAAATAAGGCACATTATGACATGGACATATTGCCATTGAAGACAATAAATTATATGATTTTTTTTAATGATGAATATCCATTTAAAAATTTGATTAAACTACCAAATGAAGTCCTATTGAAAAAAGAAATATTCTTCAGACCTCCATTTTTACAAATAGCGTCATGAAAATTAAATTATCAATACCCTTGAAAATGTTTGTTTTTTAGAACCATTCTCATATGATACTTGGAAATATCTTATCATAAACATTTATGTGAAAAATTGCACATTATACTCATTTGAAATAAAAAATCATTTAAATATCTAAAAAATGACAAAATTTTGATCTTTAATACTACATTATTAACCATTTTTGCAACCCCAACAACGGCAGTAATTGACACTAGGTACAATTTTTCCATATAATTTTTCAATAAATTACACAAGGGAAAAAATTCAATTGTTTTTTTGTTGCCTGGAATTTCAAGACTGTTGTTTACTAATTCGAGGTTGCTGATTTCAAATTTACCCTCTCATTTTTCACAATATCTCTAGTTTCTGAGATACAGCTATTCACCATATTTGTGTACTAGTTACCTTGTAAAAACCATCCCAACTATTTCTGTAATATCTGTGGTGAATATACATTAAAAAATGTAGACTATGTCGGTGTTTGTAAAAAGCGCGAATCTAAATAACTTTGGATTTACTATGGACACCCGTGACAAGTACTGGGTGCCTAATATGTTATGCAAAACATGCGTGGAGTCTTTGAGATTATGGGCAAATGAGAAAACAGTAATATTATTTTTTTGATTTTTTGAGAAAGAAAGTTTTTGGCTTTCTACTACTCCATCTTGGAAAAAAAAAGGTGAGGGAATCTTCCAAAGAAAGGAAGGAAGTAATCAATTTGATAATAAGTAACTCTATACATGAATGTGTAAATCATGCAAAGAAGTAACTTTCAGACACAAACTGAAAGAAAGTCTTCCTGAAACAGCTACTTTCATATAAACATTGAATTACACGAAAGAAAAAAGTCTTTCGAAACAAATACTTCTATATGAACACTGAATTATACAGAAGATACTTTTCTCTACTCAGTTTGTATTTCAAACATTCGTTGTGGAATAAAAATCAGATATCAATCACATGAGTTCTACTTTGAATGAATGGTAATAAATTGCACTTACATGGAACACTGTCACCCTCACTGGTATACACCGATGTTTCGCCTTAAGACACTTGCCCCAAGGTTCTTCAGTACCAAATTGGATAACATTATAGAAAATACATCGTAATTTATTAAAATTTTCAAAATTGATATTTAATATAATGAAAAATATTTCATGTGGGATACTGTCCTCAGCAGCAATATATCCATATATTGTTTTACATGTTCATTTTGTCTAGTTGAAGAAGCTTCCACTACATTAAGAATTTGAGAATATTTATCCAACCTAGTATAAAATAAATCAAGGGAAAATACTCGTGTTTTGCTACAAACCTAAAAGGATTTCATGATTTCATTTATATTCACTAGTGTATCATTACCTATAATATATCCTTTTTTTTTAAATGAATGCTTATAGGGATGCTACAGCTGTTTCAAGTTGAATACAACTAATCTATTTATAACTTTCCAAATAAAAGCTGATAGATTAGCCATAGTAAATAAATTGAATAACATTATGATGCCATCAATAATGAATTTTCCTTGTCTGTACTCATCTGTTATCACAAATTCCAACAAAGGAAGCTTTATCTTTATGAAACTATTAGTGAACATATTCTGTCTGACATCATACTGTTTGTTTTGAAGTAGTTGTAATAGCTATTAATAGTCTAGTACTTACACAACCAACAGCTAAAATATAGGTAGACACAGCTGAAAAACGTGCAGTTCTGAGTTTGATATCTAATCAGATATTTTCGCCATTTTATTGCAATAAATTACAATATTTGAAGTGAGTTATTCAATATTATGTCTGGTATAAGGAAGTAATGTAGAGGAGCAACAGGGTGAGTTATTTTGTAGTTTTGTTTACAGACAGATGCCCAGAGGAAGGGATTTTGAAGTTTTAGTTAAATTGTTGAACAGAAGCCCAAAAATGAAATATTTTAATTTTTTGTTCCTAACTCTTTGGGTGTGTACTATTTAGAATTGTGTTTTAGGGAAATTTAGGTATTTGATGAACTGAAAATGGGTCCTTCATTGCAAATATACAGGTTGTCACTGTCATGTACATTTTTAAAGGGTTGTTAGACTAGCTATTAAGGTATTTGCAAATTTAATTATCATATTAATCAATATGAAGTTCTGATACTAGATAAGTTGGAAACCCTGAAAAGTTATAAATGACCTATCAAATTATATAAATAAACTTGTTGAACAATAAGGCACAGATTCAATGTTTATTGCAGATTTGAAGTGTATCCAGTTATGATACTTTCACAACAATCTAATCATTATATCTTTATTGTTTAACCTTGTGTTATCTCTAGGTAAATTATCTAACAACTAAGATAGTGAATAATATTTTGCTGATTCACTTTCAGTTTTGAAGCTGTTGATAGAAAATGTGTTCCAAAAACTTGGAAGATCTGCAATGAAAGGCGTTATTCATAATGTGTCACTACAGTACATTATGAATAGAATGGCGTTAAATTATACAGAATTTACGTTTATCTCACAGACACTGCTGAAGAGCTTGGAATAAAGCAATTTTTCAGATTGTAATGGTCCTTAGAACCAGTAGCTATATTTAAAAAATATAATAGCATGCTAATTTCGATGAAAAATTTAATTTCAAGTAGATATTTAAAAAAAAATCTTTGCCAATTACTAGAAAAATGTTCCAATCATATTTTTTATTATTTCTTATTGTCTATAATTATTATGTTCAGAACTGTATTTTTGAATACAATAAAAAATGAACAATTTATAATTAATCTTACTATACAATATATTTACCTTACATATTTCTACACTTTCTAATGATTCATTTAAGAACAGCCTTGTGTCTAAGTGAATAGAGGTTTTTTTGACAATATTGCTTATTAAAGCTGAATGAGATCCTTAGAAAACTACTATTTATAGTTGGCTGTGAACATGTAACATTTACACAAGTAATTCATTGAATATACACAGACAAATAATAGTCTTGAGCTGAAAGTGCACTATTGCAATAATCGTTGAAAATATAAAATATAAGGAGTATACAAAAAGTCTACACAGCTGTTTGGATGTTGTACTGGTATTCAAGTTGTATTATTCATTTAATGAATAAAATAGTGATGAAGCAAAACATTTTTCAAGTCGATTTTAATTTTTCATCAACTTTTTGCTGATTTCATGGATTCAGAAAGTGATTATAAAAGTAGCCTCCAGCATATTTTGTGAACCATATTCCATTGAATTGATGATTTTTGTATCTAGTATTGTACTCATGAGGGTTACCATTTTTATATAAATGTATATTCATTTCTTTATTGTCGAGAATAATAACTTGTATAGATGATAAACATATGGGAATGTTAGAATATTATTCTGTTTGAAAGTATTTCTACAAGACATATTGTAGTTCATGCCAAAAATAATCCTTACGAATACTTTTTGTAAAATGAACAAATGTGCATAATATATATTAATCAGTCTAGCCATATAATGAAGAATTTGTGCTCTCTTATGTTATGATTTCAGATTGAAATAAGTTGAATATTATATTATTTAATATATTATTTTCGAGGACTACTGAATTGAATAAGAAGTATTTTATTCATTTTATTAATAACATGAATATTAACAAACTTTGACTACAGATTCAGTTTCACTCATTAAGTCCAGTATATTGTAAGAAGTTACAATAATTGTTGGGTATCACGATAGGAACATTATTTTCCTTTAAGAGTTTTTTATTGGCCTCAACTTTTTGTATTCTGCCTGTAATGTAGAAAAAACTATAGATTGTGTAAGATTACCATCATCATTAATGAGATTAGTGATATCATTCATTTTAAAATACCTTTTTCAGATAATTCATTCAAACGAGAAAGAATCTATTCAGTTCAATGCCCAGATGCTACCTCCGAATATTCCCGATGTTCAGACTATTGAGAAGATGCATTTTTTCAACCGACCACCACCTACTCAGCCTCAACAGAACCTGCCGATAATTAGTCATACTCAATTGTCTCCGCCTGGTTCCCAGGAGACATTTGTTACCTCAGCATTGACACCTCAAAATGAAACTAACAGTATACATTCAAATAGTATCATCTGTGATAATAGTGAAAGAACAATTAGTGAAGGTGATGAGAGTCCACCCCCTGTCGTTATTCTGAGTGGTATCGGAAACAAGGAGGTGACTGGTTTAGTGTTTGGTTTCGATGTAAACGAACAGTTGTTAAATGAAGACATTTGTGAGGATTTCATATCCAGATACGTGGCGCCTGAGATATTCAGCCACTCATCTTATAATCATGAGAAGATTGTCAACTACATAGGTTCAGGTGAGTTGTCTGTAGTTTATAAAGTGACTAAAATTTTTGAATGTACATCTCAATTGGAGCAGCACCCTAATTTTTTCTTTTTTTTTTAATGTGCAGTACATTAGTCAAAGACAAATTGTATGATGGAAATTAGAAACCCAAAAGTAAACAGAAAAATTTGATTATAGGAACATTTTCAGATACCTAATATGAATTGTAACCTTATAAAAAATAAGATGATTTATCAATGAATCAAATCAAATTAGATATTAGTTATGAAAATGAAAAATAAATATTAAAAAACCGCCACAAAAATAAAAAAATATAAAGATGAGTTTCAGAACCTGTGAAAACGAAACAGAAATAGAAGTGTGTTGTAATTTAATAAGTATCTAATATTATTTTTCAGGGATGTTTATGTTCATTTCCTTTATTTTACTTGTCTTTCAATGGTTACACCATTTATAAATTTCACACAATTCAGGTGTTATTTTATATAATTTGAAGATACGTTTATTTTCATTTCCATAATAAAAAATAATCCAATTATTTTTCATCAGAAGTTTTTTCAAAATTTTTGAAGATTTTACTTCTGAGGTAGATTATTTCATAAACATATATATATATATATATATATATATATATATATATATATATATATATATATATATATATATATATGTTTAAGAGTTTAAGAGTTTATTGGATTTGTAAAACAGTATATTCATTTCAAGTATAGGGAATTTACTAACTAGATAAGTTTAAATTTAGATAGTTATCCATCATAAAATAATAATGAATATTTTTTCTATGACTATTGAAAAAATAATTTTACATTTATTTTCACAAAGAAGCTTCGAGAAATTGCCTGCTTAAAATATGTTCATACATTTTAAACATAATATCATTTAACTGACAATTTAATTTTGAAATACACTACACGTCGACAAAGTTCATTCTCACGAGTAATGATCACATTTTCTGCTCGTTGAATAATATATCATTATTGTGCACATGGTTTTGAAAAAGTAAATTTTATTTAGTACCACATAACATCCATAACTTTTCAAGGCATTTGACATAGAACTGTGTATCCTGTAAATTTGGTAAATTTTTAACAGGTTGAAGTAAAAAAAACATATACAGGGCTGCAAATTTAGTTTTCTGCATGGGAATTGCAAATGGTCAAAAATAGAAAGTTCATTAAATTGTGGTAAATTTGTCTATTTTAGAGTATTATTGAGAAAATCCAGTAAATCTTTTGGTTCTAGAAATATACAGGAAAAATTGAAATATTCCAAATTTTATATTTGGTTGTGCTTTTCATTTGCAGAAACATTGAAAATCTAGTTTGTATATTCTTCCATCGATGGGTAGAACTTGAAAAAACAAATATTTCCTGAACAATTCTGAAATATTTTTTTGGGAAAGAAAGTTTTTGGCTTTCTACTACTCCATCTGATACAAAAAAAAGGAAGAGAGAATCTTCCGAAGAAAGGAAGGAAGTAATCAATTTGAAACTCTATACATGAATGTGTAGATCATGCAAAGAAGTAACTTTCAGACACAAACTGAAAGAAAGTCCTCCTGAAACAGCTACTTTCATATAAATATTGAATTACACGAAAGAAAATAATTCTTGTTGAATTGAATTGAATTGAAATTACACGTTTGTCTAATTTCCACCAATGAAGCTTAGACAAAAGTGTTTTTATTCATTTCAATAAAGTCAAATTTATTATTTTATTGTTCCTTTAATACTTTTATAGTGGTTTATGAGGGGAAAGTCTCCTCAGAAAACACTCATGATTTATGGTTATGGGATTCATAATAACTTGAATTGTCAAATATCTCAATTGGATGAAGCTTTTTTTGCCCTAAATAAATTTTTGAATATTTTGAAATTCAGTGCGATGTGAAATTTTCTTATCAAATACTACACATGTTTAAATTATTTCTGGAAATTTCTTCTTCCTCACCAATATTTCATGAGCTCGAAAAAATGTATCAAAACAGTTCTCATAGAAACATTATCACTTCAGTTCGACCCGGGAAGTTAGTAGAAAATGTCTGGCATTCAGCACCTCATTATTCAACATTTTGATACGAAGAAACCTTCCAACCAATGAAATTGCTTAATTCAGTATTTTTATCAGTTTCGAATTTCCATCTGTGGATATCAAAATTTACATTTGATAGATTTTAAAATTAAAATAACTTTCGAGTAGTATTTTCAACAATATGTGTTAGGAATCACATGTTAAAAGGTAAGACCTCCTTAGTCCTTAGTTCGAACAAGTTTCGACTTCTGAGGGTTGTCGCTCTTAGGGGTGCGATAGCTGGTTAACGGAAAAAACATTTTAAACACTTTTTTTTTAAGAAATGAAAATTTGACTTTGATTATTTTCTACATTATGTCTCTTCAACTTCAGAAACATCTGAATATTTATCTGAAGGCCCATTCAAACATTTTTTTCATTGTGAATTCTTACTTGATTATAAAACAGTTTTGTGGTTCAAATAATATATTACTGAAAACAAAAATGAACACGATTTTCACTTCGACCTTGATCGTCTTGTATCTTTTTGTTTGAAGTCCCATTAAATTTATTTCACTGTGTATAGTTTTCAAAAAAGTATAAATAAATAATTGCTCACTAGAATAACAAACTATTCTAGTTTTCGAGAAAAACATATTAGACATTTTTTATCTATTAGAATCATTTGGAAAAGTTGTTTGGAATCGTCAGAATTCTCGTATCTCCAATACTATTCCTCATTCGTGAAATATAATTTGTTCATTTAATTTTTTATTCTACTAAGCTATGGCTTTGTAGGGTTTATCACGAATATTATCCAAATAAATGAAAAATCATAAAGAAGGAAAGAACGTGAATTATGTCTCATCAGCAAATTACATTCAATCGCACAAGTTGTTTGGAATCTTCTCAAATGATCATTCTCTCAAATTCAATCATAATCCTGTAATTTTTGAGTTTTTAATTGTAGACCTGTTAGCTGTCAGGTAACAGTTTTCTTCAATAGATATTCTTTTAATTGAACGGCCGGAGTCTGTGAAGGCCCTATGAACATAGACTTACACCATCGGAGTCATACTTAAAGAAAAGAGAATCCTGGCTGGTGAGCCGTGGTTGAATGGAACCTGGAGTACCAAACGTTTCATCTGCTACTGCGGCAGACAGCACCAGTGATATTTGTGTTGACTGCGAGGACGAAGGTTATATCTCCAAGTCTCAACAATGACCATCGCAGGCCGCGTAAAAATTTTTTGCTCCAAGCCAGAGGGTTGAAAATACGTTCTAAAACTGGTAATTTGGCTTGGGTAAGGCACGCCAACTTTAAACCGTTTAAAATATTATTTCGACGTTCATCTGTATATTATTATATTAGGGTGGGGCGGCTCTGTCTTCAATAACTGCTCTCATATAATTTTTTCAGATGGTTGGAAATTTTTCCTAAAACTGATTCTTTGGCTTGGGAAAGACATGTCAACTTTGGACCTTTAGTGAAGTAATATAATTTCAGCTTATTAGGTATCTGTTCAAAAATCTGTTTAAAATATGTTTTTCCGTTAATCAGCTGTCGCTCTCAGAAGTTGAGAAACTTGTGCAGAATCATCCCAGCTTCACCCAGTTAAATTCTCTCGAGAAAAATATCTGGTCGAGGCGGGAATCGAACCCACTGCCTTCCGATCGTGAGATGGACGCACTACCACCGCGGCCACAAAGAATTGAAAAAATTCAGTCACATTCGTTAATTATCAATTTGTTTCTACTTGAACAGGAATATTGCAAGTGCGATAATTGTTGAATAACAAATCTGAGAGTTTCCTTTCCTTTTGGAGCAATTTTTCCCGTTGGAAAAATGAAAAAAGTTTTATTTTTCAAATTTTTTTACTTAGGTTAAAAATTGAAATGCTTCATTATTCATTGATCATTAATCATTATGTGAGGGTAAACCGCTTCGTTACCTAACGCGTAACGGCGCCAGTTTGTTTTGCTTCAATTTCTCTCACGCATACATCAGCGAAAGACGACTCCTCCTGTCTCGTTGAACAGACGCTTAGTGTTCAGTGTGCGTTAGACATATACTGTTGACAGTATTAAAAGAATCTAACCAGCAAGAACGTAATATTCTTTTATTTGTGAAAATAAAAATGATGATACTAATTTTGTGTATGTACATTATTATTATCATTATTTAATCCTACAAAAGTAACAATTAGCTTATTGGCTTATTTAGATTTGTTCAAGTTATCACTTCTGTTGGGCGTTCCGAGACGCACATGTTTTTTTTTATTTGATTTTATTTTTCAATAATACCATCCATCCATCCCTCCAGAAGAGTACTTTGACCACGCCATTGAAGATGACTGCCGCAGTTGCAGTTGAAACGTTTGGAGATTGTAACCAAAGAAGACCACGGCAAAACCTTGAAACCAACCGGAACATACCTTCGATCCAGTTTTTATGATTGGAAGCTACATGAACATGATTTTTTTAAATTTTATTCAACACTTTTTTTTCTACACTTGTATTTAGTATTGAGGAACCATTCTTATCATAAGTTATTTTGCTCTTTGATGGCTAAAAAATATGGCTAAGTTCAAACATAAAAAACCAGATGAGTAAAGGAGAACAGAATTTTTAAAATTCGATAGAAAATTTGGATTTGTTTTTCTCAAGAAATACTGATTTTGTTACATTGTGTAGAAAGAGAAAAAATATAACCAATTTTTTTAGAGCAGGATAAATTACGATAAAGAAATGGTTCCTCAATATTTATTACAAGTGATTAAAAAAATGTAAAAAGTTATTCAACAAATCCATTTTCAAGTAATAAAAAAAACGATATACATCAAAGATTGTGTTTTAAAAAAAATTAAATTATCTTATAACAACGCATTTGTTTATAACAATTTTTAGCGGATAAAAACTTTTATGCACGACCGGGCGTAAAGTAGCACTTTAGCGCCCGCGGACTACTTTATCGCCAGGCGGGCGATAAAATCTTTGAGCAGGCGCTAAAGTGAATTTCAATCTCATATGGACAGTGTTTCGGCAAAGTCTCATTTGCCATTTTGTGGTGATGTCTGGAGTTTAGAACTAGTTCCCATCATACTTTGTCCGTAACAATAAGAGCCAAAAATTAATAATCACAATTTTCTGTTCTGAAAACTTTGTAGCAATATTTAATCACAATTTGGTGATTAGAGATCATTCGATGTATTAATAAATTTCTTTATTTTCAGCATGGGAAGCGATAGTCAACCAATCAAATGGTAAAGTACAGTACTACCAAGAGGAGTCTTAATCTTGGAAGGAAGAGTTATAGTGTACTTCAACATTTTAAATGATAATACTAGTCAAAGAAATGAAAACTGAAAAGTTTGTACAAATAAATGCTGTACCGGGAAAACTTAATAAATATCTAGTGTATTTATGATATGGGCATGCGAAAATATGGTGGATTATTTTTTATTGAAATGAATAGAATATAAAACATCGTGGAATAAATTTCGTCGTAAAGAAATGTTTTCTAGGAAATCTCGAATTTTCCGAAATGTGGACTCTTTATTTCGTGACCAACCAGCAATATTACGAAAAAGTTAACAGTTGCGGCTCCGAAATGTAAATATCATTTTGGAGCCATAGGAAACATGTTATTTATTATTTAACTCATTATGCAACATGTTATTTATTATTTAACTCGACTATATAGACATAGAGGTAATTAAATATCGTCAAAAATAACTATTTTTTTAATGTCAATATATAAAGAGTGTATTTATGCCTGAATGTGGTATGGAACAGAATATTTGTATTTTTCCTTTGAAAAGTTCAACAAACCAAAAAACATGTCCACATTTCAAATGTATGGGATCACTTACTGCTTTGTTCTTTGTGTATGATGCTCTCTAAACTAGATAATTGGATTTAAAAATGTATTTCATTTCTTCTAGAGAAAGTAAGTGTATATAGACCTTTGGCAAAATACAAACTTTCGTTTTCCATTCCTGGTCGAGTTTTTATGCATGATACTCAATAAAAATAACAGTTGAATGAATAATTTTTTTTGACGGTGATAATATTCCTTTATTTTCTGTTGAAATATTTTTCTTTGGAAAATCAAATAAAAATCATATAAATATGAAAATATGTAAAAAGTGTCTATAATAGGAAAAATATATGTATGTAACAATGCGTGCATGCTTTCTTCCGTATGAACATATATGCTGATGCTACTTCGAAACCATCTCTGATTATAATTTATAATGTTGCAAAATACTTACCTTCTTGAGAGGTGTTTTCATGTATACTGTAGATGGTTTTATTTTCTTTGGCTCCACCCAGTATGTTTCTGTAAATTTGTTAATAAATAGTTGTATGTGTAAATGATTGGTTTTGATATTAACTTCTGGAGTCAGTGATCAATATAATTTCCATTTGTATTACCGCTTTCATCACAAAAATATTGGTAGAAAGGTTGTGCCTGTTATTGGGAATAGGACCCATGAATTTGAACCTATTTCAATTTACCATTTCATTATTCTCGTCATATTCATAGGTACTGAAGGTGTTGAGGGCCACAGGGAATTTTTCATACTTGACAGTTAACCTGTCAATTGTCTGTTGTAATTGACAGTTCAATCCGTCGAATATGTATAATTGAAAATTCCAACTGTCGAATATGTATAATCAATAGTTTCAACTGAGCTGTCGATTAAAAAAAAAGCCTTTAACTCCTTCTTAGGAATTACATTAATGATATTGTAAATATAAAATAACAGTAACAATTAAAAGTATGTTGATTTTAATACTGAAAATTGTAAAAATGTTTTTATAAAATGAATAATTCATTCACACCTGTCAATTTTATTGGAATTGCTTTAAATATCTATACTTTTTCCATAGCCAATTGCTCTAATATTTGAAGCAGTTACAACAAAATTATACATGACGGACAAGTAGATACAAGATATAGTCATTGAAAGTTTTATTTTTGTAGCAACATTTTTCAAACTAGAAAGGTGAAGTACAAAATTGTAATTAGAACTGATTTTGATATATGTGAAATTTTCGGTAACAATATATGTTTTTGTGTATTACATTCCATAATTTGTAGAGAATCAAGTGCATTTTTTTTAAACATTAGAATTGTTGAAAGTTACTAATTTATTAGCAGAGATATTAACAGCAGAAACTGTTTGTAAAAATAAGTTTTTTAACTTTCAACTATTTTGTTTGCAGGCAAGTTCTGATATATTAGTAAAATCCAATTCACAAATTTTATTCAACTACCAGTTTGTTGAATTTGAAATTCATCTCAATTATGGCTTCAATCTGAACAGATCAATGGTTCTAAGTAAAACAGCCATCGCAATTATTTCTAGTATTTTTGTAGAATGTTTTTCTGGAAGTTCTTTGATAAACATATCATTTGTATTTTTTTTTTCACTTTTCATATTTTGAGAATATTTTTTTTGTTAAATGGCAATATCTCATTTCGAAGATTTCTTTCTAATGGAACAGAAACATACTGGGTTTATTTGAGTACTAAAAATAGATATCAATGTTAAAGCCTGCTCTTTAACTATGTTTATTTATTTAAAAACAATATTTAGGTGCATTTGATACTGTCACTGTTGTGCAATTTGATTCGGTCCTCAAATTGCATCAACTTGCGTAACGTCGCCTTCTTTATGTAAAATAGTTAACACCTAAGTCATATTTTAGTTGAATTACAATAATGGCTGAAACAGTTATTTTTGGAAATTTAGACGATCTAGATGGACCTATTACTAGATTTTATATATATACAAGTATTTTTTTGAAATTGTAAATTGTTGATAATGATACCATTGTTAATTCATTAAGTTCATGAAAATCAAGGCTCTTATTTCAATGCTTCTATATGTTTTAGAAGTTTCAAGAAAATTGAGAGGTATTCATTAGTAGTAAATATTAGGATGATAATTTTAAAATTTGGTGCAAGTTGTTGCACATTGCTTTTTTGTGATATACTTAAATATTTGAATAGTTGATCAGTGATTGTTTTTTTACATCAACTTCAAGCAAGTGAGATATTGTTGAACATTTTTAAACATGTACAGGGTAATGACCAACTCAATTTTCTTCAAAAATCCAACAAGTGCTTTTGGTCTCCAGCTTATAGCCTTGACAAAATTAATCTAAAACTCACAAGTATAATAGTTGTTGTTTTGTTGTATTCATTTCGGTTATTTTTTATTTTACAGTCTATTTTGTAAAAAGTGAATAATCTTGAGCTAGATGAATTATATGATTTAAAGTTCCTTTACAATGTAATGCCTCAAGAAAATTATTAATTTCTAGATATTTATTTTTGAATTAAACTTTTAATTACACCTTCATATTTTTTTCGACAATATTTTCAGTAAACTGTTTTAGTGTCAAGTTAACTTTTTTAAAAGCAGTTAAGTTGTTACATTTTTAAAGATTGTTTACACATAAAATACAATACTTGCTTTCTGAATATACAATTATTTATTCAAGTAGTACGTTTGATTTTCCTGTCGTTTTTCAGCAACATTTACCGCATATTCTCCAAGTATATAATATGCTGTCTCTTTGATATGCTTTTGTATGATTTTATTGATAGTTCGTCGACCAAGAAATAGTAAATTTTATAGAATTAAATAGAACACTGGTTAATCAAACTAATCAGCATCAAATATATTAGATTGACAGTCTGCCATGCCGTTAATCAGACACATCCACTTAAAACATGACTAATTTGTGATCAAGTAGTAAAGTGCTCGAATTCTCGATTGAAAGATAATCGCTGTTTAATTAAATCAGTGTTATAAGTAAACCAGTAAATTTATGAATGAAGCAAACAACAATTTTTAATAAACGGTCATTTAACTCAAATCTCCCAAAAAAAATAGTATCAGGAGATATGATTTTACTTGAACTGAACTAGTTCATGGCCTTTTTGTGAAGAATATCGTTGCTTTAAAACTAATTTTATATTTATGATGAACATTCATCCACATATTTGAACTCAAACAATAATCAAACCCACTTAATATAAATAATTTAGGAGCACTGATTACCTCTCACTGTTTTTTATTGCTTCTGATATATCCTGACCCCCAAAATATCATTATTGATTAAAAATATTTAATAGCCCTCGTTTAAAGAAGTTCAAGTTTGTTTTCACATTTTCCAATAATCTCTAAGCTAGCTACTTCAACTATATTAACCAATGAAGCTGTGACAGCTGGCATGTAGTTAACCTTATGAAGCTGATTATTTTTCATATTATTTTTATGCCGCCAACAGTGGCGTAACTACAGGGTGGCAAGTCGGCAAAATGACACGGGCCCCAAGCCGGAAGGGGCCTAGGTCAGAGGAGAATCCCAACCCGAATGCGGTTTATGTCCATTGCATTGCTCATAATTTGAATTTGGCATCAAATGATGCAGTAAAAGAGGTTATAGAAATACAAATATCATTCGAAACTGTGTAACAAATTTATAACTTTTTGGGCCATAGAATTAAACGATGGAATGTATTATCTAGTTTTATATCTGACAATAAAGAAGAGACCGGGGTATCATCAAATTCAGTAACATTAAAAACAATGAATCCATCTAGATGGGCAGGATGCTTTGATGCCATGTTTGCTTTAAATGTTCGGTTTGTTGATGTTCAAAAATTGTTTGCAAAAACTGTTTTATTAAATTCCAAATAATTTTTATTATGTTGTTGGGTTTCCATTCCATAATGAAGAAAAGAGAATTTCACTAGTTCGGACTTCCATTGTCTATTATATAAAATGATTTGAAATCCCTGAAACAAGTAAAAAAGAATAGTTGAAAATAACAATTATATTAAGCAACAATAAACCTGGTTTATTGTTGCTTAATATAATTGTTATTTTCAACTATTCTTTTTTAATTATTCTTTTTTACTTGTTTCAGGGATTTCAAATCATTTTATATAATAGACAATGGAAGTCCGAACTAGTGAAATTCATCACGAAACATTGTCAATCACCTTCAAACAAACGAAGAAAAGAGAATTGAAACTTTCTACTGCAGTACTGTTACTGCAGTAACGTTAGTTACAAATAAAAGTGGTAAAAAAAATAGAAAGTTTCAATTCTCTTTTCTTCAGGAATAAGTTTGTTGCAGATGACCACCCCAGGTTCGATGTTTGTTCAAAGCAGTTCCTAAAAACACAACTTCGTTAGTGATGACTGAATACCATTAACTATGTATGAATCACTGCTGAAGTCTCCCCTAATTAATGATTTCGATTCATTCGGAATATGTTTGTTGCGTTGACACCAAACACTGAATTTGTCGACTACGGTAATAATTTTTTTGTGATAATTTTCCAGACGCAATAACTGCAGTGCCATCAGCAAACATAGTTGTGATATTCTGAAAAAAGATCAGATCACTCATGAAGTTGATGAATAGCAGTGGTCCTCGTACAGAACCTTGAGGTACTCCTAGTGTTGCGTCTTTGGGACTTAATTATACTCCACTGCAACTGACTATTAAACTGCAAACTGCACCCAGCTTAGTAAATTATCTGAAAAGCCTTGGTCTGCTAATTGAATTACAAGAATTTCTGAAGATATTGTGTCAAAAGCAAGAGTGTCACAACCAGTTTGTTAAAATCAACTTGTGTATACTTGAAATTAAATAAGTGGTATGAAGCCGATTCAATCGATTTATTATTCCTGAAGCCATGTTGACTGTTACTGAAAACATTGTTTCGATTCATGTAATTCAAAATTATGTTATTAACGACTTCCTCAAACAGTTGAGAGAGAGCAAAGTAAAGAAAATATGAAAGCCCTTAAAATACATTTTCCACTCTTTTCAAATTGAAGAATGCCTAGGTTTGCAGACCTCATTTCCAATTGTAAGTGATTGAATAATCTTTGATTAATTACTCCTGCGAGACAAACATCTCATAGCCTGCAGTATCATCACGAAAGAGAGAAGAGTTGTATTGCATGCTCTCCTAGATGGTATACCTTATCGTATCTCAGATTCAACTAGCGCATGGTAAATGGTTTTTGCTGTACGACAACCGAGCTCATTAGAAACTACTCTTACCACATAACATCTGGAGACTATCTTTCTCTTGACTTATCTGACATATCGATGAAGTTTATTAAATAATAATATCGACTCTCGTTGTTGGTTAAGGTTATCGAGGTTGCTTGTGATGTTTGGGTATCCAATCAAGTGGAGAAGGTAGAATCTAGCAGCCTCAGGGTATGCTTAGAGGTGGATATTTTGTATATCTAATATTACAAAGATACAATTTGACCTTGATAAAGCATTAAAAGTTGCTGAGGTGTCATGTCTGCCACATTTAAGCTTCTCTGATAGATAAACGAAAAAATACTCTATTTGAAACACCTGCTTTTTCCTGTGGAAACTGAATCTTACAGAAATCACTTATTTCTCATTTCCTGGCTTCAGTCAGTTGTAATTCTAGTGACATTTTTCACATTTATCTCGTTTAAAGTTGTGTAGATTTTCACTTGAATGATAACTAATTAAATTATCGTTACCTGGGTGTACCTCTATTATCCTTCCTAGAGGCCACTTACCGTTTATGGAATTGTCTATCACTAACACTAGATCGCCCACCATGATGTAAGCTGAGTTTGTCTTCCATTTTGTCCGTTGCTGGAGACATGAGAGATATTCCTTCTGCCATCGTTTCCATATATCCTGTTTCATTTTTTGAAGATGCTGCCAACGAGAAAGGATGTTCGTCTTGGTGTTGGAAAAATCTGCTTCTTCAATTCCTGTAAATGAGTCTCCAAACAGGAAATGGAATAAGAGGATTTAAGTCTGATGGATCATTGGAGAGTGAGGTTATTGGTCTGGAGTTAATACACAACTCAATTTGTGACAAAATTGTAGCATACTCTTCAAATGTCAACAGAGTGTCACCTATTACCTTTTTGATGTGGTTTTTTACGGATTTGATGGAAGATTCCCATAATCCACCAAAATGAGGGCTCCTGGGGGGAATGAAATGCCAAGTTGTTTGTTGTTTGGATAATGCATTAGCAATGACTTCAATGTTTACTTGATTTAGGATAAATTGATATAACTCTCTCAATTCATTGTTGGCTCCTTGGAAATTTGTGGCATTATCACAATACAAATGCCTACAAGCTCCTCTTCTAGCAGTAAAACGACGAAAAGCTGCTAAAAAAGCTTCTCTACTTAGATTTGACACAAACTCGATATGGATGGCTTTCGTCACAAAGCAAATGAAAACTGCTATGTAACATTTGGATTTCTGTACCTTTCCTCGTCTATGGCTCTCTTTGATGTACATTGGACCACCATACTCTACTCCTGTAGTGCTGAATGGTGTGGTTTTTTGGAGTCTGCGCTCAGGTAAATTTCCCATTTGTTGCCAATGTGTTTTTGGGGATGTGCGGAAACATCTGACAAATGATCTAATAACCTTCTTCACGCCGTTTTTTCCTGAGATAATCCAATATCTGAGACGCAAGTTGCAAAGAGTAGTTTGTATTCCCGCATGGAGTTGTTTTTCATGTTCATGTTTGATGAGAACAAGGAGTGAGATGGTGCCTGGGAGATAAAAGATACCGGTGTTTTTGTAAAGGAGAAACATTTGCATTTTGAATTCTTCCACCTACTCGCAGGAGATGCTTTTCATCAATGAACGGATTCATGGCTAGAATCTTGCTTGTTTTTTGAAGTTGTTTTCCTTTAACCAAATGTGCGATTTCATGAGAGAAATCTGCTTGTTGGGCTATTTTGATTAACTGTATAGTTGCTAGTTCTAGCTCTTCTACGGAAAGCCTTCCTGAGACTTTTTCTTTATTCTTCACATTCGAAATGAATCTTAAGCACCATGCTGTAATACGCTGCAATCGAGTGAATGACAAGAATTTTTGGAATATGAATGACTCAATCGTGACTGAATGAGCAAAAGTCTTTTCTTGCTTTCTTTCTAGGTCTGTAATATTGAAAAAATTATCTGAATGATATTCCAGAGGTTTTGGCCAATAACCTTCATCCTTGCTCAACCAAGAAGGTCCATTCCACCACAATGAATTGTGAATTATTTCACTGGCATATTTTCCTCTGGATATTAAGTCAGCTGGATTATCTGTTCCTGCTACGTGCCGCCACATCTTTATAGACGTCAATTTCTGAATTTCACTTATTCGATTGCCCACAAATGTTTGACATTCACTTGGAGCCATAGCGATCCAGGCTAATGTAATTATTGAGTCAGTCCAGAGGTGAATTGCGTGTAATGGCATTTTCATTGCATTTTTTACTTTATGTAGAAGTTGTGAAAGAAGTACCGCACTAGAAAGCTCCAGTCTTGGAAGAGCGATAAGCTTCAAAGGCGCTACTCTCGATTTTGAGGAGAGTAGGTGAACAGAATGATTTCCTTTGACATCTGTTGTTCGACAATAAATGCAGGCACCATATGCCACTTGTGATGCGTCGCAAAATCCATGTAGCTCAATTCTGATAATTCGATAATTTTCTCGGAATGTGTAATTTATTGATGATGTTGAGTTCTTTAAGATATTTTTTCCATGAAACCTGTATTTCTATAGTGACTGGCTCATCCCAAGTGCCGTGATTTTTCCAAATTGCTTGCATGATTATTTTGGCCTTTGTAATAATCGATCCAACTAGACCCAATGGACCAAAAAGCTTAGCCATTGTAGATAAAATAGATCTTTTTGTGATGTTGATGGAAACTTCTGCATTTGATACAACGAACTGGAAGATGTCCTGTTGGGAGTTCCAATACAATCCCGATGTTTTCATCATAGCATCTGGATTAACTGCCATCATGAACTCATTTGATATTTCATTTGTAACTCTTTCTAATACCTTGTTACTGTTGCTTCGCCATTTTCTCAGCTGAAATTGTGCTTTGTTGAGCATACCGATCACTTGCTTGGTTTTCTCAATTGCCTCTGATTCAGTTGCAAATCTGTTTAAAAAAAATCTGTTTAAAATCTGTTTTTCCGTCAACCAGCTGTCGCACCCCTACGTACGACAACCCTCAGAAGTCGAAACTTGTGCGAGCCAAGGATTAACGAGTTCTTACCTTTCAACGTGTGATTCCTAACACGGTGATCATATCATATCATCCACATAAAAATCTGATTTGATTATGTCAGCGGCTACTGGATGATTGTTTTCATTTTCGCAAGCAATTTGATGAAGGCTCCTACATGCTAAGAAAGGTGCTGTTGTTGTACCATATATGACCCTTGAGTAGTTTATACATCTCAATTTCATTTTTGATATCATCATGCTCCTTCGACAGAAATGTTGATTTTTTTTCTGTAATTTCAATGCCTCCAGTAACAAAACAAAATGCGTTAAATTATTCACAAAGGATGAGGTTTTTCTTTGCAGAGATTGAATGATTGGAAGTAGGAATCTAGACAAGTTATGAGTGGTTCAATCTCTGGAACTGATGATTGGTCCGAGTGGAACATCCTTCCGGTGTAAATTCAACATTTGATATAAGGACATTTTTGAGTACATTGATATGCTAAACTAAAAGTTACTATCGAAAATACTAATCATTCAAGGCATTATAAAATTGTTTGTTATATTTTATTTCTTTTGAGATTCATCATGTTGGATCAACTATAGTGTGTAGCACTATTATCAGCTTTCTTGCCTTTGATTCCCGAGTATTCTGGCATTCAGTACAAGGTCAATCTATTCCTGTGCATAAGTTCCTTCGTTCCTCACGGTATTCTCAAACCAGATTGATAGTCCGAGTGAATCCTGGCTGCTTGTAAGAATATTAACCCACTCATTTCGTTGAGAACCCAAATCAATATTCCTTACACATTGAATATACTTGCGCCTAGAAAATTGATCATTAGTAGAGTAAATTCCAGTTTCTGTCCCGTGTTTGGCATCAAAGTTTTTCACCCAAGATTTCAGGTCTTTGCATATGTATATATCATCTGTCATCCCACCAAATTGAAAATATATTGTTCAATATAACTTTTTTATTGAGAGAGCGATTATTTTATCTGTCGACTGTATACACATTTCTGATTGTAAGTGCACTTGTATAATAATCATCAAACAAGTAGAAAAATGATGCATGCAACACACTGTCATATCTTCAACAGATTCACACGATGTTTCTATCAGATACAGTGTTCATTTGAGATGAAAAAACAATTCTTGAATGCGGTATTTTATATCGATACTTTTTTATTTATTACGTTGTGTAGCGTTTCTCAGATTTGTTTTCATTTCATTCAAAAATGTTTAGTATACAAATTACGAAAGAACTGATTTCTGCTCAGTTTAATATCTGTAGGTGAAAGTAGTTGTTTCAGATAACTTTCTTTTAGTTTTTCAACATTAGATAAGTTTCAATAATGAGTAATTCATTGTTTATGAATTGTTCTGTAAATTTATTAAAATTCTTGTTAACATAACTCTATATATATTGAGTGAACACTAGATAATATTTTGTCAAAGTTTTGATTCAATTCTTGTATTGATCCAGATAGGTTTGAAGTTATCAATTGGATCCTTCATAGTATGCTCAATGAACTCCAAATTCCAGTTATAATCAATCAATACTATGGTGTGAGTCCTGAAAAGAATCACAATCAAATACATTGTTTCACACAACAAAATCACTGAGTTATATACCAGTAATAATTTTTGGAAAATACTACCTGGTTCCATAAACTGGAGGGTCGGTTCTGACGAATATTGAGCTGAGAGATTCAAAAAGTACCGGCTGTCTTTTTTGTAACTCTAAATCTGGAAGATGTCTACAAAATGAAACATATTGTATACAATATACACAAGTTAAGATTCATGAATTGAAATTCATTTATTCAAATTGCACATTGAATTCCATCAGGTATTCCAAAGCAGTCTTCCAAAATTTTAATTATCTGATATCTCAACTCAAGAGGACATTTTCGATTAATGAATTTCAAATGAAAACGGCCTTATAAAACCCGATAATAAATTACCAGTTGATAATTCAGTTCTGAAACACCATACAGCTTACTTACTTATCAGTATTTTTGAGCAAGTCTATCAATTCTTTCTCTAGGCAGTCTTTGCTGAGATTTTTGTCTAAAATTTCAATAAACTGGTTTCTTCCTGCTATAACTTTTTGTAGAGGAATGTATGTTGGACTATTTCCAAATCCTACGGTATGTTTTCCAGAATAGATGGATTCTATTTTTGGAGTATTACTATAGTGGTAAGTTTTCACATCAGTTTCACTAAAATTGAGATTCATTTATGGATTGCATTGTGTGCACACTACTCCTTTGAAGCAGTATTTTTCAGTGAAGAAATAAGTCGTTGGAGAAAAGTACTATGTATCCAATTTTTCTAGAAGGTAATGGTAGGTATGTTGTCTACTTGAATTAATTCTCTTGTGAATAATGAAATGGTAGAATGGTCAGATATTTGCTACAACAAAATAGTTTAATGCTAGATCATTTAAATTAATTTTGGCAAAAAAATCTCACAATAATTAAACAATAGCACAAAATGTTGGAAAGCAAAAAATAATTATGAGTGATTTCTTCACAACGAAGCCGTACCTTAGTTCAACAGCAATTAAATTGAATCCATTAAACCTTTTTTTTCCTAATTGTTTCACATATTGTGGAAAATCTTGAGAAGTTTCCAGATAATTATTCACAATAGTTCCTCTTCCACTAGGATTATCAGTTAATTCTCCGGTAATGTTTAAGAGAGCAGAGAGGCAGTGTTTCTTAGATTCACCAATCTCCTTAGAGGTAAATCCTAGCCACCTCCCACCTTCTCTTCCCTTTTCTAAATCTACCCCTTGGAAAGAAAACATATTTTCAGTATCTAGAATCATCTCAACTTTTGAACGGTACATGATAGTAAGGGTAGACAACATTTAAATGAAGATGCATACATTTTAGTACCCCTTGATAAGGAAAAACATTAGTGTGCAACGTCATACACAGAACACGGAGCGATATATATATATATATATATATATATATATATATATATATATATATATATATATATATATATATATATATATTACAGCACTCAATTTTTTCCAACAGAGTATCGTAACAATATCAATCCCCTATCATCCATGATAAGATGCAACTCTGCATTCCGTCTTTTCAAAGGGTTGCAAGAAATGGAAATAACACTTTCATGGAAGAGAATTGTTGTTGAATTCTATGTATGAAATAGAACCGCATTCTGTTTTTGAAATATTATTGAGTAAAAGAAAATAAGTCTGATGACACATTCCTCAAATTTTAACAGATACCAGGTAATGGTTGGTGAGAGGATAGTTACTCTAAATAACAGGAAATGATACAACATAGGTACTTTTTTTTGATTTAATGTATGTATTTATCGCAAAAAAAACTTGATGATACATTCGATATAAACTATGAAGCCTAAGGGGGTGGGATAACGTGATAATGTGATATTAATCATTAATGAAGATTTCTGTCAATATTTTACAACATACTATTCTAAATTCTAATGCATAAATAATAATCTACTTGATCAAAAATTTAAAATGGTTGTATCCACAACTAATTAAAATGAAACATAAGGAATCGTTAAGAAGGAAGAGTTAAGTCACGCCTGAAGAAGTTATTGCATAGCCAATCACGTGTTGCATTTTTGTAAAACTGTTTAGTGAAAATCTCACAATAAAGTGTTTCTTGAATACGTTATGTATCTTCATCAAGTACCGACCGATTCCATCACATATAAAAATAGTTATTCTATTATTTCAAATAACAACCTTTTACCACAACCTTTTTGAGAGCTGACAAGTTATGGGAAATATATCATCAGGGTTCTTTGTTGCGGTAAAACATATACTTATTGAAAATTTGATTCGGTACTATTCCACTGAAACGAGTAAATCGATTATTTAAAGTTCCTAACCCCATAAGAGACCTATCAAAGTATATTTTCAAGTTGAAAACATATATTAGGATTAGAATGCGGTACTATTGCCCTGAAACAATTATTTAGATTTACTACATCCCCCAACCCTCACTCGAGGCCTTACAAACTACATGGAAAATATCATCAGGGTTATTTATTGAAGTTAAACATATACTTGATCTATTCTGAGGATATTTTGTCCTTTGATGATTTTTGATAAGGTGCTTTGTTTCTAACATACGGAGCGAAGAAGAATTTCGACAATAACGCTTTATTACCAAAAATTACATGTAATGTTTCTTAATCTACAAGAACTGTTGAAAATGACTACTCCCGCTCGGATTCAAGAATCCAGTTTTCTCCTCATCGACTCCCGAACTCTTTCAAAAACACCAGGATCGTTTCTGATTGCGTTACACCCAGCAATTATCTGATTTCTCAAATCTTCCACTGGAGTGGTATAAACTAATGATTTGTTATAATGTGGGAGCCCAAGCGGGGATTTCAGGATTTACTAAAGCGCGGCAGATTAATATACAGGGGGATACCTTGTACCCGGTTAAGTACCTCCACCAAATATGAGCCCCATATATAAGGCCGCCTGTGAGGGGTAAAGGATCAGATTAGTAAAAAAAATCATCAAAAATTCTCGAGCGCGTCAGATTAAGGTAGGGTGAGTTAATTACCCGCTAAAAAGTGTATAGCTGCGTGCAGCTGTGTGATACCTATATTTCCCTCTCCGAGTTTCTATTCCTCTATTCTCTAATCACTTTTTCTCTATGTATTACTCTCTCATTCCGTCCCACTCTGAATTCTGTTGCCATGACGCCATCACAGCTGATTACAGAGACTCGTTCGTGATAAAGATAATGATAAATTAATCAATTAATTGATGGTGGCTGTAGCCGTTACTACGTGGTAGGAAATCATAATGAAGAAAAGAGAAATTAAACTTTCTATGTTTTTTACCACTTTTATTTGTAACTAACGTTACAGCAGGTTCGTCCTATAAGGACATTTTTAAACTTATATATTGTATATGTTTGAAAATGTCCTTATATATAAGGACACAATTAGACAAAATTAGGGAGTTATAATTTTTTTCGTCATGTAGGTATTTACATGCGCGAATGACGATAACATCACGTCAATCAAAAGGTTTATCATACACTTCCTGACTATAATAATACCTAATGATGTATGTTTACAAATTTGTTTACTTATACATTTTGAAATGTTTGTGAGGCAATTCACGAAATAAAAAGGTGGCATCCGAAAACTATTTAACATATGTTGAACTTCTGTATCTGGATGCGCAGCAAAATTGTATCCGGCTATGAGAAATGAAATAATTCAAGAAAACATGGATGAACTTTAAATTTATTCTACGTTTCAGCAAGATGGGATACCTCCTCATGGACGACAATTATGTAGATTAGTGGACATGGTTTTTTAGAATGATCCTGATAGCATCTGATAGGACACCTTTGAATTTTTTGTAAGGATTCTTGAAGGTAGCCTGTTCAGGAATACGTGGATAGAACCGGAGGAGCTTACAATTATTTTACCCTAGAAAAATACATAATGTATGAAATTAAGTGAATGAACATTTTGAATATTTATTGGGAGAAATTGGAGTAAGTTGAACAATATTTTAATTTATTTGTATTGTTCGTTTGCAAATTCTTGAAAAGAATATAAAACTGCTGATTTCAAAAACTGAACCAGTGTTGGACAAAAGAAGTACTATCAAATGGGGGATCACAAGATGTTCCTTTCCATTAAAAAAAGTCTCGGTGAAGAGTATAGCTTATGTCATGAAAAACTATTAAAACATATGTCTGTTTACGTAAAATTTGCCCGTTCTTGATATGTTGCCTTGCTCAAAAGTTAAGAGGGGAGGACTTTTTAGTTAACTTGTTTTTTCAATGCGAGGCGCTCCGAGCTTTGCGGAGCTCTGGGCAGCACCTACAAGCCTCTATCTTAATCCATTATTGCCTCAGACTGATGATAAAAAACTTTTTTCCATTGGCCTGTAACTATTTCTTTCGTAAACTCAAAATTTCCAATTTTTGCTGGAATATGCATTTTTTACAGTAAAGCCTATCGTCATAAAAATTGACGCATGTTGATTTTTTTATTCATTTCAATATTGCTACTTATACACCTGGTAACCATTACCTGGTACCGTTAGGTTGAATGTACTTATAATAAGTCCAATAATAATAAAATATTAAACAAATGATCTTTGTGAAAATTGTTTTGAATTACCCTGTGTAAGTAGTTTCCTTCAAACCTCTTTATTACAATTTAATAACCGCCATGTTTGATATCACATATATAATTTTTAATTGAATAGAACTGTCCGATACTTGATGAAAATCCATATTAAAAAACTAATCAATACAGTTTATCATATGATTTTCACTATAGTGAAAATCATACAATAAACTGTATTGATTAGTTTTTTATAAAATTTTTAGTGTAAATAAAGCAATCATTCTAAATCCAAATTATTACGGGTCCAACTATTTTGCAGGTCTGCAGTTCAGACCTGTAATCGTGTAGAAAGGCTGAAATTATTGCAGGTCGGGCCTCCCAGATAAAAAAAAAACTACCAAACAATCATTTCCGACAGAAAATAATTTATTTTCAATTTTGCGATGAATGTGAAATTTTTTCACACACGGTGGGTGGGGGTCGGAAATTTTTCTGTCAGACATGATTAAACTGGTCGAGATTTATATCTGGGAGACCTGACCGGCAATAATTTTTGCCGACATGCAAGATTTATTATTGATCTTACGAGAAGTTTAATTTTTTTTTCAAACTCGATCCGATCTACAAGGTTTATTATTGATCTTACAAGACATTTTTTTTTCCAACCCAATGGGCGGGAATTATATTTTTTTGTCGAAAATAAATAATATGGTCAAGATTCTCATCTGAGAAGCCCAACTTGCAAGACTTTCCTCCAACCTGGAAAGTTTATTTTCAATTATGTGAGAAATGTGAAATTTTTTCACACATGGGATTGGAAATTTTTCTGGTCGAGATTTTTATCTGAGAGGTCTAACCTGCAAGAATTTCTGTCGACCTGCAAGGTTTATTTTCAAATTTGCAGAAAATGTGAAACTTTTATTTACACGGAGGGTGGGGATTGGAATTTTCATTACCGAAATTGATTGATTTGGTCGGGATTCTTATCTTAGAAGCCCATCCTCCAAGAAATTCCGTAGACCTGCAAGGCCGACGGAAAGGTATGTTAAACCCTATGGGGGGAGGGGGGGGGGAGGGAACTTTTTCAGTCGGTGTTCCTTATCTGGGACCTGCAATAATTTCAGCCTTCCTACAAAATTACAAGCGCAATGTTTACTGAGAACAATTTGCTGACCTGCAAAATAGTTCATCCCAATAGTTACGGCATCGGAATATGAGACAGTTCCAAAATGATTATTTTTGTAAATATTACCTCCTACAATATTAGATTCATCTGTAAATGCGTTCCTGGATGGTCTTTTGTAATACTCATCTCTGTTAGTTGCCACAATCAATCTATAGTGTCCCTCGGGGGGATTAGGATCCACGTGCAAAAACAAAATGCACATTTTCAGTTGTCCCAGTTTAGTTTCATAGACCCTTCCAAACCCTGAGCAAACATCAAACAATGAAATTTCCAAAAACATACAATTTTCATGTAAATATACAGTTGATCTCGAGTTGATCCTAATCACCTGTTATAAGATGAAAACTTGTCAATGCAGACAATGAATGCAACGGATAACCTCTTCAGACAACTTAAACATCTGTGACTCATGGTCAAGTCAAAGATATATAGTAGCAAACGTTTCGATTTGAGTTTGAGATAGAAATAACCATGAAGGTTGTAGTCATGGACAAATGTGTGCAGATGGTTTACTGATCCTCAAGACATGACAAGTAATAAAGATAAAGGCATAATTTTAAACAATGGTAAGTGATCTATTTTTGTATTTAGAAATATCGAGATTTACTCACTTGTATTAAGATTATTCTTTTAATTGTTTTTACTAATTCACATAATACCTTTATATGTTTATTTGAATCAGTTTAATTGACTTTATAATGTATTATCTATGTCATTTGCCTAGAACTGGGTAGTAAACACAACCACTTTATTTTCTATCTAAACTAACAAAGTTAGTCAACTCACGTGCTGTCTATTGTAACGGTAACGTAATAGAATTTTGAGCTCAGTATAATTTGTAAAATTTCTAATTTAACCACCTAACGGTTCTTGTTCTATTGAATATGAATGCGAAGTGAACTTTTTTTCTATGAATCTGCGAGAATCTGTTGTAAAAAGACTTCGTCGCCAGAGCGTATTTTACTTTTTTTCATTACCACTATGCTACTCTTATCACTATCTAAACTAATCTAATATATTCTTACTAGTTCGCAAACCTCGCCTTCACAGTGGCAATATTATTTCCATCCCCTGTTGATGAGTATCAAGTTATTTTCAAAGAGCATTATGAAGCATTATGACGCTGTGATGCAATTGCTCATCAGGAATTCTCTCCATATTCCGGAACGGAGAACCCTTTAAAGTTATTATCCTTCCGTTAAGAGAACACTTTTTGTGCGGGGTAGGGGCACTTATCTCTGTGATGGAGTTAAAAAGAGTCCCTTTTCGCTAAGCTATCAGGCTGTTGGAAGTATCATCTTCTTACGCAGACATAATGTTCTTATATGGTAGTGTTAGAAGTTATACGAGGTCTGTTCAAAAAATGAGGTAAATTTTCAAATTTGATTACCGATTTTTTCTAGTCGAACACTCGTCTTGAACATATGTTAACAGTTTCAACTGTTTAGCATGTTTAGTTCCCTGGTGAGAGGCATAAAAGTTAGAAGTGTTTCACATGTTCGGCGATTTTCTGCAATCGAAAAAATGGATCATGGAATTTACATTGATGGAATTGAGTGCTCAATACCACTTGAACTGTTGACAGTGGCATATAGTGATTGTACTCTTAGACAGACATTTTTTTACAAGTGGTACAAGCTTTTCACAGAAGATCGAGAAGATGTGAATGATGACACTTTCCCTGAACGCCCAAGCACATTAACAATCAATGAAAATGTTGAGAAAGTGAAGAAACTTGTTATGGAGAATCGCACTATTAGAGAAGTTACTGAGGATGTCGGCATATCGGTCGGCGTGTGGCAGTGAAGTTCGTTGCAAAATTGCTGAATTTTGACCAGAAAAATCGTCGTGTGAGCATCGCTCAAGAATTGTTGAATGACGCCAACGGCGATCCAGATTTGCTTAAAGGGGTCATAACTGGTTATGAATCATGGGTATATGGTTATGACATCGAATCCAAATCCGATCGTCCCAAGTTCGATGAAATGTCAAGGTTTTGCTCAATGTTTTTTTTCTTCGATTGCCGTGGCGTGGCGCATCAGAAGTTCTTGCCACATGGCCGTACGGTGAACAAGAATTATTATGTTGAAGTTATGCGCCGCTTGGGAGAAGAAAACGTCCGGTATTGTGGAAAAACAATTCATGCCTTTTGAATCACGAAAATGCACCTGCTCACTCGTAATATCTAATTCATAATTTTTTGGGCAAACACAACATCGTAATTTTGCCTCATTCGCCGTATATAACAGATTTGGCTTCCTGCGACTTTTCCTGTTCCCAAAATTGAAGAGACCCATGAAAGGACGGCGTTCTGCGACGATTGAGAAGATAAAAATCGAGTCGCCGAGAGAGATCAAGAACATACCAAAAAGTGCATATCTGAACTGTTTCGAGGATTGTGTGTGTCATTTTTTATTTCTCAAAACGCATAAAAACGATGAAACAATTAAAGACTAGGTGGCTTTTACAAAGTTTTACGGCGATTAAATGCACTGGAGCCGTTCAACCGATGGAAATCAACATATATTGGTTTTCATATTTCACATGAATCCTAAAATTTGGATTTTGAAACTAAGTTTTTAGTTTCTATTATCATTTCTTTTTCTGGAAAATTCAAAATATACCCCTTGTACACCAAGCTCAATCTATAAATTGCCTGTAATACTATGATTTTAAAAATTTTGATCCTAAGCAAATGCTTTTTTTGTATAGTAATCCAAAATAAAATCCAAATATTATACCTTGAATTTAAAAAATTATAGATTTGCACATATTTTAACCAACTACACTTGGTGCACTCGGGATGTAACCCTTAATAATATCTAAGAATATGCCATCGCTCATCTTACTTTTTCAGGGTTTGATAAACAATAATCAGATCACTCAGTAATTAACTATAAAAAATTTTTCAAGCCTCCCTTGTTGTTTCTGTAACAATTGTTCAAATGTTTCGGCTGTCACCTAGATAATTAAAAATACAGGGTGAAACAACATCAATGAAAAATGAATTCTATTCGTTACTGTATTTTACATGTTACATTCAAGAACATGAAAATGTAATGTATATACGTCTGGAATGTTATCTAAAAAAAAATTGAAAAAAAAATCTGAAATGAAAAAATGTATTGTTACACAACCTGAAAAATGAACACAACTCAATAAATAGAGAATCTGCTGAAGTGTAGTGAAGGGCAAAGTGAAAAGTTCACCCCGAAAAGTTCCTGCATAATATAAACCACTCAAGAGTCTAATTAGTCAGTCATTTGTAATCACAAATTCTGCCTACAAATTGAATAATATACTACGAAAAAAATTTAATTTATTCCACCAGTTGTATCGCCAACAGCATATACAGGAAATAATTCTGTGAAGATTCCTGCACTGACACCTGCGCTGACTCTTCGTGGTATTAGCCAGGGGAAGATTTTTTTTCTGATAGTCAGTCAAGACTTGTTTGAACAAATGTATACACTTAACTTTTTTTGGATGGTTTCGGAAAGTGGCGCAAAAATCCCAGTGCCGAAAACCGAACTAGGTTTGTTAATGCTCGCAACAGCTGCAAACTTAGAATAAACGAAAGCGAAGAACTTCACAATCAGATAATTAGGTATAAACTGCTTGCCAATGCCAACGGGTCCAGATCCTTCTGGTCGGTAGCTGAAGCTGTTAATAAAAACTTCACAAAATCTATAATTTCACCACTAACACAAGCGGATGGTTCAATTGCAACGACATCCATAGTAAAAGCGAATCTTCCACCCACTATTCCCACACAGGAATCCACAATGCCGGAAATTACTTTTTGACAACGTCTAGTCAAGCAAGTTTTGAAACAGCTCAATATTTACTAGGCGTCTGGTCCTGATGAAGTAGCCGTCATCGTACTGGAAAAGTTATTAAAGGAAGGGGTTTTTTCCTTCTTGTTGGAAGATTGCTTGCGTTCAGCCTATTCCAAAAAAGGGCAAGAAAAATCTTCCAAATAGCTATAGACCAGTCCCTTTACTATCAGTGATTTAAAAAAATCATTAAGAAAGTCATAAACCACCATATCATTGAATATTTGGAAGGCTTCAACATCCTGAGTGATTATCAATATGGCATTCGGAAACTAAGATCAACAAGCGACCTTCTATCGTATGTCACCCATATTTGGAATAACGCAATCGAGAAACATGGAGAGTCAAGAGCTGTTGCGCTTAATATTTCTAAGGCCTTTGACCGTATGTTGCATGAGGGTTTGTTGACCAAACTTCGATGCTATGGCTTGTCGGATCATTTTTGTGTAGGACTCTCCAGTTTCCTGAAAGAACGTTTTTGCAAATGGCCGTCGATGGATAAATTTCGAATATTTTACCATCAACGCTGATGTTCCCCAGGGATCCATATTGTCTCCAATTCTCTTTTTATTGTATGTCAAGGACTCATTGGAAAAAACCAAGAATATATTGCTTTGTTGACGACAGCACACTTGTCTCGTCATTCCATTTGAATTGTAGGACATCGGCGGTGGGTCTTCACCGGCAGCAGGAGGTTGCATATCTTGATGATGATCTAGAAGTGATTTCGAATTGGAGTGAGAAAGTAACCAGGTTCAATTCAATACTACAAAAACCAAAAATCGTTTTTCTCCAAGAATAAAAATGTCTCCGTACCGGATATAATAATTTCAGGACAAACAATTCCGCTTTCTGCTTCGATAAGTTTGTTGGGGGTTAAAATGGACACCAATATATATTGGCACAATCATGTCGCTGAAATTGCAAAGGCTGCTTCTCAATAGCTTGGAACACTGTTCCGAACCAGAAACCCGTACACACCTCAGCAACTTTTGATGCTTTGTAAAGCTCAGATCAGACCTTCTTTGAAGTATTGTTGTCATGTATGGAGCTCCGCCCCTAGGCATACCCTGAAGCTGCAGGATTCCATCCAGAAAAGAGTCATCCGCCGCCTGATTGGAGACGCAAACATCACTTTCAACCTTGATAACCTGGAGCATCGAAGAAAGGTTAGAGATTTGTCTCTCTTTCATAGATACTTTCACGGGAAGTGTTCAAGTGACTTGGCACATTTGATTCCACCAAGAGCGGTACATACAGAAATACGCGACGGACTGTGGCTGCTGATCGTTCAAGGTTCAAGTCAGTACACCTCAAATTCCACTGGAGAACTGCGTTTATGTGGAATAAACTTTTTGAGAACGTTTTTCCAAATTGATTTAATCTCCAGCTGTTCAAATTCAATGTAAGTTACTTTTTTCATTTCGTAACTTTGAGGGCTCGTAACTTGGTAACGAACATTTTCAGGATCAAAAGTTATATGAAGTACTGGTGATATTTTGACCCCATCTATACATTCCCGGGAGGAAAAGAGGAATTCCAGGGCACCCTGTATAGTATTCAGATATACTGATACGAATAATAAATGTGCGGTTATCCGGTAAATCTGACAATATTTATTCAGAGACCAGCAGTAAGCCACATTATGGTGAATGCGAAAAATAGTTGATAGTTGAAAATAAATGTAAAATACAGACGCTGTATAGACACTGGAATAAGATCTACTGAATGTTTGCATTACTTTCAGCTCAATGTTGTTCTGACTGAATATTATTCATTTAATTGAAACAGAACTCAAACTAGACTGCATAAACTCTTACCCAATAGTTAATTGGGTAATTTACTTTATTTTATTATTTGTTGAAAGTATGAAAGGTCACAGACGGATGTGGTTTTGAATTATTATGTTATGCGATAATTGTTTCCGAAACTACTGTAAAAATTTTCTCTGACTGTCGGATTAGGTTCATCGAATGCCAATGAAATGGAAAGATTATAATCCTTCATTAGTTCCGAAAACGACTTCAAATTTAAAAAAAACATGTAATTATTGGGAAAGAAAGGTTCTGGCTTTCTACCTCTCCAACTTCATACAAAAAATGTGGGAATCTTCCAGAGAAAGAAAGAAATAAACTCTTTACAAAGATGTGTAAATCATGCAAAGAATGTTTGCTCATATGGAAGTAAATATTCCGAAAGTATTTTTCTTTCGTGCATTTCAATGTTTACATGAAAGTATTTGTTTCTAGGACGCTTTTTCTTCCAGTTTGGGTCTGAATGATACTTTTTTGCATGATCTACACATCTTTGTATAGAGTTTATTTCGAAATTAAATATAATCTATCTTTCTTTGAAAGATTCCCACATTTTCTGTATAAAGATAAAAAAAAGAATGTCCAAATCGTTTTTTTCCCAAAATCTCAATATCTCCCATGAATATACCACTTTCAATTTGAATAAGACTCCTATGGCTGGGATTAAATCAAATAAGCGAATGAATGCCATCGCGCACTATCATCTATGACATGAGTAGATTCAACTCATTCGTGACAAGAAGTCGTGATTTTGGGTGCTTCATCATGTATCTAATGTTATCCAGATTGGTGAATGATTTCTGATTCACTACCATAACGAATGTTTGGAGTAAAAACTGAATAGGAAAAGTGTTTTTGTATAATTCAATGTTCATATAAAAATAGTTGTTTCGAAAGTTTTTTTTTTCGTATAATTCAATGTTTATATGGAAGTAGTTGTTTCGAAAGGGCTTTTTCTTCCAAGTTGTGTCTGAAAGTTACTACTTTGCATGATCTACACATCTTTGTAAAGAATTTATTTTGAAAGTAATCGCGCTCTCTTCCTTTCTTTGGAAGATTCCCACATTTTTTTATAAAGCACGAGAAGTAACAAGCCAACACCTTTCTTTTTAAAAAATTAATATATTCTAAAAATATACCCCTTTTACTGTAAACATTTACTTATTACATTAAAATCTTAACTACTTAACTTAACTACTAAGTTTTGAATTAATTCGAGTGACTTTCCATTTGGGATTACTTGTATCAATGGGCTCTACCATAGTATATTCGATAAATGTTAGATTCCAATTCTTGTTTATTAGTATCACACTGTGTGTCCTATAACAAAAAAGTGTCTAATGTTTTACCATGTATCAAAGTAGTAATTGAATATTGAGATATACCTAGTTCCATATCCTTTTTGACCCATTTCAACATATATTGAGCTCAACGATTCATAATCTTTCGGGTATTTTTTCTGTAATTCCAAATCTGGTAAGTTCCTGAAAAAATAAAAAATGATTCTATTATCTATTCATCGCTCGTGTATCGAATATATCCGTATACCAGGATTTACTGCGTATTGTAGTAAATCATCCCCCAAAAAAATAACACCGGCCTCCGCTGGTCGTCGTAAATCAATTGTGACATGGCTAAGATCGCGCTCAACTCGACGGGCGCTTCGCGACCGTTCTTGGTATCGCGTCGATTCGAGAATAATTCTACCGGCTTTGATATACTTCTGGCGAATTCCCTATCGGCTTCGAGTTACTTCGATTACCATATATAAACGCTACACACACCCCGATCGACAAGTCAAGAGAAATCAAGCCACAGTGCAGTGCGGAGTGAATTCAAATAAGTCCATAGACATTTGAATATTAGTTTGAAGGTTTAGTTGGAGTGTGAAATAATAGTAAACTCAAACTGGAATAAACCAGTTTACGTTAATGCCGTTCGGATTAGGCAATGCACCCGCAACATTTCAACGCTTGATAGAGTTGGTGCTTGGCCTATCTTGATAACATTATAGTCACCGGAAAAAGTTTTGATGAACATCTGTCAAACTTCTTCTGTCTTCCAGGAAAAAGTGAAAAATTTTGGGACACGCTGTGGCCTCAAAAAATGTTGAAACGGATTCAGAGAAAATCAAAGTAGTGCAAGAATGGCCAACACCGAAGAGCAAGCACGACGTAAAAAGTTTTCTTGGACTCTTGTTTCGTGAACGACTTTTGAAAATAAATTAATTAATGTAGCGTTACTACGTGGTAGGAGATCATCATGAAAAATGATAAATAAAACTTTCTGTTTTTTTATCACTTTTATTTGTAACTAATTTTGTTACTGCAGTTTTGTTCTATAAGAACATTTTTAAACAATTATAGTAATATTCAACTTCAAACTCAGTTTAGTGTAATTGTTTGAGAATGTCCTCATAGGACGAAACTGTAATAACAACTTTCTCTATGAATAAAAATGGCAAGAAAACATAGAAGGTTTTATTTCTTATTTTTCAGAATTTCGAAAAATTGCTAGACCGCTGCGAACCTTGACTTCGCTGGATCCCCAGACTGCCGCCAGCAAGTATTTGCTGCCCTGTATAGACATTTGACCAGCGCACCGGTTCTGGCATAACTAAAAGAGAATAGCTTGTTTATACTCGACACGAATGCATCCCAACAAAGAATAGGAGCAGTACTTTCACAGGTACAAAAATAAGAAGTCGTCATCAGCTATTTCAGTAAATCCCTGGGAACATTCAAAAGAAATTACTGCGTCACGAGAAAAGAGCTCCTCGTAGTGGTCAAAGCGGTGGATCGCTACCACTCCTTTTTATATGGCCGTAAATTCTTGGTACATCATACCAGTCAGCACTTCGGTGGCTCTTCAACTTCAAAACACCAGAGGGATAAACAGCTAGGTGGATCGAAAAGTTACAAACTTATGATTTTGAAATTCGACATCGTAAAAGAAAGAGTCACGGAAACGCAGATAGCCTCTCAAGAAAACCATGTCTGACATCCGGACGCAAATTTTGTCAACGTCAGTGGAAGTAGTGGAAATTAGACAAAAGTGTTTTCATTCATTTCATCAAAGGGTCCGAAGAAAAGGCAAACAGGAAGGTTAAAGCAGTACCTCACTTGGTGCCCTTTCGAGACAATCGCAGTTGACATTCTGGGACCACTTCCTATGACCACATCCGGTCATAGGATGTGGTCATAGGAAGTACCAAGAGGCTAAAATGGTGGAAGAAGCCCTGTTGCAGAACGTTAATACCAGACACGGAGTACCCCAGGAATTATAATCGTTTCAGGGTCGCAACTTCGAATCGGATTTATGGAAGGAAATGATGACTTTGTTGGGAATAAAGAAGACAAGAACAACTGATCTTCATCCACAGTCTGATGGAATGGTCAAGATAATCGCCTAACTACCTCTCGATGTTTGACCCCGAAAATCAAAGAGACTTGGAGAAATTGAATTCTCTCTTTCTGTTGGCATAAAGGAGCTCCCAATATGACGCGACAGGTTACAAACCATCCATGTTATTAACTGAAGCTTTCGGTAGATGTATTGTGTGACAGTCCATCCGATGAATCTCAAGACATACCCCTTCCAGAGTATGTGAATGATTTGTAGGAGAAACTGGAAATTTTGCACAAATTTGCAACATTCAAATTGGCCGCGGTGGTAGTGCGCCCGACTCACGATCGGAAGACCGTGGGTTCGATTCCTGCCTCGACCAGATATTTTTCTCTAGAGAATTTATCTGGTTGAAGCTGGGATGATTCTGCAACCGTGTTAGGGATCACACGTTAAAAGGTAAGACCTCGTTAGTCCCTAGCTCGCACAACTTTCTCAACTTCTGAGAGTTGTCGTTCGTATGGGGGCGACAGCTGATTAACGACAGATTTTAAACAGATTTTTTTAAAACAGCTTTCCAGCGACGGGATTAAGATAAAATTTGACAAAAAGTCAACGCTGGTGAGCTTTAAGAACAGTGTATGTAGTCAATTAGTATGAAATAGCAATGGATGATGATGGAAACGTTTCGAGTAATATTCGCAACCTTTCATATTTTTATGTATACGAACTAGTTGGAAATTCTACTGAATTTCATTGAGTATAAATTACGAGAGCATTAAAACAAATAATTGTCAAATGACATTGAGATATGAAAGTTATCCATTGAACAAGGGATTATCGACGCCTGAATTCCCATACGTTCTGGCTGGCCTAGAAATCTTTTACGATCCGCCGATTGCGATTTATGGAAAAAGTTTCCATCGCTCCGAAACGATCCGCGGTGGCCCTGATAAGATTCCGGTGCATTAGTTTTCCACCAACGAGTATGCTACGAGACTTAGAGAACAGGTTGTTGATATAATTTCTATAATGTGTTTATCACGGTCGCGGCGGTATGGGCGTCTGTGTTTTTATGTCGCAAGGGGGATGACGTGAAGTGTGATTGTATGTTGGATGGGTGGTTACTGTGGAGTGTGGGGGTGAATTGAAGACAGCGCATTCACGTCGTCGAGAAGACTTTGGTACAGTGTCTTACACGAAGACGCCTTGAAAATGCAAAATTTTCGATAGTCGATGGCAGTGTCGAAGATCGATTATGTATTTTTATTGAGAGTTTTTGATTCTTCAATAAGAATATGTATTGACCTTTAGCTTTCTTGCACAAATACAATACTTTGCAGCTAGACTCTATAACTTTGTTGTGAGGTTTCTCCTCTATTAATTTGTTTGACTCATTCTTTGGCCACACTTCACGAAATACACCCACCCGGCATGAAATTACAATTCACGTCAACCCCCATCTGACAAGAAAAGCACCTTCGCCCATGCCGCTGCAATCATCATAGGACATGTATCCTACAATATGCCACCGTGACCATCATAGGATCAACTTAATCTTGATGTCTCCGCCGTGACTATCATAGGACCAACTTAATCTTGATGTCTGGTGAAATACCCCATTGACGAAAGCTAATAATCGATCTCTTATTAAGGCAACCGCGGTTCGATTCCGAATGATGGAAACTTGTTTCATTAATCGGTGTAGATGGATCATGAAATCGTATGGGGTTTCTAGGGCATCTTGAAATCCTATGTAGTTTACACTTCACCGCCAAAAGGTATGGGAATTCTAGGCCAAAAGTTATGGCTTAGGAGCCCCATAGACATACTACTTACATTGTGACAACTTTCTCGAAGAAAAAATATGTGAAAGCAAAAGTAGTGTATGATCCAGCCATAAGTAACTCAATTAGAGGCTACAGACAAACGACGCGTAGACTACCCTTGAGTAGAAATATAGGTGCAGAACGTTCCAGAAGTTTCCATCTGCTCACCGAAACAGGTGGAGAGGTCACTTTACTTAGACACGATAGCAAGAGCAAATGATGTAAACCGATGAAATACTATTAAACTAGTCAACTCTTCAGTTGAATACTCCTTTCATTGAATGAAGTCTTTAATGTATTAAGTTTCCCACCCCACTTGAAGCTACTGAAGACACTATTGCTATGAAACTATATTTTAATTATATTTGAAAGTTTTACTACTCATATTAATGATTTGAGGAATGTGGAATTCCGTTTATTATCAAGGTATACTGTTATCACTAATAACGTATTTTTTTATGAATAATTTTATTAGTGAAAATCACTGAGTTATTTTTTTAGTTCATTTCACTATTTTTTTTCAACTGGTTTTTAAATTTCAGATTTGATATTACATTAGTATGTATTTTCAATGTCATTTTCAGTGTTTTTAATCTGTATGGGTATCGAGAACTAAGAACAATGAAGTGATAATTACTCGATAAATAAAAGTTCTGTACGAGATTATATTTGAATGAAAAACATTAGGCGCTTTTAATGGAATGTAACTGATAACCGGCAGCTTCAATTAGAAATAATTGTATATAGGGACATAACTTACCTCGTGGTATCCTTCAATAGTTTTATCAATTCTTCCTCTAGAGACTTCTCATCGAAATTTTTCTCTATTATTTCAATGAACTTCCTCCTTCCTCTTAATACTTTTTGTGAAGGATTGTACGGGGGGTTGTTCCCAAATGCTAACGTATGTTTTCCCGAATAAACACAATCAATTTTTGGATTATTACTGTAGTGGAAGGTTTTCAGATCGTTTTCACTGGAAATTATAATTTAAACATTTACCCCGTTTATTGTTGGTAGAAACATATTTCCAATATTATATCATTCTGCAAATATTTATATGTACAATTTATTTTATGAAAAACTGTTTTTTTCAGTGGTTAAACTTCATTTAAATATAAAAATATTTCGAATATAACACAGGATATTCCGTTGTATTTGCAATAAAATAATAAATTAGTCAATAGGCCTGTACCTTAGTTCAACTCCAACCAAATTGAATCCATTGAATATGTTTTCTCCCAATCGTTTCACATACTGAGGAAAATCTTTGGGACCTTCCAAATAGTCTTTAACGATTGAGCCTCTTCCAGAAGCATTCTTCGTTGTTTCCCCAGATAAATTCAGAAGTGCAGAGAAACAATGAATGTGTTTTCCATGTTTTTGTTTATTTGATGAAAATCCAAGCCACATTCCTCCTTCTCTTCCTTTCTCCATATCTATTCCTAAAAAAAGGGAAGTTATTATGAAACGTTACTAGACTCAACGTGGATTGTATGAAGAAGAATCGAGAAATAAGTAAGCTGGAGACGACGGTGAGTCATTCGTGACGCTTCTGTTGCATAAATTATGAACACTTTAGTTCAGTGCAAGTCACATCATTGGCAAGAGGAGTAAATCAGTGAAATATATGAAATAATAAAGTGATGGTGAAGTATGTTTTATGTTATGTTAAATGCAAGATAAAATGTTTTACAGGACATTCAGTACATATGAATAAAGTATTCATTATCCAAAAAAAAATAATTAGATGTATGGCTGGTGTAGCTCGTGGAACCTCTTGTAGAAACATATTCAAACAACTCTCAATTTTAACAGTCCCTTCACTTTACATTCTTCTGATTATCATCAATGTCAAAAAAGAAGAAAATAACCTGAGTAGAAGATGTGATTTACACAAATACAATATGAGAAATGGTGAGAGCATCCACCAACCATACTCAAGATTGAGCATTGGTCACTGCAAATGTGTTGAAGGATAATCTGACTCGTTATCTAATAAATCAGTCATTTTGCTCCATTGAAAAGTTTTTAGACGCTACATTGAAGATAATTTTAATCTAATTGTTTGTATATTTTCTATATTTTAAATTGTATATTTCTGAATTTTCTTCATTGCCTTGTGACTAGTCCGAAGTTTTTTGCATGTATATATGTATTCTCTTGTATGTATATGTAAATTCTTCAGTGATGAATAAATAAATTCTTTTATTCAACTACAGAGCATGTAGTTGACAAAATGTAGCAAATTTCAGCAAACGGGCAAGTTGAACAAACAAGTTATAGAAAAGTTCAACAAGAATTTTGACGCGCAGATTCAAAAACTGAAAGACCATCTATCTATAGTATATCCTCAAGGCCAGCTAATGTGCTCTAAATTGGGCAGAATATACCTGTTTCAACGAGACACGTTTAGCAAGATCAGCAAAAGGTAAAACCCTGAAGCCTCCGACTTTCTATTGAACATAGAACAAGATTCATCCATAATTTTAGGCAGCAGTAAACGGCAAGGGACTTGAAAAATAATATTAAATTGACCGATACACTTCGGGTTCTCTCTGAGAAACTGAGACTAGAAGGAAAACCAGGAGACTTGAACACAGATTGCGAGGCTACGGGTGGCAGAACTAGATTGTTAAGAGATACAATTAAATTATATAGGAAGATTCATAAAAATAAAGAACATAAAGAAAGGTACTTGATTGCCTCAGAAGTACTTCAGGAAGGATTCAAAAATGATGTTGGCGACTTTTTTTATGATTCTGTTATGAAGCTTTCATCAACCGTGCGAATCCGAAGATGCACTCGTTTGAAGCCGGGACAGCGGTGATATTTGTGCTAAGCCGATACGGAGGTGCTACCCGTGCTAATAAATATTGAATATAATGACAGTAACATAACGGTGCGGCATAACGAAGTTGTACCTCCAACATCATCATTCAATACTGAAATGAAAGGTGGAACTGAAACCTCTGACATAGCATAAATCCAAAACAAGCACTGTTCCCAAACAGTCGAACTGCAACACTCTTCTCGTCGCGGGTTTCATCAACCAAGTTGGTGTCTTCAGGATATCAAGTACACCATTCACTAACTCCAAAACTGGTGTCTATTTATATCTAACATGGTACTTTTACTTTCAGACACACATCAATGATTCTGGTATAAATTCTCGAGAAATTTTCTCGTGGAAGTTCTTGCTAATTTTAAAAATGAGCTGTTTGCAATTGGACCTTTGTCACTATTCATAGTCAGTCTTCGTGTCACACTCTGCTATTTCCAGATTTTTGAAAGCATTCAAAAATCTATTGTGTACCGATCTCAACAATTTTATGTATTCTATGGCCGTTCTCAAAGGTATGCTGAATGACTTTACATTTTTCTGGTCTTCGAAATCGGATATTTGCTGCGTGTTCTTTGAAAGAATTTCACGAGAAAAGTTCGCTTAATCCAACCGATGTATTTTTTGTAACAGTCCTATCAGCTCAGTTTATACATTCCCGACTTTAACATTTTCCAACATATAGCTTTAGATTTATCTTACATTTGTTGGAGTTAGCAAGAAGTTTTGAATGCTACTTTTACATTCAACTTTCTGAAAATTCGATATAGTCCGTTAGTGTATCTTGCTTCAATGAACTTCGAATCGAGTCCTTTCTGAGATTCTTCCTAAATTTACGTTTCCAACCTAACTTATTTATATTTTTGAAGAATACTCGTTGCTTTCAGCTATGTCTCTGATAGTATATTCCTCAATATTGTATCTTTTTTCACTCATGGGGAACATAATAATAATAATAATATCATCTTCATTATCTTCAAATAAATTTTTCAAGAAAAATAATCAGGTACAATTTGACAAAGGGCGAAGTTCAATTTGTATGAAGACAATTCCAAAAATGAACCTTGAGCAGGAATTCTGAATTTTTTGTATTTTATCCTTGAATTGGTTGGTTAAACATGGACAATACAAAACATCAGCATAATTGAATATAGATAAAACTAACGATTCACACAAATTCACCTTATCCTTCATGGGTAGGAAATTGCGGTGTCCGTATATAATTTTCAGGGAACAATATGCACGCCTAATAAATTGAATAACGAGACTTTCGAATTTCAAGTCCATATCTGAAATAACGCTCCGGCTTTTGGCTTCTGGAACAACCTCAAGTGCATAATCATTTACTACTCTTTTCACAGATTTGCAAATATCATATCTAGAGCTTTTCGGTCCGAAAACAATAACATTTGATTTACTACAATTCATATTTAGGCAGTGATCACAAGCATTTTTCACAAATAACTTTAAGTCACTATTAATTTGGGCACACGCATTATCTAGCATTTCAGGTGGGACACTATAATACAACTGGGCGTTGTTTGCATAGAAATGTATATTCCAAATTTCATACATTTAGCAAGTTAAGATGTGTAAATGGCAAACAAAAGGAGTACCAAAATAGAACCCTGTGGCACCCCATATATCAGCTTTAAATATTGTTTTGCTATCGGTCAGTGATATATGTTCTGATTAGTGTTAGATTAGTGTTAAAGTTAATAGTATTGAACGCTCTACTAAAATCAAGAAGCACCAATACTGTATTATTGTTTGCGTCACGTGCTCAAATACTGTCGACCACTATATCTAACAAAACAGTTGCACAACTATGGAACTATGCCCTTTACGAAATCCATATTAAGTGATTGGAAGTATAGAGAAATTGTCAATGTGTTCTTTCAACTGACCTCAATAACTCTTTCAAGAACTTTTGACAAAGTTGGTAATAAACTAATGGCACGTAGATTTTTGTTATTTGATGGATTCGTTTTTTTCTGGAACTATTTTCACTATATTCACAACTGCTCTCTTCCATACCGTGGGAAAAATATTATTATTCAAACAAAAATTCAGGATATGCGTTACACATGGAATTATATATAGACAGCACATTTTTATGAGTTCAGAAATCGTTTCGAAAACAAACATACCCTGCACTTCTTGAAATTTGAAGTCAAAGTCTATCAAGAGGTGAGTTCAGGGGGTGGTTTATTAATAAGAATTGAGTTAACAAAAAAAAATCATTCAACTGTGAGGAATTCTTCAAATTATCTGGAATGCTGTGAAATGTATTTGGTATGAACTCATTAGATCTTATGGCTTTCCAGAGATCTTTGTTGTTCTTTTTGTTGAGCTCTAAGATGAAATATGCCTTTTTTTCCCTTTCATTCGCCTGATTAATGACGTTCCGCATGTCCTTATAGAACTGAAAATGAATTTTTGAGTTTGTTATTTTAAATCGACTGAAAGCTTTATCCCTCATTTCTTTTATTGATCCAGTTAGCCAAGGGGATCGCTTCTTAGTTATTCTTGATGTTTTCAAGGGAGCATGTCTATCGAAAAGATTGGTAAAACAGTTAACTGAAAAATATATTTTTTCATGTTGTTTTAGTTAATCTTGTTGGGACATCTATCATTTAATCTAAATCAAAGTACTGTATAACTGACAATATGGTTTCGGTATTGTTGTTATAATCTTAAAAATGAATATTGAAATATCCCCCACAAGTAATGCCATCTACTGTCGGATATATAAGACCCAGGACATCTTCAAACACATCTATGAAATCTGCATTATCAAAAGTAGGTGGCTTATATATCACCCCAAATGCATTTTCTTTCCTTCAGAAAAATGCACCACCCTCCACCTCTGTTACCTCGATCTAATCTGTACAACTTATAATCCTCAATGAGAATATCATCATCACTTATTATCTTGCTTGTGAGCCAAGATTCACATTTAAGTAAAATATCAAAGGAACACTCAGAAATTAATAATTTAATATCTCTTAGAGAAGGTATTACCGATTTAGTATTTAAGCTACCTACCTGTAAAATCCACGATTAAATTCCCAACAACAATAAAAAATAAAAACAAAGAAAAAAAACGAACCTTTGGAATACAAACTGAATAGAGAAAAGTGTCTTCTATGTAATTCAGTGTTCATATAAAAAATATTTGTTTCGAAAGAATTTTTCTTTCTTGTAATTCAATGTTTATATGAAAGTAGCTGTTTCAGTAGGGCTTTTTCTTCCAGTTCGTGTGTATGAAAGTTACTTCTTTGCATGATCTACGCATCCTTGTAAAGAGTTACTATTTTAAAATTGATTACTTCCTACCTTTCTGTGGAAGATTCCCACATTTTTTTGTATCAAGATGGAGTAGTAGAAATCCATTAACTTATGGACAAGACCTATGGACAAGAGAGTTCAGTCTTGCCACTTTGTGTTATGGCAATGGTGTGACCTATATATGTCTAAAATTACTGGTACTTTTTCTATAGGCATCAAATTGTGGACCCTGGTCCACAATTTGGCAATTTCATAAGTAGGAGAACTTATTGCGGAGGCAATTGGTGGCACTAATTTGCCAGATTTGTGAAATTTTAGTAGTAGATATTTTAGGAAATATTCGAATAGAAACCTGTAGACACTCTTTGACTGGGTTTTTCACTTCTCAATTATCAATTCTCTCATTGTAAGCTGACTTTTCCAATATCACAACCTCATTGCTTTCATTGCTTTCAGATGGAAAACATCTTTTTCTTTCAATCATTTGATAATCTTTTTTTTCCGAAAATCATTGATGTGGGTCTAAAAGTAAAAGCGTACCCTGTTGGTGGGAATTGGTGAACTTCATTTCCTGAAGACACCAACACTCGATACATGCACGTGAGTATCGTACATATACACGCACATAATTTCATGTATGAAGTATTCTTTCTAAAATCCGAATCCGCCCTTGATTGTGTGCAAAGCGAAACTTTTCAATTACGTTTTAGTGTCTGAGAATTACATTTCATATGGTTAATATTAGTTTTTATATTAAACTCATCATATTGTTTCAATTTATACCTAGGAAAAATAATGTTTTGAATATACTTTTTTTTTCTAATAAAGCCGCCACTGGCTCCATGTACTACTGAAAGTTTGATGGACTGGTTTTGAGAGGTCTCGCAAGGAAAACTTCTCTATATAGATGACATCGTAATAAAAAAAAATTTATGATAATAATTATCATAATTAATCTACCGTGTAGCGAAATGCGTTTGAAATAAAATTTATTGTTAAAATTTCATAATTATTATCAAGTCTAGTGTTACTAATTTTTATCAAGTAACGAGTCGGAGTATTCGCAATGAAAAACATTTGAAGATTAAGAATGTGTATAGTGGTGGACACGTAATTTCGAATAATCTATTGAAAAAGCTAATATAGATCAATGGTAAACGTTCGAAATGTGGTTTGTATCACCGTCTATCATTTCGAGTAGAGTTCTGAATAACAGTAGTCTTTCAATGATCTAAAAAAGTAGGATAGTTTAAAAGACTCCACCAGTACGACTTCCAGATCATATAGGCAGATTCAGCAAATCTACCAAGAAGAGGTCATGTTCTAAATAGCATAGCAAGTAGTGCCAAGTGCTGAAAGATGAGGAATTAAACATTGAACAGGAGTCGCACTGCAAGAAATAACAAATACTATAAGTTGACTGGATTCTGGAGGAACTGACTTATGGACCAAGAAAGAAATGAAATTGATTCAAAGCTGGTTTCTCAAAAACATTATTCGACGTGAATATTCCTTCAAGAGGAAGATGAGTTTGATCTTCCTCTGAAGATGTTCACTTGTTGATCTAAACCATGTAGATGTGTTAAAATAACAGTTTGGTGTTGGGAGAAAACTCCAGAAATATTCATTACTACACCAAAGGTTCCAAACAGTGTATCACAAATTATTCGACGTGATTGGCAGCGAATTTCAAAATATGGTGGAGTTATCAATTTTTTACTGGATTCATCCGACTTCCAAATGTCTACGAGGAGTTCTTTTTGGGAGAGTCCAGGGAGAGATACCAGCAGTATTCTTCAATCGAATAATTCCATAGTAGCCGAGCAGAAGGACACTTCTCTTCAAAGGTGACTTGAGAGAGGTACTACTGGATCAATTGTCGTCATGATCTTAACAATTTGTGTGAACCATCGACTTTTGTGCTTTGAAGAAAAGCTTTTTATATGGAATCAAGAAAACACGGCATAGTTATATTTTTGGAATTCTTCGTTGAAATATCGCGGTGCACACAAATTGACAGCATTTTTTCATATTACCTATTTAAGTTTAATATTCGTTCCGGTGTAAAGTAGCATCTAACAACGGAGAAATGTTTACCAGTTTCTCATATGTGTAAGGAAAATATTCGAAACAATTATTCATATCATTTAAAAAGTACTTTATATTTAAAATCAATAGAATGCGTTGTGAAAGCTGAAATTAATATTCAGAATAGAAAGTAAATGGTTTTCAAAAAAATCAAGTAATAAATGTTATGTGTGTAACATTTAGTGTGTATTCTTAGATGAAAATTTTACTTATATGCTCTTAAATCCCTTTCAATCTACCTAATGAGTTTTTAATTTTTAGAAAGGGAATATCAGTCGACTGTATGACTTTTCCAATTGGCGGCCAAAGTAAATATTCGGCATTTGGGTAGCAAAATATAGAATCCAAGGTTATCTCCGAGAATTCTGATTTGTTGAATAAGTATGTCGTATTGTTTCCTTTTCCTTCGAAAAAGAAACATAGAATAATTAGTATTTTTCTGTAAAATGCTTTTATCATTACCCTTTGAACAGTCCTCATATACTTTATGTAATATACCAGTCTAATGAACATGCCTACATTGTACAAATCATATGTTTAATATAAAGAAGCTCACTATCTCCAAGGAGCGTGTCATTTCTTTTTAAAAGGATTAATGGGAAACCCTGTTCGAAAAGTCATTAGTTAGTAGATATTCAACTTATGTTTTTGTAGCTGCAAGCTTTTCCTACACTCTTTGTTCAAAAAAACGTATGCATCTTGGGACGTCCGACAAAAGTGATAACTTGAACTAATCTAAGTTGAAGTATTTTTTATTGAAGTTGTTCAATTCTAGAAAAGCTTGAGTTATTACCTAAATATCATGTATATTAATATCAAAATGCAAGGAAAGGTTACTCATTATTGAAATCTTTTATTGAGTATTTTGTGTATGTACATATATTATAGCTACCATAAGCCAATTATTACTTTTGTAGGAATGAATAATGATACTAATAATGTACATACCTACACAAAATTAGTATCATAATTTTTAAGCCACGTTTCACATAATAAAAGAATATGCTTGCTGGTTAGATTTTTATAATAGTCAGCTGTATATGTCTAACGCATACTAAACACTGAGGGTTTGTCCGACGAGAGGAGGAGCCTGCCTTCCGCTGACGTATGCGTGAGAGAAAGGGAAGCCAGACAGAATCTCGCTGTAACGCGTTAGGCAACGAAGAGGTTTACCCCCCCCCCGTAAGAAGTTATCACTTCAAAAATCCCTAGTTTTAATTGAATTAATTACTTCGGGTCTTTTCAAAGAACGAAGTGAGTTTTCATTATTCTCAAAAAAATTATTTATTCATCAACTACTATTTTGTCCCTTTTCAAAGTAGTCCCCTTCAGATATAATACACTTTTGTGCCAGCGTTTTTTCCAAACTTCGAAGCAGTTCTGGTATGCACTTTTTGGTATGTTCTTGAGCTCTCTCAGCGATTCAGTTTGAATCTCCTCAATCGTCGCAAAACGTCGTCTTTTCATGGGGTTCTTTAACATTCAACAATTCCTGAGCGATGTTCATGCGACAGTTTTTTTATAAAAATTCAACAATTTTGGAACGGACTTCGCTTCCATACATGATGATCCAACCGATATGCGTCGGCATATCTTCTCTTAGAGTGATTCGACGATTCTCCATAACAATTTTCTTCACCTTCTCAACATTTTCATCGGTTGTTGATATGCAGGGGCGTCCACGGTGAGCGTCGTCCTTCACATCTTCTCGACTTTCTGTGAAAAGATTGTACCACTTGTAAACATTTTTCTGATTCAGGGTACAATCACCGTATGTCACTGTCAACATTTCGAGCGTTTTTGAGCACTTATTTCCCTTTTATACACAAAATTTGAAGCAAATTCTTCAATTTTCGATAACAGAAAATCGCCGAACACGCAACAATCTTCTTACTTTTATGTCTATCACCAACAAATCAAACATATTAAACGGCTGAAACTGTGAACATATGTTCGAGACAACTGTACCAACATAAAAAATGAAAAAACTCTAATCGAATTCACGTAGCCCGCGAAATTTGAACATTAACCTTATTTTCTGAACAGACCTCGTAAATGTATACATTTACAATCCACATATAAATTAATACCATTCAAGTACAATATGAAAAGCAGTGGACCTGTGACCCTACCTTATCATAAGTTTTTTAATCTGGAAATAAGTTCTTGACTGTTACTCTCTGATTTTTGTTAGTCAAATATTCATGAAATCAATAATACGCCTGACTTTGTATGTCATATCTCTAGGGTTTTTCGAAAAGAATATTTCTGTCTATTGTCTCGGAAGCTCTTTTTAAGTCGAGAAACACAACCACAAGATATCTAATTCGTTAGTAAATTTACATAATGATAGCTGAAGTGCTGACTCACAAGAATGCTTTTTTCGAAACCCTGATTGTCTTTCATATAAAATATCATTATAGCTGATATATTTTTTTAGAGGTGGTAGTGTATTAATAGGCCTAAATTCATCGGCTTTTATAGAATTCTTTTTTTGGTTGGAATTACAGTATTGATTTTAAGTCTTTGGGGAATTTTTCCCGTTAGTAAAGATGTGTTAATTAAGTTAAATATAGCATGACCAGCTGTTTCAAATACTTTTTTGAGTATTTCATAATTTAATATTTCATGAACACTGTTTTTGTTATGAAAACAGTTTGTAAGTTCTCTCAATTCCCCGAATGTAACAGCACCAAATTTTTCCAAGGGTACGTATAAGTTGTAATCTGAATTAGGTTTCACTATTCAATTATTGAAGTTACACTACTAACAAAATATTCATCGAAATATTGAGTAATGTCTTCTACATTTTTCATAATTATGAAGATACCATGTTTTTCTAATTTTATATGCCTGGGTAAGTCTTGTTCCTAGTAACCAACCAATTGTTTCAGCGTTTTCCACATCATTTTCGAGTTCTGTATCTCTGTATCTGTAGAGTAGGGAGGGTGAGTGTAGGCTCACAGCACTTAGGCCACATGTGACCCATTGTACATCCTCCCAAGGAGTTGTCCTCCTAAGTCATCGTTCATCCTGTCCTTTCCAGGAAGGTGGACAGGTCTCTGGGAGACATCTCTTTTATATCGGCAGATGTAGGCCAAGATTCGCTGAACACGCACTATCTTATTGACGATAACTCCGGACATTCGCATAGAACATGATAATAATAATAATAATAATAATAATAATAATAACCTCTTTATTTACTCAGATTGATTTGTATAACCACAGGAGCAGAAATACACATGAAAAAGAGGAAAACGTCAATGTACAATATTGAAAAGAAATAAAACTACACGAAATAGATAATGTCACAAAGTTATAAATTAAAAAAATGTGTAAAAAAATAAATTAAATATATATATATATATATATATATATATATATATATATATATATATATATATATATATATATATATATATGTATATATATATATATATGTATATATATATATATATATATATATATATATATATATATATATATATATATATATATATATATATACACACACACATCGGAAAAGTCTAGGGATATTTAACATACTAAATATCATAAAAATGAATGCATGAGGTCGTTTAATTTCGATTAAATTGTTACACTCGACCACCCTGTAGATTTCTATGGGTTGAACAAAGCCTGCAAAAACGGTAACTAATCTTTTATCGAGTTTTTTACAAACTGTAGGTTTTCGGCTAAAATGAATAATCTGAAAGTGTCGAGTTTGTACATTCTATGCAGTTCTTGCTCAGCAATTGAACTGGTAATATTGTGCTTTAACATGGAACGCCATCACTTACCATTGGCTGAGATGAATAGAGCTGTAGGGCTTCTTCAAGGTGGCATGCGACAAAATGATGTAGCTCTTCGTTTGGGGGTCTCCCAAAGTGTTATCAGTCGATTGTGGCGGCGTTTCCGTGAAACTGGCAGTCCAGCGACAACATCCAGGGCGAGGACGCGCTACAACTGCAGTTCAAGACAGATTTTTGGTCTTAACCGCAAGAAGACAACCGACAATCACAGCACCTGAGTTGGTTAACGTGTTGCAGCAGACGCACCAGGTCGTGATACGACCATTGGTCGTATCACGACCAATCGACTGCATGAAGCAGATCTCCACAACAGAAGGCCACTTAGATGTCCACCTTTGTCGAGAGGCAATCGCGGTAGACGATTAGAGTGGTGTCAAGAACATCAAAACTGGGATGCAAATGATTGGGCCACAGTTTTGTTTACAGACGAATCCAGATTTGAATTTCATCCAGATGAAAGTAAGACTGTGGAGACTGTGTAAGACTGTGGAGACGACCAGGAAATAATGAACGTTTGAGACACGTCCAGGAAGTCCACACATACAGATGTGGTACAGTAATGCTATGGGGCGGAATCATGATCGGCGGCAGAACCGATCTCGTTTTTCCAAATCGCTCCCTCACAGCTAGACAGTACCTCGACACCATTCTTCTACCTATCGTCCGTCCATTTGCTGGTGCTGTTGGTGAAAATTTCCATTTAATGCACGATAATGCTCGTCCACATGTCGCGCGTCTAGTGACTGACTGGCTCACCAACGAAGGAGTTGATGTATTGCCATGGCCAGCACAATCACCGGACCTGAATCCCATCGAGCATGTGTGGAACATGCTTCAACGAAGAATTACTCCGCATATGGGGAACATTCACACAACGTTTCAATTGAGAGAGCTTTTAATCGCTGAATGGGCAAATGTACCTCAACAAGACATTGACAATCTCATTTTGTAGCAGTTCTTTGACAGAAGAAGTTGCTTCAGTCTTGATTTAAAAATGTATACATTTTTAGAATTTCTGATATATATCGGGGAGTTTATTAAAAAGTTTGCAGCTTTGAAACTCAAAACTTCTTTGAAAAAGAGCAGTGCGATGTTGACTAGGTAATAATAAGTGGGCATTCCGAGTAGAGTGACTATGATAGGCTCTGTTAGCAGCTAAAGTGTTTCTATATGTGCAAGCTTCCATTATGTATACTCCTGCTAGCGTTAATATTTTCAAATTCTGAAAAGTTTCTCTACAATAATCTCTATAGCCTAACATAGCAATGATCCTAATAGCACATTTTTGTATACAAAACACACGAGACACGGTAGAAGATGTGCCCCAAGGATGCCATATCTAAGATGCGAATTGAAGTTTGCGTAATAGACAGTTAATAAAATACTTTGACCACAATGGTGGGATAGAAACCTAAGAGAATAACAGGATTTTCTAAGTTTATTACATAAGTGGTCAATATGTGTCCTCCATTGAAGTTTGTCTGACAGTTTCATCTTCCTGTTCACACATCCTGTAAAGAGGTGTGTCCACTCTTAGTTGACAGTGGCCATTCAGAAATCCTACTGTTGAGCGTAGATTTTTCCTGGTCATCGCCAAATATCTCTTCGGCGCCTGCTTCCCAGGGTCGGCCAGGCTGATCCTGGCAAGATTGCATCCTTTGATTTCATCCCATCTCTTTAGGGACTGAGTCATCAGGCCGTAGGTGCCACTGGGTCCTGAAATTCTTAGTCCAGCCGCTTCATTGGCTAAAGAGTCGGCAATGCGATTACCTTTACTCCTGTCGTTCCCTTTAACCCACTTCAGGATAATGTTATTATCTACCTAAGTTTTGGCTAAATCTTGGTGGCACTCTAGTACTAGCCCTGAGTTATTTTTATGCCTATCAATTTTTTCTATTTCTTTTTTTGAATAGATTAACGTCTTCATTTCTGTGATTTTTAAAATTATTCCAAAGATTAGATTTTTCAATTTCATTAGATTTCACAAAGGTTATATATGCTCTGCCACTTTCTCTAATTATACTCAAAACTTGATAATCAAACCATAGAAGATATTTTTTTATAATGACATATTGCAAAGGAGCGACATTTTTAATTATTACAGAACATTTTTCTATTATTTCTTGATAATATTGATAAAGTTCAAAGACCAGTTTTTTGTTATGGGATGTTTTTTAATACGATCAAAATTTAGATCACTCAAATTTCTATATTTTTTTATTATGTCAGTATCATTAGGTTGTTTCAAAAGTTTTGTCCGTTTTTATGAGTGTACTTTAAACTGTAGTATCTCAGTGTTCATAAAAATGGCAAAAAAATGTCAATACGACAATGAACATCATTGTTCAGTTAGAATATTCTCATTTAGTTTTTGGTTTTACTACTAGAAAGGTACCACGTCAACAATCTCTAAAATGGTCAATTCTTGTCCATTGGAAGAAAAAATTGAAGCTACTTTCATTTACGGTGCAACGCGTAACTTTTACGAGGCTGAAAGGATTTTCAATGAACGTTTTCCGAATCGTCCTATCTGTAGAAAATATTTGAGGGAACTTGTATTCAAATTCACAACTACCGGTAGTGTACATTACAAAAAGCCCCCAGGTCATCCGTTCATTCCGGAAGAACAGCAAGTGCAAATAATTGGAGAGATGGTAGTAAATCCTGAACAATTTACTCATTTCGTCGCGAATGATTGTGAGGTGTCTCCTTCTACTGTGTGGAGACTTTTGAAGAGAAATAGGTATCATCTATACAAAATTAAAATGGCACACCAATTAACTGAAGATGCCCCTGATCGAAAAACAGAATTCTGCGAAAACATTACGGAAACCATTGCAAGGCATCCTACCTATCTCCACAATATTTGTTTTAGTGACGAATGTACATTTTTTCTAAAAGGCAATGTTCACAGACAATATTGCCGTTATTGGAGTGAAACCAACCCACACGTTTTCCGGGAAACTTATACCCAATATCCAGAAAAAATTAAAGTTTGGGCAGGAATATTGGGAAACCATATTTTAGGACCTCTATTTATTGATCAAAATTCAACAGGGCAACTGTATTTGAATATGCTGGAAACTACTGTTGACACTCTGATTACTGAAACAGTCGAAGCGAATCCTTATGAATTCGATATGGATATTGTATTCCAACAAGATGGAGTACCATCACATTACTCTAGACAAGTAAGAAACTATTTGGATACTACTTTTCCCAGTCGTTGGATTGGCCGTCGAGGTCCTATGGCTGAACCATGAATGAATTGCTGGTCTTACATGTCCTTTAAGGACGAGCCCAAGCAAGTAGGTAAGGTTGGGTCCAAAGTGAGTGGGTCTATTCGACCCTCCACCGAAACCCGCAAGGGTTCATTGTGGCTCACACCTATTCACACTCGACCAAATAGGCCTAGCTTCTTAACGAAGGTAATTAGTTTGTATGGTGAGTGGTCTTTCAGGTCAGATGGTAAGAGGACGGCACTGCCGTACTCTGCCGAACAAACTTCCTCACGCTGGCCAATCAGATTAAACTGCAATCGGCTGGCGAAATTCATTCAGGTATATCGCTACAGGGTCGGAGTGATGAGTTACGTTTTAACGCCTGTGGTATGTAGATATACGGTATTTTGAAGTTTACAATTTTTAAAATTTCAAGTAATGAGACGGCTGAAGAAACTGCTGATTTGTGTCCCTACACTACACCTAAAAAATTATCCAGCCGCATATTGATGAAAAAAATACTGAAATTTCGCTTGTTCCTTAGTGTGACTCTTTGCTATCACCTAGTCTGGAAGATCACGTGAACTATGCATGGTAATGTTTTGGGGATCACTCTGTTCCTCAGATGGACAGAGTATAGTTGCCTTGCAGTTACAGACAGAGGACAAATTTCGTCTTCAGTCTTCGGTGGAAGCTAGGCTTTGCAAATGATCGCCTTGGGGAGCCTCATTTATTTTTGATATTCTCGAATTGAGTTCTCTGTCGATCCCATAGATGACGCCTTCGAAAGGAGAAGTTTTATCGCTCTTACTCGAAATTATGACTTTGAACTCGAAATTACAACTTTAATTTCGAAATTCCGACTTTAATCTTGAAATTACGACTTCAAACTCGTAATTTCAACTTCAGTCTCGATATTTCGACTTCATGCTCGAAATTTTGACTTTAAACTCGAAGTTAATTAGCTTTCAGTTCACTGGGGTGTTTTTCTCTTATGTGTATATTTGCTGATGAATAGACGATGGTATCCAAGCAGAATCATAAGAGTGCTCTGCAGAGTGAGCAGACTTGATATTGTTAATAAGTCAAAATATCATTAACGGAAATTTTGATCCTATGAAAACTGGAACAATTGAAATAAATTTGAATTCATCAAATTTCCATTCCCATTATGGGAAAGGTCGAGTTTTCATACTCTCAATGAAGACTGCTTGAATAAAAAAATTACCTCCGATAACATTCGTTTCATTATTTTTTACTGCTGGTAAAGCTGGTCTTCTATAAGATTCATCTCGGTTAGTTGCTGCAATCAGTCTGAATTGTCCATCTGCTGGGTTGGGATCGACATGTAAAAACAAAATACACATTTCAAGATAATCACTGAACAACTGAATTTTTATTATGAGCGCTTCAAAATATATAACTTCACGTAGTCATATCTAAACCCCAAACAAACCGATAAGAGACGTGATTATGAATATTTTTCCCCTTCGTGTTAGTCCAGTCGATACAATTTCCATTTCCATTCGAATAAGTTAATCATATGAAATTGATGGTGGTATTGTGGATGGATCTTTCTGATTGCTTTTTCAATGAAAAATGTTTCATAATGAGAACCATAAAATAATCCTAGTGAATTTACAAAGACACAATTTGTTATCTCAAAAAGGTGAAATTCTAAATCTAAATTGAATTGAAATACGATCACAGCAGTTTTTTTTCACCGAATATGGTCTTGCAATAATAACTGGTTGGTAGCCGGTCGGTTCGACGTGGGTGCTTTGTTCACTCGTTCAATCGACCGCCGTATTAGCCGATGGTTCAAGCTGCAGGCTGAACAATCGGTTTTCACTTGCTATCGCCCAACTCCCAATTCGTATTAGGAATCACACCTTAAAAAGAAAGACCTCGAAACGTTAGAGAATCCACACTGAGAGAATAGAAATGGTGTGCGAATATTGCAATATTTTCGTAATATTCCTCAGTCAAGTTTGAGAACGGCTAGTTTCAACTCAAATATGTTTAGAGAAAATATCAGGAGATGCCTTGTAAAAAATTAAATTAAACCATTCAAGCCAAAAATTTCACACTCTCTGGAACCGGGAGTTGAAGGAAGAAGTTTAGAATTCCGTTCCTGGGCTCAAGGAGAATATTTGAATGATTGTATAAACTTTTTCAAAACAATTTTGTTTAGTGATGAAGCTAAGTTCACAACAAATGGATAAGTCTCTTCCCAAAATTCAAAGTACTGGTCTGCGGATAATCATAATTGGATTATAAACGCAAAAAGGCAATATTCCCATGACTTATGTGATACTATGACAAAAAATGTATACATATGTTCTGCTACACGTGCGAATCTGGTTCGGGTCGATGATTTTATGTAGGTTAGGTTAGGTTACGTGTGGGTCTATTCAACCGCAACCCGCAAAGGTTTATTGTGGCTCACACCTATTCGCACTCGACCAAATAAACCCAGCTACTTAACGAAGCCGATTAGTTTGTTTGGTGAGTGGTCTTTCAGGTTAGATGGTGAGAGTGCGGATCGGCCGAACTCGAAAAATCTGATTCGGTCCCCAGTGGGGCAGGCACAAAGTATGTGCTCTGCTGAGGCGACGCACACTGTCTTCTGACAGTCCGAGTCTCTGCATATGATGATTCGAATGACAGTGACCTGTGAGAAAGCCTGTTAGACATCGTAGTTCATCCCTGCTGTAGTCCAACAACTATTTGGTATCAGCTTCGAAAAGTGAACAAACGCCTTGGAGATGATTTTATGTAATGCGAATAACTGAATTGTTAAACAAGACAACACGTGTCTTCTGTTTATTTAGACAACAATAGACTCACGAAAATAAAATTATTTCATTATATTTAGATATACCTAATTTGAATATATTTCGAAGATAAAATTGTTGTTGCAGGTGAGGAGTATCTAAGAGGAGAAAACATAAATTATAATGCTACATTAAAGGTAACCAAATTTTTCGTGATGAGAGAAGATGTGTAGATCATGTACATTTTCTTTGAGATACAAAGTGAAAGAACAAGTCCATTACAAATAACTATAATATTTCTCATCAAAAGTGATTGAATCGTCACATGCAGAAAAGGCACATGTCAATAAAACATGAGGACATGTCATCGATATATTATCTTTATGCATAACATAATGTGCAACATGTAATATGTAACATGTAACGAATCTTGTTTACATATTTCGATCCGTTGATGTGAAAGAAGCCAATCTCATTTCAAAATGGATCGAAAAATGGCAAGCGCATCATCTGCGTATTCCAATCTTATTGTCTCGGATACTTTTTTTATCTATCTGAAAGACACGTATGTGCATGATTCACACTCATTTGTGAAAAGTTTCTATTCATTCTTCGGAGGTTACCCACTCATCATGAATTAATGTAGAAGTAGAAAGCCAAAAAATATATTCTAACAATACTTCTTTTTCAAAGATGAAGTAGTTTTTTATTTTGAACTTGAAAAACTTACACAAAAATATGTTTTGGAAAGAATTTCGCGGATCCAGTAAGTATTTTCTTGAGACCAGTAATGACTAATTTCATACTACATATTTTTATTTTATAAACGACAGTTGAAACTACCGATTATGACCGAATAATCGACAGTTCAAACTGTAAATTATAAAAATAATTCCCTTTGTCGCTTTTGTAACCACCTTTATTTTTTATAAATGTATGGATCATCATCAAAATTCTCTGAATAGCAATCTTGGCTGATTCATACACCTAATTTTACTTATTGACTTTTTACCAGAAGGTTGTCACAATTTATATCAGTGGAAGCGTTCATAGACCACACGTTAAAGCAAAAACAGGTGAATCGATACTGTTAGGTATAAACTACCGAATTCATTTGAAACTGATTTTTCTTTATGTGATGAACACACCGAAAGGGAATGACGCAATTTTAATTTTTCCTTCTGCCATAGAATCTCAAACGGCGCAATGAATTTTAGTAAAAAAAAGTAAATATATTGTCTGAAAATATATGGACTGAACTACTTTCTGGAAGAAATAATAAATTGACAATTCCATTTGATAAATACGTCTACTAGGTGGGAGCCACCCGACTGGCCTATTTCTCCCAAGTTTTCGGAAAATATTGCAGCCTCATGGTGGTTTCGGGCTAATTAGCCACTCATCAGTGCAATATAGTGGCCATCATGTAGGCCATGTATAGGTATATCCGAGACTGGCTTGAACGTTTAAAGTTCATTTCTTTAGATTAGCTTACCTCATTTCTAGATGACAAAAATTATTTGTATTATTCAATATAGTACTTTGATCTCGATGAAAGGAATTTTTATTAAAAATATGAAGATATTATTTAAATTCTGGTTGTTCATAAATAAAATGGGTCTGTAAGCAACTTGAGGTGTCTGCCATCCATTTTGTGGCACTGTTAAGCACAATGAATAAACATTTGAATTCTTTCTTCGATAATGATAATATCGTTTCATTGCAAGTTTACTAAGGATTCAGGAGTTTTCAATACAAACTGGATGGTTGTATAAAGAACTTGCATCCTCATCAAGTGGTTAGTTAGGAAAATAATGCAGTCGGTCGGTAGACGATCGGTTCGACCGCCGTGTTAGTCGGTGGTTCAAGCCGCAGGCTGAACAATTGATTTTTCACTCGCGATCATCCAACCCGTGTTAGGAGTCACACGTTAAAAGGTAAGATCTCGTTAGTCCTTGTCGTTCGTAGGAGTGCGATAGCTGGTTAACGGAAAATCAGATTTTAAACAGATTTTTTTAAACAGTAGATACGTTGAGCGATAGATTTTACTGTTTAGTGCGGATATAAATCCGAATGAATATTACTGGAGTTTTATCCCAACACCAAACCGTTATTTTCAATACTTCGACACGTGTTTCGATCACCAAGTGATCATCTTCAAGAGAAAGATTGAACTAGTTGTTTTAGTTTAATCTTCCTCTTGAAGAATATCACTTGGTGATCGAAACACGTGTCGAGATGTTAAAAATAACGGTTTAGTGTTGAGATAAAACTCCAGTAATATTCATTACTACACCAAAGGTTCCAAACAGTGCATCACATAAATCCGAATGTTTTTCAAGAACGCATTGACTAAATTTTTCTTAATTTCTATTTAATAAATCTTTTTTTTTAAATGATTTATTTTGGTTACTTTTTTTGTTTTAAAAATGTCTGTAGAGTAGTTGTTTACAGCTGATTCTCGGCCTCCCCCCACCACTATGACGTATTAATTGCTTTTTTTATTGGTTGTTGTTTGGTGAAGTCAAGGTGATGTGACCTTGAAGGGTGTGGTGTATGGATCGTTCAGAATTTTTTTCCCGGTTCTAATCCTCCCCCCACCAATATGATGTGTTATTTGCTTTTTTTGTTGTGCAGTGAAGTCAAGGCGTTGTGACCTTGAAGTGTCTGGTGCATGGATCGTTCAGATTTTTTTTTCATATGAGATTTTGTGTGTTTATGTGTGTGTGTGTGTGTGTGTGTGTGTGTGTGTGTGTGTGTGTGTAGGAGAATGCACGGTACAGGGTTTCATCATGTGCTTGTTTGTCTATGTACAAACATACGTCTGCATACTTCGAAGATCCTCCAAGTAATAAATGCTCCATCGGTGTTAGGGCACCAAGTTAGTAGTGGAGTGACGTCACAGCAATAACCGTTCAACGGCTAGAGAGCGACATGTTCACTCCACGACGTGTGGCAGAGTAATGCGTATTCATCGGTCTGCCCTCACCTCTCCCGAAGCGATGAAGGTTCGCTCTAGCCCCGCTATCGATGGTGACACAACGGCAGCCGAGGACCGTCTGCCTAGCGTCTACCCTCTCCGAGACCGCAACGACCATTGCTTGCTCGTACCGGCAACTGTTATCGCATCAAGTTGGGAGATGGGCTTGGCTGTGACGTCAGGCATCTCTAGTGGATAGCAACTAGCAATGTGAATCTTTCACGGTTTCATGGTGGGGGTGACTCACACTGTTTAATATAAAAGAAATGCCTGGCACACTATGAAATCAGTAGACGAATATATCTGCAGCAGTTAGCAATTGGTAGAGTGTTATTCAGTTCGTAATAGAAGTATGACGGTGAGTGTATTTGTCTGTTGGAAATTGTTATATTTTCATATATATTTTCATCATGTCCGTTTCAAAAGTAGACTTGAATAAAATTAATAATTTGATTGTACAGGAGGTTGAAATACTAGAGCAAAAGGCCTTATCATCATTGCCAATTGATGAAGTGTACATAATTAAAAATATGTCAACTTATTCTACACGATTTGGTAAATCAATTTTATTAACTTTGCAAGATGTGAGCAATGATAAATAATTTAAAACATGGCTACCAAAACGTATTTCGTTGCAATTCAGTGATGACGATATATCTTGTATCAACTCATCAGGTGTTAAATATACGATGATGTATTTAGGACAGAGCCAACAAAGTTTTGCTGGCATGAAAACGCGATCTCTAGTCAAATTCAATATGATTGAATAATAGTAATAATTTATAGTGAATTTCTTTAGGTCATAGCTTACAAAGTTTTTTTGGTGTGAAAACGATAACTCTAGTCAAATTCAATATGATTGAATAATAATAGTAATTATAATGAATTTCTTATTGTTTTATTAATATTCATATATTAGATGATAATTATATGGAAATATAAACATTACTAACTTAGTTGAATACACTCACTTTGTAACTACAAGTAAAATGGGAATGTGAGTATTATATCACTGAAAAATTGGAGGTTGCTTATTGTTTTTTTTATTCGATTTCAGTTCCACCATTTAAAGATGTGGATGCAGTACGCAAGTCAAGATTGGGTCGATATTGTAGATCTCAAATCATCGATTCAACATTTGTCGTCTAAATTGAAGGTGTTGGGTGATGGAGCCGAACATGCAAGCGTTTATGATATGAGTGTATGCTATGATGAAAAACAAATCGAATTATGCCTTCGTGATGCTGAGAACTATTGGAGTGGTGCAGAAGTTTGCAACAAATTTTTGGATAATGAATTGGAATTGTGGCAACTTTGTGAGGTTATGATTGAACTGAACCTAAGAAGATTCCTGTATAGCCTCCAACCATACTTGCCAGAATGGATTATTCATCACTTTGAATTGAATGATGAAAATCGAGAGGAAATTGAAGATGGTCGCGAAAATGATGATTATGAGGAAGAAGTTATTTTAGATAGTCTGTATGTTCCTGTAAATCATAAATAATGTCAAATAAAAAACTTTGTATTATTTTCATGTTTTATTTATTTAAATCTGATGAAATACAATAGAAAATGATTACAAAACAATACATATGATATAAAATACAATACATGATATAAGTCAGTTACAAATAAAAAAAAAGATCATAAAACAGTACATGATAGAGTGAAAAAAAAGTGTCAATATCTGCTATGAACTGAACCATCCAATGCATTGTATGTTAAAACTGTATCATGCAAAATTAATGCATATACTTTAGTGTTGTCTGGAAACTTGGTCTTCCTCGTCTCAAACTCAATCTTTATATCAATAGTTGATGATTTTGTTGCATTCGGTTGATGGGAACAATCGATGACGAATAGTGGATTCTCTCTAAATTGTCCAATGTCCATCAGAGGTTCACTCATATCTTTATCATAATAACTTCGCTGGAAACTCTCAAAAGCATAATAAGCAGGAGCATCAAGTTTTTTATCGAAATTCAAATTCCAACGCTCATATGGATAAACTTCAGAATTCAAGTATACTCGAATACTATTGATATCAGCAGTTGTGAATTTTGTTGTGAATTTTGTAATATCTTGTGTTCTATCTTCAGATGTGGTAGTACTTTGGAATGCGATGATGAATGACAAAACGAGGAGTTTCCAATGCGTTAGTTATTTTGATGGCCCATATGTCTGAAGAAGTCCCACGTAATGATGGTAGTTCATAGAGGTCCCACATACGATACGCCAACTTGATTTTGGCATTCAGACCGCTTTTGTTTATTCTACTCAAAAGTTTGAGCTTGTGTTTATCATCTGGTACAATATGTCTTATTTTCCATTCGATTTTATTTATTTCCAAATCAGCATCAACCTCACCTATATATGAGTTTTTGAATGATCGAGCGATAATCAAAATCAATTCCTGTTTGGCATTCAAGATACTTTTGTTGTAATCTTCAGCAAAACCCATCAAATATTTCAGTGGTAGTTTTCCACTAAAAACATGACTGTTTGTATCCAAGATATCTTGCTTCAATTGTGAAAGTCCCCAACCAGATGTCAATAATGTGTTAGCATGAGATTGTCCAAATGATATCATGGTTTTCATTGTAGATGTTATCCCAGGTTTTCTAACAACAGCCACTTGTTCACCACCCATTTCATAACGAATTTCGTCAAAGAGAAATGCAATTGCATTATTCGAGAGATAGCATGTTTTCGCTACATCTTTGGGGGTGAATTTACCTTCTATGTAAATGAAGCTCTCGGCAATATCTAGTATAACATCTTGATTATTGATTGCAATTCTGATTTCATCCGAATTCCTGAATAGCGGTGATCCATAGGGCTTATATGTGTGCTCATGTAAACTTATGAGAGAATGATCGAGCACTGGTTCATTGAATATATTCAACTTTTCATTGTTTGTTTCGAGCACCATTGTTATTTTCTCACTTTCAATCCAATCGATTTCAAAAATTTAAGATCACTCACAGACAGAGCGTTATGTGCTAACTGTTTAGCATACACTTGTGGAATGAGCTTCTTTTTATGCACACCTTTCTTTTTGATAGTGCAACTCGTTTGGGATTGTTCAATGCGATTTTGTCTATTATAAATGAAACCCATAACAACAGTTAGTCGATTTTCTTCAATTCCAAAATAATGAAAATCTCTTCTTCACTTCCAAAATCGATAAGGTTATTTTTTTCATCCAAAATACGCACTGTAATGTTGTGAATCAATTGACGACCTTCTGGACTGACAGGCATATAATATATAATACTGTGTGGTTCTTTAGTGAGATTGTAGCCAGGTTCAACATCAATATCGAATGAGAAAAGAATGTGGGATTCTTCACCATTTATATATGAACCAGATATTATATTGCAATCTAAGCGGATAAGTCTCACAGTTGTAATGTTTATTGGTAATGATGATTCATGTATCTGATTTGGTGGAAATATTTCATGAGCGAACCCCATCATTTCTGCTATTGAATTTGGATGTGTCAGATCAATTTCATATTTGGATCGCATTTCACATTTGAATGTATTATTATTGGCGTGTAGATAGAAAATATCATCTGCAACGACATCATTTGGTTTTTTATCATGAAACAATCTGAACATGATATGTTTCTGTATGACGGCATTGATCTCTTCTATTTCATAAGCACCACATGGAATTTCAATTGTCAACTTTTGCGGTATCGATGAGTTGTCATTACTGATTCTAAAACTAACTCAGTTATTAGCTTCAGTTATATTATTGATTGTATTGCACCCATAGAATCCCAAAAGTCCTAATCCATAACGACTGTTCCTATCCAATTCAATTGGTGGAAAAAAATCCGCACTCAAGACACTTGTCCCGACAGCTTGTAGCTCGAACTTTCGTGACATGACTGATGAATATTTTGAAACACATTTCAATTTATTATTGTACACAGCAACAGCACATTTGAGACAATTTACACTTTTTGGAAGGTGTTGTATTGTAATAAGTATCATTTTTATTGATACCAATATTCACATCCTCTATATTACAAATACAACACATAGATTTCCGAGGTATAGGACCGTCATTAACATCCGATTCTGAATTTTGATCGTGGTGGTGGTGCTCATAACAATATCTATGTTTCATTATATCGATGTCATCTTGCAGATGCTTAGGCAACTTTTCCCAAACATATGCAATCTCATGTGCAACACATGCAAGTATCACTTCCTTAGGCATATTTGCAAGCATCACTTTATCCATTTTTTTCAAGGTACCATATTTTGAAAACATTCTAAGTGAAAACCCCATTCCCTTGATAGCCTCCCGATCCAGTTTTGGTGTTGAATCCATTTTTATTTGGAAAATTATTTAGAGAGAAACTGCAAGCACAAGTGACCACAGAGAACTGTATTAAATTTCTGTTGTCGATCATAGTTATATTTGATTTTTACATTCGAACATTTTCGAAAGAATCGAGTCAATTCCAATGGTGGGGGTAGATCTCCAAAACTATCGAAATATGTAACTTCTTTCCCACATTTTTTATATGCCACCCAATGTGTTCCTGGTCCACTTATTCCATCTAAATTAACAATAGCTGTCTCGTTTTGTTTTGGACCTGAAGATGGTAATCTATCACGCATAAAAACACCACGAAAATGTGGAATTTTCATTTTTTGTGCATAATAACTGAGATCGAGATCAGTAAGAGGCCTCTGAGGTAGGGGTTCAATTAGTTTTTTGTTTTGTTTGTGGCTTTGTATGGTTTTAAATATAGTCCTAAACCTTTACGGTATGGTTTGAGATATATTCCACTTCCGCGTTTGCCTAATGCTACAGCCTCCATGGTTTTATTGTGACGATTGGCTTCCATTAAAGCCGCTCTGCTGGCTTTTGCTGAATTCACGGCCTTGGTAATACCAGCAGCGGCTCCCGCCAAACTTCCTAGTGCGGATAGTCCAGCAAAAATTGGTATCAATGGTAAAAGTCCACCGATCTTGGGAACAGGAATTATGCGTGGTGTGCGGATTTTCTTCTTTCCACCGGCAGCTTTAAGGTATTTACGTGCCGCCTGCAATGCCACAGTGATAGCTTTTTTGCTATTATTCGTCACAAATTGATTCCCACCAGCTTTCTTCAATACATTTCGCACTTTATGGACTATCCCAGCACCAAATGCAACTTTTTTAATTTTATTTTTCTTCGTTTGTTTCCTCTTACATTTTTTCTTATTGGTACTACAACCCATGCCCATATGTCTTTTCGCTTTCATAATGTTGGTGACAAGTAATGCAGCTGCTCTTTCCCCAATACTCGCGTCCTTCGATTTAACCCTATCCCAAGCGCTGTATTCAAGTTCTTTGTCGGCTAAATATCTTGCTGCAAGATCGGATGGATGCTTAGAATATTGAATATCGTGTTTTTTGCATTCAATATCTAATTTATTGATTCCAGGGTCGTTACGAGCTAAACGTTGTTTCAATTTTGTACCCGGTCCACAGTATTGATAACCTCCGGGTAGATGTAATTCGAAAGGAAGTTTGTTTATTAAATCATTAACAAAACCACAACCTCTTTTAATTTTACGATCACTTTCAATAAGTCCGTATCGTTTGATGGTACACATTGAAATGAATAAGCTAATAACATTTATATAGTCTCCAACCACGGCACGATGCGCATTGTAAAACAGAAAGAAAAGTTTGCTGTAGATAATCTAGATGAGAAATTTGGGTGTGGATTGAATGGACAAAGGGTATTCAGACATGGTCCACTACTTCCATCATCAGTTCGAGGACTCATTATAGGACCTTCAAATTGTGGAAAGACGAATGCAATGATATCACTATTAACACATCCACAAGGACTGAGATTTAGAAATGTGTATCTCTATTCGAAATCACTCAATCAACCTAAATATCAGTACTTGCGAAGTGTTTTGGAACCTATAAAAGGATTAGGTTTTTATACATTCAGCAATAATGCAGAAATAGTGGAACCCTCTGACGCTAAGCCTAATTCTGTTTTCATTTTCGATGATGTGATATGTGAAAAGCAAGATATTATTAGATCATATTTCTGTATGGGACGTCATAAGGATGTTGATTGTTTTTATCTAGCACAGACATATTCACGGGTACCCAAACAGTTAGTGCGTGACAATACCAATTTCATTATAATGTTCAAACAAGATGAGACGAATTTACATCACATTTATTCAGATCATGTTTCACCCGATGTAACATTCAAACAATTCCAATTGATGTGTGTTAAATGCTGGGAGGACCAATATGGATTTCTAGTCATTGATAAGGATAGAAAAATAGATGAAGGTAGATATCGCAAAGGATTCGATAGTTTTATATACCCATGATCTTGTTTTTGGAACTTATTCGATCACTGAATATTGTAGAGGTCACTTCACCAACGAATTAAGCTTTAATTAAAAAAAAAGGGCATTATGAATACAAAAAAAGATCCTGAAAATAAAAACAATGAAATAAATTTGAAACGTCAACTAGTAGAGACAACAGAAGCTGTCAGGCAGAAATTCAACTCTATCAAGAATGATAATATTGAAAATCGTACGACACTTGAAAGATTGTATGAGCCCATAATGAAACCATTGAATGTTTTATCATCAAACGCTATTTCTAAATCACCAGTGTTATCACCAAATCATGGAACTGTTCAATCTACTTCAAATTATCCCATGAGTACTCCAATAGGAAGAAAACAATCTTTTGGTAGTGTATCATCTGTGAATAGTGACACGAGCACACTTCAAGACGATATGAGAACAACTCTATTCGAAACACCATCATCGTCCCACATCGATTCCTCGGATCCTGACATCTCACCTGTTATGAATGAAAGTGGTGAAGATGTTTTGATGAAACATTTGAATAATATAAAATCTAGAAATCCAGCATATGATGGAACATTTGGCGTACGTATGGATCCAATTACACAAAAGCTGAAAATGGGAAGTCTAGTGGTACATTTCAAAGATGGAAACATTTCATTTTGGGATGCTAATAAAGTGAAAAAATATGAATGCGCAGGTAGTCCAGAATTGTATGATATGATTTTTTTGAAGAATCCACAAGATGTTGATAATGAAGAAACTCGTCAAGTATATTCCAAAATATTGAAAATAACGAATGCTCCATATAAACAATATCATCTGAAGAATGGTTTTAAAAATACAAATTCTAAAAAATTTCGTGAAGTTATCAAACCTCTATTAGACTCACGACAATATCCAATAAGAAGTAGAAGTAAAATTGGTGGAGCACTCAAACGAGTGAAAATGGAGAAAATATATAATTCTAAACCTGTGAATTATGTGTACTGGAATTCACCGAAAGAGTTAGTTGCTCGCCTACGACTATTGGTAGCTTCAAAGTCAGCTGGACATACCGGACAAGATAATGAAATAATTTCAATAATTGAAGAATTACGTGAAGAAGGTATAATATATTAACATATTCACATGTAATGATCACTGTCACATCATCATTCAATGCAGTAACATTATCACCTTTTCTCTTTAATCATATTGAAATAGAATGACTAATGAAATAAGTGATGTCAAACGACAAGTTGTTAATGAATTACATAAACCTGCAAGACGTAATTTTCGTAGAAGAATAACCACCATCAAAGGTTTTGCAGATCTATGGCAAATAGATTTAGCTGAACTGCAACCTTATGCAAAAAGTAATGAAGGATACCGATATATACTTGTAGTGATAGATTGTTACTCCAAATATCTGTGGACTGTAGCAGTTAAAGATAAAACAGGTAGTACAGTAACTAATGCAATGAAACATGTACTGAAAGAAGCCAAATACTCCCTCAAACACATACAAAGCGATCAAGGGAAAGAATTTTTCAATAAAAGCTTCTCATCTCTCATGCGAGAATATAATATCAATCATTATTCAACATTTAGCACAAAGAAGGCAGCTATAGCAGAAAGAGTGATTCGTACAATAAAGGCATGGCTCTACAAGGAATTTTCGATGAGAGGTCACCACAAATGGCTTGATATTCTTCCAATTATAACTAGTAGATATAATAATAAAGTTCATCGTACAATAGGTATGGCACCCATCAATGTTGATTCAACAACAAAATTAAAATTCAAGGGTATCAATGGAATTGGAGGAAGACAAAGTAAACCCAAATTCCAATTAAATGATATTGTACGTATAAGTAAATACAAAAATAATTTTGAAAAGTCTTACACTGCGAATTTTACCACGGAGCTATTCAAGATTGTTAAAATTAATAAAACCATCCCAACGACTTATAATCTTGAAGATATGAATGAACAGCCGATTAGAGGATGTTTTTACGAAGAAGAGTTATTACGAACCGAGAATCCTGACGTATATCTGATTGAGAAGGTGTTGAAGAGAAGAAAAAATAAAGTATATGTAAAGTGGTTAGGCCTTCCTAGCGAACAAAATTCTTGGATTGATGAATCAAATATGGTTTAAATGTATATAATAGTGACTTTTATGAATAAAGTAATATTAAAGTTCATTATTGTTTTCATTTCAATTATAAGTATGTGAACTGAAAAATATTGCAGCGGTAAACATTGCCCCAGCCATTCGCAATGTTCTCTGTATACCAAACCAAATTAATTGTATACTCCATTCCCGCTTATATTTTTCAACTCACGATATTGAAAACACATTATCATTCCCAAAACTAATCGCCGTCACTTTGAAATGCAGTATCCAACTCTTTTTGCCAATTATCTCTCACTGATAATGCTGTCTCATAAAGCTTAGTCGACTCCTCAAGCTCAGCCTGAGCTTGCATTCTCGAACGTTGATGGAATTGCTTATCTTTACCAATTTTTGAACGGAGTTCATCAGCATCTTTAGACATTCTAGCCAATTCAACCTTCGCTAATGCAATCTTGGCATCTAATGCTTCAAGAGTTTCATTATTAGCATTAATAGCTCGCTCACTCTTTTCAAGTTCAGCAATAGTCATCTGTGCCTTTACAAGACGGCATTTTGCTTTCCTTTTCATTTCCCCAAACCGATGGAGGGGACTGAAAGAAGATAGCGGTTCAGCTTTCAAATCACTCTTCATTTCTTTAGGAGTACCTTTTGGCTTCCTCTTCGATCTGTCACTTTTCGTTGCGGGTTTTTTCTGTCGCACAACACTTTTGGATTCTTTCTTTTCTTTAAAGTCAGTGACAATCGATGAAGATGCCTTAGTAACCTTCCTCTTGATTGTTCTAGATTTCTTATCAACACCAAGAGGAAGGGTAGATGAAGAGTGTTTGAGTGATGATAATTGCGAAACGATCGGATTTTCAATAATAATTTGCTCATTTGGTTCTGGCACATCTGCAAAGTTAACGAAGTCGTTAATATCAAAATCATTTATCGAATCTTGACTCGATAAATGTAATACTGGAATATTTTCAAAATCAGTCTGATCGATATCAACAAGTGGTGAACCATCTTCAGCAATCAGTAGCGGCATAGAGCTCATGATTATTAAGGTCTGAGGAATGATATGTGATATCAATAGAATGTGGATAGGAAAGGTGATGATGTTACTGAGACCTCACCATTTATAGAAGAAAATAAACTAGCGCATGCGCTCTTTCATCAACTGGCACATGCGCTCTCTCACTAAACTATTCACGCATGTAACAATCTTTGTCATTTAAGAGGAAAACTTTGTGTTGCATGCATGTATTTTTAAATGTTAGAAAATAATACAAATAAATTCAAAATATATATATATATATATATATATATATATATATATATATATATATATATATATATATATATATATATATATATATATATATATATATATATATATATATATATATATATATATATATATATATATATATATATATATATATATATATATATATATATATATATATATATATATATATATATATATATATTAATAATAGAGGACAATAACGATAATAAAAAATGAAAAATGTTAATATGTCTCTGTGGATGTGGAACGTTCTTTGACTCTATTCCTCAATAGTTGTTGCTCGTGCGTCAAACACCAACATTGAAAAAAATGGATTCTCCTATTGGGGTAGAGTTGACCAACTTCCTCACACAGATCCCAAGTACTTCTACATGCATTGCATACATGATTCCAACAATTCATGGAATATGTATCACAACGCAAACAACGTTGCAGTGGAGTTGGAACGGCAGCACAGGTACCACAAATATTTCTACAGATACCTATATTGTTAAATATTATAGGTTCGGAACACTTCAGACACTGTAACTGTTGTTGACGATAATCCGATTTTGTTCGCTTCGGTGGATGAGAAGGAGGCGATAGTTGAATCCGCAACACGCAATCACTACACATACCAGTACATGGATTGATTGAATCCTTAGGTCTACTTATTTGACAAAAGTAGCACACAATAGCCCCTGCAATCATCATTGGGTAGACACACACTTTTGGTTTTTCATTCAACTCTTTTGGAAACGGCATTTTACTAATTCGATTAGAAATATTAAGAGATGACTTACAGAAACTCTGAATGCTCTCTCCTATACCTACGATCTCTATTTATACAAATCAACATCATGTGGAAGTATAGTGGGATAACTTCTCCTACTATTCCACTCTAAACGAGTCAAGTGGGAGTCGCATCACCTCCTATATAAGTTGACTTGCAAACCTAGAGTTCATTCATTCACTCTCTATAACTGTGAGCAAACAACAACAAGATGAATTCTGCAAAAATAAATGCTGCATTAAATAGAATATCTGCTGTTGATGAAAACAATTGGATAGACGAATCAGATGATGAGGATGTCAATGTTCCGCTAGAGGAAGTAATAGTTGAAGCAGAAGATGTTGGAGTCGATGAAGATGAGATAGACGAAGTTGAAAACGAGGCCAACCAAAGCGACGAAGATGATGACGTGATGGAGTTTGAGAGGGTCATGGATGAAGAAGGAGATGATGAAGGGATAGAAGCTGACACAACTGAAGGTGATGGTGCTATGAGGATCGGTATGCGAACACTCAATGTCAGTGAGACACTGGAAGAGCCCTTGGATTTGTATTGTGCAATGGATGCATACGTATTGATCAGCACAATAGATGGAGAGAACAAAAAACTATGTTGGTGCTGCTTTCGGTTTTATTCGCATAGAAACAATAATGGAGGGTGGTATGCCCATGTCAACACCCACAACACTATCTCAATTATGGAAATGGGACAGAATTGGTGTGAAGCTTGCCGAGAGGCCACTAACAAACTTCACCCGAGTATCTACATTTATTATATGTAATAATGTCCAACCTGTGGCACAATAACCGTGGACCTACTGGTCAAAAAAAAACAACAGCCCTTTTCAGGGCTACATTATTCACACAAACAGTAGTTAGTTGTATTAGTATTCATAGATTATGTGAAAAATGAATACTTTGACTAATAAAAGTCTAAGTTGGAAATTTGTTAGTCTTTGAATATCTATACATTATATGACAAATAAATTACTACTTTGACTGAAAAGTCGAAATTTGGAATTTGATAGTCATTGAATATCTATGCATATGATGAGTACTACTTTAAATGAAAGTTGAAGTTGGCATTTTGTCAATCATTGTATGCATATAATGATGAATACTTTCACATACATATATTTCGTTTGAGATTATAATGTTAACATAATGTTAACAATGGTATGAATCTGTTTCTGTTTGAAAGTATAATGGTAGCTCTGAAAAGAGCTATTTTTTTTATTGTTTCAGTCTTTAATTGTAGCCCTGAAAAGGGCTGTTATTTTTTTATTAATCCATGCAATGATATGGACTAACGCTCCTCATCATCAGAAACAATAATTATGGTATCGTCATCTGAATCAGATGATATACTAATGATATCATCCTCATAGTCATCTGAATCAGATGATATACTCATGATGTCGTCGTCGTCATAATTATCTGAATCAGATGATATACTAATCACATCATCCGCATTATTATCGTCAACAGCATCTATGTCGTCCTGAATACCTTGTTCCACTCGTTCTGCGAAATCATCAGGAAGATCATAGATTCGCTGCAGAAATTGAGCGAAGGTTGTACTCAAATGATCAGACGTTGAATCTATTTCATGTACTTGGATGGGTCCTGTACTCGACATTGTGGAAGAATGATATAGAACTGGGATTGTTGCTATATTTATATTGGAAGAAATGAAATGGAGGGGGTGAAATGTAGAACAGTGTTTGAGATTCGAAAACATCAAGAATGAAACTCTGAGCGATTATTAGGAGAAATTCTTAGTGATTATTATGGAAAAAAAACTAATAAGAGGGGGAGGAAGGGAGAGGAAGGGAGGAAGACACTGCCCCAGCCTCGCAGTGCCTCGTGTACACCAACCAAAAAGTGTGTACTCCGTGGAAGGAAAGGAAAGGAAATGATGGACGAGTAGATGATTATATGTCATCATCGGAATTGAGGACATCATCATCGATCAGGATTGGGGATGGCGGAGGACTATCCTCGATGAGGATAGGGGATGGTGGAGGACGTCTAACGTCAAGCTCGTCATCAGCATCATCGCCAGAGTCGTCGTCGTCATCATCGTCGTCGTCGCTGCTCATTGGGACAATGTCATCATAAGCAGGGTCCCACCATCCGTCAGGATCTGGATATTCCGAATCGTCCAAGTGTCCTTCGTCACTGCCAGTGACATGTTGAACTTGCATCCTGATGTCGTGATCCCGGTATTCATATGGCGGACTGTGGGGTTCCGTGGTAGAAGAGACTAGCGGTACCTGGCTGTTATCCCAGTAATTGAAGTTGTACCCCTGATCCGGGCAGCTATAGGGTTCGGAGGTTGAATCGGGTTCCATCTCGATGCTAGCTGATCAACTGAATGTTTCATCAGATGATTTCTACTTTTATACTTTCGAGAGGGAGTGGGAGAGGAGTGGGACATTGAGTAGGGGTAAATTGCAGTGTGACATAAGACATATTCAATGAGTAGGGGTAAATTGCAAAGTGACATAAGACATATTCAATGAAAGAGATACTTGAATGGATAAAATACAAATGAAATATACTTGTCGATTTCACTATGAAACATGTCTATTTTTTTATTTTTTAAATTTTCTTCACATGAAATTATTTACAAGTGATTAGAGAACACAAAAATTGATGTGAGGTATTTGTCTAGAACTTGGAATTGAAATAAAAAAATAATAATAATAATAAGAGGAAGTGAAGAAAAATGCTCCAACCATCGCATTGTTCAATGTGTACCAAACCAAAAAACAGTGTACACCCTTTATTTCACTTCCTTTTCCTTTATTCAATATAAACTTAACAAATATAAACTTAAAACTACCATAATTAAATATTCCTAACTAACCTAAAACTAATCTTATATTTACACTTTATCTACAAAAAGAGTGTCCATAACTGTCACTACTTTTTTGTACAGCTCTATCGAAGAGGTCTCTGCTTTACACCTTTCCTGCAGAGATGCATAATTCCGATCTATTTCGGCCATTTCCTTTTGGATTTCCCTCCGTCGGTTATCCATTTCAGCCATTTGTCGCTTCATGGTAACCAACGCGGCCTCGCTAGATCGGGAAGCTCGTTCTGCTTCCTTACATCTCTGCAGAAAAACACTCAACTTTTCACTAACCTCTTCGATAGGCTGTGGCACCAACACCTCAGGATCCGCCGGTGTCGCTGGCAGCGGTGGTAGTCGCACCACCAACGGGGACAATATCACCAACTCCGGGGAAGGAATCCTCGGAGTTTCCACTGCTGCTGGTGCTGCTGCTGGTGTGGAGGCCCTCTTACGAGAGGTCGAAAAACTACCTGCATAAGGATTAGTCCTATTGCAAGTAGCTCGGTACTTTGAAATAGGACCAACCCTTGCTGCAGGTCGTTGGCAAACCTTCTTCACAGCCCTGACTTCCTCCTCCTCCTCGAATAAGTCAGGGCTAGAAGATCTGCACCTAACTCGCGAACGCGAAGTGGTTGCCTGGTCACCCGTCACCGCTCTCGAAGATGCTGCCTCCTCCTGGTCAGCGGACACCGGCAGAATAGACGCCACAGCATTATTCACCTCCTGTGTATTGGTTGCCATTCTGAAAAAGAAGAAATAATACAAAGTTAGTTGATATAAAAAAATAACATTCTTAATTTACTTACTCAAATGTCAAGTTAGTCGTTGGAAGCTACTGCTTTGAAGTGGAGTGGACTGCTCTCGATGAGATGACTTCTCGAACTGAATGTTGTAGAGTGCTCTCCGGAGGGTATCGACTTCGATGCGTGAGTGGTGGGAAAATGGTGGGAGCGCACATGCGCGTTGAGGGTAGGGGTGTACATGCGCAAATGTTGGGAGTCGGGGGCGGGGCTTCGGGGAGGGGAGGGGCGGGGCTTCGGAAAGGGGGCGGGGCTTCGGGAAGGGGCGGGGTATCCGAAAAGTTGGTGGCGACGGGGGGGGGGGATCGTGGCCCTGACGGGCCACGCCCACTGCCTGGGCTCCGCCCAGGTGGGTGGGGCCTCTGGCCCCGGTAGGCGGGACATCTGGAGAGACATCTGCGCCCGCTTCGCGCGCGCGTTCCTAACATAATATGCACCTAACCTAACGTATGTATTAACGTAACCTAACCTGGTACGCTAACCTACCGTAAGTACTAATCTTACCTAACCTACAGTAACTATTAACCTAACCTAACCTAACCTAACCTAACCTAACGAGGGAATACTAACCTAACACCTAACCTAACGTAAGTATGCAGCTAACCTAACGTAACTATTAACCTAACCTAACGAGAGAATACATTCACCATGTTGGTTCCATTAATACATCATCAGTTGGTTTTGGTTTTGGTTGTATTATTCTATGATTTGGATTAATGTTCAGTCCTGGATATCCCAGTCCACCTGATGATGATGGCCTGACTTTATAGTTTCTCTCCAAAACTTCTTTATGGTTTTTCTCCAATACTTCAACTCTCTGTTCCAGTACATCATACTTTTTCATTGTAGTCCCTGTTATGTTTGACATAGCATCAAATTTTTTATTTGTAGACGCTGTTATGTCAGACATTTTTATGTCTACATCACTTGTTAGTTTGTCAAATTTACGAGTGAAAGTTATCCGAGCCTCTGCAATTTTATCGTCAAATGCTTGCCGGGCGTCCCGAGCAATATTGCCTATTGTGGATTGTATTGCAGCTTGTAGGGCTAGAAGTATAACTTCCTTTGCTCCATTAATTTCCCCCTCAAGATATGATACAGTTACACAATCACTCTTGTCAATTGGTTCACTTGTATTTTTCAATATTTTCCTTTGCATGTCATAATGACCATCTTTTGTTAATTTAAAACCATTCCCAGGAGGACCTCGAATGACATTACCACCCCATTTTCTTTTTCTACCAAACTTATCGATTGTTTTAGACATTGTGCACTCTACGATGATTCTCTTCAAACTAATATTTCTGTCATCTACATTATACTATATATTGCAGTAATTGATTAGGGAAATAGAAATAATACAAATAAAATTTTAATCATTTTATATTCATTACAGTAATACATATACATACATACATAATACATTAATATCACATTACTTCTATCATATATTATTAATTATAAATGGCTACATAAATATCAATATTGAATTTTCCGGTTTTGAAGATATTGAATGATATTTCAATCATTGATCTCGGCAGATAATAAATTAATCAATTGATCCAATGGAGTCTCCTGAGATTGTGATTGTTGAATAATATTACTTATCCAACGAATGTTCTCATTTGGATCGTTTTCATAAAATTCAATATCATTATGACCCCAAGGAAGAGTGTGGGTAGTATTCGGAATGATAAATCGTTTATCGTCGTGATATGATAATGCAACTTTATTTTTCAATTCAGTATACATATCATGTAACACGCTTCTAAATGAATTCATCTTTCTGAATATCATACCACCTTGTTCGACGATTTTTTGATAATCTTCGCATGTCAATTCATTCTTTATTACAGATCGTTTAACCCCTTTGGCTTTCTTAAATTCACCATCAACAGATTTCACATAATATGCTTTAGCACCTGTACCATAAAAACTCATGATTGGATCATTTGGAAATTCATCTTTGAAGTTACCCAAGACTGAACTTGTTACTGGAATATTGAATTGGTTAACTATACTGTAATCGGATGTATCAAATCTACTTATGTTAGTTTTTATGAATTCATAAAAATTTTCTGTGTTTACTTTAAGAATGAGCGAGTCGGTATCTGTGTAAAGTAAAGAGACATTTTCATCAAAGTGTTGTTTGATGCATCCATAGAAAAAGTCATACATGACTGTTTTAGATAATTCTAATATGGAAAATCCCAAATATAATGGTTTATCGTAATGAACCTTCACTCTACCCAATTGAATGGCAACGAAATTATCAGTGAAAATTGAACAATTTTTGAAATTTGGTTTGGCTATGAGAGTGCTGGCACCTATATTTTTCTTTATATTTTCCCAATGTGTAACGAGTCTAACATCAATTCGATTATCTACATTCTCCATTGTCTTTCCATACACCGCATTATTCATTAGTTTATAGAAATCTTCAACAGATTTGTTGTTAGACCTATTACGCATTTCAGTATTAAGATCTATATAGAGTTTCATCCAGCATGATTGTTTGAATTTCAATACTCTATGTGTATTCATTACAATCAATCCATTTTTGACAGCTTGCTGTAGATTCCTATAATGAACAATATATTTTCTTTTATCATTCAAATTTGGAATTAATTTGGGAATTTTCGATTGTGTACGAGGTGGTATTATTTTTTCGACTAAAAATGGAAGGTCAGAATGTTTATCATGCAACGCTTGTGGATAATGAATGTCCACTTCAAATACATACCCATACGGACTATCAGTACTCACATCCATCACATCAAGATTAAGAATTTCATTTGGTGTCAACCATGTAAATTCACTTGTTGGTAGAGGTTGTGACATACTGTGACCGTATAGATTTGTTGCATCTAAATATGTAATGAATGTGGAAGGTTCATTGGGATTATAATTGGGTAAAAATCTATTATTTGCTATATGTTTCCTCTCGCTACATTGACTAATTCCACCTCGTATACCTTTTTGAAAAAAGTGAATCATATCAATGTCAGTTAGTAATTCCAATTCAACATTAGTGAACTTCAACATGGCATCCCATGATAATCCAGGTGCAGTGTAATATTGTGCCGGATCTAAGTTATATATCTCTAAACTTGTGGTGCGGAAGTTTTCAAAAATATCACATAGTAGCAATACATCCGACTTCAAATACAAATCAGAGTATTCCCCCAAATTCTGACACTCGAATAAATTCCAAACATTTCTAGCCCTATCATAATCAGTTTCCGATATATGTTCACAATTGAGTGTGTCATAAAACTGATTTTTTGTCGGATAATTCAATTTGTCAATGTCATCAACAAAACTATATGGAAATACACCTTTCTGTCTCATCAAATTGAATTTCTCAATTTGTGGGAAATGTTTGTGCATCTCCAAACATTGATCGGAGGTCAAGTTTGCACCCAACTTCTCCAACGAATTAGTCATAAATTTATAACTATCGATAAATCTCATTTTGAGATAATTCTTCCTAACCACACCATCTTTATCGGTATAGCTGTGTGTAAAGAGATGCTTCGTGAAAGATATATATTTCTCTTTAGTTTGCGGGATAACATCAACTTTCTCTTTATTCCTATACAATTCTTTTATGAATAAATGACAATCATAACCACTTAAATTATGAAAAATGATAGGTATGAAGTTTGGTATTTTGAAATTTAAATTACATTTCGAGTGAGCGGCATGTGATCTTTTCTTTCCTGTGACATGACAATGATCTCTTACTTTGACTTCACCATCAGTAAATGCTTTATTACATATACCACAAGTTCTGGCTGCAGCAAACTGTTCTTCTTCTTCGACAGTTTGTGTATCCATTGGTTTAGGGTTTCTGAGATGATTTTCATGTATCTCTTTCAAATCATCTTCAGTGCTACTCACAAATTTCTGAGCTGCATCTACACCCCTATATGTAACAAATTTTGACAAATCATCATTATATGAACACTTTATCAAATAAGCAAATGAATATGGGGCATGTTTGAATGTTTTAATCGTGTATGAACTTCCAGGATTTGGCTCATTCACATGAATCGGTTTAAGCACTGATTCAAAATCAGCATACACTACAAATGGCACCCTCATTTGCCTCTCAAAGTTTTCAAACATTAGTTTATTTTCCGCAACCATTCTACCATATTTATTGATCTTTAAATTAGTAGTTGGTGTTGTGGTACTAATGTGATTACAATCATACATATTATGACGTAAAAGCAATCTCTCATCAGAAAAATATATCAAACATCCGTCACAAAAATATTTTTTCTGTCTATGAGCTGATAGTTGATTAGAAACTAATCTTGAAAGATCTTTGATCCAACAATAGTGACCATTACCGGAGTCATCAGTTATAAACAACAAATTGACATGTCTCCGGAGTCTTCTCTGTGAGTATCGCAATGGACCAATCACTTCATACTTCATTTTACCCTTCTCAAATGTACTCTCTAAACCGTAAACATTAATTGAAATATCATTCCTATCTTCGAATATTTCAATACTCTTATTATTAACTTTAACCGGAAAATCCATACCTGTGACATCTAAAACAGTGGAAAAATGTGGATATGACGTAAGTTCGGACACTCGACTATCTGCAGGATATAATGCTGATGTTATAGCCCAAGCAAAACAATATTGATCTTCATTACGAACATTCACAACAGCTTTCTTCTATTGAATACATTGAGGCAGCTTCACATATGAACGTCCTTCCAGTGGACTGTATTTATTAATGTTGACCTCGAGAAACAATATTTTTTCACAAGTCCAACCTGAATTATAAAAAAAAAATTACTATTCAATCTTATTGAAATTTTTAAAAAATAAATACCTGAGTCACGATCCTGGAACTCAGTCGTTTGAGCCACAATTACATCACGGAATCCATCAAAAACAGCATTCAAATCTGAAGATTGGTCCACTATTTTATTTTGGGAATTAAATGACTTCGTGTCCCTCGAATCATCAGTCTGAAGAATATAATTCCCAAAAACTTCCATATTCACCTTGATGCTTTTATGGATCCTGATGGCTGATTCCAGTAATTCAATGACCTTCTGCCTAATCTCATTGAAAAATGACATATAGTCACTGGTTACAATCGAACTCTCCACCCTGTATGTAGCAATGCGGCAATTGAATGCATTCGTTATAATTTGAACACCGTCAGACAATTGAACACATGCATTATTTTTATGACTCATGGTTCTTCGGTGAGAATTCACTTGGGTCATAGGAATTGTCACATTACAACAATTGCACGTATACATAGGTGTTGCATTATCCACTCTCACCCGTTTCACTGCAGGCCCTCCTTGGCAACTCTGGAGCTGATGCCGACGAAGATTATCACTACGAGTGAAAGATTTACCACAGTCACAGGAATACATTTTTTATAATAGTTCTCACTAACTCACTTGATGTAAACTGACATAGCCAACACTCGTACGCTTCTTAAATACACTCTGATAGGACCCGTCAAGACGTCATAGCCAACCCCACTTCTCAACTACATGCGCCAAGATTACCTCCCAAATGAATGCGATAACAGATGTCGATATACGAGCAAGCAGTGGTCGTTGCGGTCCCGGAGAGGGTAGACGTTAGGCAGACGGTCCTCGGCTGCCGTGGTGTCACCATCGATAGCGGGGCTAGAGCAATGCGTTACATCACAACCTTCATCGCTTCGGGAGAGGTGAGGGCAGACCGATGAATACGCATTACTCTGCCACACGTCGTGGAGTGAACATGTCGCTCTCTAGCCGTTGAACGGTTATTGCTGTGACGTCACTCCACTACTAACTTGGTGCCCTAACACCGATGGAGCATTTATTACTTGGAGGATCTTCGAAGTATGCAGACGTATGTTTGTACATAGACAAACAAGCACATGATGAAACCCTGTACCGTGCATTCTCCTACACACACACACACACATAAACACACAAAATCTCATATGAAAAAAAAATCTGAACGATCCATGCACTAGACACTTCAAGGTCACAACGCCTTGACTTCACTGCACAACAAAAAAAGCAAATAACACATCATATTGGTGGGGGGAGGATTAGAACCGGGAAAAAAATTCTGAACGATCCATACACCACACCCTTCAAGGTCACATCACCTTGACTTCACCAAACAACAACCAATAAAAAAAGCAATTAATACGTCATAGTGGTGGGGGGAGGCCGAGAATCAGCTGTAAACAACTACTCTGTAGGTTTCAGATCTGTTTTTTTTCAGGCAAAGGAAGCCCGTACTACTATCATTCAAAGTTGAAATTGTTGTTTGAAATAATGTTGTTGTCGAAAAATGTTCATTTTTCTCAAAATGAGTATTGAAAACAAAATTAGTTCGGTCACCCAGATTAGGAAAAGAATTCGCTCTAGTACGTTTTACTGAGTAATGCTATGTTAACAAAAGTTGCATTGCATCCGGCTCCGCACGGTTGCAATGCTGCTACTAAATGTAAATTCACCCACTGGAAATTTAAGGGCATGGAGAAACAGTGATGAAAAAATAATTTTATTTCATAGACGCGCCTTCTTCTCTTGCGGCTGGCGCCCCAGTTGGAATATTGAAAAATCCCTTCTCATTGGAAATCTACAATATAAAACAAACCTACATGCAACATTTCAGTCTCCGAAAATGTAGCGGTACGGAGAAACAGTGATGAAAAGGTAATTTTTATATGTAAACATGCCCCTTTTATCCTCGGGGGGGGCGCCCCAGTTGGATTCTTTAAAAATTCTTTTTCTATTACATGGAAAAACAATGCAGTAATGAAAAGGTAATTTTCATATGTAAACGCGCCCCAGTTGGAATATTTGAAAATCCATTCTTAGTGCGCATCTAAGACCTAAGAAGCACCTATATACCAAATTTAAGCTTCCTATGACTTACCAGTACAGAGAAACAGAGATGAATGAGTGTTGTCAGTGCATTTATAGTTGCATTTACAGTATACCTAGATTTTTCAGACGTATCTTCGATTGTACCTATTATATTTTTATATATTTACCGACCTCTCAGGGTAATACAGTATCATGAACAAACATATAATTACACTAGAAACAAGTTTTCAAGTTTCAGAAATTATCTCCCATTCAAAATATGTCAAGGTCGGCCAACCTCCCAAACACTGATTCTTTTTGATCTCATGGTCAAGTTTAAGAGTGGCAGCGTGTTACTCAATGTGAGGGAAACAACAAATGTGTTTACCGCCAGGTTTTTATTAATAATGAGTTGTCGATATGACCAGCAGTGAAAATAAAGCAATCTCAAACAATGGTAAGTGTGTTTTCATGCCTAATTCATTTGTATCGATATTTGTATTCGACCGCGAAATAATTCGTTAGTTCTAATTAAGTATTCAGTTTCTGGTTGTTTCAAACGTTAATGGGGCAAATAATAAGTGTTTCATTATATTTCCTTCGTTTTGTTTTTGTACTCAGTGTATAAATCAATAGAGCATGGGTCAACAACAAACTGAACTAACGAGAGGAAAAGGTGAATATTTGATTCAGTCAAATGAATTTTCAACAGTTACTTAGTAAAAAACTAAGTGTTTTGATTGTTTTCCATTTCATTATCGAATGATCAGTGATTTTAAGAAAATCGGATAGAAGTGCTTAGTTTTAAAAAAGAATCAGTGTCAGAAGATTTCATTTTTATCGATTGTGTTGAAAAGCCATCTTTTTTATTTCGATCAAAAAGTTTTCCTTTGTTAATTTTCTTTTTAGTCTGCGGGCCCAAAATAATTTTTAAACCTGAGTTCTTAACAGCCATGCAATACTTGCTTCTTCTTGTATTCCAGAGGCTTCTTGGGAGCCATCTAACTTGTTTTCAAAGTCTTCAAAAAATACTTCAGCTTCATGGTGTTATTGCGTTTTCCATCCCATCTTTCTATGCTAACCATTCCATATTGTTCCCTGTTCTAGTTTGTAAATGTCTTTCGTTGTATGTTTCCATTCATATTATATTTTTCTGGTCATAATTTGGGTTTTCCATAAATTGCTTGCTTCCTGTGATCCATTTGCATAAAATATAACAAGTGGTCTCTGTCCCTCTGTAACATTTTTTCAGCTAAAGTCTCCGAGTGCAGACCTATTTAAGATGACCTCTAATTATACAATATCCGGTGAGTAGCCCTGTAAATATTCTGCTCAGTTGAATCAATTATTCAGATTTTTTTCATACCTAGTGTATTTCGAAATGTATATTCCTAGTACTTTTTTCATTTCTTATTGACCAATTTCATAACCCTTAGAATTTGCTGTCCCACAGTTGATTCGGGACCAGAATATGGGGAAGATGATCCATCTTTAGTAGACTCATCAGCTTTGTCATTGTCTATGACATCTGAGTGTCGTATCATCCAGTTATCTATTGCTGACCTCCGGTTTCCTCAGTTTTTCCCGTGATTCCCAGACCAGTATCGATATCATCAGTGTCTCAAGTGCAGCCAGCTGTCTGTATAATCTTTATTTCTCATTTGAAAATCTTGTTAATTTCTTTATTATATTAGTCTCCTTAATTTTTTGAACTCTTTAGCAAGCTTACATTTTGGGAGAGGCTTTATTGCTTATGCAATTTTAAACTAGTATTTTCAATTGATATTCGATATTCCATACCTTCTATCATTAAAACAAACTTCTTTTTTGGATTTTTTTCTATATCCCGGCTATGATTTCCACTACTGATTCAGACATAACTTTGGAATATCCCTTTTTATCAGAAGCGATATCTCTTGTCAACGAGAGGAAATGCTGGAATCCCAAAACTTTGATGAAATGTGACTCAAAATAATATCACAGAAGATCATCAAATTCATATGTTGAGTTTATCGACCACCTACCGATACACAATATAGAGAACTATACTCTTCACTTGCAAATCACCATTGACTTTCTGCAAATCAATCATTCCAGTGCTGAAATTTTCATATTCGGTGATTTCCACAATATAGAATGGCTTAAATTTTCAAATATCAACGACGAACAAGGTCGCCAAGCTGAGGCTTTTGCAATAAGCAGAGGACTTACTCTGATTATAAATGAGCCAATCAGGATTCCTGACCTTGATGGAGAATATGATAGTCTTCTGGATCTATACTCAACAACCAATCCAGAAATTTACACAGTCACCGTAAGGTCTCCATTGGAATCTTCTGACCACAAACTCATTTCAGTGTTGAGTGAATTACCGATAAATGTTGGGGAACAATCTAAACCGCGCAAAGTTTGGCATTACAGATCAGTTGAATGGGAGGATCTTCAAGACCATTTCCGAAATTTTCCCTGTCTAGATGTTTGTTTCAGCTCTAAAGATCCATCAACTTGCGCTTCCAAAGTCACGGAAGTTATTCTATCATCCATGGATACACATATTCCTTTTTCAATGAAATGACCTTCTAACGGCAAACCTTGGTTTAACAAAAAAATGCGAGCAAGCTGTTGCCTCCAAAAATCTCGCCTATCGTCAGTGGCGCAAAAATCACAGTGACGAAAACCGAAATAGGTTTGTTAATGCTCGCAACAGCTGCAAACTTAAGATAAATGAAAGCAAAGAACTTCACAACCAGATAATTAGAAATGAAGTGTTTGCCAATCCCGACGGGTCTAGATCCTTCTGATCGGTAGCTAAAGCTGTTAATCACAACTTTACAAAATCCACAATTCCACCACTAACACAAGCGGATGGTTTAATTGCAACCACAGGCATACAAAAAGAAAATCTACTAGCTGAACAATTTGCGACCCACTCCACAGTCGATTTTCTGGAAAAGGCACCACCCATTATTCCAACACTAGAATTCACAATGCCGGAAATTAATTTTCGATAGCGTCTAGTCAGGCGAATTTTGAAACAGCTCAATATCAACAAGGCATCTGGTCCTGATGAAGTGCCCGTCATCGTACTTAAAAGGTGGGCAAATGACCCCTCATCAGTATTTTGCAGACTTTTCAACCTGTCTTACAAGAAAAGGTTTTTCCTTCGTATTGGAAGATTGGTCGCGTTCAGCCTGTTCCCAGAAAGGGCAAGAAAACTCTTCCAAATAAGTATAGACCGGTCGCTTTGCTATTAGTTAAGAGCTGTTGCGCTTGATATTTCTAAGGCCTTCGACCGTGTTTGGCATGAGGTGGTGTTCCCCAGGGATCCATATTGTCTCCAACCCTCTTTTTATTGTAAATCAACGACTTATTGGAAAAACCAAGAATCCAATGTATTGCTTTGCTGACGACAGCACACTGAGGATAAATGTTTTGAAAATTTTTGTAATGATTTGAAAATATAGCTTATCAATTTTCCACAATCTCCACAATGGCTCGATTTGAAAAATTACAATCGACCACAAAATATCATATGACAGACTGGCGAAACTGTGTCAAACCTTGTGTCATCATATACTATTTTGGCACAGAACGATGTGCTCAGATTAGGTATACAGGGTGTAACTATGATTCAGGCCTATGATTCTTTGTCATATTTTATGCAAGCATGGTCATATAAACATATGTCCTAAATCGTTTTTTTTTATTTAATAACAGGATGTTGAAGCTGTAATTAAACAGTGGTTTTGAATTAAATGTGCAGAAGTTATTCCGCCGATTATAATCTAACTTGGTACGTTTGATAGCAGTAATGGTAGGAGTAAAATTTGAGAAGAAAAGTGAAGGCATTTTTAGATCATTTTTTCGTACAGATAATAACTTTTCATTTTTTCCTCAAAAACTAAGCACGATAAAACAAAAACACAACAGAAAGTTGTAACTACAATTGTTTATTCTGATCCTGATATCCAATTTGAAAAAAACCAGTGCTACACAATGATTTTGACCTTGAATATCACTCATGTAAATCTTTCTATCAAACGTTCCAAGTTTTATCATAATCGGTGGTTTTCCCAGATTAGGTACTTAAGGCTAAACCGATGGTATGTTATTTCTTCAACGCCAACACTAACGTTGAAGAGTGCAAAATCCTAGCACCATATAGCAGAATATGAGATGAGTTTCGTATGATACCATCTTCGGTATTCCAACTATGTTAATGTGCTGCCTGGACGAAGGGTTATACTTGTGCTCGACCATCGAAGTAAAAAAGATATTTTTTATGGAGTTTTCGGCTCGAAGCAAGATAGTGGTTCTGATCATAGTGGTCCCTCTTCTTGAATTTCACAATTGTGAAAAGAGCTAAATCTGTCAAAAATTTGTTAACCAGCTCTCGCCCCCCTGGAAAGTACAACTCTCAAAAGTCGAAACTTGTGCGAGGTAAGGACTAACGAGGTCTCATCTTTTAACCTGTGAGTCCTAACACGGGTTGGACGATAGGAAGTGAAAATCGATCGTCCAGCCTTGCGGTTCGAACCACCGATTCACACAGCGGTCTATTGCGTTAGTGGAGCAAACCACCCACGTCAACCCAACAGGCTACCATCCTGAATAATCAAATGTAGAAGGCCGTTGGTGCCATTCGTTGTCTCTTGAGATACTGTGAGACATTCGTCAAATAAGGAGGAAAAAAGTTGAATAATTATTAAAAAATTGTATTTTCTTTTTTGTAAAGTGACAAGAAAGCAATAATAAAACAGTGTGAGTCAGACGAACCCATTCTCATGAAAGCACGTTAAAAATATCGACAAATTAACAATATTCTGTATGTATTCTCGAATGTAGTTTTAATCGTAGAAATTTAGGCTTTTGCAGACATCTTCTGAAACCGTTTATAGTTTCGGATTTTTAGGCTGTCGTTTGTTAAAATTTATTCATTGCGTTTCACCGGCACAAGTGGCTGGCATTTTCAAATGTCTGTGGTACCGCTTTCAAGCATGGAAGCGATAACAGAAACCTCTGAAACGGTGACAGAAAAAATATTAGGATTGAAATATTCGTATAGGTAAGATAAGAAAGATAATAGGAAAAATTATCATTATTTGAAATGTAAAGGAGGCCCTAGACGTTCAATCATTTTGATCAAAAGCTTGAGTCAATCGATTGACTCAAGCGTGATTGACCGTGTAGGAACCGAGCGAAGCTTGATGGTGATTGATAGAAATTTTGAATGACTCAAGCGGTTGAAGGAGGGGGTTGACTGTGTAGGGCAATTTTCGTGAAGCATTGCGTCAGTCACTAGCGTCTGCTACGGAAATAGAACTTCCCGAATATTCTGAGCGGGAATTCATTAACGTGTTGATTGAAATATATCGCGATTGACCGGAATTATGGAAAGTGAAGAGCAAGGACTATCACAACAGAAACAAGAAAACTGCATCATTAGACAAAATCGTGAGTGTGTTGAAAGTGCTGAAATCTGATTCAACTGTGAAGCTATTGAAAGCAAAAATCACCGAAATGAACCACCAGCGAACGAACAACAAGTGTGCACTAGTCCCATTTCTGGTGAGAAGAAGGTTTTGATCAAAAGATTGAAGGGCTGATTGCAGTTGATTGAAGCGCGCGTCAATCGACTGACTCAATCGTTTGATCAAGCAGATTGATCGTTTAGGTTAGGGCCACCTTAAGAGTATAAAAACACCATTTTTTGAAGATAAGAAATGAATACTCGTACAAAGGAAAACAACACGCAAAAATTTTAACTTTTGGGAACTTATGATCAACGCGGGCACGGTCAGACGATACGCAATGAATATCCATCGTACGTAAATGAAAAATCCAGCTATATAGTTTTTGGCATTGAAATTCATTTTTCAATAATTCATACCTTTGTTATGCAGAGGTGATACAAATATAATTCAGATTTTTGTAATATGTTTATTTGTTTACTTGTTGGTTCGGACTTCCATTGTCTAATATAATATGTAATGACTTAAAATCCAAAAGAACCAATACAAAATAATAATTAAAAAGGATAGATGAAAGTGATAATTATATTAAGCAAAAAAATCCTGAAATAAAATTACAGTGAAATAAAATATAAGTGAAAAATAAAACAATTAAACAAAAAAAAAATAAAAAAAAAGATCAAACCAAGTTACTTCACGACGTTTCGATTGTGGATACTAACACTCGAAACGTAGTGAAGTAACTTGGTTTGGAATCTCTTATTTTATTTTTTATTTTTTGTTTAAAGGATAGATGAAAGTGACAATTATATTAAGCAAAAAACCCTGAAATAAAATTACAGTGAAATAAAATACAAGTTAAGTAACTTGGTTTAATCTTATTTTTTAATTTTTCTTGTTTAATTGTTTTCATTTTCACTTGTATTTTATTTCACTGTGTTTGTATTTCAGGGTTTTTTTCTTAATATAATTGTAACTTTCATCTATTCCTTTTAATTTGTATTGTTTTTTTTAGTGATTTCAATCAGTTTATATATTATTAGACAATGGAATTTCGAACTAATGAAATTCATCATGGAACATTGTCAATCACCTTCAAACCAACCTTCTTGTTCACTAAATCAGGTCATTTCAAACCTGTTATCTTGTTGACCTGTCTATCTGTTTCATGAATTATTTTTATTCGTTTGGTGATCTTTGCACGTTGATCGATTTGACTGATCGTTACATCGTTACAAAATTCAAAAGCTAAATTCATTATCAGTTTCCTTAGTTCATGCCTCAGTTTCTACTCTGTAGCGCAGGCATGCATACACAATATAAAGATAAAACCACATTGCTGGTGGCTGACACATTTTATTCTTATCTGAAATAAAACAATCAAACGGATAAACCTTATCTGTTTCGGGAACCTGCTCCAGTTCAATCTGCTCGAAGTATATTTAAATAATCATCATCTCGCAAGTGTTCATACAAAGCCTCGTTAGTTGATTTTTACGCTTATTAGGAGTTGTTACCGAAAAGAGTGTAATAGCATTTCCAGTTGTTATGTGGAGTGAATTTGAATGAAACATGTAATTTTCTGTTAACAATGACAAGGAAAATTGCTCTAGGACCTGGTATGTAAAATATAATTACATTTAAATTGCAAAGGGGTATAAAAAGTAGTTGAAATTATGTATGCTTAACTGACATGAGTTTGTATATTTATAGACATGTGATTAATTGCAAAACGTGCTTATTTCACAAATATTTGTTTTGAGCGGAATTCATATTACTGGGGAATAGGTATTTGTATATATGTTTATTTCCCATATGTTTATTTTCTTATTAAATTGATTATAGGCAACTTTTGTCAGGAACAATAATTCATAACTACCTGACCCGAAAGACGACACATAAGTTCACTGTGGGTGATTCTACCTACTGCGAACGATAAATTACAAAAACAGATATTTCAACAAAAAAACATGGAAACAAGTAACTACTTTGCAGTAACTTCAATGGTGTTAAGGCGTACTTCAGTTAAAATAAAAAAAGTTAAGGGTAACTGAATTGTGATTTCAGAAAATATCTGTAAACGATTATAATAGCCTCTGACAAAAATTATCATACATCTAAATATGTAGAGAAAAACTATTTCATTTTTATCAGATTATTTCCTGATAATTTCAAGTCATTTGGGCAAACTCTCTTTTAAAAAAAAGTGTGGTGATCATTTTGGTGTATGCAGAAAGTTCTGCCGTTTGATTCATTCCTTCGCTACAAAACCATAGTAAAAATCAACCAGTAAGTCCACTCCCACTACTTTCATTCATAAATTCACAAAGTTCTCGGTGACCTCAAAACGAAGTGCGGAGCCAATTTCGTTTTTTTACCATAGGCGTGCGCTCATATAAAAACGAAATCAAAGGTTATGAAGTAGTGCTCAAAAATAAAAAAAAATTGAAATAGTTGCTAACGGTTGTTCTGCCAACTTTATCTGGAAATGTCTTCTTCTGTTTTTAATGGTCTTTGCTTCCCTTGGGCGCAGTAGACCAATTTGAGAAAGTTAAAATAGTCCCATCACCTTCATCATTGACAGGTTCAAGTCAAGGTAACTGCACAGTGCTCCTCGTGGAGGGCAATAGCGAGTGCCTTATTCACACAAGTGTAAAATAAGTTTTTTTTATTAATATTAACGTGTCTCGGCATCTAATGGCCACTGACGCGGGATCTGTGATACATGTAGGTACATAATAATACTGTTACGATATTTACTTGGGGTTCGTTTTTAAAACAACAACACTAATAATATTTAGACAACTTTTATTTACTTAATACACAACTACTGCACTGATTATAATTCACTTAGAATACTCGCTTGCTTGAGACTTCGAACACTCTCTTACTAATAATCTTGCCGAAGGAACTCGCTCTTTTATAGTAAGATCGATGCATCTAGAATTTCTAGAAATTCCATATCCATCGTGATGTTTCGCTCTCAGGATCGACGTTCGAATTCTTTTCGAGATTTTTCCAGTTACCGCCTAGGGAGGCAACGCGCGTGTGACGTCATGCTCAGGTAGAGGTCCCTTCGTCGAATTGGGTGACTATAGTCAGCTGCGGCGTTAGGGATTTTGTAACATTATCTCCCCCTCAAATTTGATCGTCCCGATCAAACAATATGTCGTTGTCCCCATTGTATCGTTTGAGTCTTTCTAGGTGAACGACCTTCATTTTTGCTCTGGGGCTACGTTGAATCCTATACACCACGTCATTTATTCTCTTTACTATCGTGTAGGATTCTTCCCAAGATGGTGTTAATTTGAGGGAAATTCCTTTTCTACGACGAGGGTTGTACAGCCACACTCGATCTCTTTCTTTGAATCCACCAGTATTTGCCTTGAGATCGTATCGAGCCTTCATCCTGTCACTAGTCATCTTTAATTTTCTTTTAGCAATTTCGTGGATCCTTGTCAAGCTATTTCGCAGTTCGTCTGCGTAATCTTGCACCTCTTTATTTTCAGCAATTGGTGATCCGAACACCAAGTCATAGGACAAGCGAAGATCTCTTCCGAATATGATACTGGCTGGGGTGAGCTTTGTGGAATCGTGCACGGCTGCTCGGTAGGCCATCAAGAATAGTTGAAGATGTCGATCCCACTCTTTTTGATGCTCTACTACTACTTTTGAAAGATGTTCTTCCATAGTCCCGTTGAACCTCTCGACCATGCCATCAGACTGTGGGTGGAGGGCAGTTGTTCTGGTCTTGCTAATTCCCATCAATTCACAGACTTTCTTGAATAAATTCGACTCAAAATTTCTTCCTTGATCGGAATGTAACTCCATTGGCACACCAAACCTTGCAAACATTTTATCCACCAAAGCTCTTGCAACTGTGGATGCTTCTTGATTAGGCAAGGCGTAAGCTTCAACCCATTTACTGAAGTAGTCCATGGCAACTAGGATGTATTTGTTGCCATCATTCGTCATCGGAAATGGTCCGGCTACATCGATGGCGATCCGTTCGAAGGGAGCACCAACGTTGTATTGTTTAATCTCACCTCTGGATCTTGTTCTAGGACCTGTTCTGGCTTCCCATCTTGGGCATCTTCGGCACCATCGCTCTATATCTTCTCGACACTGGACCCAGTAAAACCTTTGTCGTATTTTATCCAAGGTCTTGTTAACTCCTAGATGTCCTCCCGATTTACCACCATGGATCTCTTCCAAGACGCTACTTATTCTTGACATAGGCATCACCAGTTGGGAAATCACTTTCTTGCCATTGGCCGATTCCCAAGCCCTCTTCAGTAGACCATTCTCAACCATCAAGGAATCCCATTGTGCCCACAATGCCTTGAACGTTGGTGATCGATCAGAGATTTCCTTCCTGGTGGGTCTGTCTGCTCCACTTTCCTTCCATTTCAAAAATTCTGCAACGTTTGGATCACCCTCTTGATCTTGTCTCATTTTTGCTGTGGTCCAATTATCGTCTGCCATCACTCTCACTTGGTTGATTCCTTCGCGTCGTTCAATTCGCTCACAGTGTTTACAAACATCCGAACAAGGTCTTCTGGACAAGGCATCTGCGTTATTATGCAGTCGTCCTGGTCGATGTTTTATCTTGAAGTGATAGTGGTTCAGCTTCTCAATCCTCCTTGCTACTTGTCCTTCAGAAGTTTTCATTTCGAGTAACAACTTCAGAGCTGCATGATCTGTTCTGATAAGGAACTCTCTTCCATACAGATATTTGTGGAAGTGATCTACAGCCTTGATAATTGCCAGTAGTCCCTTTCTGGTTACGCAATAATTCCTTTCTGGCTTGGTCAGTACTTTGCTGAAGAACTCAATTACTTTTTCCTGTCCGTCCTGTTCTTGTGACAGTACGGCTCCTATACTATTATTACTGGCATCTGTGTCCAGGATGAACAGGCCTCGTCGACGTGGGAAACTTAAAATGGTGCTGGAACATAGATCAACTTTCAGTTTCCCAAATGCTCGTTCACTTTCGTTGGGCCAGACGAATTTGACTCGGTCTTCTGTCAACTTATGAAGAGGTGCCGCAATATCTGCAAATCCTTCCACGAACCGACGATAATAGGTGCAGAGACCTAGGAAGCTCCTCACTTCATGTTTTTAGGTCTCGGCAGTCTCTGATTGCCTGTATCTTTCTTTCGTTTGTTTGGATGCCGTCTGATGACACTCTGTGACCTAGAAAATCCACTTCTTTCTGGAACAGTGAGCATTTCTGAAGATTCAGTTTGAGGTTGGCATTCCTGAATCGTTGAAAGACTTCTCGCAAATTATACAGATGTTCTTCAAATGTCTTTCCCTTGACCAAACCGTCGCCGAGGTATACGAGGCAAGTTTTCCAAGTAAGCCCTCGCAGGACCAGCTCCATCAGTCTTTCGAATGTGGCTGGAGCATTGCACAATCCAAACGGCATAACGGTGAACTGGTAAAGTCCGCTCCCAGTCGAAAATGCAGTCTTCTCCTTATCGTCCTCATGTATGCCCACTTGCCAATATCCACTCTTCAGGTCTATTGTTGAGAATCAACGTGAACCTGCCAAAGTTGTTAATGTGTTGTCTATTCTTGGTAAAGGGTAGCTATCTTTCTTAGTAACATCGTTCAATTTCCTGTAATCTACACAGATTCTCGGAGACCAATACAACAGGTGTGGACCAAGGGCTCGACGATTCCTCAATCACACCGTCTCTCATCATCTTGCCAACAAGCTCTTCCACCTCTTGCTGCTTGGCAAACGGAACTCTCCTTGGGGGTTGTCGAATCGGGTGGGCTTGGCCAGTATCAATTCTGTGTTTAACCAAGTTAGTTCTTCCGAATGTTGTCGAATCAAATATATCACTTTCGTTCTTGATGAAGTTTTTGTCAGCTTTAAGTTCTTCTCCTGATAAGTGTTTAAGTGATTTTTCAAGAGTTATCATAACACTTTTAGAGGCTGCCTTTATTTCCTGGTGGTCGTTTGAATCACAGTTCGCCACTCATGTAACTGGTTCACAGGTTCCTATAACATCACCTTCTTTAACGGTTACTGCTTCAGGATACACATTGGCAACTCTCACAGGGATGGTTTGTTTCGTTTTTACCAAGTCCAGTCATCACATGACTGGACTATTCCAACAGAGCACCCGGGGTCTTCATCAGCGATAGCGTAAACTACTTTCTCCGAAAAACCAGGAATTTGCGCAGTATTCACTAAGCGCAGTTTCACAGGTATTGTCCTTTCTGCTGGAGTGGTAAGGACAAATTCTTCTCCTCCAAACTTCATAATCTTCTCTTCGTTGTCGAATGAAAAGCCGTACTGACTGATCAAATCCATTCCTAGTATGAATTCATCTTCTATGTCTGCAACGTACACTATCAGTAATGGTGAGTCGCCCAAGAATCAGTGTTATTTCAGCTTCTCCTCGAATAGGTGCGTATTCACCAGTGACTGTTCGAAGCACGAAATTGGAACAAGTAGGCTTCACGCTTTCAGGTCGAAGGATGTCGCTGTGTACCAAGGAAACTGCAGCACCGGTGTCTATGGTGCATATCACGTCCATTTTATTCAATTTTCCTGATATGGTTAGGCTGTCGGTTGTTCGTTTTAGCCTGTTAACTTGAATGATCGTGGGGGTTCTGTTATTGTTAGCCAGCATGCGCCCCGATATGCTGGCTAATTCTAAGTTTTCCTGCCGCCAATTTGAGGACTCGCTGAATGACCTTGTCCTCACAGGTGATTGTGTACGTGACGACACCCTCGCAGGTGAGTTGGATCTTGGTGACATTCTCACTCTGCAATCTTTAATGAGATGTCCGGGCTTTCCGCACCTATAGCACGTCCTCTTCTTCTGAGTGCTGATTCCACTTATCATTAATTTGATTTCCTCTAGAACCTTCTCGATTGAACCAGTCGCTGTGCCGGATCGTTGTTCGGGTTCTTCTATAGATACTGCCCGCACTTTCGGTCTAGAAGTGTTGAAGGCCGCCTATACTTCTAACGAACGTACCAAGGCGTCGCTACTCCTCTTGAAGTTTGTCAATCGCAAAGTTCTTTGGATTTCTAGTCCTATTATCTCCTCTCGTACTGTATGCACTTCTCTTTTAACCTCGTCGTCGATTTTCATGACGCTTTCCTTCAGTTCTCCTTTTAGATTTTCTTTTAGTTCTTCCATTCGTATTTCGGTTTTATGAAGCATATGCTGGAAGAACTTTTCTTGGTGTTCTCGAACATTCTGGAAATCTGCTTTCCGTTGTTTTTCTATTTGTTCTAATTCATTCTTTTGTTTTTCTAGAATGTTCTGGAGATCTTTTCGCTCTTTTCTCTGTTCTTCGAGAATTTTCTTGAGCGCCTCTTCTCGTTCTTTCTTTTCTAATTCTTTTTCCTCCTGCCGACGTTTTTCATCTTCCTGTCGTCGCTTTTCCTCGACTTCTTTTTCCTCCTGTCGTCGCTTTTCCTCGACTTCTCTTTCCTCCTGTCGTCGCTTTTCCTCGACTTCTCTTTCCTCCTGTCGTCGCTTTTCCTCGACTTCTCTTTCCTCCTGTCGTCGCTTTTCCTCGACTTCTCTTTCCTCCTGTCGTCGCTTTTCCTCGACTTCTCTTTCCTCCTGTTGTCGTCTTTCGCATCCGCAAATTGGTTTTGAATAAATTGTACATCGTACGATGTACTTCTCGTATTCACCATAAATGCCTTATAATTTTCACAAAAACGTCAATTTATTGTTTTTATTTATCAGTAAAATCCCACTTCTGACACCACTGTTACGATATTTACTTGGGGTTCGTTTTTAAAACAACAACATTAATAATACTTAGACAACTTTTATTTACTTAATACACAACTACTGCACTGATTTATAATTCACTTAGAATACTCGCTTGCTTGAGACTTCGAACACTCTCTTACTAATAATCTTGCCGAAGGAACTCGCTCTTTTATAGTAAGATCGATGCATCTAGAATTTCTAGAAATTCCATATCCATCGTGATGTTTCGCTCTCAGGATCGACGTTCGAATTCTTTTCGAGATTTTTCCAGTTACCGCCTAGGGAGGCAACGCGCGTGTGACGTCATGCTCAGGTAGAGGTCCCTTCGTCGAATTGGGTGACTGTAGTCAGCTGCGGCGTTAGGGATTTTGTAACAATACAAAACATAAAAATCAGATTAAATGAAACAGTCGACAGTCCTTGAGGAACTGTATCACGACACTGAGTTAGTTAGGTAGGCCGAGAATGTCTTTGCGAGTTCCACTGATTTTGTGTTTGCGTCGAGTTGGGCTGTAGTGTATGCAATTTAAAAGTTTGTGCTCAATTGTGAGTCTTGCATTACCACAAAATTCACAAGTAGGGGGATTTTGTGAAGACATCAGGTAACCATGGGTGAGTCGGGAGTGGCCTATTCTGAGTAGCCTTATAACACTTTTGTCCTTTCTTGTCATTGGGGGCAGGTAATTACAATATCATAATTTAGCTAGTTATGACTGTAAACATGTATATTATTAACAGTACTGCAATTAGCTATATTGATTGCAGGTACGTTGATTTTCCACTGACTTTCCTTTTATTTCGAAGTGGATATTTCACTAGTAGATGCTGTTATTTTATGAAAAAATAAAGCCTCAGGGCCTGATGGAATCAAGGCGGTTCTACTCCGCAATCTTCCTCGAAAGGGTCTTCTACAATTGTTACATATTGTCAACACAATAATTAAACACCAAGTTGTCTAAAGTGTGCGGAGGTGGTGTCCATCCACAAGGCCGATAAAGCTAGACACCTGACTGATAGTTATCGCCTGATCTCGCTCCTCAGTGTGGTCGCGATGATCGTCGATAAAGTATTGGTGAGTAGACCTCTTCGCCTAGAGAGGAGGGTAAAACTTGTCCCAGAGGAGCAATTCGAGATCCGACGAGGTCGGAATATGACCTCTCAACTGATCTCAGTTGTTCACGGGATAAAGGAATCTTACCATCAGGAGAAGAAAACAGTAATGGTCCTGTTGGATATAAAAAAAGCCTTCGACAAGGTGTGGACAGAAGGGTTTGTCGCCAAAATGTGGTCGGCAGGCATGCGTCTATTTGTGATTAGGATTCTTGAATCCTACCTGACCAACCAAACTTTTTGTATAATAGTGGACCTGTGGACCTAACCACATCTGCACATTATCCGATTAAAGCAGGTGGCCCGCAGAGGTCCTGCCTATTACCGCACCTGTATTTATTGTACACGTACGATTTTTCCATGTTCTTGAAAACGAATGTGGGTATCTATGCGAACGATACCACAATTATAAGTCTTCGTTCTCGAGCGAGGTGACTAAGCAGCAACTACAGATCCACCTCGACAAGATGATCGTGCCGTACTTTGACAGGAACAAAATTGAGATGAACATATCGAAAACTAAGCTCGTCAACTTTTAGGAGAAATTTACTAATGAAAAGATTTTCCGGAAGTTGTGAATCAAAGGCGTGAGCGTTGATTAGTAGAAAAGCGCACGGTATCTAGGAGTTATCCTGGATAGGCGCCTGAACTTACAGGAACACTTGAGTCTTGCTATCCAATGAGCGGCTGCAGCGATGAAACGCACGTATCTTCTCATTGCGCGGAACTCTAAGCTCAATGTTGACAAGTTGCGTATTTACAAACAGGTAATAAGACCAGCTATGTTGTACGTCTGTCCTGTATTCTGCCGCCTCGAGAGATTTCCCTTACAGAAACTCGAAAGGATGTAGGATGAGGTGCTCCGTATTTGCACGAATAGTGACAGATACATTTAATTGGTCGATCTGTTAGATCTGGCTGGAGTGGAGACAGTCACTGAATATATCAGGGTCTCAGAAAAATTTCAAGTTCTTTCTGCCGAAAAGTCCGCTGACGAGGGACGTCAAGGCTATTAGGAGTTATAATAATCAGCCCCGTAAACACGGACTGATTTAATATCCATTGGATATCTTTATGAACGGTGCCAACACGAACGCGCTCAGTTCATGGAGAAATTGGATAAGATAATTCACGCAATAGCGTGATAGCAGAACTATTCTTACCTGGTTTTTCCACGAACTTTTTCCAGGAGGTTCCGGACATCTGTTATTGGCTTAGAATGAGATTCAGCAATATCGAAATCGTACCAAAAGGAAATCTCTAGCGTGAGCTTCGGCAGGAAGGGGGATGTCATAGACGGAGCTATACCCGTTAACACCAGTGGAACCGTGTGGCGGCATTTCTTTTGTCATCCTGTTGGGCTCAGCAAAGCAGTCATCCTCCTATCAGTATCCCCCCTTATCTGATCCCCTTCCTTTCCCTAACCCTGCTCCAGTATGTGGAGAATGGTTGTATTGTATATATGTAAATATATTTTTTGTTCTTGTAGAATGTGAACGGAAAATAAAGAGTTTTGGTTTGGTTTGGCATCGCTCTATTAATCAAACGGTTCGTGTTCGATTCCGGGCCAAGTCAAGAATTTCTATTTTCTTCAGTTTCAGGGTCTCATAGTGTTACTGTATCTATCAACTCAGTAAAATTATAGATAAGTCGGTGGTATTCATGTACTATCATGCCCAATTACACTCAACAATCTCATATAGTATAGTAGCTTGGGGCCTATCACGTGAGGCACAAAGGGTATTTATTTTACAGAAGAGAGCTGTCAGAAACATTCAGAGTGTAAATAGACGTACTAGCTGCAGATATCTATTCAAAGTTTTAAGAATATTAACTCTCCCATGCATTTATATGTACCAGCTGTTAATTTTTGTAAAATCGGATCAGCGACCTTTTACCTTCTTAAACAAAAATAATTACGGCACAAGAAATTCAACATTGTTAGAAATACCAAATAGACTGGCTAGATCAGAATCAAGTCCAATTTTCATGGGTGTCAGGCTATTTAACAAATTGCCAAATCATGTTAGAAAAATGTCACTAAGAAAATTTAAACCGTTCCTAAAAAACTTTCTGATTGATAAAGCCTACTCCATTGAAGAGTTTATAAATGACTTATCAATATAACTGAAGAATTGAGATTGTCATCTAGGGATGTTAATATATTATAATTTTACCTAGTTATAAGTTTTAATATATAATTTTACATAACTGTTCATATCCTATATATACATAATTTTTTCTTTTTTATAAGTTTATTTATATCATATTACACTGACTTGTTCTATATCATTGAGTTATGATATAGAATCATTTAAATCAATATGATCATTCCCATATTGATTTAAATTTAAGAGCCACCGGTATACAGCTGTTTCAGCCTATTGGGCATCGTCAGTACCGGGCAGGCGGTCCTCGATTGAAGACAAAATGAGAAAAACCAAGAAAGTACTTGATTTTCATGGACTTGACTGCATTAACTTGACTTGACTGCATTAACCTTTCTAGATTTTTATATATATATATATATATATATATATATATATATATATATATATATATATATATATATATATATATATATATATATCACTATGTGGAATAATATTCGACACAGTATGAAAAGTGTTGATTGTAATAAAGTTCTTTGGCAATTTTGCGACCCAGATAGTGTCAATTAAAGAATACTTGATTTTTTCAGTCTCATATCGCTGGTCATGGTTTTATAGTTATTTTAACTGATATAAGTTTCGCACTGATTAACTTGTCTACGACTTTGCAATTATTTATGACGGATTTATGATAAAAGTTAGTTTTCAGATATTCATTTTGCCAATGAATCTATAATACCCAAATTATATTAGCTGTTAAAGTATAAGTCATTCAATTCATTTAGCGCATCCGTCAGTTTTAGATGTTTTTGTGAAAACTAGTGCACAATACAATGATTAAAACAGGAAATGTGCTATATAACTCAACTGCTTTTTATCACATCAACGATGTTCGTCAATTTTTTTGAAAGAAAATACATTTTCAACTATATTGGCAGAGTTCCTTTTCTATATGTAAAACTAAAGAGTACTTGTAGTATTTAGCAACCATGTATATGTGTCTTCATACATCAAGAGTCTTTGGGTTATAACTTCCCACAATCTGGAGAATACCGCTAAATCACGATAAAATCTGCTAAAGTGTAATAAAGGCCGAACTGAAAAGTAACTGCGTAATATAAACCAATGAAATGTCCAATTAGTCATTAAAATTAAAAGTTCAAAAATAATATTTCAAAACGCTCAAAGGAGGAGTATCCATTATACTAAGCAAAAAACACAACAAGTTTCTATTTCTTAAAATAGTCCAGTTAAATTAAAAATCCTTCAGATGCCGTTATCTTCAAAAGTTTACTTTGCACACGTATGACTTGATATCAGCGCTAAAATTGAATGAGATAAATGAAAAAAAAGAATACACATCATTATCATTATCAAAAAAAAGTATATTATTTGATACTGTGTTAGTCGTATTTTTTCAAACTTATATCTGAATTATGCTTCTTATGCTCAGAGATGCATAAGAAGTATTTTTGCAAATTCTCTTCGAATGATGGTGATCTATGAACCATTTTATATGGTTTATTTTCAGGTTGATTTCATATAATTGTGCAGATAACTGGATTGAAGATGCTATCCATGGTTGAAAACTCGAAGTATATTTTGAAACATTTCTTACAGATGAAGAACAATTTAAAGGGGTGCTTCAGTAGAAACTAAGTGCAGCCTAAACAATGTTTTCGTTAAGTATAATCAGTATAACCTTTCATCCATTAATCAGAAATGAATGATTTTTTCACAAATGCATTTTTCTGTGTAAATAACGTGATTTGAATCATACAATATCAGATGTTTCAAAAAGTCAAGCAATCAGATTAATCTTTCTTAGAATGTACGCAAACACATTTATGATGCTTTTTCCAGTTATTGAATTGGGATGAACGTTTTTATCATCACTACTTGTCACTCGATCACCCAATTTAAGCAAAATTAACTTTTTATATCAATAGATGATGATATTTATCAAGTAGACACGCCTGTAGACGAGTAGAAATATTTCTCATCAATTGGCGTGAAGTTATCCACAGATTTCTGGCCACACATACTGACGTAGAGGAAAATAAAAATCTGTGGTTGGGATACGAAATTATAAGCACCCGTACTAATATCTGTGGCTGGAAATAACCATTCACTATAGGTTGAACGTGAAATTATTAGGACTATTTGGTGTAAAACTTTTTAATAGAATCTTGAGTAGATTGACGCGTTGATAATCGTTTTCTCATCAACAATACAAATTTAGGGAAAAATAAAATTGGAAATATTAGACTTACTTTCCAATACCCCATATAAAAATGATATCCGATGATGTGCGTTCATCAAAATCACACAACTTCCATAGTTTCTTGAGTAGATTAACTTGGTGATGACAGTTTTCTTGTCATCTAAACAGATTTCAAAAAAAAAATTGTTGAAACAATCAGAATAATTCATTGAGATTCCTTGTATTCATGAAAATCACACAACTCCTATAGAATCTTGGGTATATCAATATAGTGAAAACCATTTTCTTGTCACCCATACAGATTTCGAGAGAAAAATTGTTGCAACAATCAGACTCACTTTTTAAAACACCTTGTAGAATTGGAACCAGAAGATGTGCGTTCATGAAAATTACACAACTGTTATAGAATCTTGGATAGATCAATATAGTGAAAACCATTTCCTTGTCACCCATACAGATTTCGAGAGAAAAATTGTTGCAACAATCAGACTCACTTTTTAAAACACCTTGTAGAATTGGAACCAGAAGATGTGCGTTCATAAAAATTACACAACTGTTATAGAATCTTGGGTAGATCAATATATTGAAAACCATTTTCTTGTCACCCATACAGATTTTGACAGAAAAATTGTTGCAACAATCAGACTCACTTTTTAAAACACCTTTTAGAATTGGAACCAGAAGATGTGCGTTTATGAAAATTACACAACTAGTATAGAATTTTGGATAGATTGATATAGTGAAAACCATTTTCTTGTCACCCATACAGATTTCGAGAGAAAAATTGTTGCAACAATCAGACTCACTTTTTAAAACACCTTGTAGAATTGGAACCAGAAGATGTGCGTTCATGAGAAGTACACAACTGTTATAGAATTTCGGGTAGATTGATATAGTGAAAACCGTTTCCTTGTCACCCATACAGATTTCGAGAGAAAAATTGTTGTAACAATCAGACTAACTTTTTAAAACACCTTGTAGAATTGGAACCAGAAGATGTGCGTTCATTAAATTACACAACTGTTATAGAATCTTGGGTAGATCAATATTTCGAAAACCGTTTCCTTGTCACCCATACAGATTTCGAGAGAAAAATTGTTGTAACAATCAGACTAACTTTTTAAAACACCTTGTAGAATTGGAACCAGAAGATGTGCGTTCATGAAAATTACACAACTAGTATAGAATTTTGGGTAGATTGATATAGTGAAAACCATTTTCTTGTCACCCATACAGATTTCGAGAGAAAAATTGTTGCAACAATCAGACTCACTTTTTAAAACACCTTGTAGAATTGGAACCAGAAGATGTGCGTTCATTAAATTACACAACTGTTATAGAATCTTGGGTAGATCAATATTTCGAAAACCGTTTCCTTGTCACCCATACAGATTTCGAGAGAAAAATTGTTGTAACAATCAGACTAACTTTTTAAAACACCTTGTAGAATTGGAACCAGAAGATGTGCGTTCATGAAAATTACACAACTAGTATAGAATTTTGGGTAGATTGATATAGTGAAAACCATTTTCTTGTCACCCATACAGATTTCGAGAGAAAAATTGTTGCAACAATCAGACTCACTTTTTAAAACACCTTGTAGAATTTGAACCAGAAGATGTGCGTTCATGAAAATTACACAACTGTTATAGAATCTTGGGTAGATCAATATAGTGAAAACCATTTTCTTGTCACCCATACAGATTTCGAGAGAAAAATTGTTGCAACAATCAGACTCACTTTTTAAAACACCTTGTAGAATTTGAACCAGAAGATGTGCGTTCATGAAAATTACACAACTGTTATAGAATCTTGGGTAGATTAATATAGTGAAAACCATTTTCTTGTCACCCATACAGATTTCGAGAGAAAAATTGTTGTAACAATCAGACTAACTTTTTTAAAACACCTTGTAGAATTGGAACCAGAAGATGTGCGTTCATGAAAATTACACAACTGTCATAGAATTTCGGGTAGATTGATTTAGTGAAAACCTTTTCCTTGTCACCCATACAGATTTCGAGAGAAATATTGTTGCAACAATCAGACTCACTTTTTAAAACACCTTGTAGAATTGGAACCAGAAGATGTGCGTTCATGAAAATTACACAACTGTCATAGAATTTCGGGTAGATTTATATAGTGAAAACCGTTTTCTTGTCACCCATGCAGATTTACAGACTCAAAATATGAGTCTGATGCAACAATTTATCTCTCGAAATCTGTATGGGTGACAAGAAAACGGTTTTCACTATATCGATCTACCTAAGATTCTATGAGAGTTGTGTGATTTTCATGAACGCACATCTTCTATTTCCAATTCTACAAGGTGTTTAAAAAGTGAGTCTGATTATTGCAACAGTTTTTTTCTCAAAATCTGTATGAGTGACAAGAAAACGGTTTACACTATATCGATCTAACCAAGATTCTATAACAGTTATGTAATTTTCATGAATGCACATCTTCTGGTTCCAATTCTACAAGGAATCTCAAAAAATGAGTCTGTTTGTTGCAACAATTTTTTTATCGAAATCTGTATGGGTGACAAGAAAACAGTTCTCACTATATCGATCTACCCAAGATTCTATAAGAGTTGTGTGATTTTCATGAACGCACATCTTCTATTTCCAATTCTACAAGGTGTTTAAAAAGTGAGTATGATTATTGCAACAATTTTTTTCTCAAAATCTGTATGGGTGACAAGAAAACGGTTTACACTGTATCGATCTATCCAAGATTCTATAACATTTATATAATCTTCATGAACGCACATCTTCTGGTTTCAATTCTACTAGGTGTTTTCAAAAGTGAGTCTGAATGTTGCAACAATTTTTCTCTCGAAATCTGTATGGGTGACAAGAAAACGGTTTTCACTTTATTGATCTTCCCAAGACTCTATAACAGTTGTGTAATTTTCATGAACGCACATTTTCTGGTTCCAATTCTACAAGGTGTTTCAAAAAGTGAGTCTGATTGTTGCAACAATTTTTTTCTCGAAAACTGTATGGGTGACAAGAAAACAGTTTTCACTTTATCGATCTACCCAAGATTCTATAAGAGTTGTGTGATTTTCATGAATACAAGGAATCTCAAAAATGAGTCTGATTGTTTCAACAATTTCTTTTTCGAAATCTGTTTAGATGACAAGAAAACTGTGATCACCAAGTTAATATTCTCAAGAAACTATAGAAGTTGTGTGATTTTGATAGACGCACATCATCTGATATCATTTATATATGGGTTATTGGAAAGTAAGTCTAATATTTACAATTTTATTATTCCCTAAATCTGTATTGTTTATGAGAAAACGATTATCGACGCGTAAATCTAGTCAAGATTCTATAAAAATGTTAAACACCAAATAGTCTCAATAATTTCACGTTCAACCTATAGTGAATAGGTATTTCCAGCCACAGATATTAGTACGGTTGCTAATAATTTCGTATCCCAACCAGATCTTTATTTTCCTCTACGTCAGCATGTGTGGCCAGAAATCTGTGGATAACTTCACGCCAATTTCTCATCACTACATATTATAAAACAACCTTACCCACCGCGTCCGTCGGTTAGTCTGAACGCGAATAACCCAAAACCACTGAACGAATTTGAATACGGTTTTGACGAATAAACGGATTTATTCGAAAAGAAGGTTTATGTACGTAAATTTGTTGAAATATGAGAATGTTATCCCAACGAAGTCAAGGTGGCGGTGCTACTCTTGTGAAGCCGGAAGAATTAATGAAAAACGCCATTATAACTTCAAAAAGCCCGTATCTATCTTGTAACAATGTCTATCATTAAAGGATAGCTTTCAATGGTATAATAATGTGGAAATTGCAGAGTAATTTACACGGAGACGATGTTAATCCTCATCAAATCACACATATTTGTTACCTTAAGCACTTCATGCATTTAATAATTGCCCTCAACACCATACAATTTAAATTAATATATCGCAAAATTGAAAATATCGCACAACAAAATAAATTCAGGCGGCCTCAGACCGATACGACATGCTTCATGAAGAAAGGTTTCAGTTGCACTGGTTTTGTTTTAAGTAGTGGATCACTTTGAAGATTCAGGTTACAAATATAGATACGTCATATAGATACGTACTTAGATATTTCAAAATAAAAATGAATAATGCAAACATACTTTGGTTTTGAGATTTTCATCACTTTTCGTCACTTGATTACAAAGTGACGCAACACTATCAAAGACAAAATGCAAGCATAATGCTCTGTTACCCATGCGAAACCGGGGCGGGTGCTCTTTGAAAATGGATATATTTTAGGACGATTTTGACATTATACTTTATACATGAAACATCATCTTGTATGCTTCGTTCATAAATTATTAAAAAATCAATGTCCAGATTACCTCTATTCCAAAATTACTCCACGTCACCAGTTAACCCTTTAGAAACCTTCGTAACATCAATATGCTTACCCTCCCGCGTCACTCTTCATCTTTTATCCAAACCTTTTTCTCTCATAGCGCTGTAACCGAGTACAACTCATATACAATGTAAATAATGAGTGTACCTGAATTGAATAAAATTAAATTAAATTGAACCATATTGAATTATCTAATTCATTTTACTAAATCATATTTTTTATTATTAATTTATCTAGATGTACTTTTGTTATATGATGTTACAACCTAGATTCGATCCTATTTTTAAGTTATGCCACTGTATCACTATTTAAACACTCATGTATAAAAATATTCTCGGTTGAATGATAGAATATCTTAAGCTAAACTTCGTCAAGATAAAATAAAAACCATTTATTATTACTATTATACTTCAGACACCCATCAAACTGTTGCAGGACATTGAATAACTTGCTTTTTGACTCAACTATATTAGCTAATTTCTGTTTTTTTTTATAATTTCCATTACCATTGTTGATATTATCTTTTTTGAAATTACAGGTCATCCAGAAAAACTACACATTCAACTGTCACACTTTAAACAGAAGTACAATTGGGACTGTGGTGTGTCATGTGTACTTATGGTATTACCGGAAAAAAAGAAACAGAAATTTTTGAAAAACTTTACACAAATTTGTGAAAACGAAGGCTTCAATAAAAGGTACAGCAAATTATTCAAAAACTTTTAGAGTAAACATATACACGTAGATATATCTGATTCATTTTCAGTACCTGGACGATCGATCTATGCTACCTATTGAAGAAATTTGATATACGACATGTATTTTACACAATAACCCTAGGGGTTCACGAAGGATATAGAGGAAATAGTTTTTATAATAATGTTCTGAACAAGGTATGTTATCTAATAAAATTGTTACACTAGTTGAAAGTCATGAAACTTATTCAAAATTAAAGTATCTCAATACAATTAGTACGAATAGAAACCAAAATTGTCTTCAAGATTTAAAAAATATTCCACATCAGTGATAATGCGATAGGTATAGTCGAAGTATACGATATTGTGCACTCTTAAAGTTGGCGACACTCTCAAAGGCCAAAAAAACCAATACATAGGAATAAACCGGCAGCAAAATAGTTCACGTGAACTGTAGAATTGGCGGTTCGTATTGGATAATTTTTACTAACCGAGTTTTATGATTAGCTGAAGAGTCATAAAATTAAATTTGAAGTCATGTTACGGTAACGAGTAGAAATCGGGAAATGAGGGGATCGTTATCGACGTCGTGTTCAGTTCAGGAACTGATCGCCATTTGAGTGTTGAAATTCGATATTGGTGCGGTTATAATTACTTAAAATTTTTGTTTTCTGTTTAAAATGTGGCGTCCTTGGACAAGTACTAATAATAATAAGGAGTGTGTTAATAACGCAGACTTTTTTCTGTGTCGTAATTCCAATAGCGATGGTGAACAATGCGAAAACGAGATACCAGTGACTAAGATTCGGATGCATTTGAATATTGTAACACGGAGAGTATGTTTCAATGTATATAAGAATCTACATCTCAAGTTTGGTTTCGAGGGAAACAAACTATTACAAGCAACATCAGATTTGACTGAAATTCCTTTTTCAACTGTACGTAAAATAGTCAAAAACAAACCTTATGAACGCAAAACGCGATGTGATATAGGATTACCAATACCTTTAGATGTTCATCAGCGGCAAATTTTCTATTTGGACGAAACTTGGTATGACACTCACGACATACTTACGAGAGGGTGGACTGATAATGTGTACGCCTAACATGCCTGCAAACAAAAGATTGCGACTAATCGTTGGGCAGGAAAAATGAAATACAAAGTTTTTTAATGGATAACAATTCGTATTTTGAAGATTACTATACCAAAAACCAACTACTTGAAGTTTTACAGACAAAAACATTTGAAATGTGTATGCCCTTGAGAGTATTCCAGAAAAGTATGGGCACATTATACTGAGACTTCCCCCCTATTTTTGTTTTTTCAATTCCATCGAGTTGATTTGGGAAAGCATCAGGCGTAAAAATAATTTTCCAAAATTTGATAAGAAGTTAATAGAGCTAATCAAAGCAGAAGTATCTAATATTACTGAAAAAGACTGGCAAAAAAGGATTAATAAAGTGATTTCAGTTGAAAAAGAATATATAGAGATTGGACTCTTCTATACTAATGGTGGAAATAAATTCATTATTGATTCAGTATTAATGTGTTATGGGAGTGGGAGAGCAGTGGTGAGAGTATTGCCCAAAAAAACTTAATCCAACTGACAATGGGGATCTGCGTGCAATTAGTGTCTTACCCACTTTATCAAAAATTTTTGAACGATCAGTTGAAGAACAGCTGAGAAATCATCTCTCTCGGTTTTCTCTACTTCCGGAAGTACATAGCTGCGCCACTGCTCTGCTGCACATCGTGGACGACATTATTAGGGCTACAGATGAGGGTCTTTGTTCTGTACTTGTGCTTCTTGATTTTAGTCGAGCTTTTGACACTCTAAACTATGATCTACTTCTCGTCATTTTAAACTATATGGGATTATCGGGTAGTGCTATCAGACTTCTTGAATATTACATCAAAAACAGGGAACAAAAAGTGTGCCAGGATGGAATCTATTCAAACTATCTTTAAAAAGTCAGGTGTGCCACAGGGTTCAATATTGGGTCCACTATTGTTTACAATTTCTTCATCAAACATGTTGCGTAGTCTAGAACACTGTAAATTTCACCTTTATACTGATGACACTCAACTCTATCACTATATCTCCCTCAAGGTGTAGAAAACGCATGTACGCTTATTAACAATGACCTCGAGTCATTTGTTGAGTTGGCAAGAGATCACTGTCTACTACTAAATGCCACTAAATCGAATATCATCCTTTTCGGATCAAAAAAGAATCGCCAGAAAACAAATGAATCTCTTCACGATTGATAATGTTCCTTTACAACCCACAAATGAATGCAAAAATCTTGGAGTTATAATCGACTCTGACTTGCGGTTTGAGAAACATATAAACAAACAAATACAACTGGCATATTCTTCTTTGAAACTAATTTATGGACACAGACACATACTCTCGAAGCAGACGAAAACAACTCTCTGTGATGCACTGGTTTTATCGCGCAACTACTCGGATACTTTATATGAGCCATGTTTAACCAAACAGTATGCTCAGAAAATTCAGAAAGTACAAAACTCGTGTCTGCGGCTCATTCACGGAATTAGGAGATATCAAAGAATATCCCATTAGTTACGGGATACAGGGTGGATCACAATGGAAAATAGACGGATATTGAATGCTGCTAATTTATATAACAATATTATACAAACCAAAACGCCGCCTTATATGTACAGAAAAATCACTTTTCGTACTAATGTTCACAATCTGAACATTAGATTTAAGGGTACTCTTACCCCACCTAGTTTTAAAACTGAAATTTTCAAGCGATCTTTCAGCTATAATATATGCCAAGTGATCAACCTGTTACCAAAAGAAATAAGAAATTCAGAACTTTCTGTTTTACGGAAAAGATTCAAACTCCTTCTATTCGAAAGCCAACTTAAAGTATAAACTGCCCAACCCTATACATTTTTCATCATTATGAGACCAGAATAAGTCTCAGTAATGGACGTCATCTCCAGCATCCTAATAGATATTTGAACAATCCCAATTTTTTTTATGTATTACTTTCTTTTTGTTTTAGCTTAGGTAGAATCTTTTTGTATTTGCGCTAACTGAGTTGAACTTCGCCTTTTGTTATGCCAGCCACTAGCTCTGTAATTTATTTAAATATTTGTATGTAACTACAGCTGGGAAACTATAAAGACGATTATCATTATTATTATTATTATATAAAAAAATTATAACAGTTGCAATCTCAAATCTTTACTAAAAGAGAGAATTCCCAAAAGAATAACAAGACTCATTCAATTCTTTGATGTACCATATGTATCAACAAATAACTGTTCACCTATCATTAAAATGATCAAAATAACAAACAACTTTCTGTTAATGTCAGATATCAACTTTGTTCTCCCTTCCAAACAAGTTTACAGTGATATAAAAACATTCTTTAAAAGCTTAGAATAACTTTGTTATTCCCTCTCTTGAAGATGATCACTTGGTGATCGAAACACATGTAGAGGTGTTAAAATACCTCTTTATTCTTAATTTCTTTAAATTAGGATAATTGAATATGCTCATAAGCAGGCACTTTCTGAAGTAATGGAAGATTTTTTTCAACTTCCAGTTTTTCCAGAAGTGACATCATCGTTTGATTTTAAATTTGAAATGATTTTTTATAAATCTACATAATTTTCTGACTACAGTGATACCCTATAGTTGATATTTGATTGAGGGATTCGAACATATGGTCCTATTAAGAGACCTGCAAGAACACCCGACTTCTAGGTTGTCGGGGAATTAGTTATGAAACAAAAAACAAATGTTGGCGTTTCGATAAACTGTTATTGTTAGTTAGTTACTGCCTACATTGTTGGAGATCTTAATGACAACAGAAATAAGTGAAAAATGCCACATGCTTATAACAAAAACGAGAAAGTGCATATGGAGGTAATTTATAGAGAATGTTGGCAAATTGCAGTTACTGATCACCGGTTGACTGTTTTACGTATTGGAAAAATTTTCCAACTTCCGGTATTTTCTGAAGTCTTATTAATGTTTGATTTTCAAATAAACCACTCTGAATGGTATTATGTTTAAAAAATCTATATGATTTTCTGTATCCAATGATACCCCCATAGTTGATATTTCAAGTGCCAAGACGGTCGGTTTATTATTCGATCTTGAGAGTTCTGAAAAATGGTGAAAAAATTACTAATATAATTTCAATTGAGTCAACGCAATGAATCAACAACATTCTCCAGACATTTTCGAGCCGTACTTCTATATATCCTCGCTGGTTATGGGGAAGTTGCTTAGACAATATTTTTCAAGTGACACCAAACGAAAACGGCTAGAGGGGTTAAGTTGGGTAATCTTGCAGGCCACTTGACAGAACCATGTGTTCTAATCCATTATTCAAATATCAACTATGGGGAATCATTATATTTATACAGTTATGTAGATTTAAATAATGTGAAAAATTATAAAACTTTTTATTTGAAATCAAACGTTAATGTAATTTTCGAAAAAACAGAAGTTTCAAAAATTTCCTGTGCCACACTGTAGAAAGTACTGAGACCAAGTCCTCAAACGGACGAATCTTTAGTGGATAGAATCTAACGGCATCAGGGTAAGTTTAGAGGCGGAACTCATATGTGGAGATAGAAATGTTTTTTTTTTCGTAAACCAGTGGTCGTCCTCGTACAAGCCGCAATCCTCGAAAGTCGAAACTTGTGGTTAATGAGTCCGTACTTTCAACGTTCGATTCCTATCACGTATCATACAGAACATAGTGAACACCCGTCGTCCCTTCCAGAGTTGGGATCGAGCCAAGATAAGAATAACGGTGATTTCATGTAGGCAATCAACTGATAAATAATTATTTCGTCATTGAAATTTATTTGTCAACGCACCCTTTCAATGTCTTGGGGTCCTTTTGATTGATGAAGTACTTTGCAGCATCATAAATAATAAAAACATACCCATAACGAGATTTGGACCAATCTTTTTGATTGCAGATTATCATAAGTATTTTGCTTATTGATAATTCATGTTTCATTATCCATCGCATGTGATTTCATCGATTAATCGTTGACAGATATCAAAAGACGTCACTGATTAGTGGATGATTAAAATGAAAAAAATGACCAGCAATCGATGTTGATGAGTGACACAGTACTATTATTTTCCAAACAAAATAATTTGTTATATTCGTAGTTTTCCATATTCTTCCCCTGTAACACCACTAAATTACAAAGACTAACAAATGTCACAGAGTCAGTCCTTTCAAAATTTGTTTTATTTGTAACGTTAGTTAATTTTATTAGTTCGGACTTCCATTATCAAATATGATTCGAAATCTATTAGTTAACACCTCCTATTTGTTGACAGATGACATGAATTCATCAGATTCATCGGCTTGGGGACTCGATGTGATCGATGGAATTCACATTATTACCAGAGATGAGCCGAATAGTGCTTTCACCGAATAATCGAATACCGTTATAATTTTCTTCTTAGTCAGTAGGCTAGACTGGCAGTAAACAAATCTAAAGAAATTAACTTTAAACGTTCAAGCCAGTCTCGAATATACCTACACAGTAGGTTGAATGGACTGGCGCCTATCAGAAAACAACTACTCCCCTGGCTAATACCACGAAGGGCGTTGGATTATATCCGACGGGCGTTAGTGCAGGAATCTTCATAAAAAGAGTCGACCTTCAATTTTGGAACGGGCACACTCGCAGACCGGTTTCGGGCTCATCAGCCACTCATCAGAACAAGATAGTGGCCATCATTCCTTATTCAGAGGAATCGGGCAAATTTCGGATATGCAGTTGGTTAGTACCTCGTCCACTAGATGGATTGACATTTTGTTGTTCGTTCCAACTTAGGAAGAGGAATAAAATACTCTGAAAGAATTCCGATTTTCAATTATGGAATATCATTGGGCTGGACTAAGAGTTTAACAATGATCTCCCCGATCACAGAAATCATAATAGGAGCGTTAAAACATAATGCATCCAATTATGTATATAGTTATAGTTAGTTATTTATGAATTTCTTTATTTTTTTTTCATTTTTTTAATTTGGTATTAGGTGATAAGTAGAATACTAAGATTATTTGAAGATAATGTGTGAGGGAAGATGCCCAGTTGTAAGGCCTTTAAGTCAGGGCAATGTAGGCAAATACTTTATGCATGTCCTTGAAGGACAAGCCTGAGTACAGAATGGCGATGACATCTTCTCTTATAAAGACGCCATCTATGGGATTGGCAGAGTCACTCCACGAATCGAAGATAAATGAGGTCGTGGTTCAGCCTAGCACCACTGATGAGATCTATGGTGGATCGAACAATCGCTGGTCCAGCGTTGATCACGAATGCTTTGTTGTTGGGCCCTAGTTACATTACCTTGCAATGAAAACTATTGTGCAAGACGAATCTCGTGCGGTGGTCGATGTCAAAGTTTCACTTTGCAAATGACCGCCTCGGGAAGCCTTGTTCATCTTTAAAATTCGTAGATTTAGTCTTGTGTTGATCCCATAGATCGCATCTTCCGAAGGGGAGATGTCATCGCCGTTTACTAAGAGTTCTCTTTGATTAAAGGCAAACGTTAACTCTTTTGTCTTACTTTTTTCAATTGAAGAACAAAAGAATATTACATAGAAGTGTGTCTTTTATTCCGTATTTTATCAATCACGCATGTCTATTTCTTCGTCGTGTCAATGTAATGCACCTTCTTAGGATATTGAAAGTTGGTGATGTAAACAAAAATCACGAAAAACCTAACAATTTTGAACGTAGGTATTTTATAACGAAATCTAAATAATGGTAAACGTTTTAAAAACATTTCTTGGATTTATCGAACTTTTAATTTCTTTTGGTCTAAAAAAATCAAATCAGTACTCAATCTATCAAATTACAATAATTGTATAAAGATGGAGAAATAGAAAGCCAAAACCTTTCTATTTCAAAAATTGATCTCTATTAAAAATATACTTTTCAATTTGATTTTCAACATCTTATTCAACTGAGTATTATTTTATTTGGGTTCGCTTTCAAATTCTGTTGATTTTAGAACATGTGTTTACATCATATTTCTGTTTCAGGATGAACAACGAATTACTGCTAGGTTCAAGAAAGCAGAGGGCTTGGGAATATTGATAAGGAAACTATCTTTATCAATAGCAGAAATAGTGACCCATCTAGTCAACGGCCCCGTAATAGTTTTAACAAATGCGAAAATTTTAACCTGTGATATTTGTAAATTCAACAAGATTTCCAGTGAATTCAGAAAATGTATTCCATGGCCAACTTCCTATCAAGGTCATTATGTTGTGATTTGTGGTTATGACATTAGTTCTAGAAAATTTTTCTATCGCAACCCATCGTTTGGGGATCGTAAGTATTCTCTATATTATTTTTTCTATTATTTCAATTGATTATCTTCTTTCAGATGTTTGTACTATTTCCATGGATTTACTGGATCTTGCTCGGAAGAGTTATGGAACTGATGAAGATATAATCTTCGTTTTCAAGTAGCTGAGACTTGACACATATAACTGGACGTAATTCCTGTTATGTGAAAACCTCATATCGATGACATTCATTTTTATATTTTTTCGACACTTCGAAATTTTGTATTTCGAACTTTTTATCGTTTTTGTGTAGATATTTGAATAAATTAAACTTTTGATTTCAAAACTTTTATAACCATAACCTTCTTCTCATTCTTCGAACATCAGCCATTCGATAGAATCATGATTAGGTGTTACAAAGAAGCTCTGAAATATCTCAAATTTTCTGTATATATTCGCTAGGAAACGTTATCATTATGATGGTTTACGATTTGGCATTTGACTTGAAATAATTTGAGTGGACTTTTCGAATTAATAATTACTATAGGAATTTAAAAATAAAAAACAGAAGTAGAGAATGCAAAAAAACCCTTACTATTTTCATTGTTTGGAGAATCAGTTGTGACAAAAATGTTCTTGTTGATACTATTTGAAACTGTATTGTCATTCACGAGTTTTTCGCTCATAACACAGGCTTTATTAGTTATATCAATAAAAATAGAATAGATGTAGGAGATAATTATATAAAACAAATAAAAAACACAGTATAAACAAGCAAAAAATCGTGATGTCATGCAGCCAGATCAGTTTGAAAATATTCATCAAGTGAATAAAAGGCATTTTTGTTAGAGAATATTTTTAGTGCTATTTTCGAAATTATTGGGATTTGAAATTTTGTTAATGAATGTTGGAAGTTAATTAAATATTTGTATAGACAAACATGAGGTCCGTTTGATACAGATGTTAATTTGTGTACAGGAACTATCAGAATATAATTTTGCCTGAGAGTATAGCCAGCAGCTACGCGGATAGTATCCCTTTGCTGAAACTCATGATAATGATTCTTAATGTAAGTGACACAATTTAAAATATACAGGGACAGTTAAAATTTGTAACTCAGTAAATAATTGCTTACAAGAATCACCATATTTTTTAAAACACATTGTTCTTAGAATCTTTTTTTGAGCAATCAACAGATCATTCAATTTGCTGCTGTTACCGTTGCAGACTAAGCAATAATTTAGACTTGAGTGAACATAGGCATAGTGGTAGCTTAATGAAATATTTATGGGGACAGAATTTTTGAGATTCCAAATAACGAAACAATGCTTGGATAATTTTATAGAAATAGAGTCAATATGATTATTCCAGGATAATTGGGAGTCAATGTTCAACCCTAAGAATTTGACTGATTTTTTCTGCACAATAGATTTAGTATTAGCTCTAACCAATATACTGTAGTCCATTTCTCTAAGCGAGAAAATAATGGTATTAGATTTATTTCTTTTTAGTGCGAGGCCGTTTCTGGCGCAGTAATTAAGCATATTAGCAACTGCAATATCAGCCTGATCAGATAAACCTTCACAAGAAGAATAACTCAATAAGAAAGACATATCATCAGCAAACTGTACAGTGCAATGTTGTTGATTAATATTGGAGATGTCGTTGACGAATAAGAGAAAGAGAGTAGGACCCAGGACACTACCTTGGGGAACACCTGTTAATATGTTACGATTTTCAGAATGATATATTCCAGATTCGAGCCTAACCTTAACAGATTGTGATCTGCCAAATTATGAATTATTAAATCTACGAAACGAATGCAGATTTTATTTTCTCATTTCACTTGTAGAACTTTATACATTTTTTATAAATTAGGTATATAAAATCTGAATGAATACTTGAATACTTTGCACATTCAAAATTGAATATGAAAAATCAAATTGATATAATGATGATCTATTTTTTAACTTCTTGAAAAACATAATTTTTAGCTTTAACTGATCTATTTAATGAAACTAGTTTGTGTTATTTGTCGAAACTTATTACTCTTAAGTCTTTATACTGGGCTGCACTTCTTAGGTAAAACTTTGACCAGTGCTCTACCTCACATCTTCGATAGACATTTCACGTCAGACAGTAATTAATTAACTATGTGTGGAATATATTGAATGATGTGCAGACAACATAACTCAATCAACCTAACATTTAGCCCATCACACGGACAAATTATTAATCTTTACAAAGTGGAATGTTGTATTTACTTTCGGATTGGTTTGGTAGAAATACAAAAGTTCATCCGGTGGTTCATTGATTTGTAAAGAATTAATGGAAAATGTATTTATGTCATTTGGATTATTCAATTGTTCAGGTAGGTAATGTGCGTGATTGCTCAGGAAGCATTTTGGACTATCTTGAGTTGACCACATTTGTTTTTTGTTACTATTATCAAACCTCTCAGTGAAATATGTCTTTTTCATTTTTGATAGCCTTGGTCACCTAATTTCGCATATCTTTATACAATTTAAAATTGGTATCTGTTCTTGTCCTTTTACGGTGTCAAACAAAAAAAAGTTAATGAGTTTTTGTTCTTTGCTTGTATCGTTGTTAAACCTCATTCAACCGAATATCAACTTTTTTTTGTTTGACACCGAAAAAAAAAGGAGAATAATACATAGCTATCAAGTAATAATTCATAATTTTTGTAGGTCCTCAGCACATTTCATCTGCAGTATCACTTCTTTATTGTTTCACTTTGGAACAATATATCCAAAGTTGGTCCGAACTCTGCTGTTACTACCACCTTTTTCGAGGTAACTTTCAAGTAGTTAAATTTGAAAATTATCGAAGCGTCTCTGTATGTCCACCTTCTCTTTCGATGCATCTGATTGTTCGCTCATAAAATTCGTTTAATGTAGATCGCAACACATTAGCGGGAATATTTCTGCAATGAACTCGTATTGAAGTTTCAAGCTCATCAACATTATTAAAGGGGCGATCTCTGTAGACGTTTTGTTTTAAGTATCCCCATAAAAAATAATCTAGAGGGGTAAGGTCTGGAGAATGAGGAGGCCATCGAAGATCGGTATTTCGTCCTAACCATTTATTACGAAATATCCTATTCAACCACTGAGTAGCCACTAGTAGAATGGACAGGACATCCGTCATGTTAGAACCATAACTTTTGCCGTTCTTCTAGTTCCATATCATCCAAAAACTCTCCTATTTCAGTTTCCAAAAAGTTCAAGTAACTGTCACTATTCAAATTCTCGCGAAAAAAAACGGACCTAGTAATTTGTCATTTAATATACTACATCAAACGTTTGTTTTCTGATAGTATTGATTTTTTTTGTCAATAATAAAATTTGAGTTGACATCTGACCACCATCTGCAATTTTGTGATGATAGAATCCTATTTGTTGAAAAAGTAATTAATCTCCAAACAGAATACATCGATGAAAATCTCGTTGTTCTTCTATTTCACTCTGAATCCACATGGAAAAATCATATATCAAATCATAGTCTCTTTCTTGAAATGTACAAATGAATGTAGGTTTGTAAGCATGGTACTTATGTTTCTTGAGAATACGCTTCACAGAGGTTTTTTTTATGCCGGTATAATCACTAATTTCTTGGGTGGACCTTCTAGGATTTTCTACTACTGCTTGAAGTACGTCAAGCTGGTTTTCTTCTGTGCATACAGGTTTCGTACGCTCCGTATTATGTTTATATTCCTGTGAGCCGGTCTGTGAAATTCTTCAAAATTCTACTTACACTTGAATAGCAAATTTGTTTGTCTGGATGCCACTCGTTGAAAATATTTGCAGCTTCGCGCATTGTTTTATAACCATCACCACATATTAAAACTAATTCTGCCTTTTCAGTTTCTTTGGCAGCCAACTTCACGCTGCTAAAAAATGAAGGGTGAGAGATATAAAATTAACTAGTGGCAACACTGTTCAATGACGAGTGACAATCTGTCAAAGAAAATCATTATCCATAAAGAGTAGGGTTAAGTTAACTTCATTTTACGTAACTCATTTTTTGTGGTGAGGATTCATAAATTTTTCGTGTATTCTTCATCAAACTTTTAAAAATGTTCAGAACAACAGCAGTTCGTGCTCAATCTATTTTGAGGACTGTTATGGCTACATCAAAGATGAATGTAGCATCTTCCACAAGGTGAGAATAAAATCAGAAAACTTTATGTATTAATGGAAGTCGCAGTTCATTTATAATTATATTTTTCTAAGGTTAATGTCAAGCCACAGCACTGAGACAGACGATCAATTCGACACTCGATTTGAAAATTTTTTCAACCGCAAGGATATTGATGGTTGGGAAATCAGAAGAGGTATCAATGATCTGTGGGGACACGATTTGGTTCCAGAACCGAAAATTCTCATTGCTGCTCTCAAAGCTTGCCGTAGAGTAAATGACTTTGCTCTCGCAGTTAGGATTCTGGAAGCTGTTAAGGACAAATGTGGAAGCAAGGTCGACGTAATTTATCCATATATCATACAGGAAATTCAACCGGCATTGAAAGAATTGGGCATCAGTACACCAGAAGAACTAGGTTTTGATAAACCTGAATTGTATCTTGAAAGTGTTTACAATATGTAATTTCTATATAAAACTAGTGTATAAATTTACTGTATATTCTTAGTTCATTCACTAGTAGGTATAAAGTTTCTTTCCAATTTTGGTTCATTTCTATGATGAACTCACTCCAATTCTAAATGAATAGAGCTCCATATACATAAATTCTATTCAATACGTAAACCTAAAAGAAATGATATATTTATTTGCCCATGACACAACACTTGTTTATTCAGGTAATACTGTGAATGAAATAAATATAAACTTCGTGAACGATTTGATTGAATTATCATCATGGCTTGATTCCCATAAACTATCTTTAAATCATTCAAAATCTTCATAAATGTATAAATCTAAAATACTTTTACCAAATTTCTTTAAAATTACCATTAGATTAAAAAATGAAGCAACATAATGTTTCAGAGTAATAACATTTTAAGGCTTATATATTGATCATAACCTAACTTGGTCAAAACACATTGAAATTTTGTGAAAAATGCATTTTGGAGTTCCTGGGGCTCTTCATAGAATTTGACAGCTTTGAAATAAGGAAAATGAATATATTTTTCCTTAATTTACTCAAAACTACATTACTTGATTTTGATTTGGGAAACTGTTACAGCATGTTTTCAAAAAAAAAAACAAAAACGTATTTTCAATCTGGAGTACCATGAACCCACTTTAAATTTTCATAAACCTAAAGGACTTATTGACTTAAATTCTTTGGATAACTACAACATATCTCTTTGTCCATTCAATCAAAAATATCTAATTCTCTAATTTAAAATTTACCATTCACCATGCTTCGTGAGTCATTGTTAATGAAATTAAAGAATTCTGGAAACTTTAATTGAAACCAAGAACCTCAAGTAATGCAGGAAGGACAATGATTGGGTTTTGTGTATATCAATCAAAGAACAAGTAACTTGCAATCCTATTCAAGAATTATAAATGCAGTCACGTGATAGTATTTTATATTGATGAGGCATATTTATCTGTTGTAATCGACCAATAGTAACATAATATAACTTGTTTGGCTTCAAATTTTTTCATTTCTTCAGAAGAAGAAGCATGATTATTGAAAGATATAAAAAATAGCAACTTACTCACCAAAAGGGTATTTATTGCATTGCATAAAAATCAATTTTTCTAAATTTGGGAACAAGATTTTCATTTAATGGAATTGCCAGATTACTTGATGAAAACCCATGATTGATGGCGTATTTATTTAGTCACACTTCATTGTGAATCTTACTAAAAAAATTACCAAACTCTAATACGTTTCACTATATGATAGCTTCTTCAGTGCTACAGGTGTGTGATACTATAGGTAGTAGTGTAAAACTTTTGTGGTTTTATAAATTGTTTAGTAACAAGTTGAACCATAGTAAATGTCATTTACTGAAACATTTTTGCAGAATGTTTCATTCATTCAAAAATTCTTACATATTGAAACGACTATGATAACTGAATTTCACTAGTTCGGACTTCCATTGTCTACTATATAAAATGATATGAAATCCCTGAAACAACTAAAAAAGAAGAATTGGAAATGAATAGCTGAAAATAACAATTATTTTAACCAAAATAAACCTGAAATGAAATAATAGTGAAATGAAATACAAGTAAAAATTGAACAATTGAATAAATAAAAATAAAGATATGAAAAAAGAAAATAAAAATAAAAAGTGGAGAGATTCCAAGTCACGTTAGTTCACGACGTTTCGATTGTTAGTATCTACAATCGTCTTCGGGTGATGACTGGACTGATTCCTCCGAGAGATGACTATTTATAGGTCGTTCGAGTACTTTCACTTATCTCCGCTTCTGTGGTTCCGTGGGAGATGACCGTTTTGGCAGGAGTTGGCTATTTTTAGCTTGATGATGGGTTTCCATATGTTGCGTATTTCTACGCTGGCTTGGCTGAATACGTTGTTGGACAACATGTATGCGGCTTCCTTGAATTTTCTCCTAAACCAATGTTCCTCTCTGTGCAAGATCCCAGTTTGGGACCACTCGATGTTGTGTTGATGGGTCCAAACATGGGCTGCTATTCCTGATTTGCTGATTTCCCCTCGCTGTGTGTGTTTCTTGTGCTCGGCAATGCGAACATTCAATGGCCTCTTAGTTTCACCAATATAGGATTTTCCGCACTCACAGGGTATCCGGTAAATGCAATTCTTGGAATCGCAGTCCGCGTTTGGTGGTCTGGTTTTCGTGAGGCTGCTACGGATAGTGTTACCGGATCTGAAGCAGGTTCTGATGTTGTACTTGGAACCAATTCTTCTTATCCTCTCCGATAATCCTCTGATGTAGGGAAGTGCAAGCACTGGTTGTGACGGCTTCTCTTCCTTGCGAGGCTTCTGCTGTCTTCTAGCCAAAGTCTTTTCTACCATCGCTTTGAGGTAGCCATTCCGTTGAAGATCATTTTTGATGATGTCTAGTTCCTTCTCGAGACCTTCCTTCGTATTACAGAGCCCTGTAACGCGGACTGCCATTCCAAGAATTGCATTTACCGGATACCTTGTGAGTGCGGAAAATCCTATATTGGTGAAACTAAGAGGTCATTGAATGTTCGCATTGCCGAGTACAAGAAACACACACAGCGAGGGGAAACCAGCAAATCAGGAATAGCAGACCGTGTTTGGATCCATCAACACAACATCGAGTGGTCCCAAGCTGAGATCTTGCACAGAGAGGAACATTAGTTTAGGAGAAAATTCAAGGAAGCCGCATACATGTTGTCCAACAACGTATTCAGCCAAGCCAGCGTAGAAATACGCAACATATGGAAACCCATCATCAAGCGAAAAATGGCCAACTCCCGCCAAAACGGTCATCTCCCACGAAACCTGTGAAGCGGAAAATGGAAAGCGGGGATAAGTGAAAGTACTCGAACGACCTATAAATAGTCATCTCTCGGAGGAATCAGTCCAGTCATCACCCGAAGACGATAGTAGATACTAACAATCGAAACGTCGTGAACTAACGTGACTTGGAATCTCTCCACTTTTCATTTTTATTTTTAATTGTTCTATTATCACTTGTATTTTATTTCACTATTATTTCATTTCAGGTTTATTTTGGTTAATATAATTGTTATTTTCAGCTATTCATTTTCAATTTTTTTTTTAAGTTGTTTCAGGGATTTCATATCATTTTATATAGTAGACAATGGAAGTCCGAACTAATGAAATTCATCATGAAATCACCTTCAAACAGACTATGATAACTATAATGTTTTTTGGATTCACTTGACTACCTAGTATACATGCATTGTTCTTGCATGTATTTCGATACTAATAATACAATAAGGTATGTGTTAGTTTTATACAAATGCTTAGATGATTAGAAATATCAACATCTGGATAGACGGACGTGTAGTTATATTATAACTAGATGGGCAGATTGAAGAATGCCTAAACATGAGTGTAACGGAATTGACCACAGTAGCATTCACCAACCTGCGAAACTTCCTGGTGAAGAGAAACATTCGTCAAGGGAGGTCAAATATCTGAGAGTGAGACAATATCATCAGGCTGACCTAGAACCAACATTTAGAAAGAGTGAGGTAGGCTCTGGTGCTAGCCAGACTCGCCTACGGAAAGACATGGAGACCTGAAACCAGACATGGTGCTTAAACTCATGATAACATATGTGTCTATGGTCTTGTGGCCAAAGATGGAGCAAACGAACGCTATGAACAAACTAAACAGGGTACCAAGACTGCATGTACGGAATAACGGCGGCAATGAAAACAAACTCCAACAACTGGTGATACTCTTGAACCTCCCTCCTTTACATCTAGTTATAGGGAAGCAAGGATGGACCAATTCAGACTGGAAAACTCGCCGAGTTACATGATATCATATAACTCGATATATATCGGGTAAAACAGAAATTCGGGAATATTTGGAGGAAAGAACATCAAACATGACACCAAAATATATGTTCGACACAAATTTTGCGGTTAGTCTTAAACCGCGAAGAATAGATAATGAACAATCATCCTGAGAACGTGCTTGGCAGAAACACCTGGCACACAAATGAGTCGAAAACCAAACATGGGACGGGATCTGGAATTTACTATGTGGGGGATAATCTTCATTTCAGTTACCCACTCGATCAGTATACATCAGTTTTCCAGACAAATGCAACGCATTTTATGCAAATGTAAGGCACTGGATATCGGGAGGCAAAATTTGTGCACAAACCAAACTATGTCCACAAGAATAAGACCTGTACAAAATGGTAAAGGGAAAATGATTGTTGGAATGATGGGTGTTATGAAAAAGATGGGGGGAAGACCAGTCCGTGGGGCTGTATCAGTGTTTTTCGGAGAGTTGGTAGAAATGAATAAGTCAGACGGCTCCCAAGTAGTAAAAACATTTAGACAATGTTGAAGTTCAAAAATTTTATCAGAGCAGAAGTACAATTTAAAATGCATTTCTTCAATGAGAATGATAATGAAATCTTTGAACTAAATTTTGTTATATGTTATTATATTTTGTTACGTAACCACCCTTACAATTTCAGGTGGTAAACTTCTGTATACAAAAAACCCACTCACACGCGACAGTATCTCTGAATTACGAATCCAACCACCATCAATCTACCAAAAGAGGAATCATCAACACTCTAGTGGATTGGGCTTTTGGGCTCTTCAATACGAAGGAAGGTCTCGATCAAAAAAGATCTTCAGCAGAATGGTTACTCCAAAGTGATGGTGGAACAGACTTTGGCTTGAAGACAACAAGAGCCTCGCAAGGAAGAGAAGCCGTGACAACCAGTGCTTGTGCTTCCCTACGTCAGAGTATTGTCGGAAAGGATAAGAAGAATTGGGGAAACCAGAAAATTTAGAATAGCAGAGCATAACATCAAGTGGTCCCAAGCTGAGATCATCCACAGGAATAAGGAACCACTAGTTTAAGAGGAAGTTCAAAGAAGCTGCATATATGTTGTCCAACGCATTCAGCCAAGCTGGCGTAGAGATACGCAACATATGAAAACCTATAATCAAGCGGAAAACGGTCAATTCCCGCTGAACCAGTAAAGGGGAGAGTGTGAAAAGGGGATAGGTCAAAGTCATCTCTTGGAGGAATAGTCCAGTCATCACTTGAAGACGATTGTGGATACTAACAATCGAAACGTCGTGAAGTAACATGGTTGAAATCTTTTTTAATCTATTTTTTTATTTTTTCTCATTTTTATTCTTTGTTATTTTCTTTTTTCTCTGTAGTCATCATTTTATATCTTGATTATTTGATTTATATTTTTATTTCACGTTTTATTGCTTAATATTTTAGCTACTCATTATAATTGTATTTGCTCAAAGAGTTCGAATCATATTCGACAATGGAAGTCCGAACTAATGAAATTCACCATGAATCACTTTCAACCACTTTCAAACAAATATTTTTTGGTATGTAGTTTACCAACATATCCATCTTGATTTTTTTCAAATAATGTGAATTTTCAAAGGTGCTTTTATTTTTTTTGCAAAAATGATACAAGCTCTCCCAATTTGATGAAACTAGTTTGGATTTTTGAAACTTGATTTCCGATGTTTCACGTTGATTTGTATTAGTATGGTTTATGATTTCTGAATTTGGTCCTTTTATACCAACACAATTTTTTTCATTGGAAATCAAGACGTTCATTCCTCTATATACTCTTTCAATCCTAAACTAATTTCCACTATAACTACATCGATATCTTTTTGCCCACACTGAGGGACGTATAGTACTTACAGATGGTTTCAACTTGATTTTGAATCGCTTAGATTTACTTAAATCGAGAAAAAGATGATCGACAAATCTTCAGCAATTTACTTGAAGAATTGATATTATAACTGTGACAAAAATACATACTTATAATAACCTCTAAGATAAATTAATTACTTGTCTCCAGAGAACGAAAAGACGTAGAGAGTGGAAAAATACATATTTTATAACAAAAATCTTCAAGAAGTGTAGTATTTCTTCACCAAATGCCGAACTCTCACATTGCGAGAAAAATTGGATGACTCCCTATTTTTCTTTGAAATATAAAGAGACATCCGATTTTTCTCTCGATGTGTAGGTTTACCAAATTTCAAAATAAGGCCCCAGAAGAAATACAAATCTTCTCACGAACTTTTCAGTTCCACTTTTTTATTAGAACAAATTTTAGAGTCTCCTTGTCCTAAAATTCAGTCTTGATTAACTATCAATAATAATAAAAAAAAAAAAACTGAAAACTTGTCTTCTGACAGCGCTGTCTCCACGACAGCGCCTCAATTGGCGCTGTCGTGGAGAGAAACCTGACTACAGTCATTATTAATTATGAATAATTATACAATATATTTCAATCTTAATTAATTTTCAACCAAACAATAAAAACATTCTTGTAGGGAAGTAACTATCTATTTATCCGTGGAGTGTCTCCCAACAGTTGTAACATAGCTCCCGTATTAGGGAGGGAAAAGCTCTCCATAGCTCCGATGTTGTTGAGGCAGTTGATGGTTTCACATATTTTTTTATAAGCCAATTAGTTTGAATATGACAAATGATTAGCCAGAATATATAATTGAAAACGATTCTTCCAGCTGGAAGATTGACTCACTCCAGGGCGTTTACTTACCCTGCGGAGCTTGATACGAAACAGTTGTTGGACTACAGTAGGGATGAACTAAGATGTCTAACAGGCCTTCTTACAGGTCACTGTCATTTGAATCATCATATGCAGAAACTCGGACTGACGGAAGGCAGCGTGTTTCGCCTCTGTTTGGAAAATTATGAAACAGCAGAGCACATATTTTGTGCCTGCCCCGCTAAGGACCGAATCAGCTTTTTAAAGTTTGGCAAAGCCGTACTCTTCGTTAAGAAGCTGGGTTTATTTGGTCAAGTGTGAAATACAATAAACCCTTGCGGGTTGTGTTGGAGGGTCGAATAGAGCCACTCACTTTGGACCTAACCTAACCTATATGAAACCTATATGAAAGTTAAGGTATGTGGCAAAAATATTTTATTCAGACCAAGTGAGCCATTTGAAACTCGTGTCGAAGAATATGCAACACTTATCCGATTATGAAGACCAGAAAAATCCAGCATTAACTATATTTTGTACCTAATTATAAAATGAATTACCCTCGATGATATGAAGAACGAATTACATGTCCAATTTTTTTGCAAGGCGTTTGGTTAGGAAAGACCTCAGTCGTAATTAGTATCTGAATATATGAGCGCCACTCAAGACATTTTTACTAATTTTCCTTGTCTCTTCCTGATTTGTTAAAAAAAATATCTGTTTTTCCGTTAACCAGCTGTCGCACCCCTATGAACGACAAAAGTCGAAACCTGTGCGAGCTGAGGACTAACGAGGTCTTACCTTATTTGATTCCTAACACGAGCATCACTTTCAAATCACGCATTTTCGAGAGGTATCAAATAGCCCCCAAAAAATTCAGCATTGGCTAGCGGTCTATAAGATTTAACGTGATCTTTAGTCTTACTTCAATATGACAGTTGTGATCAAGTCTTGGGAATAACAAACTTTTATGTGAGAGTTTGCAAGTTGGACCATTACTCTCATGGAGAAATAGAGAAGATGCTCAAAATTAGATGTAGATATATTGTTAGCTGACGAACTATGAGCATTCAAACCGCTAGCAACCCTGCATGTTATAAGGCTGAAATATCAGTATATTGATTTTCCTATTAAACTGAATTATTCAAAATTGTGCATAATTTGTTGACATGTTGATCAATTATTTATTTAAGATATGTTGAAAAATCAGAATTATGTTCCTAAACAATTAAATACCAGAACTGTTATCAAATCATATTATTCTATTAAATGCAAATCATACATTTCCATTTCAAGTAGAGTGATGTTCATCATAAAAATTTCAATTACGAAAAAACAGATTCAAAAGATTTCCACTCATTGAGCGAATTAGCTCGTCGTTTCCTTCTGTAGGATTGGTACATAATCGTCAAACTGAGCTTGATATAAATTGCCAGCAATCGGTTGTCCCAATTTATACTTTTCAGCGAATTTTCTTATGGAAAAGCTGAGACGTCCTTGTCTAGACCTGTAAAAGAAATTAAAATGAAACATTAAATATTTAATTTTATCGATGTCTGCTGTTCAAACGAGCTTTTGATTTGTTCTATAATGAAAATTCCATTCAATTATTGCACTGAATTCTATTTACTTTAATCATGTCAAAATTGATTTCTGCATACTTTTTTTAACTTTAACTTGAAAGACATTTTTTGTGGAGGACTCAATACTTCCTACTGCTTTTTTTGGTATATAACCTTCCATAATCTGAATAATAAACAAAGCTAAATTAATAGAGAATCTGCTGAAGTGTAATAAAGGTAAACTGAAAAGTTAACCCCGAAAAATTACCGCGTAATATAAACCACTAAAGAGTCCAATTAGTCAAGTCACTTGTATTCATAAATTTTGAGTAGAAAGTGAAAAAAATAATCTATAGTTAGCTTTTTTTAGCGGTCGATGTTTCAGAAAACAGTATTTTCCGTTTTCAAAACCTGAAATTAACCGTGTGAATTTTCAGAAAAAAAAACAGTACGAAGTACAGGTTGATGTAATTCTGCATGAAGCACTTCTAGACAGTAATGGGAGTCGAGTCGTTTACAACCCTTCACTATTCCTCATTATCTGAAAAAAACAAAAATCTGTTGAATTTTCAGTACATTTTTTATTTCAGTAGGAATCACACGTTAAAAGGTAAGACCTCGTTAGTCCTTAGCTCGTACAAGTTTCTCAACTTCTGAGAATTGTCGTTCGTATGGGGGCGACAGCTGATTAACGAAAAAAAAAACAGAACAGAACAGAAACCAGTATGTTGTCTTTAATTAAAACCTTTATTATGTGATTTTCACTTTTGAAAAACAGCAACACGTGTGTCACAAGCTAGCTTGTTTAAACGTGTTCTATATTAACCTAAATTCTACATAGTGCTTCTTATTTGTATATCTAAATATGTTGAATTATAACTTACTCTCTACTCAAAAACTACTCATTTTAACCATTCCAGGAACAAATTCATTGATTTGGACATATAAACAAGCTGTGTCTCCGTACTAATCTTATTCGTAAGTATATATAGATAGTCGACATTACAATTATTAATGTACGCGGTCTGTTAAAAAAATAAGGTGAATTTTAATTTTTCTCAAAAAATATTTATTTATATTTATATATTACATATATGTATATTTATTTCTATTTTGTTCCCTTCAAAGAGTATTCCCCCTTACATCTTTTTTAAGGACAAAACACAAGCACTACAGGAAAATCCTCAAGGGCGGTGCCTGTGCGACAGTAGCGATTCACATTGGATTTGAATCGCTGGAGATTGGTATATCCTTGAGATCTCTTAGCGATTCCGTTTTTATCTGTTCAATCGTCGCAAAACGCCGTCCTTTTATGGGTCTCTTCAATCTTAGAAACAGGAAAAAGTCGCAGGGGACCAAATATGATGAATACAGTGGCTGAGGCATGATTACGGTGTGATTTTTGGCCAACAAATTATGAACAAGCAATGACGAGTGAGCAGGTGCAATAAATTGTTTTTTCCTTGGGGCAATCGGACTTTGGTTTCGATGTCATAATCATATACCCATGTTTCATCACCAGTTATGACCCCTTTAAGCAAATCTGGATCGCCATTGGCGTAATTCAACAATTCCTGAGCGATGCTCATGAGACGGATTTTTTTTGGTAAAAATTCAGTAATTTTACAACGCACTTACATACGCTTCATGTCCAAAATTTCTGAAAAAATTGCATGGCATGAGCCAATATGTGCAACGATCATTTACATTTTTAAATTTCAAAATTGGACACAGATTCGCCGAGTTATCAAGTTTTACGACCTTTGACCTTGCAGGTAATTGATAAAGGCACCATATGATTTTGCAACCTTCCACACAAGTTAATTCAATTGGACTATATCCAGTTTTTCATTTCAAGAGCTAAATTTATGACCAACTCATGAACTTTCCCGGCTTTACTTTAAGTAAAGCCGGGAAAGTTCATGAGTTGGTACAAAATCAGCAAAATTTCTAGATAAATATACATGCTGCCCGATGAAAGTTTTACTTACGTTTTTATTATTTTCTTTTCATCAAAGTTGATTTTTCCATTCTGTTTGTAAATGAGGAATATATATCTGTGCACTCCAGTTCCAAGTGGTGGACCAGAACCTCTGTATTCCGCAATTACATCTCCCTTTGTTATGTCCATTCCTGGAACGTTTACCACCAACCAGTGAAGTACTTCACGTATTTTTGGTTCTTTACGACTGGGAGCATCAGGATCTGCAAACGGAAATATTTTACAATCAACCCAAATAAGAATCAAATTATTTGTAGGTCGTTTCCAAATAACATGCTAAAAGTTACTATATTTTTAAGGCCATTTTAGCTAAAAAAAAAACTTATGAAACTGGACTTCTTCATTACACGGTGCTGAAGTTTTAAAAAATATCTTTTTCATGAAAACTCTGGTTTGATAATTTTGTAAAACTTTAGGATGCAACTTCTGTGAATCACCTAACTTTTTATTCATACCAATGGCGTCTGTTCGGGTTCTACATTGAATCGTTTTAAAGATACAAGTGATATGCCACTGCTTCTTCTTGAAGTAAACATTATTTTTGAAAGCCTCATTCTTTTCTGATCAAATTTGGTCTCTTGATTTTTTTCATTTGATGTGCGGTTTTTGCATAAATACAAAAACAAGCACGTTTCCCAATAACCAGAAATGCGATACTCTTCCTAACGCTCATTTCACCAACCAAATTAGTGTCTTCATACATAATTAAAAAATTTATTCACTTGCACGTTGTTATTGAAGTGGGTAAAGGGTTGAAAACGTATCTAGCAAATTTTGTTCTGTAAACACTTTTCACAGTTATCTACCTAGTTTAGTTGTTACGTATTCAGGTTTAAAATGGATTTCTAATCTGATATTGGGATAACCGCATAGATGAAAATTACTTGTTTGATAGTACCTCGCTTTATATTTTTTTAACATTTTTTTGTCAGTGGTTTTTCAAAATCGAGTAAAAATGACGGTCATGACGTCACTAACATTTGAAATGAACTTGGCAACACCGTAAACTCGGACTGTTTAAAATCTGTTTTAAAAAAATCTATACTAAAACCAATAATGATTGAGAGTAGAAGTAAGCCCAGTTGACAGCAAATCGGGGGCGTGCTTAATAATTTTTGAGAGGGTTAAGAGTGAAAGAATGATATTATCTCTAATTTCACCGACGTTTCGACAAAATCTCATTTGTCATTATCAAGGTGTGCTGTTACGTGTTCAGAAGATTGTTGACCTTGCTCAACTCACTTCTTACTATAATGGTAAAATGGTATTCGTTACGTATTCAGAGATAGAGTAGTCCATAAACCCTCTACTACCTACTATTTAAATGTTGTTGAGTTTTACCTGAGTTCTTCTTCTTCTTAGTTGACCTCATCTCCCCGTTAAGGTATCGAATATGAAATCTGAAGTTTTCACGGATAGGAATATGCTGAACTGGTTTTTCCGGGCATTTGATCCGTGTGTGTGATAGTATCTCTAATTTCACCGACGTTTCGACAAAATCTCATTTGTCATTATCAAGGTGTGCTGTTACGTGTTCAGAAGTTTGTTGACCTTGCTCAACTCACTTCTTACTATAATGGTAAAATGGTATTCGTTACGTGTTCAGAGATAGAGTAGTCCATAAACCCTCTACTACCTACTATTTAAATGTTGTTGAGTTTTACCTGAGTTCTTCTTCTTAGTTGACCTCATCTCCCCGTTAAGGTATCGAATATGAAATCTGAAGTTTTCACGGATAGGAATATGCTGAACTGGTTTTTCCGGGTATTTGATCCGTGTGTGTGATATTATCTCTAATTTCACCGACGTTTCGACAAAATCTCATTTGTCATTATCAAGGTGTGCTGTTACGTGTTCAGAAGTTTGTTGACCTTGCTCAACTCACTTCTTACTATAATGGTAAAATGGTATTCGTTACGTGTTCAGAGATAGAGTAGTCCATAAACCCTCTACTACCTACTATTTAAATGTTGTTGAGTTTTACCTAAGTTCTTCTTCTTCTTAGTTGACCTCATCTCCCCGTTAAGGTATCGAATATGAAATCTGAAGTTTTCACCGATAGGAATATGCTGAACTGGTTTTTCCGGGTATTTGATCCGTGTGTGTGATATTATCTCTAATTTCACCGACGTTTCGACAAAATCTCATTTGTCATTATCAAGGTGTGCTGTTACATGTTGTTCAGAAGTTTGTTGACCTTGCTCAACTCACTTCTTACTATAATGGTAAAATGGTATTCGTTACGTGTTCAGAGATAGAGAAGTCCATAAACCCTCTACTACCTACTATTTAAATGTTGTTGAGTTTTACCTGAGTTCTTCTTCTTCTTAGTTGACCTCATCTCTCCGTTAAGGTATCGAATATGAAATCTGAAGTTTTCACGGATAGGAATATGCTGAACTGGTTTTTCCGGGTATTTGATCCGTGTGTGTGATATTATCTCTAATTTCACCGACGTTTCGACAAAATCTCATTTGTCATTATCAAGGTGTGCTGTTACGTGTTCAGAAGTTTGTTGACCTTGCTCAACTCACTTCTTACTATAATGGTAAAATGGTATTCGTTACGTGTTCAGAGATTGAGTAGTCCATAAACCCTCTACTACCTACTATTTAAATGTTGTTGAGTTTTACCTGAGTTCTTCTTCTTCTTAGTTGACCTCATCTCCCCGTTAAGGTATCGAATATGAAATCTGAAGTTTTCACGGATAGGAATATGCTGAACTGGTTTTTCCGGGTATTTGATCCGTGTGTGTGTGTTCAGAAGTTTGTTGACCTTGCTCAACTCACTTCTTACTATAATGGTAAAATGGTATTCGTTACGTGTCACTTTACCGTAATGGAAGTTACGGTAAAGTGACAAAGACAGAAATATCGTTGCGTACAGCGTTGCCACTAGTTGTAATAAATATCTAACACTATACAGAAAATAATGAATTTTAACTGATCAGTAATCAGGAAATGTATAAGTATTACTCATTACAAGCTCATTACTGACTTTCGTCATAAATAATACCTTTTAATCGTACTAGTATTGTGTATTATCTATAATTTGCCACAACCTACAACTCTACTGCTTACTATATTTTGATTCTGCTATAAACTGGTAACGTAAAATTTAGATATGACAACCCGCTTTACTCTCAATCATTATTGGTTTTACTATATTTAATTTAATTTTCTTCTTCTTCTTGTATTCTTGTTGTTCCGACTATGTCGTAGACATTGCCAACTATTTTTTTGAAGGTAGATTTGATGTCTAGTTCCAAAATTAAGAAGCATTCCATAATACGAAACAAAGACTTTATATTTGTAATTTTTTAAAGAGTGATTGGATTGGTGATAGAATAATTAGCCGTATATTCATTCATGTAATTTTTTCTGCCCTACAAAAGTGATATACATTTTGGAACGTGGTTTGAAAGAGAGGTAAGTCTCAACAGTAATAACGTCACAGTAATTTTTGAAACTTCGATTTTCCTTCGAAATGAAAAAAATTAGGTGTTACTTCCTAGTTTTCTTATAAAACTAACAAATAATATTGATTTTCTGAAAGGAGTAGGTACATCGTACTGTGAGTTCACTTGAAATAGAAGTAGCGGCTTTGAATTCAGTTTGATCTATCAAACTGAATTCACTGGGATCTATCCCAGATTAAGTACAACAAAAATTGGAAACAATTCTCATATTCTTCTTTGGAAAATTATTCACGAATTTTTATTATACTCCTTCCATATCCAACATGTTTAGAATTCACTTCTATGCAATCTTCCACTACAATTACTTTTTTGTCATTCGTATTTACAAAAAGTGAATGAAAATCCATAATTTGAAACTATAATTCAATTCGCCGATAAAGCCAAATAGTCCAGAAACGCCATCTAAAATTTTCACAATAAATATTTTGAACTGAAGAAAAATCATATCAAAGATATGAAAAATATAATTTTTTCTTAAATCTTTCAGAACATAAATATGTTCAAATGAAGTTTTCTCTCAAAATGGACTTAAAAATAACCTCGTTGAATATTATCAGTAGTAGGTAATGAAGACTCATACTAACTGAAAACGAATCTCAAAATGCGAAAGTCTGGAAATGAAACAATTTAATATAGAAAGCTACGTAAGCTCATGTCTCATAATACAACCTATAACCTATCATTCTCTTTATTCAATGTTGCACCTTCATCAATTGTAATGGAAAGTTGAAAACTTATGATAGAATGAATACATAGTCGATATTTAAATTGATTTTCTTAAAAGTGATTTCTGTGTGCTTACGAACATTTCTTCTTCAATACTGTCGATGTTTCTATTGTCGGCAATGACTTTGTAGGGTTTCTCTCCTCTTTTGGCCTTTTTTTTAAAGGAAAAAACACATACACTACAGGAAAATCCTGAAGGAGCTCTAAGAACGATGTCATGCGAAAGTAGTGATTCACATTATATTTGAATCGTTGGAGATTAAATCCATTTGGAGAAACGTTCTCAGGAAGTTAATTCCACATAAAAACAGTTCTCCAAATGAAAAAGTTCTTAAAAATCGAAGTTCTGGGTGTACTGAGTTGAACCTCAAAACGATGAGCAGCCACAGTCCTCCGCGTATTTCTGATATGTACGGCTCTTGGTAGAATCAAATGTGCCCAAGTTACTTGAACACTTCCCGTGAAAGTATTTATAGAAGAGAGGCAAATCCCCTAACCTTTCTTCGATATTCCAGACTATCAAGGTTGTAAGTGATGTTCGCGTCTCGAATCAGCTCCATACACGAGATCAATACTCCAAAGAAGGTCTGATCTGAGCTTTTTTTTCTGATTGATTCGGCCGTTACTTGTAATAGTAATTTCATAAACTACACTTCACAATTTGATCTCCACAAACTTTATTTGAAAAACATGTCGTGAGAAACATGTCGTGATATATTTTTCAAATAAAGTTTGTGGAGATCAAATCGGGAGGTGTAGTTTATGAAATTGATCTGAGCTTCATAAAGCATCAAAAGTTGCTGAGAGGTGTGTACAGTTTTCTGGTTCGGAATAGTGTTAGAAGCTTTTCAGAAGGAGCATTTGCAATTACAGCGACATGATTGTGCCAAGACATATTTGGTTCATGTATCATTTTTTTTTTTAATTTAGATGATACTATCTATTGAAAATGAATATTCTTAATATACTTGACATAAACCTACAGAGAAAAAAGAATTAAAGGTGTAAGGTCTATTGATTTCATAATGATGTAAACCGCCACAGTTGAACATTTGTTGTTTTTCTAGGCATTGTATAATACATTTCCTAGCTTGAATATTAAGGCATAATTTATGTTGTCATTTCAAAAATTATAATCGGTGCAGTACATTTTATTGATACCACTTTGAATGAATCAAACCTGTTGACGATGGGAAGCCTAGAAGTTTTTTTTGTCCATATATTTCTGGAAATGTGTTTTTTTTATCTCAAAAGTGGAATATACAAAGACATAGTTTACAGCTGAATAGAATGTCTATAGGGTTTATTTATACCCAGTAACTTACCAACCATAGTAACGGTGTAATATGTATTTTCCTCAGCATTCCATTTCACTGTTGGTTCATCTTTGACCTGGGTTGGCGTTAGTTCATTTCCGAAATCTACGCTAACACCACTTGGGTAAGTAACCTGAGTAGATAAAGTCTCTTAGTTTTTTTGTTATGAGTTATAGTTGCAATTTAGAGTTATAGTTCAAGTTCACGGCTTACAGATTTCAATGCAGTAATCAGAGATTTCATTTATATATACAATAGCTATTGACATGGAAACACAATTGTTGCTGATAGAAAAAAAAATCATCTATATTTTTTCAACCATACACATTTTTTTCAACCTTTGTTTTCACAAATGCCGACAAACGTTCAATTAATAGGATTCAAACATTTTTACTTTTTGGAGCACTTCTTATGAGAAGATAATGTCATAAAAGTTTATAATATATTTTTAGTTGGCTGATTATAATTTTTAACACATTATTTAGATATCGAAAAAATGATATTGCAACATTTGGTAATAAAACAAAGCTGGCAAGCAAAAAACATATTTGTTTCACCATTTTGTTGCCATAACAAAATAAGTAAAAAAAGAAAAAATTCAAATCAAGTGCTGCCTCCAAACACCAGTCTAGTTCATCTTCTGAAGACGTCAACTTGGTTGGTGAAACGCACGTCGGGAGAGTGTTGCAGTTCTGGTTATTGGCAGCAGTGCTTGTTTCGAAAATAATTGATAGTTCGAAAACGGACTCTGAAACATATATCATAACAAACGTTATGATTTTTATGTGACAATGCCAGACGTTTTCGATACGAAATACACATAAACATATAAGTAGAATTAATTTCCATCATTCGGGTAAAAAAAGTACCTTACCTTAGAATGTTAAAATCTGAATCTCATTGGGAGTTTTCAGAAATTGGTTCTCCTAACCTGTTAAAGAGCCCGCTTTTGCAAAATAACTAAATATTATTCTATTTATTGACAAAATTTCACCTCTGCTGAAATAACGTTTATATTGAAACGATTATAATTACAAAGAAAATGTAATAACAGTTGTTAAACTGAAATTTCGATAGTATAATCAAAAATAGCTAAATTTGGAATCTGAAAGCCGTGGACATTATTTATATATGAGTGTGATCTAAATTAAAAAGATGAAAGCTCGCGGACGTAATACTCAAAAAGAAAGGCAAACATCAGACGTGTTTATGGCTATTGACCTCATCAGCCTGGTGCAGCCAAGTACAACGATGGGCAACACCTGGTTACGAAAATGGGAATCATCACATACGCACGGAGTCACCAACAGGAGCCAACAAACATTTGTGGTTTCAGTAATAAGACCTAGTATTCCTAGGCATCATCTAACATGACCACGTTGGCAGTCATAGACCTGCGCGATTTCTGGGCCCGGATACTTATACATACAGAGTACAGTGCTATGACTGTCAGTTAGCAGTATTTTGGGAAAATATTGGCGTTCTTCCAAAACTTCTGGCTATAGGTACCGGAAGTTGGTACCTACTTCCTTGATTCAAATGTAGCACCCTGTATATTTTCATATTGTGGAATACTTGGCATAATTGAATTGTGAGTGATTCCTCCATAAATTTCTTGTGTTTGATAGAATATATAAATAAGCTTTCATTGATTAATCAAAATATTTCATGCTCACATCTTGTAGGAGTAACATTTCCAAAATGTTTTACAAGGTGTACGGAATCGATGACTAATTCTGAAGATATATAAAATGGAACACCCTGTATTTTAGGATAGTTTTGAAATTTCAAGATGATTTTGACTCATTTTCATCAACCATTTACGAGATATTCAAGTTTTTCTTGAGAAAATAAAACATGGGCATAAAACCATAAAACAATGGGCTACGAAACCTTCATGGAAATATACACCTTACCCGTGACCGCTATTTCCATAGAAGTTGCGAGTTTTTACTTTGAATATACTATATAGCATATAGCATATTCAAATATGCTATATCGTATTAATGTAGAATATTATAAATCGCTTCGAATCTTTTACTTAAATTGTTCCACGTTTTCACTTGCTCCTTGTCTGTTCAGTTGAAATTTTCCAATCGATTTGAAAATAAGTTACCAAGGAGCTGAAGGGACTTGCAATTTCAAACGTAGCTCAGAACTGGATAAAATGCAATATATTTGCATACTTTATAAATAATATAATACGTATAAAATCGAACTGTATCTGTGTCCGTTACAAATACACTTTTTGAATACATTTAAAAATATAAGCACAAAATATTACATTTTCAACTCATTCAGTCTCTTATCTTTTGAAATTGGCCACAAATTAATGGGATGCTGAAATCGTTATTTGCCATCCCTTTGCAAACTTCATTCTATTGGTAATATATACGTTGTTTTTTTTTCAAAATTCTCATTTCTATGAACATTGTTTCCATATTTTTTAAAATACGAATACAATATGAAATAAATCGGAACTTGGAATATTTCTTGCAAAGTGGTAATATTAGCCACAACAAAACTTCTCTTTATCATGATTTCACAAACGAAACGTCGTCAATCTAATAAACCAAAAGCGGAAAATTTTCAGACATGACAAAGTTGCCGATTATCGAAATAATTCACGGCGCACCCAAAAACTTCCTTCTACGATTCGATCATGCGCGCTATGATTTATTACCAAAAAGTGGGGATAGTGACACTACTGAGTTTTTAAAGCTTTCTATTGTGGTTCGGTATTTATGTCCGTGGACGAATTTCAATAGCTTCATGGATTATCCTGACCCAGAGAGTTTTTCCGTGGCAATGGTTTCATTATTTTCGAAGCTTATGGTGTGGTCTGTTTCACGATGATGATTGAAGAGGAATGAGGCTGGATCTGACTTACAGATAGCAAGCTCATGTTTATAGGTTCTGTTGGAGACTCTTCTGTTGATCTGTATAATAAGTTCTGGAGCAGGTGGAACATGGTATTTCGTATATGCCCTGGGCCTCATTGGTAATCGTGTCCTTAGGTGTTTGTAAAAAGGTGGAAATTTGATTTTTGGCTGTGAATAATGTTCTTATATCGTATATCTTCAGAATTTGGTCTACTTTGTCGGTAACTCCATGAATATAAGGAAAAAAAGCTTTCGGGTGGTCTGTCTGTTCATCGTTTGGGATGTGAAGTACGGGTTTGATGAAGATGGATGGATGTTTAGATTTGGGATAGTCGTTTTGGCGAAGGCCAATATATAAACACATACACCTGATAAAGTATAATGAACAAAAAGTCGCATTGAAAATTGGTTCATTACAGACTATAACTAATATAAGACAGTATGGAAAGTTCCTGGGCCTTTTTTATATAATTGAAAATGGTAGAACCAAAAAACGAAATTCGACAATTCTAGTTTTTCTATTTTGCGACAATTTGTTACCGGAAAAAGGGTATCAGTATTTTACCGGTTTTTGAAAAATAGAGATGATTTTTCATCATATCCATTAGACATTTTTTCAAAAACGCGATAATAATGATAGTTAGATTTATGATTATTTTTATCGTTATTACGACAATCAATTTTTGACTTACAAAATATGAGACAACCTAGATTTGAAAAAAGAATATCATTATTCACCATTTCTATCATAAAAATTTCAAAAATGGTGTAAAAAAATATCAGAAACGAAAATATAACGATATTTGTAGTTTTCTTTAATATAATTTCAACAAGCTGTGTATGACCTACAAAATATTGTCATATTCTTGAGAAATTTTTTATAAACGTAATAAAGGTCCTATACGTGGTACTTATGTATCTAATATTTATGGCCGATAATATCATTATTTCTGCAGGCACTTTATGACCTACAAAAGTCCCCTGTAGTCAAAAGAAGAGAATTATTTATAATTGACTTTCAAAAGTTTTCAAAAAGGCAAAAAGAATATCAGAGACCAACAACACGGCATTAGATCGACCCCGTGGCCGATGAAAATAGAAACCACGGGGAATAAGCACTCAACTCGCTGAGTAACGACTGACGTATGGTAAACTCATGGTAAGATAAATCGAAACTAATTACCGATTTCTATCTATGGGGATATATGTTAAAGAAGAGGTCTAATGAGAGAAACCAACGACATCAGAAGACATGAATATTAGGATTAGAGAAGTTTTTCGGTCTCTTACAAGATCAACTTCAATTGAAGTTCGAAGGGAAATTGTTGATAGACTACATTTATGCATAGCGCAAAATGGGAGTTCGAATATCTATTGTAAATTTGTGCGTTTTAAATTTGTTTTTTTTTCCTTCTTAATTGTTTTGTGCAGCACTGAATAAAAAACGTTATTGCTTCTATTTAATGACTTTTTTATACTTTCCTCTAGAAATAGATACATTTCCGATGGAAATAATGGAGTCAACCCCTCATTTCCTATAGGAAAACGCCGTTCGGTAAACTCATGAAGACAAAATGAAAATACAATACATCAAGGATATCTGGTTGAAAAATGCACTATCCTCAAGGATATTTGGTTAAAAATTACCTCATTTCATTTGATCTAGTAAGAGACATTTGGTGTTGAATGAACCCATTATTTGTCATACATTTCACTATAATTTTGCTATATATTTGAAAAACACTCTGCCCAAGAAATTCAGTCGAGTGAAAATATCTGAAGTATTCTATTCAACAAAACATAAGTTTTTTTTGTATCTCTAATAGGAAAGCACTTATTGTCCACCCAATTATTGTCGATGCTACCAGTATATATATATATATATATATATATATATATATATATATATATATATATATATATATATATATATATTCCCTTTTATAGCAAAGTAAACTAATTTTGAAGAAACAAAAAGACAGCTTTATAATAAATTGATTATTTTCAAAGGATAATGCATTTTTACATTTGTTAAGTAAATATTTGAAATATCGAATATAAAACATTTTTACCATTTACTTTAGATGTGTATCGATAAAAATTAAATAAAGGTGTTATTCTCTTGATATGATGTTTATTTACATTCAATCCATAAATATTTATACGATTTAACATTTATATTCAAACTTAATTTTAGTACGGATCTGCCTTCGGCGCCGATTCCCCTTGCCCCACTATAGGCTTCACTTGCACGCGTATACAGTCATACAATGTTATACAATGTGTATTCCCTTGGTTTCTATTTCCATGGTCAAAGTGTTTTCGTTATCACACCAGTAACAAAATAAAAATAATTTTAAGCATAAATAGCTTTTTCTACACCCGTACTCCAACAATACACTTACGTCACACCAATTTGTCAGCTTCTTTTGGGAGTAGTTGTAAAACGTTGGACTTGAGAGTGAAAGTAGTCCTGTGTTCAATTTCGAGCTCGAATCAATTTTTCTCACTCAATTTTCTGATATATTTGAAATTGAATATAAATATGAAGAATTTTTGAATTATTTTTAAGGTTCTTCTTGTTATGAAATGTAATGATATTACTCTCATTCAGAATAGCTTACATGAATGAAACTTACTTTGAAACATTTTTGATGAATGATTTACGATAAATTTCATTCTCACATTTCTCGCTAGATGAATGACATAATATTTTCTAACAGGACATTCTCTGAACAGATGACAGCAGGATCTATTCAAATTTAAAATCTGCAATAACTGTTGAAGTTGAAAATTTGATAGGAAAAAATAATTGAAAATACCGAAATTTGTAAAATCTGAAAGCAGGGGATGTGATCTAATTGAATTATATAGATAGGGGAGACCGGGGCAAGATGAAGTTCGGGGCAGCACGGGAAGTAAGCTTGTGTGCGTGAATAGTAATCGTGTTCGGAGCGGCGACAGCGCCATTTGCACGAACTTCACTCTCCGCTAGTGTGTCCAAGCAGAGAGAACAGGTTAGAACTCGTTTTTGCGTTGCAGAGAGAAAAAAGTGATATTGCAAGTATTTTTACGCGATATTTGATTCGAAAACTGATGTACAGACATGTAAGTACCTTTGTTAATGTATTATTTCAATCCCGAGCTTATTATAGTAGTCCAAAACATTAAATTCAAACCAGATTTTTTCGCCGAACAGATCGTGGCAAATGGAACGAAGAAGATATGAGAAGAGCAGTAAATGCTGTTCTTACTGATAGAATGGGATTTCTTCGAGTCTCGGCTACATACGATGTTCCGAAGTCGACCTTAGAACGACGAGTAAGAAAAGCTCGTGAAACTGTTAATGCCGACACTGATTCTGATAACGACTGCGGGAAAAAACATTTGGGACGATTCAAAACTGTTTTCACAGCCGAGCAAGAAAATGAGCTGGCGGAGTATGTGAAATCTATGGAAGCACGGCTTTTTGATTTAACAGGAAAAGAGCTTCGTATTATAGCTTATCAGTTGGCTCAGCGGAATCACATAGATAACCCATTTAATACAGAAACTGGTATGGCAGATGAAGATTGGCTCAGCGGGTTTTTAAAACGACACCCTGATCTAGCATACAGACGCCCAGAACCAACATCAGCCGCAAGAGCGATGGGTTTTAACAGAGTGGCAGTCGACAAATTTCTTACATTGTTGGAAAATGTAATAGATAAACATAAACTGACGCCTGAAAGGATCTACAATGTAGACGAAACGGGGATCAGTACTGTTCCAAAAAGTCAATCTAAGATATTGTCAATGAAGGGCCAGAAGCAAGTCGGCTGCCTCTCATCAGCAGAGAGAGGCCAGTTGGTCACTGCTGAAATTTGTTTTAATTCCGTTGGCACCTATGTCCCGCCTATGCTAATATACGCTCGGAAGCGCATGAAAGAAGAATTTTTGGATGATGCTCCGTCAGGGCTTTGGGGCACTTGCAGTGACAATGGCTGGATTACAACAAAAATATTTTTTGATTTGTTTAAATCATTCGTGCAGTTTGCATAACCAACAAAAGAAAAGCCTGTATTGCTTCTGTTAGGCGGTCACTCTTCACATACCAAAAATATTGACCTAATAGATTATGCAAGAGAAAATAATGTGATTGTATTATGTACACTACCACACTGCACTCACAAATTGCAGCCTTTAGACATGAGACCTTTAAGCACGTACTATAGTGCAGAAGTGAAAAAATGGCTGAGAGATCACCCTGGTCGCGTGGTTACACCATATCAAGTGGCAAAACTTTTTGGACAAGCTTACTTAAAAGCAACCACAATGCTCACAGCCATAAATGGATTTCGTAAATGTGGTATATGGCCATTAGATAAAGATGTTTTTACGGTCGCTGATTTCATAGCTGCAGAGACGACTAACACAGAAAATCTGGCAAGAGAAGAGCTAAATGTGGAAAATCCTTCATCAACTCAAACATTCGAACCAGCAATCACTGAAGAAAATCTATCGCGGCCATCCCCTTCAGCTCACCTTGGACAAATTTCGTCTGCAACCCAGCAAAATAATGTACCTCCTTCAGCTATTTGTTCTCAGGCTGAAAATGGTCGTGGTTTGTCAGAAAATACAGAAAACATTATTTCTAATCCAAATTTACAAATTGATAAAGGGAGTGTTCCAGAGCCTCTGATATCCTCAGAAAATGCTGTCCATCCAGTTTTATCCACTGAAAAAGCAGATATTGTTGACCCAGCCACATCCTTTTCGAATAACAATGATGCCCTGGTCTCGTTGAATTCTCAAATTGACATTTCTATGACTACCACATCTTCCCAAAACGTTGCTGCAGATGCCAACTTCAATAGATATTCTCCCGAGATTATTAATACTAGAAAGAACCCTGAACAATCGAAGTCAACATTTCGAGCTAAAGACAAAACTCCCGAAAGGAAAATAAAAAGAGTAACTTCTTCTTCTCTGGTAAGTCCTGAAAATATTATGGCTATACCTAAATAAGTTAGGACTTAGGAGAGAAAGACTAGAAAACGAGGGAAGACTGCAATACTAACTGAATCACCTTACAAAAACGAACTCATGAAAGATATAAGTATTAAAGAAGGTAAAGATAAGAAAAAGACTGATAATCAAGTGACTGAAAAAGGTAAAAAACAAATAAAGAAACCTGGAAAAAAGGCTGCAAAGAAGATTAAAAAGACAACTGACAAGGAAAACCTGCAGAAAAAGCGTCAAACCAAAAGGTGAAAAAAGAAACTGAATCGGAAGATAGTTCATCCCAAGAAGAGGATGATGACTGTGCTTGCATCTATTGTGGGTACTTATACTCAGATTCAACCGAAGGTTGGGTCATCTGCGGCGTGTGCCACGGTTGGGGCATAATTCATGTGCCGGAGTAGATGAGGAAGATGAAGAGGCACACATTTGTGAACCCTGTCTACTCGATTAAAAAGCGTACTCGTTTTGACCCATAGCGTTTTCCATCTTACCCCAGTTATGGGGCAAAACGGGAAATTTGCCGAGTTTATTTTTTCATTATTTGCCAAAAAAAGTTCTGTGATTTTGCATGCTACAACGTTTAATTATAAGAGAGAAATGTATAATGGTTACCTCTTTTGTTAAAGAATTTTATTAAAGAGTTTAATTTTCCTTGTACAACGAGTTTTGTCTCAGCTATCTCATCTTGCCCCAGTCTCCCCTACTAGTCGTTTTTTTAACTGATTCCACTATTGCTATCTCGGAAACGGTTATATTATGATGTCTACAGGAAACGGTAAGACCTACAAGGTCGGTTTAGTTGGACAAAAGTAAAACTAGAATAATATCTTTTCAGATTGGGAATATCAGTGGTTGTTTTTGAAATATTGCCGAATTTTGTTTTTTGACTCTACCACCTGCATTTCGAATGATATAAAAAAGCAGAGAAACTTTCAATAACGTCTCATATTTGTTATGCGTATGAAATTATGTCATTGAATTGACCGTTGGAAATGAATTGAGGAAGTTAAAGACGCCATTTTCATTGTGTTATGGGTACATTAGGGCCGATGGAATAAATTTATGAATTATACATTATCGATAAAATTACGCTTATACTCTGATATACCAAATAATAGTTGCTAATGAAAGGTTTAATTGGATTATCATGGGTAGGACACCCGGCATTTTTCACCGAAAGAGTTGTGTAATGAAATCGTAATCGCTAACAGAACAGGTATAGCTTTGTAAACTTAATTACATGACAAAAATAATAAAACATTACCTCTATTTTTTGATCAGGTGCAACGTCAATAACATCTGGAACAACCTCGTGAGCCTCCATTTTATCGTGAACTGAAAAATAATTCAATTCCTAGGTTAAATTTCATGCAGTAATCTATGTATGTACGTACCGAAATCACTACACTTCACTAAGTAAACAATACTTATCAAGGTTAAAAGTAGATAAACTGAAGGGCATTGTACTCGCATCGTAACAATAGAAATATGAATAATATGAAATAAATATAATCAAGAGGCTGACCTGAATAACAGCAGATCTCTATATTCTCTAGATATGTTTTGTTGGCACTAATCTTATTCCTGATTGGACATTGAACCGTTCCCTCCAACAGTTATTCGCTCTCCCTTCTCGATATTAGTTCTGTTTTGTTGACATTTAGTCAATCCCGCCAAAAGTTGTTCGCTATATCTGCTCGATGTATTCTGATCGAGCAGAGAAGGCGAGTTCTTGAATTAAGATCCGATCGATTGCTTCAACCAAAAAAAAATGCGCTAACACTTCAAATGGACCAATAAATGAATCAATCGAAGGACTCTTCATTAATTAAAGAATAAGTCTAGAGCGAATGACTTTTGAGTTGGAGTGACTGACCTGGAATAAGAATAGTGTGAACAAAATGAACAAAACACACGTTCTGAAATCAGTTCTTTTATTCGTTATTTCAACTTTTTATAACGATATCAAGGTGTAAAATCGAATTGTTAATATATTTTTTCGTGAAAATATACGAGGGTTCCCAAAAAACCTGGAGAAATTGATGACTAACATGAAAACTTTTAGAATATGATGCCTTCTTCTGAAACTAAATTCTGGTAAATCCATTGCTGTATTTCTGTCTAAAAAGTTAGTATTCAAGCAAATAGGAACTAGAACCATATGATTGTGAAATGTATATAAACAGTTCAAATTATGTTTTTTCCGTCAACCAGCTGTCGCACTCCTACGAACGACAACCCTCAGATGTCGAAACTTGTGCGAGCTAAGGATTAACGAGGTCTTACCTTTTAACGTGTGATTTCTAACACGGGTTGGACGTAGCAAGTGAAAATCGATCGTTCAGACTAGGGCTTGAACACACCGACCAATTCGAGTGAGTGAACAAACCGTCGAACCGCCTGGCTACCGACCAACCTATTGGTATCAGTAATTGATCATGTGTTTTCTTCACCCAACCACTTGTAAAATAGGTCAGAGAAGTCTGTGCTTTTCTACATTCTGTTCATTTACACATCTTCTTTGAATGATGTTCTCTGGTTTAACTTTCGAATCTCGACGTAATATATATTACTTTCAAGATAGAGTGAAAGTAGAGTTGTCGCCAAAAATGCTAACTACACCGGGTGATTCTTTATTTCGGCTCAGTAATGGTTTCTCGAAGAAAAAAGTAGAATTAAAAACCTGTGAACACCACTCTGTATATCTTAAAGGTAGCAACGAAAAAGTGATTTTCAGTTTTTAATGTCCTACATCAAACAAAAAAGCTCTAACTTTTTCCTAATTCAACCGACTTTGTATCTCTTTGTATTTTTCGATTTTCACATGCTCATCTTCCTTATCTGACATAGATAATATATTGATTTCTTAGGTATATAACCATAAAAATCTCCTCTCAGTTTGTTTTGTTTTGGTGTGCTTGACGAAACCTAAACTCTATTCAAATCATCATGACGCATTTTATTATTAATTAGGTACCTAATTTAATCATGTTAAAGTCCAAAATGTGAACCGTTAAACTGTTTATGCTTTTTTGACACTTATGCATACAAACAAAACAGCATAACTTGTAATTCACAAGAGAGTTAATTTGAATTATGCAAATTTTTATTTCAAAATACACGAATTTGTTGATAGGTATAGCACGAAAATCAATTTAGTCATGGTTTAATGACATTTGATATCAGTAATTTTCAGTCTCGGGACGCCCCACAGAAGTGATAACTTAAACTAATCCGAGTTGAACTATTTAATATTGACCTTGTTTAACTTGAGGAAAGCTTAGGTTCACTTACATTTTATGTTTATTAATATGATAATGTAATAAAATGTTATTTATTAATAAAATATTTTATGGATCATTTTGTGTATGTACATATATTATAGCTACCATAAGCCAATTGTTACTGTTGTAGTATTAAATAATGATACAATAATGTAGGTACTTACACGAAATTAATATTATCATTTTTAAGCCACGTTTCACATATTAAAAGAATATTACGTGCTTTTTGGTTAGATTTTTATAATGCTTGTTATTGATACATCGTATGGTAAGTATTATATTATTAAACTTATCTGTAATGTTCCGAGTATCATCTTCTGCTTGTTTCATCAAATTTTTCAAAATCACTTCTAAAAGCGGTGATAGTTTTAGGTAATATGTTCACTGTCAACAGTATATGCCGCTCGCAAACTAAACACTGAGACATGCGAAGAGTCCAAAATACGGCTAGCACTGTGGGTTATAACAAAATTGTTGTCTATCGTCGCGTGTTTCTCTAACCAAATTAGCATTATCAGGAAATGACTAAGACTTATTCATTTTCTGTTTCTACCTCAATGCCATGTTTAAGAAAATTTAGAACAGTTATTTAATAGTGATTCTTCACCCATCCATCTCTAGGGCTGGGGAATTGTAACTATCATATTGTCAATTAGCAGCCTTGTCAAAACATTACATTGTTTATCCCTCAGTAGAAATTGATAAATCTAAAGTTATCGTCAGAAATATCATCTGTGGTGGTCAAATGAATAATATCTATCCATTTTCTTAAATAGCAAAAGAAGTTTCTGGATAAACTGCATTGAACCAGATTCAGAACTAGATATGCTAATAAGTATATTGTTTTTCATTTTTTGTGGCTTTTATAAAACCTGTACTGTACTGTAATGATGAAATTTATTTTAAAGACAACAGAAAACAATAAACTAGTAGTTGCGAAAAAAAAAGATTGGATTTTTGATAACTGAGGCAGACTAATCTCCTTTACAATGCCAAATACCAGACAGGGACAAAATATTTCATATCATAAAATGGGACGAAATACAGTGGTACCGATATTTTCTGGAAAGAAAATAACGTGGGGGCATTGTTACTCACCACATATTCAAATATAAAAAATACGTCAATAGTTACACGAGGGTACTAATATCACAGAGAAACTCAAAAAAATATTACACACCTTTCAATAATATGAATAAAATAATGTTTTGTAATTAGCAATCCTTCCAATCTTTAACAAATTATTACCTACGTCTATGACAGATATGTATAAATTACCTACTAAAGTCTACTACCTACACTGGAGAAATTCAATCTGTTCAACATGAAGATTGATATATTGTTATGTTCTAGCAAACAGACCCGGCTTCGTACGGGCAGCAGAGCATATATGTCTACATTTATTTATATCATAGCGTCACATCAGCTTGTCCACGAGGGTTTCCGTTTTTACCTCAAGATAGTGCTTTTGAAGATATGAGATCTGAAAGTTAAGCTCTCTAGAAAGTTCTAGAATAGTTTATCCAAGACAGTCTACAGTCTATTCAAATATATTCATCAACAGAACATTCATGGGAGTTCTAGGGCATTACACAGCATTCCGGAATATTTTGGAATGTGTTCGAATGTTCTAAAATGACCTGGGACATTCGGAACATTCCAGATCAATGTGGAATGTTCAAGGAAATTATAAATTGATGTAGCCCTATATCCTACATCCAGTTTTTACCTGAATTGCGTGCTTTTGAAGATTTTGAGACTGGAAGTTTCGCCCTTTAGAAAGTTCTAGAACAATCCAGAGCATTTGAAAGTATTCAATAACATTCCACAATATCTACCTCATCGGATAGTAATCCAGGATGATAAATCTCTGAAGAAGCTAGCCACTCGCGCCAGGAAAACGTCAGGAAGAAATTCCAAAAATTCACGGTCTTCAAACCCGAAAAATAGTGACACTATCCTCGAAACTTTTTTTTTCCATGGGCTACTGTGTTCCGACCTGAGAGTATCCTGCTCCTCCTCTGCATTTGTCGAATCCCTTTTGTGTATAACCTGTGACCTTGCTTGTTTTCAACAGATAACTTTTTCAATAGTTGTAACAAGGCTTCTTGAAAAATTCAGTTTTTCCATTCAGTTCTGAGCTGGAATTTTTTCGATATTTTGATTGACTTCTTTGGCTTCTTTTCGCGCTTGAACTAATGTCTTCCCATTTTCTTCCGACTAGACGTTGGCTGCTGCCTCTTGATAAATATATATCGAAAGTCAAAAGTTCGAGGATTTTACCTTGTACTGGTCCTGTCGTTGTTGATAAGACCGTCGTAGATGGCCTTTTAGTTTTATCACCTGCTCAGGTAATTTTCTGTTCATCTCTTCTGTGAGGTAAATAAGACCACCACCAATTTTATTTTCATCTGTGGCCAGTTCGTTGATCCTGATGAATTCGTTTTCGACCCGTCTTACTGTGCCACTGAATGTCTGCAGTTCATCTCTTATATTATTTCCAATCTTTTCACTGGGTAAGTAGAAAGTGTTAATGAAAAAGAGATAAAGTTTTATGCTAGTATTGTATTTTATATATTCAGTTGAGTCATGCTTTCATTTATATTTATAATTCACTGAATAAATGGCAAAAGTTACAAAATTGAAAAATTACAGCCTGGTAGCTTCTGAACTCGTAGAAACATTTTTTGGATATTCATTTTTAGAATTTCGACGTGCGCTATAATAACCGAAATTTGGGTCAGTCGGGCTGATGACATTCTGCCTTGGACTCTGGAAGAAACGACTTTCAGTTGTGTCCGGCCCTGGAGATACAGGCTCTAAGCATTCACAGGAAAGACTCGGATCTGATAAAGCTTCTGAAGAGTATTTCGGAACTGACAGCAAACTTTCTGTTGATTTAGTGGGTTGAAAGTACCTGAAGAGAAAACATTAAATATTTAATATTTTCGTCGTAATAGATCAATAGTACCTGTATTTATTAGCATGAGGTGCTTTATTACCGTCTCCAGCACTTCTGCGGTATTAAATTGAAAGGGTATACTTTTAGGAGGGATTAATTTTGGGAAAAAAAGTTTTTGGCCTTCTTCATCTACATCTTTGTAAGATTACCACATTTTTGTATCAAGATGGAGAAGCAGAATGCCAAAAACTTTCTTTCCCAAAAATTAGTCTCCCCAAAAAATATACCCATTTAATTAATAGGAAGTTTCATTTCTCATTTTGCATGATATCACTATTTGATATATTCTATCAGAAATCAGAATATTTTGCAGCATATATATGGGAAGCCAAAAAACATTTTTTTCACCAGCGCGGCGCCCAAAACATACGTCATTCCAAAAAACTCTTCCTTTATATAATTCATAATGAATAACACAGTTTTAATACAAATCACAATTGGTTATTTCGTTTATGCTTTGGGAATATTTATAGTCACAGCCAACAATAATTTTTATTATAAGAACATAGGCTTTCATGGCCGGAGTCACGATCAGAGAGGATAAAATCTGGATTGGTAGGCCGTGGTTGAACAGAACTTTTAATGTCAAACGTTTCGTCTGCTACTGAAGCAAACATCTTCAGTGGTTTATGCGTTGACTCTAATGATGAAGTATCAGCAAATACTTCGAGACGCGCTGGTATCAATAGCCAATGATCACTCCCCACCCCGTGGGATGAGTATAACTGATTGGACGCAATGGAACAATCATGACGGCCTACTGGCAAAGGATATCACACCGTAGCGATTTTCTTAGACGTCTCCAAGGCGTTTGACAGAGTTTGGCATGACGGACTTCTGGCCAAAATGAGCAATTTTGGCTACACGAACCAAATGGTAAGATTAACCGAGTCTTTTCTAGCAGACAGGCGATGCCGCTGCAGAGTAGGACAAGAACTTTCAACCATGCGACTACTGGAAGCAGAGGTACCACAAGTTGCAGTCCATTCGCCACACCTCTTCTCTGTATACATAACAGACGTGCCCAAGCCGGAGAACATCTTTAACAAGTTGGCGCGTAGAACGCCAACTTGTTGTTGCGGCGAGTTGCTGGCGAGACCAATAAGCCGGGCGCACGTACTAGATACTTGCTGCAACAGGCAGATTTGAGGAATGGGCTAACCTGTGGAAGATCAGTATAAACCCTTACAAGAGACAGGCGATACTGTTCACCCGGAGGCGGACATACCCGGAAGGAAACGTCACCTTCAACGGATAAGAGATTCCGTGGACCAACGAAGCTAGATACCTGGGAGTCACGCTAGACAAAATATTAACAATTAGGTCTCACGTACGGCAGATAATAGGAATGACGAGATCTGCCCGACAAAACCTATTACCAATAATAGGTCGAAGAAGCAACATGGAACTGAAAGTGAAGCTGCTGATGATAAAGACCATACTATTTCCAAAAATCCTGTATGCCTGCACTGTCTGGGGCCAGTGCACAGTGACATACACAAACCAGATCCAGTCGTTTATGAACGCGTGCGTAGAGGCTGCTGTAAACGCTCCAAGATATGCACCGAATAGGTACATATTCCGGGTTCTAGACCTGAACATAATATACTACGTAGACGCATATATGATATATGAGACACGCAGAAGACGCGTTTGACAACATTCGAGCGCACGACAATCCAGCGCTACGCAATCTACATAATGCATTAAACAGGGATGACCTCCAGATTCCGAGAGAGAGATAAACATAGAACGCCAACCAAGCAGAACCAACGTCCACCTCCGAGAGTCGTTGTCAGGCGGCTTCGGTAAGTATAAAAGTTATTTAAGAGATAACAACAGTTCCTTTTCAGGTTCAACAAGAAGCAATCTACCGCGATCTCTTTTTAAACAATAGTCTCCGGTTAGTTTTTGGGGACCCAATGCAAAAATTCAGTGAGAAAAGCCAAGATAAAACAAAACATTAGTTTAGAAAGTAAAAGCACCTTAAGGCTGACTTTCGACCGAAGGAGGTCAGATGTCAATCTTGCTGAAGTGCCTATCAGCAAGGATTGAGGACCGCTCACGCAATAGCGCGGGGGTGGAAGGAATGGGATAGTTTTCTTCACAGAATTTATTTTGTGGGCGGAGTTTTTACCCCAGGGAACTCAACCTGAGAGGGGTAAGGGTGTATTTTTAGTTTAATTTTTCTCCTGAAGATGATCACATGGTGATCGAAACACGTGTCGAGGTGTTAAAATAACGGTTTGGTGTTGGAATAGTGAAATTCAAATGTCAGGTACTCACTTGAGTTGAGTACCTCTGTTATTACCTACAGTGGTGTTTAGTTATATAAAGCTAACATTATTAATTATTTTCAGTTTTATTCTATTAGTTTGAAAATGTCCATATAGGATGACACTGCAGTAACGATAGTTACAATTAACATATAAAGTTTCATTTCCCATTTTTCATGATGACCTCCTACTACATAGTAACGGCTACACCAATCAATTTATTGAATAGTGATATGTTTCAAAATATTCAAAAGAATAGGCCATATCGAATATGAAAGAAAGGGTCGTGCAGGAACAATATTTTATTGCAGTGGTAGAAAATTGTGTGTTGAATATTGTAGAAATGAACACAGATTTGAAGATATCGAAATCTTCAGTTGCCAGATTTTTGTATTTCCTAGTTCGACCAACCACAAAAATAAACTCACCTCCGATGGGTATGTGGTGTATACTGTGGTTGTCCAGGACAGTTACCACCAGTCTGCTTGTCTACCCTAATGTACTGTGTACCTTGTGCTTTAGTATGAGGCCGACTGCTTTTCTGAGCACATTTGGAAGAGGTGTCTAGGTATCCGTACCCAAATCCATAACCACCAAACGCTTTCGTTGTTAAATTGTCCCAAGACTTTGGTTTATTCACTTGGTTGTATTGAACGTAGATCGTTTCTTGCTGTTGGGGTTGTTGTGAGTATCTTTGGTGATCGCCATGTTTATTAGATTTAACACTTAACTGTCTGGAAGTATCACAGGAACCGTCCCAATAGAGGGTGTCGGTGCTTAGAGAAGTTGTGTAACTATTAGCTGAGCTTTCGGCTACTGTAGTAGGTACTACATTGCTGATTTCGCTAGAAGTACACGAGTGTAGACTGCACTGGCTTACTAGGCCTGCTCCGATGTGGAAATACCTGGAATAAAAGAAAAGTTTGTGAAATATAGAAATTTTTTGAAATAAAGTTCCAATGCCTGGATGAAAAAATTCATTTTTTCTGTATTTTTTTCTCCTGAAGGAACTGAACTTTTTTTTTGAAATGGGGGACATGCCTTATTTTTTTGGGGAAGAAAAATGTTTCATTATTGCAGAATTACAACACAATCATAATCTAATTTCAATCTGCTCCCCCAGAATAGTTGAATATAACTTTCATGAGATTCAGAAGTTCTGGCGGAATTTTTTCAATTTCTGAACATGGGAATTCCAGTTAAACTTATAATCTAGTTTAACACTTTATCGAAGGTCATTCCTAGAAACCTGATTTCTTCGAAATATCAATATCATGAAAGTGAAAGTTTATATATTCCAATGTTTGGATGTTTATTACTCAATTACGCAAAAACGGCTGAACGGATTTGTATGAAATTTGGCAAACAGATAGTTGAATCTAGATTAAGACATGAGAAACTATACTGATAAATGACATGGCTTAACGATTGTTATCAATTCATGTCGACACTATACTATTATATTGCGGAAGTGTAGAAGGACCACAACCTAACGTGTTAGGAATCACACGTTAAAAGGTAAGACCTCGTTAGTCCTTAGCTCGCACAAGTTTCTCAACTTCTCAGAGTTGTCGTTCGTATGGAGGCGACAGCTGATTAACGGAAAAACAGATTTTTTCAAACAGTTTTTTTTTTATTTTCTGACTTCTTACATAATTAGGTGAATTCAAATAAATCACTTCTTTTAAACACCAGAAGTGCAACACTCTCATAAACACCAGCGTTTCCTCAACAAAGTTGGCGTCTTTAGTAGATGAAGTAGACTAATTCTAACTCTGATATAGTCGAAGTAACCGATATAGTAATCTTAAAGGTGTCGGCGAAGTCAAAGGCCAAAAAAACCAATACATAGGAATTATGCCGCAACGAATTAGTCCACGTGGACTGAAGAATTGGCGGTTCGTATTGGATAATTTTTACTAACCGAGTTTTATGATTGGCTGAAGAGTCATAAAATTAAATTTAAAGTCATGTTACGGTGACCAACAGAATGTAGCGATGAGTACCGCCGCGCCGTTGTGTCGTCAATGTTCAGTTCAGGAACTGATCGCGATTTGAGTGTTGAAATTCGATATTGGTGAAGTTATAATTACTTAAAATGTTTTTTATTTGTTTAAAATGTGGCGTCCTTGGACAAGTACTAATAGTGATAACGAGTGTGATAACAACGCAGACTTTTTCCTGTGTAGTGATTCCAATAGCGCTGGTGAACAATGCGAATAAGATTCGGATGCATTTTAATATTAAAACACAAAGAGTATGTTTCAATGTATAGAAGAATCTACATATCAAGTTTGGTTCTGAGGGAAAAAAACTATTACAAGCAACATCAGATTTGACCGAAATTCCATTCTCAACTGTACGTAAAATAGTCAAAAGCAAACCTTATGAACGCAAGACGCGATTTGATGCGGAATTACCAAAACCTTTAGATGTTCATCTAATAAAATCATTAAAAAAAAACAATATACGACTGTTACAAAAGCAATGAGATTCCTACAATTGAAATCATAAGGAAGAAATTGAATACTTCCGGCCATAACGTGAGCTGCTGTGACAAAACTCTTCAGAATAGGATAAAGAAACTAGGATTTAGATTTAAAATAATAAACGAACGTCAAGCAGTTATAGAAAGCAGAAGAATAGTGGAATTGCGTAATAAATACTTAGAACAAATAACTAAATATAGACAAGAACAACGGAAAATTTTCTATCTAGACGAAACTTGGTACGAAACTCACGACACAGTTACGAAAGGGTGGACTGACGGTTCGAGAATGTGTACGCCTAACATGCCTGCAAACAAAGGATCGCGACTAATCATTGTGCATTGGGTTCCGAATTTTTTGAAATTATGTGGAAAAAACTTAGGGACTGCAAAGTTGACTATCATAAGAACATGGAAGCTAATATTTTTCAGGAATCGTTTGAAAACACATTGATCCCAAATTAGGATGCGAATAGTGTAATAGTTCTTGACAACGTTTCCTATCATTCGCGACAGCTCATCAAAGTACCGAATAAAAATTCGAGGAAAGATGAAATACAAAGTTTTTAAATGGATAACAATTTGTATTTTGAAGAAAGCTATACCAAAAACCAACTACTTGAAGTTTTACAGACAAAAACATTTGGAAAAGTGTATGCCATTGAGAGTATTGCTGAAAAGTATGGACACACCTTATTGAGACTTCCCCCCTATTTTTGTGTTTTCAATCCCATCGAGTATTTGGGGAAAGCATCAGGCATAAAAATAATTTTCCAAAATTTGATAAGAAGGTGATAGAGCTAGTTAAAGAAGAAGTATCTAATATTACCGAAGAAGACTGGCAGAAAAGAAATAAAAAAGTAATTTTAGTTGAAAAAAGACTATATGGAGATTGGACACTTCCATATTAATGGTGGAAATAAATTCATTATTGTTTCAAATGACGACAGTGATAGTGAAACGGAGAATATGGAAAAGGAATTATCAGAAGCTTTCGAAGAAAGTTAGTGAAGTATTTTTGAAGCGATCGATTGTATATATATGTGACTAAGTAGTTAGGTTAGGTTAGGTCACAAGTGAGTGGGTATATTCGACCCTCCACCGAAACCCGCAAGGGTTTATTGTGGTTCACACCTATTCAAGTGCGAGTGAGTAGTATTCAGAAGTATTTTTAATCATCACTCTGTTATTTGATTCCTTACTTTCCCACTTATCTATATTAACGAAATATTTATATATTTATATATATATATATATATATATATATATATATATATATATATATATATATGTATATGAATATTTATATATATATATATATATATATATATATATATATATATATATATATATATATATAAAATAAATAGATAAGTACTCTTTGATCATTCCCATATTGATTTCAATTTAAGAGCCACCGGTATACAGCTGTTTCAGCCTATTGGGCATCGTCAGTACCGGGCAGGCGGTCCTCGATTGAAGACAAAATGAGAAAAAACCAAGAAAGTACTTGATAAAAATAGCTGCGTAAACGCAAGCGAAACATTAGTGGAACCACCTATTGGTGTGACACCCAAGTCAACTTGCCAAGTTTTTGACTTCTATTTTTTCTTATTTCTATTCTATTTTTCATTACACGTTAGGTTAGGTTTATATAATATATAATAAAATGTCTAAAGTACGAGTTTGAAGTCGAAATTTTTTGTACTTTATCATGTGGTCTGTTTCTGCTAGAACATGTTCAATAATTACGTATTTCTCCGTTTGCATAAGGCAGCAGCTACGCTTGTGTTCTTGTATCCTGGTGTTGATGATGCGTTTGGTAGTTCCGATATAAGCTGAGCCACAAGAACAGGTAATCCTGTTTATTTTTTTGTCTGACGGATCGCTGTCCTGTCTAATTCAACGCATTAACATGCATGACTTCATAGAGAAGCCATTGAGAAATTTAAGTATCTCGACAATTTCAACTTCCTGAGAATGTCTTTCCAAATGGATTTATGTCCAACGATTCAAATCCAATGTGAATCGCTAATTTCGCACAGGCACCGCTCTTAGAGCGCCTCCAAGGGTTTTTCTGTAATTCTAGTGTTTTGTTCTGAAAAAAAGAAAAATGGAAAATATACAGGTATCCAGTACTCAAGAAGGCGATGAATGGACTAAAATACAACTCCGATCGACATCCCACCAGCACCGTAGCTGTCAACAACGTCGACCGATCCGAACAACACAGCAAAAGTGTGTATAATTGGGGAGTGACCATTCGCATGGATATTCCACTCTCAACCCAACCACTATCCCCTCCATAAACCCTACCGTCATCTTCATCATCACCACCATCATTCTCTAAAATTATAAGTATGAGTGAGTACATAGCTCGCCAGTCAGTCGTTGCTGAGACTTCGATATACAACCTTCGTCTTCGCATACCACTGACACTGCCGCAGTAGCACACGTTCTTTTCAACCATGGCCTATTACCCCGAATATTATTTTCTCTGATAATTAATAAACGTATTTCGTTGCTTACCTTCTCGGTGCGGAAAAGCTTTGAGTATTTGCAGTCGTCTGCGATGACTGGGAATGTGGCCGAGATCTTGTCTGTGGAGGATCAGTCTGAGTTTCCTCAGTCTTCGAGTCTCTTTTTCTATGGTCCTTATGACTACGAGATCTTCTTCTGTTGGAAGGAACGCACCGCGGATCACAACACGAACTTGCTAAATCGTAAGCATCCAGACTGGTATTATCACCGTTGCTCGAACCTGATTGTACACAAGGATTGCAGAGCTGTCCCGCGTAACTTTGACAGAGAGCGGGAGGTTTCTTCGCTTTTTCCATGCTGCCTGCTATATGAGTTTGATTGCCTCTGGACTGTCTTTGGTCGCAAGGGGTCTTGACAATGAAATTTTGTTGTTCTTTATAACGGGGCGGTTCGAAGGTAAGGAGGTATTCCCCGCTGCTACTGGTGGATGGGTGAAGCATATACCTAAAAGTTTGAAATGAAAATTATTGGTAATAAATATTGAATTGAAGCTTTGTAATGTCCAATCCGAATTCAAATTCAATATCATATGATGTTTATAGTCCTGAAGTAGAAATGGACTTTCAACCTTATAATTATTTTATATCATCAATTGCAGGTGGTGGACGATGTGAGTAAAAATCTTAGAGAAGTCAAAACAAGAACCCAATTTGGGGGTAATTTGTCAAAAGTTTTTGTAAGGCTGTCATAGGTAAATTTTGATATAAATTACGACTGAAATCTTTTCTAACCAAACGCCTACAAAAATGAGGAAAATATGCGAACGTGATAAATATATGTAAGGCCTAGTGGTCCTAACCATAATATTAATAAATTGTATATTAACATATTCCAAATAAAATTGAATTGAATTGAATTGAATATCAAAAAGGGTACTACAATTTATCATACTGCATAAATTCGCATGAAGGCTACAACTCATTTTCTACTTCAAGACTATAAAAATCGTACAATTTTAAGAGCTATCAAATATCTCTTCAAAATTTTTTCTTGGGCTCTTATTCTATTAGACTGAAATTTGTTTTTCTTATATACTTCTGATGTTCCTTAAGTTTTATTGGTACAAGAGGAAAAATGAGCAAGTTGTCTAATCTTGAAACCTTTTGACAGAATAATAGAAAATGATACAGAATTGTAATATTGCATTTGATTTTCGTTATCTGTCAATAAAATAAATCATTATTTGTTGTTAAAATATCTTAAGGGCGGCTTTGTGAAATTCTCAAAATAAACGTCGTTAATTTGTTTTTTGGGTGGTGGTCTAGCGGTAAAACAAAGCAGCATTTAATAAAGTATTCACATATATTTTTTTAGTAGGTAACGAGTGCATTTTAAATAGCTCTGTGGAAATGGATCGTACCTGATTGTCATTGTCATGGCAAAAGCTTGAAGAAATATGAACCTAAACTGAATTCTCAGAAAACATCTTATATGCGAATTCATGTACACTATCAAATATGACATCTGCACATTTCATGTTTTGACATGTGTCAAAGGAAATACAGCTATTAGCAATTGAGGCGTTGTACAAAAGTGATTGTTTTTGCGTTTTGCAAACGGAAAAGAATTATTTTTCGAAACGGCAACCATCTAAAGACATTTAAGTATAGAAATTTGTTTTTTCTATTGAGTATACAATTCGTAAGCAAACTTTATGACTTATTGGACTCTTCACACAGAAACTTTTCGGGGTGAACTTTTCAGTTTGTCCTTTATTACACTTCAGCAGATTCTCTACTGATTCAACTTTGTTTATTTCTCAGATACTGGAAAAAATATTAAAAAACGTCATCAAATAACTTGTTGAACTTGTTGAAGAATCAAAAGTGTGCAGTGATCAGAAACTAGCAAGTTTAACAACATATTAGTATCAAAAATTATGGAAAGAAAGTAATAAATATTATGAAATTATGAAACAACAAAAATTAATTGAAGTGGCGCTTTTGCTTTTTCAGCTGTAGCCCCTGGAAAAACCTGCAGCACCACATATTATATTTATTGGCAAAATATCATTTTTTTTATATAACATACGTTTTGTAGATCTAGAATCTTGAACTATCCAGTAAAAACCACAATTTGACAATATAAGATATTTCATTTCTGTACACCGCGGATAAAGGACACCATGTTACATTCAAAAACCTTCACTGGAAGAGCAAGCAATTATAAAATTTGTTACACGTTAGGAATCACACGTTAAAAGGTAAGACCTCGTTAGTTCTTAGCTCGCACAAGTTTCGACTTCTGAGAGTTGTCGTTCGTAGGAGTGTGACAGCTGATTAACAGAAAAACAGATTTTAATCTTTCAAAGAGAAATAGAGTTGGCATTCTTTTCAAATCATGTAACATGGCCAAATCAGGGTGTCGCATATAGTTTTGTATATCACTGAGAGAAAACAATTCTACGTGGTCAATTCATTATATAATCCCATTTTAGTTTTAAATGGCCAAGTTCTCATTTATCTGACGAATTTACTCATTCTTTAAAGTTCGCAAATTTACCAGTATCTACATAATTGTTTACAAACAGGTACTTCAATCCATCTTCCGCTTTGTTGAACATTTTTTAATTACCGTCCTGGTCGTGTCTAGGAATTATGTCGGTGAAAATTCTCCTGAAGCCGAGAGTAGTTTATAATTATGTAACAATATTAAGGTTTACAATTATTACTCGTCTGTAACCAAGGTTGTTGATTTGTTTTATTTATATAAAATATCTCGCAATATTCGTAGATATTGTTGAAATGTCAATTCGTAAAATAACTCGTTTTGTTGAAACAATGAAGGAACTGATGGTGTTCACAAAATCTCGTGGTGAACTATGAAGAAAGTGATTGTTGTTGGGTATCATATAGTTGATTGTTATGCAATCAGGCACTTCGTGATATATCGCTAAATGTTTCCATGTTATATTGCCAAAATATTTCGGGTATCATAAAAGTTGGAACATGATGTTGCACTAATTGGAAGTTTATTGAAGCCTGATATATACTAATTGGTTATTTTTAAGACCGCAGAAAATTAATGTTTCTTGTTCCACTGCTATTTGAAGGTCTCTTATTGTGAAGTAAACTTATAAGAATACACGAAAGTTATATTAACTTCAATGTGCTATCACTTCATCAAGAGAGGAGTGCTCTGCTTTGGTCGTTCCCAAATATAGAACTACTATAATGGAATCGGCCGATACTTGATGAAAATCCATAACGTATTCGAACAAACACTGTATTGTGAAATTTTCACTGAACGTGTTCCGCAATACAATAGCTTGTAGAGCGAAACATCTGTTGCGTTTTTGTAAAACTGTTTAGTTTCTTGAATATAGATCTACTATTTACTCCAGAAGTTTTCACACCAAACTCAGAAATACGTCTAACACATATTACTCAGTGAACTCAGATTTTACAATTTCGCTGATTTGAAAAAAAATGAAGTCGCTTTTCAGTCGCTTCAGACACTTAATTGAACAGGATATTTTCATGTATTTTTTTGGGAAAGAAAGTTTTTGGCTTGGCTTTCTACTACTCCATCTGATACAAAAAAAGGGATGAGAGAATCTTCCAAAGAAAGGAAGGAAGTAATCAATTTGAAACTCTATACATAAATGTGTAGATCATGCAAAGAAGTAACTTTCAGACACAAACTGAAAGAAAGTCCTCCTGAAACAGCTACTTTCATATAAACATTGAATTACACGAAAGAAAATAATTCTTTCGAAACAAATACTTCTATATGAACACTGAATTATACAGAAGATACTTTTCTCTACTCAGTTTGTATTTCAAACATTTGTTGTGGAATAAAAATCAGATATCATTCACATGAGTTCTACTTTGATGTACTTTTCAAAAGTCTATAAGATGAATAATTTAAAACTGCGTATGATATAAACCATTTTAAGTGATTAGGTTAGGTTGGGTTAGGTCTATTCGACCCTCCACCGCAACCCGCAAGGGTTTTTTGTGGCTCACACCTATTCAACCTAGCTTCTTAACGAAGCCGATTAGTTTGTGTGGTGAGTGGTCTTTTAGGTCAGATGGTAAGAGTACGTATCTGCTGAACTCTGAAAACTTTATTCGGTCCCCAACAGGGCAGGTACAAAGTATGTGCCCTGCTGTTACATCATTTTCCAAACAGATGCGACAGACACTGTCTTCCGACAGTCCGAGTCTCTGCATATGGTGATTCAAATGACAATGACCTATATGAAGGCCTGTTAGACATCGTAGTTCATCCCTATTGTAGTCCAACAACTGTTTGGTATTGAACTTCAAAGGGTGAATAAACGCCTTGAAGTGAGCCAATCCTGAAAGATTCTGTCAGAAGTCTATAAACAGGGCCGTAGCGAAAAGAAAAACCAGGGAGGGGAGGTAATCCAAATTTTCTCAACCCCACCAGCAAAATTTCCCAACTTTCGAAAAAATGAAAGCCGAGGGATTAGTTACTACTATAATGTATTAATTTTCTTACTCAGCTATCCAAAGATTGGCTGAATGCTTATGCCCGTTAGGGTATGCACAAAAAAAATAAATGTTGGTAATTATAAAAATAATAATGGGAATTATTCTACTTTGGACCAAGCTTCTTGGTCTTCCACCATATACACCATGTATAGGAATATTTAATACAAATGAAAGGAAACAACACTTCAATAATATTCTACTATTATTTTTCCTATCTTCACGGCCCGAAATTTCCCAACTTTTCCAAGTCGAAAAAACAGCGAAAAGTTGGGAATTTCGTAAAATTTTCACTTAAAAATTTGTGGACTGTTCAGGACTGTTCTGTTACTTGGGAGAAACTGAACTTTTTTTAAAGTTTTCAAACAACTCAGAATTTCAAAGTATGGGGAATTTTTATACATTTTTTTACTATTATTTTTTTCAATCTTCACGGCCCAAAATTTACCAACTTTTTCCCAAGTCGAAAAAGCAGGGGGGGCTCCCCTCCATCCCCCCCATGGCGACGGCCCTGTCCATAAATCTTCCCGCCATCCAAGTGTTCAATGTTTGTTTGGCAAAGCCTAAAGCGATGCCAATGACAGGTTCTGGTCCGATGAAGCAACCTCATTGGCTTCCAGACCAGTATGACCAGGAATCCAGACCAGAGACACTCTGTTATGTCTTCCTGTCGAGGAGAGTCGTTTTTGGCAATTTAAACGTTGCTCGGTAGGAGTCAAGAGATTCCAACGCCGTTTGACTGTCCGAGAACAAAGTAAGTGATTAAGTGTATGTTTATATACAGTGAGGTCCTGAAGTAACCGATAAATTCATTCTCTACATAATTATGAGTGTGAATGAAAAATCTTGAAACATTTCAATTTTTATATACGAAAATACACTTTCTCATTACAATTATCCAACTGTACTTTCAACCCCCTAGGGGTAATAGCTACCTTGTATAAATTTCAAATGAAAAGGGGTAGCGTATCATATTGCGTTTCAGAGGGTTTTCAATTCTCTATTTCAGCATACAAGCACGTTTTGATCTTTATGTTTGGATACTAAAGAAAAATGGAAGTTTATTTCATACAAACAAACAGCTCTCGAGTCAAATATCTGCCACGATTGACAAGTCTATTAGTTATTTTCTCGTCAAAAAAGTAATATCGGATCTTTTTGTGACATTCAAATGCCATGAGATGGTCGTATTTAAAATTTGTTAGTTCGCTAGACGTCGTCAATAGTTTGCTTGTAGTTATTATTCGTTTCCTTAGAATTTCTAAACATTAATGAAAATTGACCCAAAGGGTTGAGATATCAATATTGATTGTAGTAGGTGATAAAACAAGAACGCATTCTTAGGTATACAGAATATTCATTGCGAAGTCTCCCAATCGTCACATGAATTTGGAACTGTTAAAGATCTTTCCAAACCTGGGAGATAAAAATTGAATGGCGGCATGAAATTGGATGTATTGTTAACTTTCAGAAAAAACGCACAGAAACCTACAAGAGAAGTAGCTGGTGATATTAATGTAAGTAAAACTTCTGTATCGGGAATTTTGAAAACACATCAATATCATCCATATAGAATACAACAACATTAGAAACTGAATTTGCATTTATTATCACATGGAAAATTAATTCATCCGTTACTTTAGGACCTCACTGTATATGGTCATATATTTGTTCAACTGAGAAAATAGGCCAATATGTGAAAGTTCGAAAAAAAACCTATATTTCCGTTAGTTTTCCGCAAAAAAATGGTTTTTTGAAATTCTAATACTTACCTTCCGAAGAGAGCATTCTATTCGAAAACCAAATTTTTTTCATGGCTCACTCTTCCAAAATTTTAATTATCGAAATTAAGGGAATTTTTTTTTTCGTATTTTTAATAGTAGAGAAGATAGGTGAAAAAGAGATTATGAACTTCAGTAAAATGACTGGCATAGTAAACTCTCGAAAATGAGGGTCACCAAAAAAGTAAAACAATATAATATCGTTGCTGAAACTTCGAGATCTGACTTTCGTCTTCGCAGTAAACGCACATACCACTGATGACGTCTCCCACAGTAGCAGACGAAACGTTTGATGCTACAAGTTCATGCGACCACGGTCTACCAGCTCGGATTTTGTTCTCTTTAGTCGTTTAGGCCGTAGGAGCCTATGTTATTATAAAATACTGAACATTATTAATGCAGTTATTACATTATTGCATAATGGAACACGATTAAAAGTTGTCAACCTCGAATTGAGAGAAATTAGGCAAGAGTGATTTCATCGTGGCTACTTTGGATATGTAATGATTCAGAATACTGATGTTATTTCATTGAGGGGTATCATTAAGAGTGGCATAGGGCATAACATCTAATTCTGAACCACTTTATTAAATATATATTTTTTAATTTTCGAACTTTTTCAGCATATCGTCTTATACGAAAGTTTTTCCATAAATTTATGATCAAACTTATGATAAATTTCATTTCACCATCATGATATAGGAGAGTTAAAAAACTTTGTTGGTTTAGTTGGATGGAGAACGAGTAGTTTCCATAAATTTTCAATTGCCATTTTGTTTTGCCAAGAGAGAATATAACATAGTGCCGCTAAAGGATAAATTGGGCCCGCATCCAAGTTATTCTTGTTCTTTTCGGGGAGAATAATATCGTGGAAGATGTGAATAGTTCTTATATAAAGATTATATTCAATATGTGAAAATCCATGCTCTTTGCCTATTTTTTATCCCAAATAGAATAAATAATAAAATGGGAAATATCTTTTTTTCAGAGAGACTGAGATCAACAGAAAATCACACTTAAGACTTCTTACTCGCCTAACTGATCTTTCAACGATGATGTTTCAAAAATTCAATAGTTCTTCAAAATTTTATTTTTTCATTTTTGAATTTCAAAAATCGGGATCTGTATAGTTTGAAATATTGAAAATTATAACTCAAAATGAATAAATTGACTAATTTATATCATAACTACCACCTCAGGTTTTTCCGAATAGTAGATTATTGATTCCTAGATACTCATTAATTTAAACAAATCAAAAAAAGATTTGTTTAACACGGCGACTACGAACTCACATGTTCATGTTTCCTTGATAATTAGCGAATAAGGTTTCCTAGTATGGAAAATGAAACGTTTTTACTACTGTTTCTTGTGTAATTCTTCAAAACAAAACAAAACCGCCACGGATTTTACTCTACAAATACTTTCCTTAGTAATTAGCAAATGAAAGTTTTCTAAGATTGAGAATATTGTTTTGAAATGTTTTTAACAACTATTCTTGTGACATTTTTACAAAAATTTTTTCAAAATCGGAACGATTTTCACTATACACTAATACAGACAAAGAATGAATATTATTGTGAAAATCGTGCAATAAAGTATTGTTAAATAGGTTTAACATGGATTTTTATCAAGTATCGGTCAATTCCATCGCACTTTTTTTATTAATTTTTGAAAAATAGTAGGAATAGAGGGTAAAATGGAAATGACAGTATCAATAGTCTATTAACTTTTGTTAAAGATCATCATTGAAATTTTCCGGCGTAAACTCAAAAACTTTCAAAATAAAGAATAAATACTTCTGAAGTTTTTTAAGGAAAAATATATTTGGCTTCCTTCTTCTCCTTCTTCATACAAAAAAATTTGGAAAACTTCTGACTAAAGGAAAAAACAATTAAGTTGAGAATACGCTCTTTACAATGATGTTTAGATCATAGATACAAACTGAAAATAAAAACCGTTTCCAATCAAATACTTCATTAACATTGAATTACACGGAAGAAAGAGTTCTTTCGAAACAACTATATACTTTGAACATTGAATTAGGTAAACGAAAATCACTCTTTCCCTTATAGTTTGTACTGTAATGGAACTAAGACAAATATCATTCAAAAGAATGCTATACAACGTTTTTAAATAAAGATGAGAAGTGGAAAACTAAAATGCTCTTTTGGCAAAAACTAATCTCTCCTGAAATATTTCCCTTCAGTTTCTAAAATTGTTTCTCAAAAAAATCATAGTTATAGAAAACGGTCACTTGCTTACCTATACTGCGAATCTAAGTATTGGTAGGAAAAAACTAAAGGGGGCGTTGGCTGTTTCTGTTGCTGAGCTACTTTCGCCACATCTTCTGTCGAAACTGTTGGTCTACAATATGAATAAGATGACTGAGTAGGAGTTGGCGGACCACCATTATTTGCTTGTGAAGCCTTTTTTCTTGCTGGCAAACTATGCGTTTTCCATTTTCCCTCGAAAAGTTGCCTTTCTCTCAAACATAACCGTTCCAGTTCTTCCATCTTCGTTTGGAGTATTCTTTGAAGTTTGATATATCTCATATGTAACTCGACCTTGAAACAAAATAAACATATGTGAGTTCGTATTAGTTTGTTTTGTGATCTAGTGAAGACATTAAAAGAGTTTTGGCATCGACCTTCCATCTTTCAAGCTGAAAATAAAGATCCATCATCAGTAATATCTCTGCCAGCTGTGAAACTAAAGGCCACTAGGCCAGTCTGATGTTCAGTATCTTTTCGGAATTGATAATGTAGTCGCTTTTTCAAGAACAGATCATCTCTCTTGGAATTGAAATTTCTGTGTATATAACTGTTAATAACTTGCTTAGCTACCTAGGGGCTTGGGGAGTTATTAAAATAGCATCAGCCATATAATGCAGAAGAATCAAAATATCTTCAATTACATAAATTATCGTGAGAAAAATGTCTGGGCCTTATTTTCAAATCAGGTGAACTGTCACATCAAGAGAAAGTTCGGATTTTTTTCCTTTCGAAGGAAAAACTAAGGTGTCGTTCCCACTGGAGTGATATGATAAGCGATGCAACATGAGCAATCTTTTATCGTCCGATGCAACTTTTATCCTCGCAACACTCCAGTGCACACTGGAGCGATACGATAGCCTATAAGATGAGCAACGGGGCAGTTATTTTCATCAGTCGTCATGAGCTCCTCAGAGGAGGACGTTATTTTTTGTTACTGGTATTTGCAAAAGAAGAAACGGGAATCTAGAAAATACTGGGTATACCCATATAATGTTTGATATTGAACACAGTTCGGCAGTGGTTTTCCGTGAGCTCTCTCAACGTGAACAGAAATTCAGAGAGTTGTATAGAATGAGCTCAAATATTTAACATGTTTTAATGAGATTGGTGTCAAGGGGACTGGAGAAGCATGGGTTCTGCTCGTCTTCTTGCTGACCAGACATGAACGTGTCGAACGATATTGAGCCTTTCTTTCGCTCAAGCGACCCGGCAGCTGCGTCCCTCTCACCGACGCGACTCTGATAATTATTGATGTAGTATCGCGATCGCTCCAGTGTGCACTAGATTAGTTGCTTCCATTATGTATGCACGATTATGAGTGATCGGTGTCAAATCAGGATAGGGTTGCTTATCGAATCACCTGTTGCATCACTTATCGTATCGCTCCAGTGGGAACCGCGCCTAAGAGAGACGTCCGACTTTTCTCTTGATATGAGAATTCACCTGCTTTGAGAATTAGGCTCCAGATCGGAGGCAAATTTGAATTCAGGACATTTCTGTTGAGTCCGGTACCACCACTGCCGCAATAAATTGCTAATTGTCAAATATTAATAAAGAATTCATTCATTTCGTGTCATTGAAAGTTTATCGATTTGGTTATGAATATATCTAATTAAACATATGTTACCCCATTTGTGATTTTTGAGGCGTGTGAGGTCTCCCTTGTGATTGGTTAGAGTTCTCGAAGACTCAGTACCAACTTTCAAAATGGGATTTTTCGTCCTCCATGCTGGTCAGACTTACTATTGATGGTTTTAGAGGAGAACATGTGGACCGAAAATGTTTAGTGTCCACAGCACGTATAACAATGATGGGGGTAGTAAAACTCACTCTAGGTAGTAGTGCAAAGAATTAGTAGATATAATCTTACCTTCCGTACACAATCTTCAAACAAAACCACCATTCTCATTCTAGTATCACAATTTTTGATGTAATTAACTAGTGTTTTATGATCAGCCTTCTCCATATCAGTACCATTTATGGATAAGATGACATCCCCTTCTCTCATACCAGCCCTATACGCTGGACCGTCGTAGTCCACATAATCCACGTAGGTAATCATTTCTATTTCCTTTTCTTTCTTGTAATGTATTCCATAACTTTGAAGTGTAAATCCAAAAGATCCATTCTTTTTTTCTACGATGATTGTCCGTCGTCGTCGATCTTCCTCAGGTTTGGTAACTGTGACTCGGTCTGATTGAACTCTTTCCAGGATTTGTGACTAAAAAAAGTTGCTTGTATCAGCCTAATAAAAAAAGTTATTCATGTATTATATGTTTTAATTTTTGAAATTGTCGGTTACTGGAGACCGAATAATAGAACAAACACGAAGTGTTATGAAAAAACCAGCGTAAATAGTTTTATGTGCTGATCTAAATATATAAAGAGGAAGTCTCAATTGCTTAGTAATATAATGAGTCCTTCAGCTGACCAATTGATGAATCATCTAGAAAATCATACCCACTTCAATAGTACTAATTAAATAGCTATCGTTATTAATTCAGGTAACAATAAACATTAAGTAGGAATTCAAATGGAATGATAAACAACGCATTGTTTGAAGGTGTGTGATATTACTTTCATCAAACGATATTCTTGTTAACAGTTACACCTTTCAGAGTATCGGTCTACCCTTCTCTACACTAGTTCAGAATTTACAAATTTTATAGTAAGAGCAGGTTAAATATTCAAAAAACAGTTATCTTCAGCTTCTAGGCTATTATTATTAAATTTCGAGTATTATTTTTATATTCAACATCAAATAGAATAATAAAATAATAACCGTTTCATATATATGATATTGTGGGAGTATTTTTATGAATGATCTCTGATTCAATTTCATAACGAAATAATAGGAAAAAGTGATTTTTGTATAATTCAATATTCACATGTAAGTAGTTTTTTCGAAAGTATTTTTTCTTTCTTGTAATTCAATATTCATGTGAATGCAGTTGTTTCGGTAGGGATTTTTCTTCAAGTTTGTATCTGTGAGTAAATTAATGATCTATATATCTTTGTACAGAAAAGATAGAACTAGAATCTCTGGAGTAAAAAAACTCCAAAACAAACACTTTTCCCAAATACGAGGACCCTCATAATCTCCTCGAAGGGTGAATCAAACTTGTTAGATAAAAATAGGGACTAGTTTTTCAGTTAGGAATTAGTTTATTTCATCTCCCGCAGAAGCCGACTTGGTCAGTGAAACAGTGTCGAGAATAATGTTGGGGTTCTGGTGTTGTTTGGGAAAAGTGTTTGTTTTAGATATTTGTGAATAGTTTATTTTGAAATTGATTCCTTCATTTCTTTGGAAGTTGAATAAAAATGAAGAAGTAGAAAGCCAAAAAGCCTTTTTTCCCAAAAAGTAATATTTCTTAAATAATTTACCCCTTTCAATTTAACTAATTTCACAGATTATCTTAATCACTTCTTATGTATTTACACTTGTAACTTCTCACTCACTTCTTATTAATCTTCTATGTTTTTAAATATTTTTATTTTGGTATTTCTTCCAAACACACAAAAAATTCAATGAACAAATACTGAACTAGAGACGTGATAGATAACGCAGACAATGGATAAGAAATCAAAATGAAACAACTGTGTATGCGAAAATGATATACAGTGTGTGCGATTTCAAACTGAAACACCTTGTTATTTTGGAACCCATGAACCGATTTTGAAAAATAAAAATTCAAATTAAAGTACTCAACGAGCTCTATTCCGAGATGTTGATAGATATGGATTTTTCTCATTTTTAAGGCCTACTATGACCTGCTCAATATGTCGAAATTTCGAGAAGGGGCATTAGGCATTTTTTCATCGAAAAAGTGGATAACCTATTCGATTTGAGCATATTTCAAACCCTTACATACCAAGGTTCACCCCAATATCTCTTATTGTGTGTTAGTTATATGATGACGAATTCCCAATTTCATGATTCTTTGACTGATCCTGTACAACAAACGGTAGGTACATTTCGAAGAAAAGTTGAAGTAGTCATTGAAATAATGAGAAACACATGAAATATTCAAATACGAAGTTTTATCATTGTAACAGGTACAGATAGATGTCCCTATAGATCAACTAAAAATCAAAAGTTGAAAAAGTTTTATCCATATCGTTTAATTTTTTGGTATAGTAAATAGTCAATCAACGCTGCACGTCGTCTTGATTTCAATCAGGTTTGAGCCTGGCTCCCTTACCCTTTGCCAGAAGGACAAACGGGTCATAACTGAAGGTGGGTGTTGATGGTATGGCGGCATGAATGTCCTCAGACATCAGTACCGCCCTTCACGGTGTATCCCTACCTGGCTGGGGTCAGTTGGATGAAGAAGTTGTTCATCTTTCAACGGAAGATATAGGGGCCTCATTAGACAGAGTGTCGGGGCCTTCCATATCGGGAGGGGTCGTCTAGAGTATAATCCATAGCTTCCCTGACTACTGTCAATCAACGATTGTAAAAATAACCCTTTATATGCTTTTTTTTAACATTTGTCCCAACTCGGTGATATATTTTAGCAAAGTTCTCATGATTTCATTTCATATGGCATATTCATATGATTAAATCAATAAGCCAGGCACTGTTTTTCATAGTAGGCTTGGATATTGAGTTGTATCTTTTTTCGTTATTATAATTTTGACAGTTAGGTATCCTCAGTCACTTTCCACGAATATTTGGTGAAGAGAGTTATAAAAGGGTTTTGCGAGTTTTCAAAATGGTAAATCTCAACTTAGTCGAGAGACTTGAGATTGTGCGTTCAGTTGGTGATAATGCTCGATTAACGAGGGTGGCCGAGACAGAATTCAACAGAAGAGATCCAGATCGTGAACCACCAAACAACCGTCTCCAGGATCAATATGTTATTCAATATAACCGAGAGAGTGAATTATAGAGTCTGTTCAAGAAAACCTGAAAAATAGCTTGCGGCAGATTTCACGAGATTTACACGTGTAGAATATATAAAATGCGTACATGTTTGAAAAAAAATAAAGTTATTTTCTTCAAACCGAAAACCATGCACACGTTAGAAAGAGGCGATAAGGAACAAAGGTTGAAATTCTGTTTATTCTGGGAAGGTGAATATTTGAATAATAATAATAACTTTCTAAGCAATGTTCTCTTCGCCGATGAGGCAACATTTACCACTAACGGTACAATGTCCACTCAGAATGATAAATGCAAAAAGACAATATTCACAAAAAATCAATGTCTGGGTAGGAATATTCATTCAAAAACCATATAATAGGTCAAATGTTTTTTGAAAACACACTAAACAATGGAGGGTTTTATATTTTTTTGGCAATAAAATTAAAAACACGTTTTCAACTTGTGATTTGTTGATTTCAATTGAACTAGAGACAACTTCATGAAACGAGTACAACCCCTTGTAACTTCGTAGCTGACTATGCGAAGTATTATTTCATTGAAAGGTTACTTATCATTTCTTTAAAGTTCATAGACTTTCAAACAGGGTTAGTCAAAAAATCATGGATTTGGAAATTTATCATCATATAACTAACACACTGTATGAGGTATTGGGCTGAAACTTGGAATCTAGATGGCCGAAATATGCCCAAATCGAATTTGGTATCCACTTTTCCGATAAAAAATGTCTAGTGGTTCTTTTCGAAAATTCAACCCATTTTGCAGGTCAATTTGAAATTGATATTTTTTTTTATCGTTTCATGGGTTCCAAAATAACAGGATGTTGTGAATATTTTATTTTAATTGAAAATTATCACTTTTGGCTGCAGTACTGTCTGCTAATAGGCTACAGAACAGTTTTAATATAAAAATTATTACTGTACCAGAGCTACAATTTATCATTTTTAAATTTTTGTTGGCAGCTAATAGTTTTTGTTCGTTATCGTTTTCCAACATTTTTCTGAATCTATTGAAATCTGTTTATATCTGTTTTTCCGTTATTCAGCTGTCGCGCCCCTACGATAACGACAACTCTCAGTAATCGAAACTTGTGCGAGCTTAGGATTAACGAGGTGTTGCTGATATGATATAAAAAAAAATCACGAACTAAATTATTTTCGCATCGTTTGATATTGCTAATATAGTGATAAGTCAAAGTCAGTTTTTACAGTATATTTAATGTTTATTGAACCATCATTTTAAAATAGTGTTAATCTCTTTATGGTTGACACGTATCATTGGTTATAAAAACATGTTTCAAATCCACATCACCAGTATACCACCAATATGTGTCAAAATATCCTTGATTTATTCAGCAGTTGTTCCACTGTTCATACCAACAATTTCATAATCTGCGATAATGAAACATTGCATATTTGTCCAAATCATGACAGTGTAACATTGAATATCGACACTGAATGTATTACGATTTTATTCATAGTCATATATACGGTCATAATGTTGTTCTCAGATAAGGAATAAAGTTGAAAATACACGTAGTGACGATTATACTTGAAGAAAAGGTCGATAAAGAAATTAACGAATGGGCTAATGTGAAAATTCAATCCCTTCGCAATATTTCAACAGAAAATATTTAGTGTAAAACTGGCTCTGCCTATGTTGACAAACGATATTTAGTTGGACCTTTTCTTGTATTCAATATAGTTGTAAACTACATGCGAATGTGTTGGTATATAAAAACAATGAAACTCGTATTTTTGACCTTTCCTTTCCCCTGACTTTGTTATCATTACTATGAATATAACGATTGAAACTCTAGTCCTTGTTATATCGCTCGTGTAATAGATAATAAAAATCAGCTTAAGATTGAAAATCACAGAATACATTGAAACAAAACATATTCCGAAGACAAGGATTTCTGCACGCGACAACTTATAATAAAAAAACAATTATGTTTCGTTTTTCGCTTTGCGAAATCAATTTAGGTAAGTACTGAATAAAACGACAACCGCGGACTGTTTAGTATTACTTTCACGTTGCGATAAATTTAAACAAATGACTCATGGAAAATATTGCAAAACCTACTGGAGACGACGAAGTGCAATCGTTATCTTGTTCGATCTGCAACTGCGACTGACTTTGTGGATTCCTTCTCATCTTTCTCGCCAAAAAAACTATCAGGCCACATCACATCCAAACACTTTCACTGGGAAACGTCACAAAAACCGATTCCATTTCTCAGAATTGGTAAGAAACAGCTGTTCGATGGAAGTCACTGACGAGACGCCGACGTTGCGATGCCGACGTCGGCCATTTTGAGCGACGGCCTGCGTCGCCGTACTGCTCGAATGATCAACAGTTTCAGTTAATATACGCGCTTGTTTTTAGTGAGTGGTAAATCGTGTTTGTTCGATGTTTTGGATAATGTTTGAATTGTGTACTACTAGTGCAACTACTTCGTGTATGGTTGATTGATAGTTTGGTTTTCCCTCTCTACGGTGTAGTTGTACAGAGTGTGCCAATCAAAAACGTAATGATTAATGATTATTTTTTTCGAATGAAATGAAATATTAGGTTGGGGAAGGTAGAGGTTACTGATATTAGATGCAGGGCCTGTCGCTAGGCGCTTGTCATCACGTTCTTGTAAAGCAAAAAAGTGTTTTCTCTGCGACTTCATGGTAAAAAAATTAAATTACATTTTAATAATTTGTCCTTACAGGTCTTTCATTGAGTCCCAACAAAAATCTGTAGAATTTGAGTCAGGTAATCGAGAATAATACTTTTTCATAAACTACACCTTACGATTTGATTTGATATTTCGCTAACACGCTTCTTTTACAGTGATTTGAGATCATTGTTGAGGAAGCTACTGTGTTAGCGAAACATGTCGTGATATATTTCTCAAATAAAGTTTGTGGAGATCAAATCGTGGGGTGTAGTTGATGAAATAACTAGGTATGGATCTTTATCAAGTAACGGCCGAATCAATCAAAAAATCCGAGAATAATACTCTATAAAACGATGAGATGTCATCTTGGGTTGAACAGCCTTTTGTAAATCCAACGTATTCATAAAACACTTTATTGTGAGATTTTCACTAAACAGTTTTACAAAAACGCAACACGTGTTTCGCCATACGATGGCTTCTTCGGGCGTTTCTTTCAAAAACACGCAAGCCATATTGTGTTAAAACTTTTCAACAACTGTGAGTAGATCAAATCAGAATTTAAATAAAAAAATGTATTTCAATAAAACTGGCCGATATTTGATGAAACTCCATATTAAAACTAATTAATACAGTTTATTGTATGATTTTCACTATAAAAGGTTTTACAAAAACCGCGACACATGTTTACGCTTAAGAAAGCTATTGTATAGCGTAACACGTGTCGCGGTTTTTGTAAAACCTTTTGTAGTGAAAATCATACAATAAACTGTATTAATTAGTTTTTTCAAAAAATAAAACAAAAACAATCTAGCAGCCTATAAATAAAAACATAGGTAGTAATAATCACACAAATGGCTCTTCTTGTCTTACATCAGAGCAGTTAAATGACTTTTTTTATGAATGAAGCCTTTGATAAGAATAATGAAATAAGCACACCCAATAATTCATTCTCAAACTATTGAATGAAGTCATCAAATCCCAAAAAACTCGGGCTCGCTTGATATTTACAATCACTCAGTGGTCATGCATAAAGAAAATCTATCTGTGCTACTACGACCAATTACATGTATTGTCAACTTGATTTTGAAATCTGGTGTATTCCTATCAAAACTATAAATTGCAAAGATAATTCTGGTCTTCAAAAATGGTGATATCAATTTTCCTTCGAACTACAGACCAAAAACAAAGAATCAACAATTGGCATACTCCTCGAGCTTGGCAAGGCGTTCGACTGCGTCTCTACTGACATTTTATTAGAAAAATTGAAATACTATGGATTTGTAGACATAGCACACAATCTGCTAGCATCATATCCAAATGATAGAAAGTAATATGTATTATATAATAAAGAACTCAGTAGCTGATGTTGAATGGTGTACCACAAGGTAGTGTGATTGGACCACTACTTTTTTTTATTCATATCAATGACCTGCCAAATTCAATGACAATATTCATGATGTTATATTTGCCGATGACACTTCCTTCGCCAATTGGAAAAAAAGTTTGAAGAGTCATCACAATTGGAAAAGCGAGTTACTCAGGAAGCTACGGACTGGTTCAATGCGAACAGCATTTGTGTGAATAAAAGCAAGACCCAAACAGTTATGTTCTCGCTGTCTCATAATTCCTCAGATAATGTGAAATGTCTTGGTGTAACTATTGATTCGGAGATAACTTAGGAACCCCATATTGATACAAACTAGCAAAAAATATATCATGCAATGTCTATGCAATCAGGCAGATAAAAAATTAAGCCGGTAATGAAGCTGCCCATAACGCTTATCATGCAACGTTTCATATTTCCTTCACTTATGGATTGATAAACTGGAGCAGATATATTCATATTTCGAGAATATTCTCAATTCCAAAACCAGCATTAACTTTTGGTTCAATAATTTTCAGGAAAAATAAAAAAACACGTCAACAATAGTATACAGGGGGACACATTTTGACATATTCACATTTGATGTTACTTCCCCTGTCGCACCCCCAGAGCATGTTACCATTTTTTTTAAATAGATCACCCTATATTGTTTCACATTATCAGATGCCCCATGATGAGCAGATTTCAACAAAGTATAAAACATATAGTCTGAAATTCGGGAGCTATAAATTATTTGGGTTGAAAACGAGTCACCCTGAATAACTTTTGAAACAATGATTTATTGGAAAAATAAAAAAACAGGTCAACAATTATACAGGAGGCAACATATTGAAATATTCGTTCTAGAGACAAATATGGAAGCAATAAATCAGAAAAAGAGATTTTTTTATTAATTTTTCAATTAAAATCTGATGACTGGGCAATGAGAAGAAAAAAAATTTCTATCGTAAATGTTTAAAAACGTTTCAACCAACTTTCATTCAATGGTACAAACGAGCTTCCATTGCCGCCCTCACATGGTTGAGAATCTCGGGAGTTACTTCTCTACAATGCCTCATTATATTCTGAAATCTTCTAATGTTAATGATTCTATTTCATACACTTTAGACTTCAAATGACCCCTTAGAAAGAAATCTACAGGAATGAGATCCGTATAGCCATTCTGTAGGACCTCTTCTGACAATCAAGCGACCGGAAAAATGATCAACCTAAAACTGTCGCACTAGAGTTGCATAATGAGGAGGTGCACCATCCTGCTGAAAAACTATTTCGTGTTCGAGTAAATTTATATCCTCCTCAATTGCCCTACTGATGCACGGTATTATTCGATTCCCCAACACATCCAAATACCTATCACTAGACAAATTATCATCGATAAAAAAGTTCCTATGATGTGGTCACCTAAAATTCCTGCCCAAACATTCAATTTTCGAGGTCGTTAGGTATGAACTTAACGGTATAAATGAGGATTCGTATCACCTCTCCATTCAAACTGAACGTACATTCATCTGAAAAACAAATTTTATACAAGAAATTCTGATACAAGTTGATCCGTTCAGTGAGATTTTCACAAAACTCGATACGTCTATCGAAATCATCTTCGTTCAGTTCATGAACTAGTCTAATCTTATTTGGAAACAATTTGTACTTATGAAGGATCCTGAAAACATTTGTTCGACTGATTCCTGATTCTCGAGATAACTTATTAAGAGATTGCGAATATTTTCCATCAGTTTAATGTGCCCTAAAACTGCAGTACAAATAGCTTCATCGTTTGTATTGTTAACAGTTCTAGTTTCCATAAATTTTTTCAATAATTCCGAAACGTATTTGTGTCGTGCATTTCTTTCTGGATGATTATCATTGAACATACGGACAGCAGCTCTAGCACTATTTCCATTTTGGTAGTACAAACTCACTATTTCAATTCGTTTGCTAAGCGTATAAACCATTGCTTCTCAAGCATTCGCACAAAAACAGAAACGCCAATTGTAACTTCACCTGGTAAGTTATCGTTATTGTAGAATGAGACAAATATTCTTGAAGTATACCTCAGAAAAACACCTATGAAACCTAGGTACAGATTGTACAGAAGTTCATTCAGGGTGGCTCGTTTTCAACTCAAATAATATTTAGCTTCCAAACTGTGAGCTTCAGACCATAATGTATTCTACTTTGTTGAAATCTGTTCATCATGGAATATTTAATAATGCAAAACAATTGATCCATTAAAAAAAATGGTGACATTGGGGGTGCGATAGGAAAAGTTAGCTCAAATGTGAATATATCAAAATGTGCCCTCCTGTATACTATTGTTGAGGTGTTTTTTTTAATTTCCCTGAATATCATTGTTCCAAAAGTTATTCAGAGTGGCACATTTTCAACTCAAATAATTTGTAGCTCCTGAACCATAAGCTTCAGACCATAATTATAGCATGAACAGTCAAAGCGAATAGACGTGTGAGTGTGTGCTCCGCAAGCGATTGTATTAAAAACGCATAAATCTCAGTAATTAGTGTGAAACAACAAAGTTGTGAACAAAAGCTGTACCACTTCTATTGATTGAATATTTAGTATGGCCCTCAACCAAAAGGACTTCCAAAAGTTAGTCAAAGACACTATGAAGGCGATAATGTCGGATCAAACCTTTATGGAGTCATTGATAAAAAATGTTACCGATCACTTGAATGACAAAGTGAATGAAATAATGTCGAAACATCAAGAGAAGATAGAAGAGTATGAACTCAAGATGAAAGCACTTCAGAGTGAAAATGAAAATCTTCAATCTCAGTTAGATAAGCACGACCAGTTCCAGAGAAGAAACTGTGTACGTATATTTGGCATTCAAGAATGTGAAGATGAAAATACGGAGGATCTAATATATAATCTGATAAACAAAACTATGAAATTGAAAATTAATATATCAGCGAGCACTGAATATTGTTATCGAGTTGGTCGTCCGATTATAAAAAAACTAAATGAGGAAAGAAACCAAACAAAACCTCGAGCGATACTCATTCGTTTTTTAAATTATAAAGATAGACAAAAAGTTATGGAAAATAGACAATTGAAAGGCAGTGGCGTGGTAATTAGAGAGGATCTAAGCAAAGCAAAACTCGAGTTGATGAAAGCAGCAACAACCAAATATTCATATAGAAACGTGTGGACAATGAACGGTGATGTATTTGTGAATGATGGCGGTAGAAGAAGGAAAATAATTAAACGGAGTGATTTGAACTGAAACATAATGAGATTACACGATTAGGCGCGGTGACGCACAACACAACTGATCTGTTTTTTTCTTTTTGTATATACTCTAAATTCTAATAATCTTCTCGTAAATAATAAAAAAATACTCTTGTTACATTTATATATTTATAAACGTACAGATACACTATAGCCAAAATGGAAAATATAACTTGTTATTATCAGAATTTCAGGGGGCTGAGAACAAAGTTGAATAATTTCAAATTAAGTACTGAAGGAGAAAACTATGACCTAATACTGGGGACAGAAACATGGTTGAATGAATCAATATACAGTTCTGAATTTATTAACTGTAACAGGTATGAGATAGTTAGATGCGATAGAAATCCGCATATAATGAATAAAGATAGGGGAGGAGGAGTTATGATAGGGGTAAGTGAAAAATTTAAAATTTTAGACTGGAAGAAAAAAGAAAGTGATTTCGACCCTCTGTATGTTAAAGTGAGGTTGAGAAAAATAGTAATCGCTCTTTTTGTAGTTTATTTTCCTCCGTTTATTTTCCAGCTGTTGAAAATTACAAATGTTTTTTTGATTTTTATGAACAAATGGTCGATGACAACAGAAATGTGTACGTCGCTGGTGACTTCAACCTACAAAATTTGACATCCCAGTTAAGGTACGGTTTCCTAGGACTGTCGGTCGGCCGAAACCGACCGCCATCAATGTCCGCTGGAATCAGTTGTGCGTTTTTAAACGAAGGCGGATTCCTAGAGTTGGTCCGTCTCCGCAGATAATTTCCGGTGACTTTTGTCGGTTTCGGTCGTCGGTTCTATTCAGTCGATGCTTGATTTCAGCCGAGAGCGGAACGGAATTTTAATAAAAATGAGCAGTCAAAAATTGTCATGTGTTGAAGAAAAAACTTTAATAAATTTAGTTAAACAATATCCAGCATTGTATAATTGTAAACTTAAGGTTCAAGATCAAACCTTGAAAAATAACATATGGAAAACTATTGCAAATAGTTTGGGATCAGGTAAGTTTAAATTAAATACAACGGAAGCTTAAAAATTATAAAATTATAGTGAAATTTTATTATTATTCATAGAAATACAATATCATATTAGCCTGTCGACAATTTTATCTTGCCAGGGTACTGACCCCTGTTCACTATTGAAGAATTCTTTAAATTTATCTCTTACATTAAAAGCTTGAAATGTGGATCTTTTGGCATTCGACGGAGTCAATGAAACCTTTTTTGAGGGTAGTCTATTATCAAATGTATCCAAATCTCCCGGCATGGAATTTTATAATTCCTTAACATATTGTGTAAGATACATGCTGATAGTACGAGGTTAGTAGCAGTATCTGACTTTACTGCAATATGAGTATAGAAGACTAAAGTATTGGCAAAGTATTCCAAAGCCATTTTCAGAGGTCCTCCTTGCCCTGCAGTGGCGGTGATTGTAGACAGATTTTGATTTGTCATTTTTGGCTTGTTCCTGGGGATATGGCTTCATTAATGTTGTCGTTAAGGTAAAAGCTTCGTCTCCTAAAATGATAAATGGTTGTATCATTTCCGTACCAGCAATTTCATTTCCGTAAAGCAATTGGCAAATTGAAATTTCCATGAGTGATTTGCTTTCCCATAGCTGATTTTGCAAACACTCCTGCATCTTCTTCTCTTCCATAGGAACCTACGTCTTTAGCAACAAAACGATAGTCCGCATCAATAATAGCTAAAAGTATAATCGAGTGAAAAGTTTGATAGTTGAAAAATAAGGAACCAGCATTAGCAGGACATCGAATTCTGATATGCTTTCCGTCAATCGCCCCACAGCAGTTCGGAAAGTTCCACATGGTGTAGTAATCCTCTGCATTTCTTTACATACTTTCCTTCGTGGGTTTTGGTATATAGATACTAAGCATACGATGTTTTATACTCTCTAGTACCTCTATTACTATTTTGCTAACCCAGCTATGATTAATTCGAAACTGAAATGCCAAAGATCGGAAGGATTCTCCCGTGGCCATATATCTGGAAATAATAAATACATAAATAGAGAAACAAATAAGAAAATGTTAAATATATTGTTTTAAAAGCTGACTGTACAGCAATATGGAAAAATATTAGAGATTACTATTAGAAAAAGCGAAACGAAGCGATGAAAAATCTAACTACTGGGTCGAAAAGACTCGAAAATGATTTTTTCCAAAAGTTCAAACATTTGATTTTTCTTGAAGATACATCCATAGTACAAACAAAGTAAGTTTAATGTACAATTACAATAATCTGAGTTAACCTAATAATTTTTATTTTAGAAGTTGCAGTAGCGTTGTTGAATGTACACAAGATGATAACCAAGAATCCGAAAGTGTTCCTGAGTTAGCAACGGCTCTTCCCTTGGAGCCGGAAGAACCAGTACGTTCTGAAGAACAAATGCCACCGTTGAAGGCTACCGAAACAAGTTCAGGCAATGTACAAAATATAAAGCAAACGTGTCAGTAAAGTGACAGTATGAGAGAGGAAAAAATAACAAACGCGAAAAAAAAAATCCGTTTAAGCAGAGAAAATCATTTTGAGGAGGAATGTAGAAAAAATCGCGAGGAAAGGGAAGCTCTTATAAAAGAATTATGCAAACCTTCTATTCTGCACAATAATTCGTTACTGGATCCTGCTCTTTCTACGTTTTTTCATAGTATGACTTTCACCGTAAATAAATTTACTCTAGCACTACAAGCAGAGGCCAGAGCTGAGGTTATGAATATCGTAAGTCGTCTTGAGATTTTGAATATAACGGAGCTGCAAAATCGGAATTTACGATATCAGTCATCGATTCCCTTGTTCGCATCATAATTTTCTCCAATACATTCAAATACAAGCAACCTTTCTCCAGAGCCGCTCACTATTTCTAACTTAAATTCATCAACATATACAGATATATCTTATACTTACAGCCATTCAGCTCAATCACCTTCTCATAATTCCAGTACTTGTGTTGATTCAGATTTCCCAGATAACATAAACTTTTTATCATAGAATCAGTAAAAACGCATTCTGTTAGAAAATATACTTTTCCTTTGGTTCTGTTAAAAATATTTTAAATTATATTTAATCCTTAAATAAAAACTGAACTTTTTTATTGATGTTTTCTTAAGTTTTCAATAAATTTAATAATTTTCTGTATCGTGTTTTTTTAACTAGGTAAATGAATTTCCAAAATCTGATAACTTATAATGCTTACCTCAATGTAATGCAAAGTTTCTCCTTAGGTGATATAGGAAAATGCTGCCTGTTATATGGATTTCTTGCAATATCACATTCTATGTAAAACAGAACTGTTGCGAAAAGTTCCTTATTAACTCTAAAATATTCTCTGAATTTGTTATCGTCGCCAAATAACCGTGGTTCGATTAACAATTTGAATGCGCCTTCTTGTCTTCTGTTTAAAAACATTTCGTCTACTTTTCGTCTTTTGCGATACTTGAGTAAATGTAGGGCGCAATATTCTTCTTCTGCTTCTTCTTCAAGCAGGAGTAGGATACACATTTTTCTTTTAAATGTGTCCTCCATGGCCACAAAACGTCAACGAACTGCTGCGGAAATATTAAAAACTGCAACGCTAGGACTCCACCTCCGCGACCGAATTCGTCGACCGACACTCGGTTCCCGATCCGCTATCGGTTCCGTCCTCCGCAACCGACAGTCCTAGGAAACCGTACCTTTAACGGTGCGAACAAGCTTGGATGACAGACATTTGACTTTTTTAGACTTCACGGACTTAAATGCTTTGGAACAAATGAATGAAGTTCTCAATAATAATAATAATCGAAAACTTGATCTCGTGCTAACAGCTAATGAAAATTGCGAGTTTCTAAAAGTATCTAGATCTGACTTTCCATTGATTGAAGAGGATACAAACCACCCTGCATTATTAATTGATATTGAACTAGAAAATAGTAAGAGTAATAGGGAGAATACCTTCTTTGGAACAGAAACTGTATATAATTTTCAAAGGTGTGATTTCTTACAGCTTTCGTATAAAATCAGAGATATTGACTGGACCCCATTGTTTGAAATAGAAAATGTTAATGACGCGGTAAATTTTTTCTATAGTAAAATATATGACGTTCTCAATGAATTAGTACCTCGAGTAAAAAATAAAAAAAGAAAGTTTCCTGTTTGGTTTACCTATGAAGTAAAAAAATGTTTGAAACGGAAAAATGAATTAAGAAAGTTGAAAAATCTATCCAATTATTATATGCAGCTATATGTTGAGGAGAGACGAACATTGAAAAAATTAATTGATACGTGCTATAAAGAATACATAAAAAAATAGAAAATGCCATTAATAACGATTCAAAACACTTCTGGTCATATACCAAAAGCAACAAAAAAAACTAATAATTCTTCCCTTATACTCAAGCTACAGGGCTCCCGAGTGAAAGAAAGTGACTCTGCAGATTCTTTTGGCAAATATTTTCAATCTGTCTACAGTAATGACCAGGCGACTTACAGCATCAACTTTGCAGGTGATGTTGAAACCCGTCTCACAATCGATGAAGTAACCGACAGCGATTACTTTGAAGCTTTAAAGAAACTTAAGCCAAAAAAATCTGCAGGAAGTGATAAAATACCACCATATATTATTAAAGGATGTGGAGTATGGCTAAAGCAACCTCTTCATTATATCTATAATTCATCAATAAAATCAAATACGTTTCCAGACTTATGGAAGGAAGCATTAGTGACACCTATCCATAAGTCTGGCAGGGTTTCTGATATTGAAAACTATAGGCCAATAGGAGTGCTGTCTGCTATTGCGAAACTGTTTGAACAGATCATCTATATAAAAGTGTTAAGGGGTTTTGGCGAAAACATTTGTGATGAACAGCACGGATTTGTACCAAAAAAGTCGACGTCAACAAATCTACTAACATTTACTCATCATGTCATCAACCATCTAGATAACAATAAACAGGTTGATGTTATTTATACAGATTTTCAAAAAGCATTCGATAAAGTTAATCATGATGTGATACTGGAAAAGTTACATAAAAATGGCGCTGATACCCAAGTACTCAAATTGCTGGCATCGTATTTGAATAATCGACACTTCAGAGTCAAATATGAAGGTAATTGTACAGGGAAATTTCGCGCAAACTCTGGAGTTCCTCAAGGATCAAACTTGGGTCCATTACTTTTTCTTGTATTCATTAATGATCTAACTCAAAATATAAAGTACTCTGAGTGTCTCTTATTCGCATATGATCTTAAATTTTATAGACAGATCGAAAATTTACAAGATTGTGTCAAACTACAAGAGGACATCAATAGTGTTTATCGATGGAGTGTGAAAAATGATCTTCCGTTCAATATATCCAAATGTTCTGTCCTGTCTTGTACCCGAAAACTGAATAAAACACTATACAATTACTTAATGAATGGTATTGAATTACCCAGGGTAGAGACTGTCAAAGATTTAGGTATATACTATAACTCCACACTCTCGTTCAAACCTCATTTGGATTACATAGCATCTCAGGCTCTAAGAATTATGGGATTTGTAATGAGACAAAGTGCACATTTCAATGATATTAAAGTGATTACTACACTTTATAATAGTTTGGTCAGACCTAAACTTGAATATGGGGCTGTAGTATGGCATCCTTCCTATATTGTTCATAAAAATAGATTGGAAAAAATTCAAAACAGATTTCTGAGATTTTTATATTACAAGAAATATAAAGGATACCCGGATTATAATACAATTAGAACAGTAGCACTACGAAATGAATTTAAAATACCCAGTTTAGAAAATAGAAGACAGGCAACTATAGTGTTAATGTGTTATAAAATATATAAAAAAAATTATAACTGTCCCAATCTCAAATCTTTACTGAAAGAGAGAATTCCCAAAAGAACAACAAGACTCATTCAATTCTTTGATGTACCATATGTATCAACAAATAACTGTTCACCTATCATTACAATGATCAAAATAACAAACAACTTCGTGTTAATGTCAGATATCAACTTTGTTCTCCCTCCCAAACAAGTTTATAGTGGTGTAAAAAAATACTTTTCAAGTTTAGAATAACTATGTTTCTTCCTTCCATTCGGCTTTATGTAGTAACTACTCGTAGATACAATGTAACTGTATTCACGTATAAATATTAGAATTCTATTTATGATTTAGACTGTATTGACATTTTTATAAGAATAATTATTTTCATGTAATGAGGTTTTTACCTGTTTGAAAATAAATAAATAAATAAATAAATAAGCTTCAGACCATATGTTTTAAATTTTATTGAAATCTGCTCATCATGGAGTATCTGATAATGCGAAACAATTATAGGGTGATCCATTAAAAAAAATTGGTGACATGCTCGGGGGGTGCGATAGGGAAAGTAACATAAAATGTGAATACGTCAAAAAATGTGTCCCCCTGTACACTGTGGTTGACATGTTTTTTTTTATTTTTCCTGCAAATCGTTGTACTAAAAGCTATTCAGGGTGGCTTGTTTTGAATGGAATGCACTGTATATTTATCTAGATATAATCGTAAAACATGAACGTTTCAAACATATATTCCTACTCATTTCTAAAAATTGGTTTTCTTTAGTGTATAATGGATCGAATATAGTATGTATCTATAAATATATCTCCACGATCTGATGTAAAATTATTTTTGACAGTTAAAGACAAAATCCGGATAGCAAGTGACTGCAATGTTAATTACATATATAGATCAAAACTCGAAAGATAGTCAAGAGTTGTGCAACACATTTTTGTCATTTAACATTGTAATTCTTGTCAAAGAACCCACTACTCAAAGAACACAGTACTCAGTAATTGACCATGTTTCTTCAAATTTCAATTATCATGACTCAGAGAGTTTAAATAAAATTATTCCTGCAGGAAAATAAGAAATGAAACGTTGTCTGGTTTTTACCACTTTTATTTGTAACTGCAGTTTCGTCTTATTATAATTTTTCAAACTAATATGCTCAAAATCAAAGGAAATAAAACACGCGGTTGAATGTATAACTATAACAGATTTTATTGATAGTACCTATGATACTGAATTTTCTAGAAGTATTAGCATTATTTCACTTGCATCTAACTACAGTATTCAACATATGCTTCCTAGGTAAACAAACTGGGAAGAAAACCTATAAAAACCTGAGAAAACACACGGTATCAGAATACCAACAAAAAATTCAAAATCTCTGCATAAAATAAGAAAAAATTCTGATAGCATCTTATTTCACACATATTTTGATAATTATAAAATCAAATATAGGAGGGTAGATAAAACGTGAAAAAGAAAATTATTATACAGAAAGATTCGCCAATGTCGAGAACAAATCCAGAGAATAATGATAGTTGAGTAATAAAGATGATTCTTCACCTTCTCCACTAAATATCTATTTGAATGAACTCAATGAATTTTGCAGAGAAAAAACTCAAAAAACTAAACACAGTGATTCATCTTAGGTACTCGCAGACGACTCCACTCTTTTGCGGCATCGTAGAAAAGTAGAGGAACTGCATTCAAAACTTGGTGCTATTCAAATTCACTTTATTTGAATACGAATGAAACTAACATTTTAACTTTTGTATTTTACTATATAAATGTCAATTAAAGTTCACATATTATTGAAAATAACACTATTTGGGACTCCCATTGGGAAAAAATTGGATTTTGAGGTCACAATAATTTATGATCTGAGCAAGCTGCTTCCTGGAATACTGAAGCAAATCCTTAGGCTAGGTAGATCCCTAATGATACATGTTGTCTTTTGATTCGTTTTACTTATTTCGAGAATGTGGTAGTTATTTATTAAAATGGAAACAGCATATAATATTCAAAACATTACTATTTTCAATGATGATTATTTTGTAAACAATAATCAGATCTTTCAAGCCATCTTATCTAAAAAATTTGAATTTTTGACTTTTGTCACTGACAATACTTATATAATAATAGAGCTGAGAATCAGGAATAACGATTTATTTTTCCACGCAAGAAACATACTTGTTTATACTAGGGAAAAACAATGATTCAAAACTATAACATAACTGAGTACGAACAGAGCACAAAAAAGATAAATCAGAACTGAAACTTGAAAAAAAGTAGATGATTAAAAATATACTTTGAGTCTCAAAAATGATTATCATCATACACATAAATACACAAATCAGAGAATATATCTATATATACACAATAATCGACTGCAACCTCACAAAGTGAATATACACATATATATTTTTTTTCAAATAATAATAATGATCTTTATCATACATGTGAACTGAATAAGTAAATGGCGAGATTCAATATGGCAATCGGCACCCAGAAGGTGCAGATCTGTTCTTCTTAATTCGAAATTTCTGCTTATTACACGAAAAAAATACCTCTGATACTTCGGTCCGTGGTAATGTGTTATAGAATATAAATACTTGTATATTGTGAGCTGAGTCGACTTCTCTTCGAAACTTTCTGGAAACAATTTTATGGTAAATAATAAAAATTGTAACACATTTTATGGTAGATATGATTATTCCTGAAATATTTCAATTTTTAAATAACATATGAATTTCATGTCATATATTTCAGAAAGTGTGTCTTCTACAAAAAAGGCAAGACTTGTTCGAACAAAACTTTATAATAAACTTATTGTTCTCTGACAAATCTAAAGAATTCAGTTTGGAAATCGACGAGCCCAAATTTCATTCTGATACCTTATAATAATATTGGAAATGATCTTTTATGGTATATCTATAGAACCACATCGATGATCACAGTATTTAGATAATTTTCCAGTCAAGTTTATTATCAAGAAAAATGTTAGTTGTCTTTTTCTGTTTGAACTTGTCAAGAGTTAACTACCAAATATTGATTTGAATATTAGCCTCGACTGTAATGTTTATGTTAAAAGCTGAAAGAGAACATCGACGTTTTTCATTTAAAAACTTTTGTAAAACAACAACTTGGTAGGAGATATTTTTCTTTATTCAATGTAGTGGCAAAAATTGAAAATGCAAATTTTATTGGCAGAAAATCTCAAAACATACAATTCCAAAAGGCAAGAGAATTTTATAAAAAAAACACTTTTCTTAACAATAGATCTTTTTTTGGAACATTTAGAGAAAGTAAACCTAGGAAAGACCAGTAACATTTATCAACTTTTTCAAAAGCATTCTGACATTGCAGTACTAAGTGATAATGTATTACTTTGACATTCAAATTCTTCTGTATATTTAAAATAAACTTCTGTCAGAGGACTTATTTTTTTAAGGACAAGGCACAAGCACTACAGGAAAATCCTTAAGGCGCTCTAAGAGCGGTGCCTGTGCCAAAGTAGCGATTCACGTTGGATTTGAATCACTAGAGAATATATTCATTTAGAAAAACATTCCCAGGAAATTTATTCCACATAAATGCCGTTCTCTAAGTGAAATAGTCCTTAAACAGTGAAGTTCGAGGTGTATTAAGTTGAACCTCAAAACGATGAGCAGCCACAGTCCATCGCGTATTTCTGATAGGTACCGCTCTGGATGGAATCAAATATACCAAGTGTTAGGAATAACACGTTAAAAGGTAAGACCTCGTTAGTCCTTAGCTCGCACAAGTTTCTCAACTTCTGAGAGTTGTCGGTCGTATTGTGGCGACAGCTGATTAACGGAAAAACAGATTTAAACACTTCCCATGAACGTATCATAATCGTGAAATCCCACTCCCATTGTGAAAGTTTGCCCATATTTCAACATAATTGCTTTTCTGTTGGTACACAATATTTGAGAATATCAAAATACTTATTTTTAATGCGAATAAATACACAATTCTACAGAATCCACAAAGACATTTTTTTCAAAACACCTTGTATGAATACCATGGTTAATAATTATGAAAAGACTACATATTCATTCAATCCATTCACATGTTTTCAATGAAACAACTTTAATAACTATAAATTGTATTTTGAGAAAATAATAAATTTCTTATAAATATATTTCATTTGCCCAAGTGTACATATGTAACATTTCTCAATATTTTTGGTAACAAAGGCACAAAATTTTTGTTGTAACCACACAACTTAAAATTAAATGTGTAAAACGTATGATTATAAATAATGCTTCTTATGAGGATTTTCAATAATACTGATAACATTTGAAAAAATCAGTGTCTCACATGAGAGCTTTTGATTAAAATTTTCAGTGTTGAAAGAATTTAAAAAGTTAGAAATGTAAATGTGTTTTATTGAAAATCCCGAAATTGATATTTAAAATAAGCTATAAACAAAATTGGTACAAGAAATTACCAAATTAAAAAGAAATCAACACAAAAAATTCAAGGTACAATCGTATGATGACTACGAAGCAAAGTATCAATAAAAGAAATACTTTACATAGTAAACATGAAATAATGCCGACAACCTTCAAAAAATTCTAACTTAATACTACACTGTTTCAAAACAAATAATTTCAATAATGTTCAACAAACCATTCAATGAAAATCGAAAAAATTCAATATGCAGCAAATATACCACCAAAATATCTCAAAATGAAATTACATAAAAAATGATAGTTTTTTTTCAGTTCTTCAGTTTTTCATTACCGTAACACATTCTTACTTCTTACGCATAACATTCTTTTTTAAATTTTCTGTTTTCTGTTGTAAACGTATTCTCAAGTTTTTAGCCGGAAAGTTTTTTTCTACCTTTGTCTTTACTTTTGTTGGTTTTCCCTTCTGGGAAGCAGTATCTGAAAATATAAATGGAAATATGGATGACAAATAACATATAAACAAAACCATTGGGTTTTTACTATTCAGACAGTGCAATTAAAAAGTAGAATGAAGTTGCTACATTACATGAGTAAACTATTTAGAACTCATGAGATCAAAAAATTCGAGGCTGTAATAAAAAAATCGAGTCTGTAATAAAAAACTCTGAAGACAAACTATTTTGTACTGAATAAGCAATCTGAAAAAGGCATGTGACAAAAAATATCTACCAGAAAAGTAATGTCTTTCACGGAGATATCCAAGCACCCAGGAAAATTCTCAAGATTCATAAGAATGTTTAAAATTTGCAGTTCTAGATGTATTGAGCTGAACTTTCGAGCAGCGGGTGTAACTGCAGTTTGCTGCATACTTCTGCCATAATCTGTTATCAAGAGGACCAAATCAATTGAAGTCATAGTACTGCCAGTACTATGTTTTGTGAGAAATGACTTAATCAAATCCCTAGATATTCAAAAAGTGTTAAATGTATCGAAATCTTTCAAAACAAGACTTGTTCGATTGATGAACTATTTATTTTGTGGGAATTCATATTAAATATAAGATATAAGAGAAAGTAGCTTTTGTCCAATTTCTACTAAGATTTTTGTTTGTTACGACCAGTTTCTGTTTATTGAAACAACTAGCGAACCGCACCGGCTCCTCACGGGGGCAATTATAACATTTGCGATCGCTGCTAATCATATAGTGCTAGGGCAAAGCACGGCCTTCAACGCGCTATTTATTATAGGCACGTGCCGCAACCACTATGTCCCTGCATTTTAAATCTGTGATATCTTCGAAAATATTCATTTGAATTACATGCTGTAAAGGGCCATACTGATTTATATCAAAGTACTTAATTGGTTAAGGATTAATGCTGTATTGCTTAAAATTGTTTTGAAAAAAAGGAAAGGACAAAAATGGTTATTGTGGATTATCCCTAAGTAATAGACATAAACCATCGTCGACTTTTTTGTATACCTTTTGAAGGTGTACAATACTGTAGTATTTTGATCTGTCTTGTAGGGTTCAGTCAGCGTTTGCAATGTAAGCGCAAAAAAAGTGTTTATTTACCAAGTCATATCAAAAACCTCTAAAATTATCAGTGTTTCTCCACTATATTATGCTCGTTATATACATATAAACCTTCCCCTTGAATCACTCTATCTTTTAAAAAACCTGCATCAAAATCAGTCGAGTAGTTTTAAAGATCTAAGCATACATAATAGGGACAGTCAGCGGGAAATGCTTTTTACTATGTAATGATGGTATTCTTAAGTAAGCTGACACAGTCTGACGAACAAATCCTTATACTATATTGACTATATTATTGTGTATTCAAGGATTTGTTTGTCAAACCGAACCGAAACCTGTCAAAATAAATGAAAATCTTAGGAGAAATTAGACAAAGTTATTTTGTCTATCCTATATTTAAATTTAGATTGCCTATAGGCTAAACTCAAACATCATGGGTTTTTAATGGGCTAATGCTGTATTTTCCTGACAGTTACTTACTTTGAATTATTCCTGAAAAGCCTTTCTATTTTGGTGCTTAAACAAAAATAAACATTGATATTTCTAACACCAAGAAATGTATTGAAAAAACATCTGAATGCATAAAAATGACAAAATTTCGTCAATGGGTAGCTGAATACAATATAATTCAATGAACTTCAATCCTGTCTATTTGCATCATATGTTGTGACTTATTCTTATTATCTACTCATTACTTCAACAGTTGATCCAATTTTATTCTAGTTTTTCAATTAAAAATTTAAATTTAATTGCACTGTCATTTCTTGACCATTAAGGAATATTTTCTACTATTCATTTTTTATGTAGGAATTCTATTTACCTATAATAGCGCTGTGTCTGACCGATTTTTTTATATTCAATGTCTTTGGTGAAATTGAAGAACGGTCTTCAACTTTTTCAATTCCATTTCGTTCTTTACTTGTTGAAGTTTCTTTCATATTGCTCCTCGTGATTTTATCCTTACTTTTGATTTTTACGTGTTTTCCTTCACTTTTATTTTTGGCAACTTCATTATCCATTTTCTTTCCTATTTTCTTTGTTACAGTTTGCCTTTGACGCTGAGATACATTCCTATTTGAATTCCTGCGATTTAAAGTTTCTGATGATTTAGCAGGTACCAAAACTTTTCCTTTCTTTTTGCCTTCTACTTTTGGCACCACCGGCTTTGTTTTCAACACTGCAGATTTCTTCATTTTTTTAAGTACTATCTGAATCTTTTTTTTGGTGACTGGTTTATTCAAAACACGATTTTTCTTTTTTAGAGCAATATTTTTGACTTTTAAGATCTTTTGGGCAAGACTTGGTTTGGGATTTATGTTTCTAGGTTTACTTTTAACAAGGTAAGCCCTTTCAGCTAGCTTTTTCAATTTTTCTTCAGCTTCGAAAGCTTTTCTTTCCTTCTCAACTTTCTCTTCGGTCTTTTTTTTGGTACTATCTAGTCTAAGACTCTTTCTTGGCTGAGATGCACTTTGGTCTTCCTCCAATTTCCTTTTAGGTGTCTGAAAAGAAGTAATATTGAGATTATTTATTATTTGAAAAATTGCCTATCCCTTACTAGTGAGGTGACGATAAGTGTTTTTTTGTAACTTTTTGAAAGATTCATTGAACAAATTTCTGAGAATTATTTCTGCAAAGACCAAATATACCATCATATCAGTCTACTGGAAAAAATCCTTATAATGTTCAAAGAAGATTATGAAGCAAGCAAAAATGAAAGTTTTTTTCATAAACTACACCTTAAGATTTGATCTTCACAAACTTCATTTTCAAAAATATATCACATATTTCGCTATCACAGTATGTAATTCACTACAAAAAAGCTACTGTGATTGCGAAACATGTCGTGATATATTTTTGAAAATAAAATTTGTGATGATTAAATTGTAGAATGTACTTCATGAAATTACTATGAATCTTGATCAAGTAAAGTCCAAATCAATCAGAAAAAAAATGAAAGTGTTCTCATGCAAAATATGTAATTTGAATTTTGACAAAATAATTGATCACCAATAATGCATTTGTTGATTTTTTTATACCAGAAGATTGAAAAATCTCTTCAACTTTCAATAGTATGTTCTATGAGAATCATGAGGCAACCCTTTTGGGTTGCCTACCTAGGTGGGTGTAAAAGCCAAATTTTCAAATCAATAATTTTTTTGTGATCTTGGACAATTTTCAAGTGTCCATTTTTGACATATTTTTAAAAACTCCCCATTTCTTGCAAATTATTAGAAATAGGTTTATTTGAAATAGATATTCTAATATACATAAATATTATACAAATATATCAGTTACTATTAAGCAAAATACAAAAAAAAACTGAAATATAGAAGACTCATATAGTAGAATATAGTGTGTAAAAAAAGCAGTAGTAAATGATGACGAGATTAATAGAGAGAAGAATGATGAACAACTCAATTGGAACGTTTGAAGAGTTGGAGGGTGTTACTTTATTTAATTTTATTAGGAAGCTTGTTATAGTCCAAGAGTCCTCTGTGAAATATAGAATTTATTGTTCTTGCAAGGTTAGTTCGTAGGACAACCAAGTTATCTCTTCCTCTTGTATCATATTTGTGTATCTGATGGTCATATGTAATGAACTCATTGAAGTAATGTGGTGCTTTTCCAGGGAGTATTTTAAATATGAATATTATAGAAAAATATTGTAATCTACCTTTTACTGTCATCCAATTCAGAATATTAATCATTGATAATATATAGGAGTATATTTATGGCATTTTAATAACAAGCGCATTCCTCTGTTTTGTAATTTTTGTAGAGTAGAGATAGAATTACCATTTAGTAATGATATCAGAGTAGCATAGTAATCAAAGTGTGGTAGGATTATTGTTTTATAAACAGTCAAATTAGATTGAAATGCTAGTTTCCTACTAATTCTAATATCTCAATAGTGGAAACTCATCATAGCGACTCAAATTAGCCAAAGAACACATATGGAGCCTGTTTGATTGTAAATAAAATAATAAAAATTCCTAACATAAACATTTATGTGGGATATTTATTTTCTTGAGTAGTAGAAATCAAATTGAGGAATGAAACAATAATAATAAATATACTGTGAGATATTTTGTTTGGAATTTACAAATGCTGCTTTCCTTTCAAATAAAAAGATAAGTATTTTGAAATAAAATCTTGAAATATACAGATTAGGTTCTAGGAGAGATTAATGTTTCGAGATTTTATTTTGAAATGAAAATTTATGATCACTTTAATGAAATGAATAAAAACACTTTAGTCTAATTTAAACTAGTTATTTTATTTTTACGATTGGTTTTGGGTCTTACCCCATTATCCAGTATAAAACTAACTTGAAAACTCGGTTATATCCGGAGCTTTCAAGTAAAATAGAAGGAGAGGTAGTTAAATAAACAAGGGTGTCAACTATAAAATTCACTGATAATTATAAGGGTTGTTAAACTTATAAATTCAAGATTGGAGACCTACATCAATCGAGTTGCTCGTTTAGGGTTATATATTTCGGGCTTTTAATTGATTTGTTAATTTCTATGGCTTCCAACAAATTCATTTTTTTCCCTCTATTACACATGTGTAGGATTTTGAGGTTATCTTTACTTATCTTTTGTTTTGATTCTTGCAGATGTTCATGCACTGTGGATTTTTTATCCAAATAGACATGTTCACAGAGCCTTACGTCGAATAATTTAGACAGAAGTCTGTTCAATGCAAAACCCAAACGAGATAGAATGAAAAAATCAGGTATATATAAATATAGTGTGGCGAATGCTCTACAGTATATAAACATAACAAGCCATTCAGGTTGAACCGCGTCTGTAATTTTCATCTGTTCGACGTTTCGGCTTCTACTTTGAAAAAATTTTCAAGAAACATTTGAAACTGAAATTACATGACTCAACGATATGGTCGTAATCTCCCTGACCACAAAGTGTCGTCACTGGCTTTTTTTCAGCTCCAAGTGAACATGAGGTACAACCCGGACGACAGTATATCAAATTGCTGACCGCGGAAACCTATACTTTAGTTTTGAATTATTATTTTTCCCTACTATAAACATGTTTCTTGGGAAAATAATCGTTATTATTATTATTATCATTCAGATATTGTGTTGTATTTTCAGAGATAATCCACATATATTCAATAAATATTTGATTAGACTAAGAATGAGAGAATACATGCTATAGGCATGTAAATTCATTATCACTTTTTAACATAGGTTTGTTTGATGCACATATTAAATTTTTCAAAAAGTGTCCCTTGTGAAATATTACTTGAGTATTTAATTCACTTGAAAGTATCAGCCAATAATCCAATAACATCTTTGGTATCAAAACCTTGAGGGTTGGGACATGTTTTTTTTATAATGTCTATAAGTTCCAAAATTTCTTTTTCACTAGTAGGAACGAAAAGCAACGTGAAATTATTTATAGAGAGGATAAACATGTCAAACTAGTTTTTCCTTGATGTATCTTGAGAAATACAATTTGACACAAATCTGTTTAATATTTGTACCCATACACACACTTGTTACAGAAAATTTGCGGCAATTTACTTAGGTGAATACAAGATTACCATACCTGCGTCAAGACATAATTAGCCTTTTGAAAAAATCTTTTTAATTTTCTACTTCTTCATTTATATATAAAAATGTGGTAAACTTCCTTTCTCTTCTAAAAATATCCCCCTTTCAATTTGAACAAAAATAGAAAATTAGAAAATAAGTAGGATGAAAAATAATTTATGGAAAGCATCCTGAGCATCCATAATGAGCCTTTATTCACCTCTTTTGAAAAGTGTCAGACTGAGTCAAAAAGATAATTTTTCTCAAACCCAAACCTTATATAACGTCCAATTCTTTGACAAAAATTTCAATGGATGAGGTCAAATTAAAGATTCATTTGTGGAAATATCCAGCTGGCATCTTTCAACAATTGAACAAAACGAAAGATATACTTACTTTTAATTTTTTTTCTGTCTCCTCCGCCATTGGACTTTTTGAAGGAACCGATAAATTACATTTTCCTTTTTTACCACTACGCAGATTGTGTTTCGAAGTTGTCACAGATCTTTCAAGAATGGGTTCTTCATCATTACAAGTATTGTCAACTTCGATATTGCTCGAAGATACTTCATTACATTGAATAGTGTTATCATTACTGTCAACAGATTTAACATTTTCTTTTTCATTATCGGAACCCAAATTCAGGGGCAGAGGTTCTCTTGGATCAAAGCTGGTGCTCTCTCTGGATTTTGTTGAAAAGTTCCTCTCTTTCAAAGGAAAATTTACTGTAAGGTCACTTGAGGAGACGGGCATACTTTCTGATAACACCGTCGGATAGAGATTTTGGTCTTCATTATTCTCTACATTTTCAGGAATAGGGGTAGGTTCGGCAGGTACGGATGGTGTTTGTTCAGGTTCAGGAACAGTTTCAAGAATTGTTTGAGAGGTTGCTTGGTTAGGTTCTTCACTTGGTGTGTTATCACAATTAGGGGGATTGTTTTTTTCCTGAGACGAGTTTTCTCCATAAAACCTAGTCATTATTTTCAATCCTGAAAAATAAAACTTTGTCATAGCTTGATTCAGAACTAACCACCAATAGTGAAATTCAGAATATTAATAAAAGATATTCCAAACAGAATGGTTTATTAGAGAACAAAAAAAGTTTTGAAATTTTTTTTATATTATATATTATAACATCACAACATTTAAATAATTTTTCATAACTACTCCTGGCCTTTTTTCAGTTATTTTTTGAATCTATTTTTTATCAAAACAAGATAATAATATATATGCAGAATTTAACTTATTTCTTGAATGCGTATGGTAATTTTTCTTTTATGGAATATCAAGTATTCCATCCTCTTTTCTACATAATTTGTGAAAAAAAAATAACATCTCACCTGTATCTGGTAAACTCTTTTTGCGATCTTTCAAAACTTGTGCTCTAGGCGGACCTGGTGGATCCAGCATCAAAGTAACTACTGATGTATTATCCGCCCTCATTTTCGTGGCATGCCACCTTTCAAGTGCTCTTTCTACCAACAGTTTGCTAGGATTCAACCAAGTTTTATATGTGGAGTCACTGAGAGCAGCATTTTCATTATGTCTTTCTACTTGCTGAACAATGTGTACCTGTCAAAAGAGCATATGCTTTTTAGAGAATTAAACTAATTGACATACTGAAACAAATATATTGAACAGTCATATCCTTTGACCATCTAATAAAGTGAATAACATCACCGGAATGTTTTTATTTATTAATATTATCTGACAGAAATTCGCTCTGAAGAGGGAGCATTCGAAAAACCCTTCCAGGTGAGGTGTCACAAGTGTAGGTAAGAGTCTCTAAATGACGCCTCAGTGTCGCTAACCAAACCTTCGAGATACCAGGACCCCTTTCACCATAGAGTCTTGTTACAATAATGCGGGGCCCTGTAAAATCGAATCAGGAGCAAGAACTTCTCAGCTTTCCAACTCTTCATCCTATTAATAAAGCAAGGAATGCTTAATAAAGCAAGGTGGTGCAGCTAGGAAGCAACTTATCAATCCTCAAAAGCACGGTATCTCATGAATCTGTCTTACACCAAATTCTTGAGCAGCAGAAACAAACGATGATTTAACTAAAACAAAGGTAAAAAGCACTCCTTGGCTAAATCTAATATATCATCAGGTATAGCTGACTCATGGATGCTCTCATATGAGGAGGTTACTGCTGTCATTGAAGTGGGAATCTTGCAAACTGAAAATTCAACAACCTCAATATCGAACAATCAACTGACATCTCTTCAGTATGCCAGAGCTGCACATTACAGCCTGGATGGCTAAATGTTACTTGAGAGGATCAAGAGCAGAGGACATACTCTGTGACTGCCCTGCCGCGGACTCGATTATATTTTCAGCGTTTTGACAGAGTCCAACACTTGCCAGTTGATCTGAAAGATCACTCACCAAATAAAGTAATCGGTTTTGTTAAGGAGTTGGATTTATTTGGTTGAGTTTAATATGTTTGCGCCATAGACATACAGGCAATAGGGATAAATAAAACCGCACCTTTTATACAGTTCATGTCACATTGAGCTTTCATTAGAACTTTGAGGGAAGTATAATAGTTTTAAATAACGAAGTATTCAGCCTTTTGAAATTATTCAAGTTCAATGGATTAAAATGTGTGAAAATTTTCTAAATTTTGCTAAACCAAAAATAAAAATCACGAAACAATAGGTAGCTTGCAGGATTTTATCTTAAATTATTATATATGAAAGCATTCGCTTGAAAGTAAAATTTTAAAATTTACAGCAGGTCTATAAAAGCTGCCTAGCATTGAATTTTTGCATTATTTTTATGCATTGAGGAAAATAATCACTCATATAACTGTTCTGAATGATAGCACGGCACATAAAACTCTATGTTTTTTCAAATGAAACTGAATACTTCAAATATACGATCTTCGAGAATAGTCAGTCAGTACCTACCGATGAGATAAATAGGGTAGTGCAATGCCGAATCAAAAATCGTAGTTGAATAAGATATTGGTTGTGTGAATAGATGTGTGTGGATGGTGAAGAATCTACATATAAATAAAAAATTCAAACATCACTTCAACAAGAAGCGACCCAAGGTAGGATCTTTACAATTATTTAATCTTAATTTGTATTGGTTGTGCTGTCAGGTCAAATCATTGGTCCCAATTCTCCTGGAATTCCTCAGTATGTGTAGGTGTTATAAACTTGAACTCTACTTGAAAGAGAACGTTTTAGTTAAGCTTAGAATTAGGGCGTTATTAGTTCGATATTCACTGTTGCATTTTTGTATTTATATGAATCGGGTTTCTATTATAATCATGACCTTTTGATTTTGCATGGTTGAAAACAAGAATTGTCTTACAGAGAAAGCTGTAACACCTATGAACCCTTAAAATAAAAACTTTTACCCTGAGATTAAAAGGCTTGTTGTAAGTTCTATCATTCTTTCAACACCATCATATTAAAAATTGTATAAAATTACCGCCATTGATGGGCTGAGCATGTTGTATAGTCCATCAGTGCCAAATATGAGACAGCGATGAATGTTGGTATCAATTTTGAGCACTGTGCAATCAGGATCTGGTGAAACAATAAATCTGTTGCTTTGGTAGTTGTATGACCATAGATCACCTAGGCTTCTAGCAACTGCTAAAAATGGAATTTCATCTATTGGAGTAGAGCGACGAACAGGTCCTCTATGACCAATTTTCGGCCTATTCCAAACCACTCTAGGAACACCTAAAAATATATCAAATTGAAAAAGGAATACCTATTGAAGAGTCAATTCAGAAGAAAAATAATGTAATGAAATTGTTTTGAGGAGGTTATAACATTATATGGTTTGTTTTTGATAAAAAAACCCTTACCAGATTTTGACACTACTTTTCCTCCACAACTGTTGATACGAGCCATTTCATCATCATTTTCAGGTTTATGGTCTCTAGTGAGAGCTTTTGCTTTCCATCCAAGTGTGTCTGGGTCTTGATATCCTTGAAAATATTTAAAAATTATTTCAAATTATTGTTGAATATATGAAATAATTACCAAGAATGATACCAGAATCTCCAACATGTCCAATATAAATTTTACCACGTCTTATGAATGCTACACTTGCAGTTGTTCCTGCAGTACTGGGCAGACCAGAAGCTGTACGGGGCCACTTTTCTGCAAATAAAATTTCAACTATTATATTCTCTAGTATGTTCACCAAACTCACCAAACGAAAGTTGACTAATGGAGTAATAAAGAATTTTAAAGCAATTTTAATGAGGGATATTATTAAAACAGAGATTATTGTATGTTATCAAACTGGTTTATTGAAGTTAAACCTTTGGAGACACGATTAATGTTACGAAATGGGATTTGTTGAGTCCGGTAAATACCTATTCCAGGCATTATAATTCAGTGACATTAAGATTCCAGAAATTTTCAGAACATTAATTTTCCTTAAAGAAAAGACGGCTGATTATACAGAAAGTCTGGGATAAAGAAAATACTTATTGATGGATTTGATTAAACAGGAAAACATTTGCAAAATAATTGCTAAATATATACAAACCTTTTTCAGAATATGAATACGAGTGTGTAGTCGATATAGGACTTTTTGATTTCATTAAATGAAAAGTAGAATAAGAATTTCTGGTATAAATGCATTTTAATTTTTTTCTAGATATATGTCGTTGCTGTACAAACGTCAAAATGGTATGTTTTTGGAAAGAAAGTGTTAGTTGCCGTAACGAAAGGTAATTTCTCAGTGATTTTAAGGAAAAAAAGTTTCTGATAACACATATGACTATGACCGTTCTTCAATAACCGGCTGAGTTGAAATACCTCCCTTATGGTCATACTTTTATGATAGAGGTACAATTCTTATCAGCGGCCGAGTTCTCTTTTGCCTATTGCCAAAGACTGAAATAAATTTTATATTTACCAGTTAATTTTAATACCCGAAGGATGTGCAGATACCTGACCTCGGTAAACAATGGAATTTCTCAAAAAATTATTTCTTGACACAATGTATCCTAAATTGACGAGATTTGCCACATTATTACCTACCTTGCTCTCTCCACATAGCATAGTGTGTTGCAATATAACCATCTTTGATCGCTCGTAAGACATCTTCATCATAATCAGACCAAAAGTTCTTATGTTTTATAATAGTTTCCATTAAGTGATCTTTGGCAAAAGCAGCCGCTTCTGCCCCTCCGTGACCGTCATATATACCAAAAAATGCATATTCCAAATCCTTTTCATCTTCTGTTTGTTGATATGCTACTGAAAAAAAGTCTTCCATGTATTTTCTACCACCTTGGCGGCAATGTCCTGTAACACGCAGGTTCACGCCTATTGATGCAGGCATTTTATTAATTTTCACATATAAACTTTCAACTTATAATCAAATTATTTCTTCTCAGAAGTATATCACATTTACATCTATGTTTTTATTTATTCAAATTTTTGGCAATGGCGTAACTGTCATTTTATGACTTTTAAAGTGTGTCAAATGCTAAGATAGATGTCCTTCTAATACTTCATTAGGATCTGATGTAATCTAGAACATAAAGAGTTGGCCGCATGTCTTTGATTACTACGTGCGATTGTAGCGCTCCCTGGCATGATGAAATGGAAAGTAATAAAAATAAGGCGAGTTATTAAAATCAACATGGAATTTCTGATGGATTACTCCAACCAATAGAAACATGACGAATCAAATTTCATAAAATTTTATTGGTATCCACAAGTTCACATTAGAACAGACAATTATAAGACCTATAATATTCCCTTGGACTTCCTCTGCTTAGGTAGTCTTTGAATTTTTAAGAAATTGAGGCGTCAAGAAAATAAAAATATCGAATCGTTGTCGATTAAAAGTTATTAAAAGAAGTCACAGTGAAAGATAAATATCCTCTCTCAAATATATTGGACCAAATGACCATATTCACATGTTTCTGGTATTTTCGAGATTTTCTTTATTGTCAACACTGATATTTGACGTTTAATATTAAGAAGAAGACATAAAAACTTTAAAGTTTACCGCGTTGAAATAATTTTTTTGTACATCCTTACAACGTATTTGATGAAAAGTTTTCGGCGCTTTATAAACTATAACGATCAACATAAAGCAAAAACTGACAACTGACGTAACGTAATGTCAAATTCCGTTTCAAAACCAACCTCACGCTAGTTTTGATTCATGATGGATATGAATGAATACGTTTCCAATCTCAGAGTAATAATAAGACATAGAGTTGCCATGCCTATACCAATACAATACATGTATTTTGAAGCGCGTATCGGACTATCCTTTTCTGTACAACTTATTGGCGTCGGGGGGGTGGCGGGTAATGAGAGGTTATGGAGAATTTGTTTACATTTGAAGTAAGTTGGACCATAAAACAGTGGCGGTTGGTTTAGTTGATAATCGGAGGAATATTATATATTTATAAAATAAAACATTCCAGGTGAAAATGTATTCTGTTCAAATAGTTCCTACAGGAAATCTGATTTATTATTAATGATTATGGAAATGAGGCCAATTTTTCAACCACCTACTAGATTTTTATTTATGAATGACTTTATAATAAAGCGCGTGGTTTACTGGGTTAAAATTAAATTATTTCAAATGAACTAATTCATAATAATGATAAATGTTAATTTCAAAAGTAATGAACTTTGCTTCGTAAAATCAGATGAAGAAATTTGTGATTTATTCTCAGATTTGATGAACAAGCGGTACGGTTTGATATTTCAAGTGATTTCATTCAAAATTGGTATCCAGGGGTCTTTGTGGACCCACATTATGTTTTTTTTCTTCAATAATTCATGCTGACTGAAAATCATTAATGTAAATGAAAAAAACTGTATTCAAACATGAAAAATATGTTTTTCATATGTGTGCTATAGGTCATATTCATTCTGTGATCAACAGACTAAAAAGATTTCTGCTCAATGTTCAGTTTGTATACTAAATAGTTATTCTTGTGCAACCGGTGTTAAATCTGTTATTGCTCACTTAACAACTAACTTACGTCACAGAAAGAATATGATTTCCGTTTTGATTTTTCTTTCTTTGCACGAGGCTCTCGAGTTGCATATAGACAATATTCAATAAAAAATGTCGGTTGTCATTTTTCTAACCTTTTTTCAGTTGAGATATGTCAAATAATGAAATAATATAAACCAAGTTTCAAAAACTTTATTTATGAGAGAAAGATCAAACAAATGATCATTAAAAACATCAAAAATATCCCCTTTCATAATGTCGGTCCACAAAGACCCCTAGATACCAATTTTGAATGAAATCACAATAATATCAAACCTCAATCGTATTTATAAGTATTCATGATTTCTAATCGAAAACTCTTTACATCGGACCTCACAAACCGTACCGCTTGTTTATCAAATCTGAGAATAAATCACAAATTTCTACATCTGATTTTATGAAGCAAAGTTCATTACTTTTGAAGTTAACATTTATCATTGTTATGAATTAGTTCATTTAAAATAATTTAATTTTAATCCAGTAAATCATGCGCTTTGTTATAAAGCCATACATGAATAAAAATCTAGTAGGTGGTAGAAAAACTGGACCCATTTTCGTAATCATCAATGATAAATCAGATTTCTTGTAGGAACTATTTGAACAGAATACATTTTCACCTCAAATGATTTATTTTATAAATATACAGTGTCACTATTAAAGTGCGCACCATATGGGAAACTTTTTTTTCGAAAAGTTTCAATGAAGTCTAACTTCGGCACTTGTTTGTGCTTTAAATTTAACTTGAAATGATGCGGCCAACTGCGACCCACTGACGTTCAGTGTTTGTCAAATTCAACTTTTTTTTTGAAAAAAATTGAAAAAGTGCATTTCTAGATCGAATTTAACAAAAAGTTACTTGAAAAAGTTGTGTCTACGGCAATTTTATATCCATATGCCAAATTTTATGCAAGTAGGATAAAGTTAACGTTTTGCTTATTTTTGACAGGTATCCTCTTTATTTTAAAAAACAAGTTCGGTTAACTGTCATCAATTCATGTATACATAACAAACTCATCATGGAGTTCAACTAAACCTTTGGTTTACATCTATATTAGGTGCTCTCTTTGAAGGTGCGAACAGAACGCTCAGCCAGCCCATTTGATATTGGATGATAAGGAGTCACTTTAATATGTATTATTCCATTGTTCTTGCAGACATGTTCAAATTCACTTGAGAAGAGTTGTGGCCCATCATCCGTTACCAAGAACTTGTGTAAATCCAGTTTGGCAAATATCGAACAGAGAATGTCTATAGTAGAGTTAGATGTGATGTTGTTCATCGGTATAACTTCTTACCAAGGCGTTTAGGAGTCAATCAGTATCATCTACATTTTACCTTCAAAAGGTCCCGCAAAGTCCAGATGAAGACGAGACCAAGGGTTTGGAGATATATCCATCACTGTTGACAACCAGGGGTTTTTAGGGTCATAATGCACTAGGCACTAGGATATCATTTGAGGTCAGGCTTCGCTTTAAACTTTCGAATATTTCAGTGTCTCTATTCGACCATTCCCACTTTACACTCTTTTTAAGAAGACGATCTAAAGGTACGCACTTCACATGAAATTTTTCAATGAATCTGCCGAAATAAGTGATAGTGCAGTGCACATTTTGATTTTTGGGTTTTTATTCCTGCAGATTGTAAGCGACGCAGAACTTCCTTTAATATCTGGAGCTGTCAACAGTTTGTTATCCAGATAGCATACTGCGCTCTTTATTCCTGCCAGTATCTGATCCATGGTTCATTGAAAAAGTGAGGGTGCAAAACCGATCCCGAATGGTAATCGCTGGTATGTGAAATAGCCCTTGTGTGTAGCGATTACCAAATATTTACGGGAGTCTGAGTGGACCTCCATTTGAAGGTATGCGTCCTTCATCGATTTTTAGAAAAATGCCCCCCTCCAGATAATTTTGCTGGAATATCCTCAAAACGAGGTAACGGGTATTTATCTATTTGAACATGCTGATTTATGGTGACTTTTAAATCGGCACAAATCCTCAACCTGCAACAACCTCAAAGCAACAACAATACGGGAAGCCCTCATAACTTCAGTGTTAGTTGTATCGATTGGTTCCAGAACACGTTTCTGATGGACCAATCGATCAAGTGCAGCTGAAACTTGATCCTGTAGCGCTAACGGAACGCTTCTCGGGCAAAATTTTCTTGGTGTGATATCATTTTGTATATTTATATATATTTTGGCTTGGTGACACTGTCAATCGTGCTTTTGTGTTAGTGGTCCTCCTTTATATGATATATTTTTACCCCACGAGGTAAAGGTAAGAAAGCTAAACATCAGTCCAGGCCAAAAAGTGGTGTGTCGTCATAGTTTGTTTCATAAAGTGACAATGTTAATTTATTGTCGAAAGCTATCACTTTCACCATACAATTTTCCCAAAGTGCTTATTGGCTTTTCGCCGTAGGCAATCAAATCTTTATTTTAGTGATGGACTGCCAATTTTATTCCAAATTAATCTGCCTACTACCGCATGCACAAAGCCAGGATCACGAAGCATGTCAATATTCTTTGTACTTATTTGTACTGGTAACATCACTTTACTAGCCATTCCTACCTTTCTAATATTTAGAACGGTCGAGTTATATTCTGTATCTCCGGATTCAGATTCACTATTATATTCCGAAGAATTATCGTTTTCATTGTCACTTTCATGTTTAACACAGCGTGTTGAACGTTTTGATTTCCCCTTGTATTTACGTTTGATTGTCTAATGATAGCATGTGCTCAAATCACACAAACTCGCGAAAAATGATTGTCTTCATCGGAACTGCCACACTTTTTATCGGAAGCAGGACAATTTCTGTGTGGGTGTTTCAAGTCCCCGCAGTAAAGACAGTCAATACTCGGAAATAGTTCACGCACTTTATTTGTTTGTTTAGCGGACGATGCACTTTGTCTGCCTGATTTTCTTACGCGATTCAAACTATCAGTATTTTGTAGGTAAGGTTGAAAACACGATAATTGTTTTGTTTGTATAGATGCTTGCTCTGAGAGGCTAGCGGTAGCTCTACCTCTTCCAGTGTAGTTTGGTTAGATGAGAGTTTTTGGATTATTTTCTCTTGCCACTCACGATTGTTTATACCGAAAATCAGCTGATCGCGAATTATTTCATTCAAACCGGTACTATAATTGCAGTCCCCCGCGAAAGCACATAATCGATTCACATACTGTCACAGATTCATTTTCTTTACGAAAACATCCAGCAAAATTTATTCTTTCTACTAATATGTACATTTTTTTTCCATAAAAACGATTTAACACCTGGATGAGTGCTGTATAAGTCTTTGTCGTTGGCTTATTTGGCTTGTAATGGTCTACTAAAATTTTAAAAACATGCGGGCCTACTTTGGATAACAGCAAGTTACAGTTGTCCTTGTATCTGGAGTTCTAATTCAATTCTTTGTAAATAGTAATCCCACTGTTCTGTATTGGGCTCAAAATTGTTAAATCGACCTTTCTTGTAAGCTTCATTCACGTTCTCAGCCATAGCTATTGCTTTTCGCGCTGGGCTCTTGAGTAAACTCGTCGCCAAAATGTAGTATGATGGGTGGGTGTAACAAACACAAAATTACACTGTGAGTAAAATTGTATTCATAAACTGTTTACAACTAATTAACGAATGATCGATTCCTATTCGGACTGTCAATCTGTTGAAAACTACAATCCCGATAAGCTCAATAAAAAATAACCGTTTTTAGTTCATTACGAAATATTGCAACACCACCTCTACTCAACAGAACGTTATAAAAGAACATTGTTATCATTACTTTCAATAGCAATATCATAACAATCATACCTTCAAATTATTATCCTGTTAGATACAGTGTGTGTGACCCATTTTTAATGGAAACACCCCTAAAATTTGAGGTTGTAAATCGATTTCAATAATTTTTTTTTTAAAATGTCGGGTACTAAAAGGTCTACCTTGGGACAAAATTTGAAATGTTTATTAATGTTTCAAGGCATACTACGATATTTTTTCTTAGTCGAAAATCGGGATTTTTTATTAGCGATTTTTCCATTGAAAAAATCACTACGCCACTGAATTCAGAGTGCCTCTAAATAGGTGTGACCAAAATTTCATGAAAAAATATTTATTATTAACAAAGTTATGACAACTCAAAAATTCGAAAACTCACACAGCTAACAGTCACAATATATCAGTTTTTTATGATTTCAACAATAAAGTGCCGCCAGAGGAAAAAAACAAATAGCGTAAATATATTTAATGAAAATAACGGAATTACATTCACACAATTCAACTAACAATGAAGCAAAAAATTTGAATAAACGTAACTAATAACTAATTATTGAAATGTTTCGATTCAGTGCAACAATTAATTCTAACTCATATTCTAGTAGCCTTTACTAATCCACCAAGTATTTCGATACATGTGTCGTAGCGCTTACGAATGTTTCTGATTACGTTCCTTAGTTCTTGAGGGCTAATATCTGCACATATCTGTCGAATTCTTGCACAAAGTTCATTTCTATCTCTTGAGCGGTTTTTGTAAACCTTTTGTGTGAGAAGTCCCCAGAGAAAAAAGTCCAAAACTGTGAGGTCTGGAGATCTGGGTGGCCACTCTATAAACGGACTACCACGGCCTATCCATCGGTTTGGAAAATGTTCGTTAAGCCATTGCCTCACAGCTCTGGCATAATGAACTGATCACCCATCTAACTGGACAATTAAATTTTATCGTTCATTGATTGGCAGCTCGTGAATAGCATCCAAAAACTCTGTGTTTAAAAATTCTAGAAACCTCTGCGCATTAATGTTTTCCTCAAAAAAGAAAGGACCAATAATTCGTTCGTTCAATATCCCACACCAGACGTTGATTTTTTGGGAATACTGGCCTTTACAGTTTATTATCCAGTTAGGATTATCCGCTGCCCAGTAGCGACAATTCTGTGATGACACTATGTGACTGATACTGTGTCTGATACTGGATGTGTCAGATACTGCTCAGGTATTGATTTTTATTCGCGGAGTAGATAAATGCCATGAAGTATATGAAGAACTTCTTGATATTGATAGTATTCACGGCACGACAACTGGGGCAGATATTTTTAAGGGAGTTGAAAATGCCATTAATAAAAAGAACCTTCGATGGAGAAATTTGAAATCTATAACAACTGATGGAGGCAAAAATATGTATGGTAAAAATCAAGGAGTGGTTGCACTTGTGTCTGAAGGCTGTAGAAAATGATGGTGGTTGGTTCAAAATCATTAGTCTTACATTGTATCATTCATCAACAGTCCTTGTGCGGAAAATGTTTGGATATGTCTGAAGTTCTAAAACCAGTCATATCAGTTGTTAACTTCACCAGATCCACTGGGCTGAATCACCAAAAATTCCGCGAGTTTATTCAACAGATTGGAGAAAATGATTTACCATATCATACTGCCGTACGCTGGCTCAGTTGCGGAAAAGTCCTTAAGCGATTTTTTGAACTTCGAGCAGAGATCGAAGTGTTTTTAAATGAGAAGCAGCGCCCTTTTGCCGATTTAGCAAATAGTGAATGGATGTGGAAGTTAGCCTTCTATGTCGATTTGACAAATCATATGAAAGAACCCGTGAATGGATGTTGAAGTTAGCCTTTTATGTCGATTTGACAAATCATATGAACGAACCCGTGTTAGGAATCACACGTTCAAAGGTAAGACCTCGTTAATCCTTAGCTCGCACAAGTTTCGACTTCTGAGGGTTGCGACAGCTGGTTAACGGAAAAACAGATTTTGAACAGAGAACTGAATTTGAGGTGGCAAGGAGAAAATCAGACTCTCCCTGATTTATACACCAATATCAAACCCTTCAGGCAGAAAATAATACTATTTCAATCGCAATTACGTAAAAAATGTTTCACACATGTTGAAACATGTGATATATTCAGCCACACTACAGATACTGAATTTCCCGTCAATTTGCAATCGAAACTTTGATCTGCAATCGAAACTTTGCTTTGAAGATAAATTTTGATACTTGTTTTTCAGATTTTGATGTCATTGCTAATGAAATTAAGCATTTTCAAAATCCTTTTGATTCTGACATTGAAACCCTGGCTCCGGAAGTCCAAATGGAAATTATTGATTTACGGTGCAGTGAAATGCTTAAGAACAAATATCAAAATTCATCTTTGTTGGAATTTTATAAGAGTCTTTCATTGGAACAATTTGATAATTTGCATAAATTTGCTCGTGGGTTGTTTTCTGTTTTTGGTACTACTTACTTGTGTGAGAAAACGTTTTCCAAGATGAAGTACACAAAGAATGTTTACAGATCTCAATTAACCGATGAGCATCTTAAATCTCTTTTGATAATTGGTACAAGTAAAATTGATCCACAACTACAAAGTATTGTCGGTGGAAAATCACAATTACATAAATCTCATTAGTGTTTTTGTTTTACTGTGATTCATTTCAATTATTTGTTAGTTATTAATATGCTTAAACTTAGATACTTAAGTTAAGTTTTCTTTGTCATCATTTCTGTCGTTAAGTTTTACCTTGCAAGTAAATAAAACCGAGTAATTATCATTCTGTGTTTTCTTCTTCAACTTATCACAGCAATAGTAACAACAAAGGTAATCATTGGCTGTCGCGGGCCAGATTGATGACAGTAAATCATTGGCTGTCGCGGGCCGGATTGATGACACTGGCGGGCCGGATTTGGCCCACGGGCCGTAGTTTGGAGATCCCTGATATAGAGAAATGGCTCTTACTGGTCTCAATAAATGTCATTTTATGGTTGTTGGTTGGTGGATGCGATGTTTTTATGCAAGAGTTTGATTTTTATGAGCAATTATGGGTGATGTTTTGTTCGTCAATATTGACTGCATTCACCCACACAGCACTAGATATTCATGGAATATTCCCTGTATATCATAAAACGAACGTATATATTCCAAATATTCATAGAATATTCTTGGAATATATACATGCCTTTAGAATATTCATAGAATATGCTTGAATGAATATGGCAGGATTATTCCCGAAAGAATGTGCATAGAATGTCTATAAATGGATTATTCTCCTTTGAATATTCTAAGAATATTGTCGCTCGAATATACCATATGGTATATTCTTAGAATATATCCCTACGGTATATTTTGGAATATTCTATACAATGGAATTTTGAATTATCTTATAATAACGTATTCAAATAATTCAATATTATTAAAAACAACAAAATTTGAAGATCTTAATCGAATGCATAACCTAATGTATATAACCCTGATAGTGTTAACCAGTTTTTGAACTCAACGCAAAGATTCTGGATGAATTGCTCCAACAGCAACTGTTGGAAACGACAAAAAAATTTGAATGGGCCAATAAATGAACCAATTGCATCAATAAATTGGTTAATTCTCATCCTATTTGTCTTTTTGTATTTGAAATTATTTAATTACAAAGCGAAAAATCCTGGAAACAGAGAAATGGGGAAGTGAATAATTGGAGTAAACGTTTCTCATTGGTCAATTGAAGTGTAGCGCGCGACAGTCGAATAAGCTCTGTGAAAGCGCCTGTCCCTTAATGCATGGTACATTTGCGTTTGCGTTAAATTCGACATTTGATTCAACATGGCGGTTGACGTGGCAGGTTCGCGTGTGTAATGTATGGTGTGTTGGTGTTATTATCAAAGTATAATTCTGTCACGTTCAGTATACCATTTATAATTTGGGGTTGTCCAATTTGCAGTACAGCGAATAGTTTGATTTTGGATCTTCAAACAGGAGAGTTGTATCTATTTAGTCTTCAAGAAAAATAAGTAAAATGCAATAGTATCGATAGTAAAGTCATGGTGATTAACCTACTATACCTCATTTTAGGTTCGAGGAGAGTTGGTGTGTGGGATTTGTTGGTTTGACTAAGTACATGTTTGAACTAGAGTGATTTCAGTTGTGTATCTTCAATAGAGAAAAGTAAGTGAATGACACATTCTTTTGTATCATTTGTTTTCATAATTTTTATCACTCGTTTTCAAGATAGTATCAATTTGCCCAAAAGGAAACAGAGTGGTACCTGGTACAGGCAGGTGCGCCAAGGAACTGAAAACGTAATGATTACTTTTTTACAAGACAATGCATGTTGTTCTCCAAGTCATAAAATGTTGTAAATGTTCATGAGTAACCTATGCGAAAAATATCTATTTGATTTTTATTCCAGTTTTATTGTGCCACTTTCAAATAGTGATAATGAACGTTAATGTACATTTTGTTCCAGGTATTACTATTGAAACACTGGCTGATGCATTGTTGGACAAATATAAGGAAAACTTTTCTGGTGAGCAAAGTTTGAATAACTTCAAGTAAGTGAAATTCATTGAAGAACCCATCATACCACTCATTTTAAATACTTTATTTGTGGGTTTATTTTTCTAAGTGAGAAACCTAACCTAACCTATTTCTTGATGTAATGCACTTTTTCTTTTTCAATGAAATGATATATTTATTATTCTTTAATTAGTGCTGATGAATTCACAGAGTTGTTATTTTAGCATATTTTTTAGTATACATTTGTTTGAGAGTAGGAACATCCTAATTTGAATACATTTCTAATATTTGTAATATGACAGTATTCAGGAATATTTTATTCAGTGAATAAATATTTTGAATTAGATTTTTTATTTTTAATATTGGTTGAAACGTCAAATATTTCAGTGCATATTGTTTTTAAAATATATTTGTTTATGAATATTATGTGTTTTATTACTTGTGTGAATCTTGTATCAAAATGCAATATATACATGCCTAATAGCGGTTACTCGTCACATTCTTGGAATATTCCAAATATTCCTAGAATATTCATAAAATATATTTAAAGAATATTCTATGGTGTTTCTCTATTGTATATTCTTACAATAAACTAAGAATATCCTGAATATTTTATGAATATTCCTCAGGTTCTATTCCTGGAATATTCTTAATAGAATATACCTTAGATATTCTAAGAATATTATAAGATATTCCAAGAATATTCCCAAGGAATATTCTTAAAATATATCAAAGGTTCGCCAGGAGCACTTCCAGGGAATATTCTCCAGAAGATATATATATTCATGGCATATTCATAGCATAATACAATATCCTTAAATGTATATTCATGAAATATACCTGGAATATCTATTGCTATGTGGGCAATGATTTTGAGAAACGTCTAAATAAATAGTGATAATAAATTATATATTTTTCATGAAGTGTTTACATTTTTCTGTACAGTGTGACCCATTTTTAATGGAAACACCCCTCTAAAATAAATTTGAAGTTGTAAACCGATTTTAATAATTTTGTTTTCAATGTCAAGTTGTAAAAGGTCTACCTTGGGACAAAATTTGAAATGTTTATTAAAGTTTCAGGGCATACTACAATATTTGTTCTTAGTCGAAAATCGGGATTTTTTATTAGCGATTTTTTTATTGAAAAAATCACTACGCCACTGGATTCAGAGTGCCTCTAAACAGGTGTGACCAAAATTTCATGAAAAAATATTCATCATTAACAAAGTTATGACAACTCAAAAATTCGAAAACTCACACATCTAACAGTTACAAAAACACCCTATATCAACAAATATAGCCATGAGAATATTTTTTTTATGATTTCAACAATAAAGTGCCGCCAGATGAAAAAAAAACAAATAGCGTAAATATTTTTAATGAAAATAACGGAATTACATTCAAGTTTTCACGCAAATTAACTAAAACTAAGACCTAATATTTCAATTTGAATCTTAGTTGCCATGGAAATGATATTACAGTTTGACACTTGTGAAAGATTCAAGTGTACTATTGTCAACAATATTCACCTTACAGTTATTCGAATTATTTTGTGTCATGGCTGCAATTACGAGCGTAAGAGAGAAAATTGAAATTGTACGCCTTTCGGGAGATGACAGTGCTAGAGAGGTTTGCATCTAGATCGTCCTCGTATTAGCTACGGTACCGTAAATAAAATAAATAAAGTATTCAATGAAACTGGTGCAGTATCATGATCAAATCATTTTAGATTATTTCGGAAATAATCCTAATGCCAGTATAAGGAATGCCACTTTAGATTTGAATATTCCACGAGAAACTATTCCGAGATGTCTCAAGGCGAAGAATATTAAACCTTTCAAGCCAAAATTTTTACACACACTTCAAGAAGGCGACGAAGCAAGACGCCTGGAATATTGTTTATGGGCCCAAGGGGAATATTTAAACAATAGAAATTTCCTAAAAAATATTTTATATACCGACGAAGCCACTTTCACTACAAATGGAGTAGTGTCATCACAGAATTGTCGCTACTGGGCAGCGGATAATCCTAACTGGATAATAAACTGTAAAGGCCAGTATTCCCAAAAAATCAACGTCTGGTGTGGGATATTGAACGAACGAATTATTGGTCCTTTCTTTTTTGAGGAAAACATTAATGCGCAGAGGTTTCTAGAATTTTTAAACACAGAGTTTTTGGATGCTATTCACGAGCTGCCAATCAATGAACGATAAAATTTAATTGTCCAGTTAGATGGGTGATCAGTTCATTATGCCAGAGATGTGAGGCAATGGCTTAACGAACATTTTCCAAACCGATGGATAGGCCGTGGTAGTCCGTTTATAGAGTGGCCACCCAGATCTCCAGACCTCACAGTTTTGGACTTTTTTCTCTGGGGACTTCTCACACAAAAGATTTACAAAACCGCTCAAGAGATAGAAATGAACTTTGTGCAAGAATTCGACAGATATGTGCAGATATTAGCCCTCAAGAACTAAGGAACGTAATCAGAAACATTCGTAAGCGCTACGACACATGTATCGAAATACTTGGTGGATTAGTAAAGGCTACTAGAATATGAGTTAGAATTAATTGTTGCACTGAATCGAAACATTTCAATAATTAGTTATTAGTTACGTTTATTCAAATTTTTTGCTTCATTGTTAGTTGAATTGTGTGAATGTAATTCCGTTATTTTCATTAAATATATTTACGCTATTTGTTTTTTTCCTCTGGCGGCACTTTATTGTTGAAATCATAAAAAACTGATATATTGTGACTGTTAGCTGTGTGAGTTTTCGAATTTTTGAGTTGTCATAACTTTGTTAATAATAAATATTTTTTCATGAAATTTTGGTCACACCTATTTAGAGGCACTCTGAATTCAGTGGCGTAGTGATTTTTTCAATGGAAAAATCGCTAATAAAAAATCCCGATTTTCGACTAAGAAAAAATATCGTAGTATGCCTTGAAACATTAATAAACATTTCAAATTTTGTCCCAAGGTAGACCTTTTAGTACCCGACATTTTAAAAAAAATTATTGAAATCGATTTACAACCTCAAATTTTAGGGGTGTTTCCATTAAAAATGGGTCACACACACTGTATCTAACAGGATAATAATTTGAAGGTATGATTGTTATGATATTGCTATTGAAAGTAATGATAACAATGTTCTTTTATAACGTTCTGTTGAGTAGAGGTGGTGTTGCAATATTTCGTAATGAACTAAAAACGGTTATTTTTTATTGAGCTTATCGGGATTGTAGTTTTCAACAGATTGACAGTCCGAATAGGAATCGATCATTCGTTAATTAGTTGTAAACAGTTTATGAATACAATTTTACTCACAGTGTAATTTTGTGTTTGTTACACCCACCCATCATACTACATTTTGGCGACGAGTTTACTCAAGAGCCCAGCGCGAAAAGCAATAGCTATTGCTGAGAACGTGAATGAAGCTTACAAGAAAGGTCGATTTAACAATTTTGAGCCCAATACAGAACAGTGGGATTACTATTTACAAAGAATTGAATTAGAACTCCAGATACAAGGACAACTGTAACTTGCTGTTATCCAAAGTAGGCCCGCATGTTTTTAAAATTTTAGTAGACCATTACAAGCCAAATAAGCCAACGACAAAGACTTATACAGCACTCATCCAGGTGTTAAATCGTTTTTATGGAAAAAAAATGTACATATTAGTAGAAAGAATAAATTTTGCTGGATGTTTTCGTAAAGAAAATGAATCTGTGACAGTATGTGAATCGATTATGTGCTTTCGCGGGGGACTGCAATTATAGTACCGGTTTGAATGAAATAATTCGCGATCAGCTGATTTTCGGTATAAACAATCGTGAGTGGCAAGAGAAAATAATCCAAAAACTCTCATCTAACCAAACTACACTGGAAGAGGTAGAGCTACCGCTAGCCTCTCAGAGCAAGCATCTATACAAACAAAACAATTATCGTGTTTTCAACCTTACCTACAAAATACTGATAGTTTGAATCGCGTAAGAAAATCAGGCAGACAAAGTGCATCGTCCGCTAAACAAACAAATAAAGTGCGTGAACTATTTCCGAGTATTGACTGTCTTTACTGCGGGGACTTGAAACACCCACACAGAAATTGTCCTGCTTCCGATAAAAAGTGTGGCAGTTCCGATGAAGACAATCATTTTTCGCGAGTTTGTGTGATTTGAGCACATGCTATCATTAGACAATCAAACGTAAATACAAGGGGAAATCAAAACGTTCAACACGCTGTGTTAAACATGAAAGTGACAATGAAAACGATAATTCTTCGGAATATAATAGTGAATCTGAATCCGGAGATACAGAATATAACTCGACCGTTCTAAATATTAGAAAGGTAGGAATGGCTAGTAAAGTGATGTTACCAGTACAAATAAGTACAAAGAATATTGACATGCTTCGTGATCCTGGCTTTGTGCATGCGGTAGTAGGCAGGTTAATTTGGAATAAAATTGGCAGTCCATCACTAAAATAAAGATTTGATTGCCTACGGCGAAAAGCCAATAAGCACTTTGGGAAAATTGTATGGTGAAAGTGATAGCTTTCGACAATAAATTAACATTGTCACTTTATGTAACAAACTATGACGACACACCACTTTTTGGCCTGGACTGGTGTTTAGCTTTCTTACCTTTACCTCGTGGGGTAAAAATATATCATATAAAGGAGGACCACTAACACAAAAGCACGATTGACAGTGTCACCAAGCCAAAATATATATAAATATACAAAATGATATCACACCAAGAAAATTTTGCCCGAGAAGCGTTCCGTTAGCGCTACAGGATCAAGTTTCAGCTGCACTTGATCGATTGGTCCATCAGAAACGTGTTCTGGAACCAATCGATACAACTAACACTGAAGTTATGAGGGCTTCCCGTATTGTTGTTGCTTTGAGGTTGTTGCAGGTTGAGGATTTGTGCCGATTTAAAAGTCACCATAAATCAGCATGTTCAAATAGATAAATACCCGTTACCTCGTTTTGAGGATATCCCAGCAAAATTATCTGGAGGGGGGCATTTTTCTAAAAATCGATGAAGGACGCATACCTTCAAATGGAGGTCCACTCAGACTCCCGTAAATATTTGGTAATCGCTACACACAAGGGCTATTTCACATACCAGCGATTACCATTCGGGATCGGTTTTGCACCCTCAATTTTTCAATGAACCATGGATCAGATACTGGCAGGAATAAAGAGCGCAGTATGCTATCTGGATAACAAACTGTTGACAGCTCCAGATATTAAAGGAAGTTCTGCGTCGCTTACAATCTGCAGGAATAAAAACCCAAAAATCAAAATGTGCACTGCACTATCACTTATTTCGGCAGATTCATTGAAAAATTTCATGTGAAGTGCGTACCTTTAGATCGTCTTCTTAAAAAGAGTGTAAAGTGGGAATGGTCGAATAGAGACACTGAAATATTCGAAAGTTTAAAGCGAAGCCTGACCTCAAATGATATCCTAGTGCCTAGTGCATTATGACCCTAAAAATCCCTGGTTGTCAACAGTGATGGATATATCTCCAAACCCTTGGTCTCGTCTTCATCTGGACTTTGCGGGACCTTTTGAAGGTAAAATGTAGATGATACTGATTGACTCCTAAACGCCTTGGTAAGAAGTTATACCGATGAACAACATCACATCTAACTCTACTATAGACATTCTCTGTTCGATATTTGCCAAACTGGATTTACACAAGTTCTTGGTAACGGATGATGGGCCACAACTCTTCTCAAGTGAATTTGAACATGTCTGCAAGAACAATGGAATAATACATATTAAAGTGACTCCTTATCATCCAATATCAAATGGGCTGGCTGAGCGTTCTGTTCGCACCTTCAAAGAGAGCACCTAATATAGATGTAAACCAAAGGTTTAGTTGAACTCCATGATGAGTTTGTTATGTATACATGAATTGATGACAGTTAACCGAACTTGTTTTTTAAAATAAAGAGGATACCTGTCAAAAATAAGCAAAACGTTAACTTTATCCTACTTGCATAAAATTTGGCATATGGATATAAAATTGCCGTAGACACAACTTTTTCAAGTAACTTTTTGTTAAATTCGATCTAGAAATGCACTTTTTCAATTTTTTTCAAAAAAAAAGTTGAATTTGACAAACACTGAACGTCAGTGGGTCGCAGTTGGCCGCATCATTTTAAGTTAAATTTAAAGCACAAACAAGTGCCGAAGTTAGACTTCATTGAAACTTTTCGAAAAAAAAGTTTCCCATATGGTGCGCACTTTAATAGTGACACTGTATATTTATAAAATAAATCATTTGAGGTGAAAATGTATTCTGTTCAAATAGTTCCTACAAGAAATCTGATTTATCATTGATGATTACGAAAATGGGTCCAGTTTTTCTACCACCTACTAGATTTTTATTCATGTATGGCTTTATAACAAAGCGCATGATTTACTGGATTAAAATTAAATTATTTTAAATGAACTAATTCATAACAATGATAAATGTTAACTTCAAAAGTAATGAACTTTGCTTCATAAAATCAGATGTAGAAATTTGTGATTTATTCTCAGATTTGATAAACAAGCGGTACGGTTTGTGAGGTCCGATGTAAAGAGTTTTCGATTAGAAATCATGAATACTTATAAATACGATTGAGGTTTGATATTATTGTGATTTTATTCAAAATTGGTATCTAGGGGTCTTTGTGGACCGACATTATGAAAGGGGATATTTTTGATGTTTTTAATGATCATTTGTTTGATCTTTCTCTCATAAATAAAGTTTTTGAAACTTGGTTTATATTATTTCATTATTTGACATATCTCAACTGAAAAAAGGTTAGAAAAATGACAACCGACATTTTTTATTGAATATTGTCTATATGCAACTCGAGAGCTGCTGGAATCCAGCAGCTTCAGGGTATGCTTAGAGGCCGAGCTCCATACATGAGAACAATACTCCAAAGAAGGTCTGATCCGAGGTTTATGAATCATCGAAAGATGAGATGTGTGCAGTTTTCTGGTTTGGAACGATGTTCCAAACTTTTGAGAAGAAGCTTTTGCAATTCCAGCGACATGATTGTACCGAGACATATCGGTGTCTATTTTAACCCCCATCAAAATTATCGAAGCAAAAGCGGAATTGTCTGTCCTGACATTGTTACATCCGGTTTGGAGACATTTATCATTTTGAAGAAAATCGATGCCTGGGTTTTTGGTGGCATTGAATTGAACCTGGTTACTTTCACCACAATTGGAAATCACCTCTGGATCCTCATCAAGATATGCAACCTCCTGCTGCCGGTGAAGATGTGCAGGGAACGTTCTTCCAGGAAGCTGGAGAGCCATATACGAAAATGATCCGACAAGCCATAGCATCGAAGTTTGGCCAGCAAACCCTCATGCCACACACGATCAAAAGCCTGTTGATATTGAGCTGTTTCAAAATTCGCAAAAAATAATTTTCGGCATTGTGGATTCTAGTGTGGAAAGAGTGGGTGGTCCCTTTCCCAGAAAGTTGACTGTGGAGTGGGACGCAAGTTGTTCACCTAGTAGATTTGCTTTTTCTATGGCTGTTGTTGCAATTAAACCATCCGCTTGTGATAGAGGTGGAATTATGTATTTTGTGAAGTTCTGATTAACAGCTTTAGCTACCGACCAGAAGGATCTAGATCCGTCGGGATTGGCAAGCAGTTTATTCCTAATTCTCTGATTGTGAAGTTCTTCATTTTCATTTACCCTTGCAGCTGTTGCGAGCATTAACAAACCTAGTTCTATTTTCGGCACTGATATTTTTGCATCACTGTCGGTAGACGAGACTTTTGGAGGCGACAGCTTGCTCGCAATCTTTTTTGAAACAAGGTTTGCCGTTAAAGTTCGTTTCATTGAAAAATCAATAAATGCATCCATGGATTATAGAATAACTTCCGTGACTTCAAAAGCAGAAGTTAATGGATCATTAGAGCTGAAACAAACATCTTGCCAGGATAAATTTCGGAAATGGTCTTGAAAATCCTTCCACTCCACACGAGATAGCGCTGTTTTGACCCGCCATAAGAGTCATCAGTGGTGCTGGGCTGAACCACAGATGCGTTGCTGGACTCAAGTTTTCTTGGAGGACGAGCCTGGGTGAGTAAAGTAGACATCTTCACTTATGAAGACGCCATCTATGGAATCAACAGACAACTCAATCGTTGCATGTCAAAAATGAACGAGGTTCCACAAGGCGATCAGTTACAATGAGTGATAAATGGGAGCCCTGATTGGTGCTATCAATATTATTTATACAGAACGAGATTTATCGAAAATCGAAGTTTCAAAAGGAAGATGATTGTAGTTATCGAGTTTCCAGTACATGGTGAAGAAGGTGAATGTGCCAAATTCATACATACCATCGCCATGGGACAAGACACTGCCTGTATCATCGAATGATGCTGTCAAATTAATGGCAACATATCTTGGCACAAAAGTCATAACTGAAAAAGCATAAGCATCTTCTCAGTTTTTTGAAACACAATTTCAAACAAGACATTTGGACAGGCCTCTACACATTTCAATAATTCGTGAAGGTCAAATTATAATTATGCTCACATATATGAAAAATGGCAATCTGTCTGATTGGAAACCCAAACTATACAAACAACATATAACATAAGTTAGCTTACAATATCAAAGGGAGATTGAACACTTGTCTCTTTTCTATAGACAGAAAGTATTCTGCTGATTAAGAGACACTGACGACACAGATAACCATACTATTTCTTATCGCAATACTACCTTGCACATTTCATTTTTCTGAAAGCTCAGTTTTTCAGAAAATACTCTTTAGAAAAAATATGTATTTAATTATTTCTAACAAACTCTTTGAAAATTTTCGAAACTTGAATTTTCAATCATTTTTCTTTTTTCTTGAAGTTTTAGTTTGAATTTTTCTGTTTTTTTTCCCGTAAAATCAAATATTTCTGAAGACACCTCCGAAAGAACTCCTGGCGAATTTCCTGCCTTAGGTGAAATATTATCTTGAACTTTGAGTACATTAATTTTTAATTTTAAGGAATATTTGAATAGACCTGATGAACAAACAAAAAAACACGTTATTGTGAGATATTCACCAAACAGTTTTACAAAAACTCAACACATGTTTCGCCATACAATGGCTTCTTCAGGAGTGTCTTCAATAGTAAAGACACGAAATATAATTATAAACATTTATTACACTTGAGACTGGTTACGAACATTTCGATCACACAAAATAAAATGAAAACAAATAGAATTGGCCAAAGACCAAGATAGATCATATTGAGTAAGGGAGTGGCCGCCGTGTCATTTAAAAAAAAACGAGAGAGTCGTATTTTACGGAAATAGAAAAAATATATTTATACTCGTATAACACCAAAATACTTCGTTATATTGATATGTAAGTACATGTATATCGAATTACAAATCCAATTTAAAAACATATTCATATACATTATAAAAAATCATTTTACAATCACACAAGTTATTTTTTACTCAATCAACTTCCAATTTTTTGAAGGTTCCTTCTACTCCAAACACATCACTAACACTTTTGGGCTTCCCAGGTCTTTTCGACTCATTTACTACTTGGGAATCTTGGAATTTGAAAAAATCTGCATTATCATCAATCTGCGCTTTATATATTTCTGAAAAATAATTGTAAATCAATTTTTTCAGGATAATATTGTGTAATACAATTTTCACCTTGTAAAATCTGCAGAGATTCACAAGATCCACCGTATTCCTGCGGCAAATTATCCCTTGGTATATACTTATATACAGAATCTAAATCGGTATGTAGTACCATCTGAAAAAACAAGTTATTACATCAGAACAATATGTCATTCATTATCTCTAGAGCCAAGCCCTTTGGTATTTGATTTGGTGAATTACAAATGTTCGCTAATGACACCACTTCAATTTACAATGAAAATAATGTGCAAGAAATTAATATTATTATTTCAAATGACCTTGATCAAATATCATTATCTCTTCATTGCCATAAAATGTCACTGAATTTTCAGACATTTCCGAATTTGTTTATATCAAACAGGTCTAAATCGATTGATTTAAAAGATCCAATTAAATTCCATAATGAAAATATTGAATACTTTTTCTCATAGTGCGTAATTTCTTGGTCTCATTCTAAATGAAAATTCATTAGGTAGACAATATATTGAAACATTTATTAGAAGTAACATATCTCTTATAATTGGAATTTAATTCAAAATAATACATTTTGTACCATAAAAATACCAAATTGATTTATTTTTCATTAGTATATTCAAAAATTCAATATCCAATATCAATATGTTTAATGGCAACAAATTCCTTATTGAAAGCAATTAAAAAACTCCAAAGCAAAATTATAAAGTGTATATTCAAGTTAAACTACAAAGAGCCATAATCAACTTGAATATACCAAAAATACTATGAGATTTGTCATCCTCACATAAATTCAAATTATGTACCTTCATTCATTTGGTCAAAAATAAGCTGAAACATTCAAATCTGACTTTCAAATTATTGGTAACCAACACAACCGTTTGACAAGATATTCAGACAATCTGAAATTAATGAAAATAAAAACAAATGTGTGAAAAACGATTTATTATTAACGTATCAAGTTTTACAACGGGTCGTCACCTGAAGACGATTGTGGATACTAACAATCAAAACGTCGTGAGAAAACTTGGCTTGGAATCTTGAAATTTTTAATATTTAATTTTCATTTCTTGTTAATGATTTTTAATTTTCAGCTCGTATCAATGGTTCAATTTTTGATTGTTGCTTGTATTTTATTTAATAGTAATTTCAATTTTCTTTGCTCAATATAATTGTTATTCTTCAGCAAATCAATTTATATCATATTATATCATATTTATATCATATTAGACAATGGAAGATCGAACTAATGAAATGCAGAAAGAGCATGTCTATTAACATGCTCTGATTTTTCTATAAAAATCAGAGATTGTAGAATGATGAAGAAACTATTTAAGAGAAATAAAGAAAGCCAGAACACTGGGTAAATCTATTTTTATTTGGATGAAACATGGATCAATGAGAGTCACACTGTCTCGAAGGTTTGGCAAGACCAGATCATCAAAAGTGGGATACAAGCCTTCATGGAAGGTTGGTCGACTGGTTTCAAATTTCCAGTTGAAGAAGGTCGTCGTTTGATCATCACTCACATAGGCAGCAGTGAGGGATTCGTGAAAGATGGATTGATAGTGTTTGAATCGAAAAATATTGGAGATTAATATCAAGAAATGGATGCCACAATATTCGAAGAATGGTTTGAAAACATACCTGAAAAACTTTCGCAGGGATTCGTAGTAGTAATGGATAACGCAAGTTACCACAGTAGATGAGTCGAGAAGCTGCCGACATCGTGTTGGAGGAAGGCAAATATTACTGAGTGGTTACAAATGAAAGCTGTTCCTTTCGAATTAATCATGTTGAAAGCGGAGCTCCTCAACTTGGCTAAACGTCATAAGTCAAAATTCGGTTGGCGAAGAAATGACGGTTCTTTGGTTGCCACCTTATCACTCTGGATTGAATCCAATAGAGTTGGTTTGAGCTTAAGGAATAACAAGACCTTGAAACTGTGTGAAGTAAAGAAATACTTATACAGTAAACAGTCGACCAAGAAGCTTGGGAAAAATGTATCCACAAAACAATCAGAATCGAAGTAGGGACCTGCTGGGATCTGAATGATCGCATAGATTCATTATCAGAAAAAATAATTTCAGTTGTCATCAATAATAATGAAATTGATTCATCCAGTTAAGAATTACCCAACAAATTGTTTAACTATTGATTCAAATAGGTTGGATTAAGAAAATGGAGTCTTTTAAAAGTCACCAGATGATACATATTCATTTTTACATGCAAAATTCCATGAATTCAAGTTACTGACAAATTAGATTTTTTCTCAAAAAGCTAATTCATTAAATGCAGTCATTTTTTGCTCTTTCTACATTTGTATTTATTTTTAAATGTATAGATCTGTAGAAGGTAACAATTCTAAATAAAAAACTCAAATATAAATTATCCTCAGGATGAAATATTTAAACAAAATTAGTTTTTACGACATTTCAATTATCTTCGCATCATACAGACTATATCATTGGAAAATTTATGTTAATACCTTCAGTTCTACGCCTATTAATACTATATTAAACGTAATATGACCAAAAGCGTGGGCCGCTTCTTTTGACGTTCCTTGACGCAAGTCACTATTTTAATGCCTCGTGAGCGGCGCCCTCAAAGTGCATATCGGGTAGAAATATCTCAGTGACTTTGTGGATGGATTGCAGTGCCACTTGCTTGAGACAGTTGTCTCAACATAATTATGTTGCTTTCTTTGATGTACCGACATGTTGGTATTCTTGAAAATATTTCACTCTCAGACAATACCGAATGGACTATAGTCGGGCATACATTGTCTGTACTTCTTTGAAACTGCAACCCAATAACACCGTGGGGAGCTCCCCACCGCCTCTACCTCTACTGCATGAAGAAGAAACATTTTTGCTACCCCACCCTTCAGGTGTTAGTGATAATAATGAATTACAGCTGTATTCTTCATAAAATTTTTAAATAAAATAGTCCATTTTCTGGGAATACAGCTCCACTTAGAGGGTTAAAGATTTTGCAATGATTTTTGTATCAAAAATTGACCTCTTTAAAAAAATTGACATCTTTTTGCATTTTACCGACATGTTTTCTCCCAACCTGTAATGCTTTGCGGTAGGCATTGCTTGAAAATATAAATAATTGTTTCATTATAAACACGTTGTTTTGATTCGCATTATGCATAACTGCTTCATTTTGAGTAGGTATAACTTGGGAAATTCTTGCATGCTTTAATTATTGAAATATCATATTTTACCAGAAAAAATATTATTTCATTTTTTCTTGCATCTTAATTTCAGTAAGGTTGTCATACACTATTTGGAACCTATGGTGTAGTAATTATTATTACTGGAATTCTTTTTTCCAACATCAAATCGTTATTTTAACACTCCGACACGTGTTTCGATCACCAAGTGATCATCTTCAAGAGGAAGATCAACCTCTTTCTCTTGAAGATGGTCAATTGGTGATCGAAATACGTATCGAGGTGTTGAAAAAATGGTACGCACTTCTAGTGACAATGAAGATTGATAATCTCGAATATTTAATGGGAACTCACCGAATCAAACAATTCTTTTTTCATGAAAGGTTTCATTAGGGCCAATAGTTTATCCATGAATGGGACAATATTGAAAAATTGTAAACTCTTCAACCTTATCGGCATCCCTTCCTGAAACAATGTATTTTATATAAAAATGACAGATACACTAAATCCAAATATCAGATACACTAAATCACTTTGAAAACTTTTCACTTCTCTCAACTTAACGTACCTGAATGTTAATAATAATAATTGGATAGGGTGTTGGAGTTTCCAGGTTGCAAGATTATGAGTCACACGCGAAAATAATTCTCCTTAAAGAAGGAATTTCGATATACGTGTACTGGTCAAAAAATGAAGTGAATATTCAAATTTCGTTTAGCATGTTTATTTTGTTGATGACAGGCATAAAAGTAGGAAGTGTTTTGCGTGTTTGACGATTTTCTGCTATCGAAAAACATGGATCAAAGAATTTGAACAAGCGGTTCAAGCTTTTCACAGAAGGTCGAGAAGATGTGAATGACGACGCTTGCTTAGGATGCCCCAGCACATCAATTACTGATGAAAATGTTGAGACAGTGAAGAAAATTGTTGAGTCACTATTATAGAAGTTGCTGAGAATGTCGGCATATCGATTGGCTTATGCCATGCAATTTTTTCGGAAATTTTGGGCATGAAGCGTGTGACAGCGAAGTCTGTTCCAAAATTGCTGAATTTTAACCAGAAAAACTGTCGCATGAGCATCGCTCAGGAATTGTTGAATGAAGTAAATGGCAATCCAGATTTGCTCAAAAGAGTCATAACTGGTGACGAATCATGGGTATATGGTTATGACATCGAAACCAATGTCCAATCGTCACAATGGAAGAGCCTAGGTGATCCGAACCGAAAAAACCACGCCCAAGTTCGATCAAGAGCAAGGTTTTGCTGACTTCTTTTCGATTACCGTGGCGAAGTACATCAGGAGTTTTTACCACATGGTCGTGAATAAGAGTATTATTTTGAAGTTATGCGCCGCTTGCGAGAAGCAATACAAAGAAAACGTCCGGTATTGTGGAAGAACAATTCCTAGCTTTTGCATCACGATAATGCACTTGCTCCCTCGTTGTAATTTTTTCGGCTAAAAACAACACCGTCATCATGTCTCAGACACCATATTTACCAGATTTGGTCTCTGCGGCTTTTCCCTGTTCTCAAGATTGAAGAGATCCATGAAAGGACGGAATTTTGCGACAATTGCCCAAAAAGTGCATATCGAAACTGCTTCGAGGATTTGAAAAAACGCTGGCACAAGTGTATCTCAGGGGGACATAATAGAAATTGATGAATGAATAATTATTTTTTGACAAAAATTCAAATGCATCTTACTGTTTGAGCAGGCAGCTTATATCTTATCTCATTTTGGATGCTTTAGAAAAATATTCAGGGCACGAGATGATTTTAATAATAAGTTTAATTTCCTAGATTTCAGAATATTCATCGGAATTCTACTAGATGGAACAGTTTTAAGTCGGCACCATTGCCAACTCTGTTATTATTGATGCTACGAATTCGGTTAAATGGACAAACCAGTAGCATTTTTGATGGCCTTCTCGATGCCGAAAACAAAAAAAACTTGACATTCGCGTTTTCAAAATATTTCATAAAATGATATTTTTTTTTAATGGAACACCCTAAATTTTATCATGCATTTCGATTCGTAATAAAATTTTCAACAACAAAGCTCATATCACCTTTCTTCCTAAAGTTGAAAAGGACCGACTTATGCGAAAATATTTTATTCCTTCAATAGTACAAATGAAGAGCTATAAAATATCAAGTGAATATTTAAAAACACCGCCTTCTTGTTGAACACATATTTGGATCCTTCTTTTGACACTACCTGTTGCTTTCAACACAATTCGGTCATCAATTCTATTGATTATAGTTTCAATATAATTTTTCAGTCCATCTACATTATTATGTTTTATTTTGTTCACCTCATATTTCATGAATCTCCAAAATTAAAAATCTAGAGATGTCATGTCTGGTGAACGAGAAGGCCATTTAACAGGACCATTTGTAGCAATCGATCTGTTTCCAAAACAGTCTCGCAACATTCTTTTTACGCCACTGAAATTATGTGCTGGTGCCTCTATCTTGAAAATAGATCATCTAACGAGCCTCCAGAACAAGATTATCGAAAGACTCTTCGAACACTCTTGTTAATAAATTAATGTAACGAGGTCCATTCAAAGAACCATGGTAAAAAAATGGACCGATAATTTTGCCTCTAAATAGACCACACCAAACATTGATTATAAATCGTCTTTGCGGATTGTGGGGATGGACTAGAAATGGATTATGTCTACTCCAATAATTAAAATTCTTTCTATTATACATCTCACAATTTAAAGAATTAGCTTCATCGCTCCATATAATATTTCTATATAAGTTTGGATCTTGTCTGCATTTATTTATAAACCACCGACAAAATGCCAATCGTCTCTCAGTGTCACCAGGTTCTAATGTTTGCAGTGGTCTTAACTTATAAGGAGAAATTGTATGTTTCTTCAGAATTCATTGAATAACAGACGGTGGAACAGCTATTTCTCTAGATAAATCTCTAATGGAATTATTTCGAATAACATCAAAGTAGGCTGAAACGTCAATTTCTGTATCTTCAGATATTACAAAACGTTTCATCGATTCGAACACATTTTTTTTCCCAACCGTATTGATATGACGCTACAGTATTTTCTGTACAAAAACGGCTTCAATGTTATCATTATAGCAAATATTAGACCAGGAGCCCGTGATAGAAATTTTGACCCCATTTTTTACCGTCTGCCTTTTTCGGAGGACATATTCACAGCCACAAGCAACAATATTATGCGTTGAACGATTTTTTTCCCATGTTTCACATGCTTAAACATCAACTGTAGTTTGCATAAAAAAAGCTTCTTTGACCACCATTTTACCGTATGCCATTCATGCGACCGGAAGGATAGGTTACGCAACCCACAAAAAAATGATTGGCAGACATGGTGTGAACATGGCGCTCTGGCTAAAGCATGAATTTTTTATTTAACCAAAAAAATGGTTAACTAAAATTAATTTTTTACCGTCTACCAAGCACAGCATAGACTAACAGTAGCATGAAATGAACGAATTTTCACAAGGCAGACGGTTTGCCGGTGTATTAATAATTTAAAGGCATTAGTAAATTGACAATTTTTTACAGTGTCTCTGAACCATTTTTTACCATATAAAACTTGGTAAGATATAAACTTCAGTATTAAAAATACATTGGCAGACGAATAGACCGTATTTATACAACTGAAAAATATTTTTTAATTTGTTTATAATATATATATATATATATATATTTATATATATATATATATATATATATATATATATATATATATAGAGGTTGACGGTTAGCACGACTGGCTAAGTTAAGAAACAGCACGGGGATTGGAACGGGTGTGCAGTCGGAGACAAGAAAAATGAGAACTCTTTTTTCTGTTCAAGCTTTCGAGACTTTATTGACTCTTCTTCAGGAACTCTAGATGATAAGATGAAAATTTAACAATTGTCAAAATTTGTTGTACATTACTTACGAAAGTTGAGGTTATGTATATGCTTGCTTCATATACATAAAGTTTCGAAAGCTTGAACAGAAAAAAGAGTTCTCATTTTTCTTGTCTCCGACTGCACACCCGTTCCAATCCCCGTGCTGATATATATATATGTATATATATATATATATATATATATATATATATATATATATATATATGTTTTTCAATTTGCAGAAAAAAAATTACTAATTTTGACCGTCTGCCGTTGTTTCCTTGCAATATATAATTATTAAGTAGACAAACTGTCAATTGGCAGAAGAATTGACCCTGTTTAGATGAGAGAGGTAGACAATTTGTGATGTGTGTCAATGTTACTTCTCAATTTGGTTTTGGAAACAATTGCAGATTCATAAATGACACATAAATCGGCCATGCTCTTGGCTTTTAGCTTTGCGCTGGTTTACCTGCATGCCTTAACCGGCTGTTATTTTACACCAGCTTTTTATAAAAAAAGGTAAAAAAACCTTTGTCGATTTCATTGGCAACGAAAAGATTGAAAAAACTTTTGCAGACTTGGCGAATCCTTCTTTGGTTGCCGACACTGCACCAATAATCGAAGAATTTGTGTGCATTCAATGGGCTTACCAATCAAATTAGGGTGCTTAGTATTTTGATGTCGCATCAGTAAAGATGGATTCATGGATTGCTTCGAAAGTGTTTCAAGACATACTACACATTGAGGAATAGGAATGTCACTGGTATCAGTCCCTGGCTTCACTATAAAACCGTACTGTAAGAAGCTTTCATCGTATTTACGATTGGTCGTTAATATAGGTTTTTTAGCACAATCCTTTGAAGTAGAAGAGGATATCAGAAATCGTTTCATAGTTCAGTTTTCTTATATGAAATCAGAATTAATAATTACTTACAACACCCATAACGAGCCTGTAATGCCAAGTGAAAGTAAAAGACAATTCTTTTAAAGACCCACAGGTAAAAAATGAAACACCCTATGTTTACCAATTGTACTATCTGGGGATTTCTAGGTAAAATTTTATTTTACTTACTTTTATTTTTACTTTATTTTTATTGTTTTATTACCTAGGAATTATAAATTCCAATGTAATAGAAAAACAAAGATGTCAAATATATTGAGACTCGGGTGAAGAATTTATCTCAGCCCTGATGAAAGATATATCTTCACACATGCAGGCATAGACCATTGTTAATCGAATGGATTTATGATTCCACTCTATTCAAAATAATTTCCGAGCACCCCTTTAAGGGCCTTCGGAGATTGGACAAATGAAATCCAAAAGAAAATTCTTTCTTGGTTAAAGGTGTACTAGAAGAGTATGCTGAACAAAACATAATCGAAAAATAATTTAGCTAAGATAAATACTTGAAGGGGTAGAAAGTGAATAGGGCGGATGTTGATTTCACTTCTCAAGTTCAAAGTTTCATAGGAAAATATATTAGAAATATCAGTGGCAGGATTGAAAATCTGTTTTAAAATCTGTTTTTCCGTTAACCAGCTGTCGCACCTCTACGAACGACAACCCTCAGAAGTCGAAACTTGTGCGAGCTAAGGATTAACGAGGTCTTACCTTTTAACGTGTGATTCCTAACACGGGTCGGACGATAGCATGTGAAGATCGATCGTTCAGACTAGGGCTTGAACCACCGACCAACACGGCAGTCAATTCGAGTATGTGAACAAAGCACCCACGCCGAACCGCTTGGCTACCGACCGATTTCATGAATTATGGTCCAGGGATAAATTTTATTTTTCAGTCTATGTATTGAATGTTCGTGAGGTCGACGACATCCTTCCTTATGAAGATGCCATTTATTGTATCGTCAAATAACCCAATATTAAAGATAAAGAACGTTCCCCAAGGGGATCGGTCCGCCGTCGAGATTCGTCCAATGTCTTTCACTGCAAGGCAACTAGTTGGAAACTAGAGCTCAAACACAATGCATTTGGATTTTTCTAGGACAAAACACAAGCACTATAGGAAAATATTTGAGGCACTCTAAGAGCGGTACCTGACCGATTCAAGTTGGATTTGAATCTCTCATTTGGGAAAACGTTCTCAGGAAGTTCATTCCACATAAACGCAGTTCTTCAAATGGAAGAGTTCTTCAACACTGAAGTTCGAGGTGTACTGAGTTGAACTTTAAAACGATGAGTAGTTACAGATCGTCGCGTATTTCTGATATGTACCGCTCTTGGTGGAATAAAAAGTGCCAAGTCACTAGAACACCCTCCGTGAAAGTATCTATGAAAGAAAGAAAAATCTCCAACCTTTATTCGATGTTCCAGACTATAAAGGTTGCAAGTGATGTTCGTGTTTCCAATACGGCGGATTACTCTTTTCTGGATGGAATCCAGCAGCTTCAGGGTATGCTTAGAGGCCGAGCTCCATACATGAGAACAATACTCTAAAGAAGGTCTGATCTGAGGTTTATGAATCATCGAAAGATGAGGTGTGTGCAGTTTTCTGGTTCGGAACGATGTTCCAAACTTTTGAGAAGAAGCTTTGGCAATTCCAGCGACATGATTGTACCAAGACATATCGGTGTCTATTTTAACCCCCACCAAAATTATCGAAGCAAAAGCGGAATTGTCTGTCCTGACATTGTTACATCCGGTTTGGAGACATTTATCATTTCGAAGAAAATCGATGGTGGCCTTGAATTGAACCTGGTTACTTTCACCACAATTGGAAATCACCTCTGGATCCTCATCAAGATATGCAACCTCCTGCTGCCGGTGAAGATGTGCAGGGAACGTTCTTTCAGGAAGCTAGAGAGCCATATACGAAAATGATCCGACAAGTCATAGCATCGAAGTTTGGCAAGCAAACCCTCATGCCACACACGATCAAAGGCCTGTTGATATTGAGCTGTTTCAAAATTCGCCAAAAGTAATTTTCGGCATTGTGGATTCTAGTGTGGGAATAGTGGGTGGTCCTTTTCCCAGAAAGTTGACTGTGGAGTGGGACGTTAGAGGTAGAATTGTGTATTCTGTGAAGTTCTGATTAACAGCTTTAGCTACCGACCAGAAGGATCTAGATCCGTCAGGATTGGCAAGCAGTTTATTCCTAATTCTCTGATTGTGAAGTTCTTTGTTTTCATTTATCCTACGTTTGCAGCTGTTGCGAGCATTAACAAACCTAGTTCTATTTTCGGCACTGATATTTTTGCATCACTGTCGGTAGACGAGACTTTTGGAGGCGACAGCTTGCTCGCAATCTTTTTTGAAACAACGTTTGCCGTTAAAGTTCGTTTCATTGAAAAATCAATATATGCATCCATGGATTATAGAATAACTTCTGTGACTTCAAAAGCACAAGTTAATGGATCATTAGAGCTGAAACAAACATCTTGCCAGGAGAAATTTCGGAAATGATCTTGAAAATCCTTCCACTCCACACGAGATAGCGCTGTTTTGACCCGCCATAAGAGTCATCAGTGGTGCTGGGCTGAACCACAGATGCGTTGCTGGACTCAAGTTTTCTTGGAGGACGAGCCTGGGTGAGTAAAGTCGACATCTTCACTTACGAAGACGCCATCTATGGAATCAACAGACAACTCAATCGTTGCATGTCAAAGATGAACGAGGCTCCACAAGGCGATCAGTTACAATGAGTGATAAATGGGAGCCCTGATTGGGGCTATCAATATCATTTATACAGAACGAGATTTATCGAAAATCGAAGTTTCAAAAGGAAGATGATTGTAGTTATCGAGTTTCCAGTACATGGTGAAGAAGGTGAATGTGCCAAATTCATACATACCATCGCCATGGGACAAGACACTGCCTGTATCATCGAATAATGATGTCAAATTAATGGCAACATGTCTTGGCACAAAAGTCATAACTGAAAAAGCATAAGCAGCTTCTCAGTATTTTGAAACACAATTTCAAACAAGACATTTGGACAGGCCTCTACACATTTTAATAATTCGTGAAGGTCAAATTATAATTATGCTCACATATATGAAAAATGGCAATCTGTCTGATTAGAAACCCAAACTATACAAACAACATATAACATGAGTTAGCTTACAATATCAAAGGGAGATTGAACACTTGTCTCTTTTCTATAGACAGTTTCACAGAAAGTATTCTGCTGATTAAGAGACACTGACGACACAGATAACCATACTATTTCTTATCACAATACTACCTTGCACATTAAATTTTTCTGAAAGCTCAGTTTTTCAGAAAATACTCTTTTGAAAAAATATGTATTTAATTATTTCGAACAAACTCTTTGAAAATTTTGGAAACTTGAATTTTCAATCATTTTTCTTTTTTCTTGAAGTTTTAGTTTGAATTTTTCTGTTTTTTTTCCGTAAAATCAAATATTTCTGAAGACACCTCCGAAAGAACTCCTAGCGAATTTCCTGCCTTAGGTGAAATATTATCTTGAACTTTGAGTACATTAATTTTTAATTTTGAAGAATATTTGAATAGACCTGATGAACAAACAAAAAAACACGTTATTGTGAGATATTCACCAAACAGTTTTACAAAAACTCAACACATGTTTCGCCATACAATGGCTTCTTCAGGAGTGTCTTCAATAGTAAAGACACGAAATATAATTATAAATATTTATTACACTTGAGACTGGTTACGAACATTTCGATCACACAAAATAAAATAAAAACAAATAGAATTGGCCAAAGACCAAGATAGATCATATTGAGTAAGGGAGTGGCCGCCGTGTCATTTAAAAAAAACGAGAGAGGAGAGGAAATAGAAAAAATATATTTATACTCGTATAACACCAAAATACTTCGTTATATTGATATGTAAGTACATGTATATCGAATTACAAATCCAATTTAAAAACATATTCATATACATTATAAAAAATCATTTTACAATCACACAAGTTATTTTTTACTCAATCAACTTCCAATTTTTTGAAGGTCCCTTCTACTCCAAACACATCACTAACACTTTTGGGCTTCCCAGGTCTTTTCGACTCATTTACTACTTGGGAATCTTGGAATTTGAAAAAATCTGCATTATCATTAATCTGCGCTTTATATATTTCTGAAAAATAATTGTAAATCAATTTTTGCAGGATAATATTGTGTAATACAATTTTCACCTTGTAAAATCTGCAGAGATGCACAAGATCCACCGTATTCCTGCGGCAAATTATCCCTTGGTATATACTTATATACAGAATCTAAATCGGTATGTAGTACCATCTGAAAAAACAAGTTATTACATCAGAACAATATGTCATTATCCCTAGAGCCAAGCCCTTTGGTATTTGATTTGGTGAATTACAAATGTTCGCTAATGACACCACTTCAATTTACAATGAAAATATTGTGCAAGAAATTAATATTATTATTTCAAATGACCTTGATCAAATATCATTATCTCTTCATTGCCATAAAATGTCACTGAATTTTCAGACATTTTCGTATATGTTTATATCAAACAGGTCTAAATCGATTGATTTAAAAGATCCAATTGAATTCCATAATGAAAATATTGAATAATTTTTCTCATAGTGCGTAATTTCTTGGTCTCATTCTAGATGAAAATTCATTAGGTAGACAATATATTGAAATAATTATTAGAAGTAACATATTTCTTATAATTGGAATTTAATTCAAAATAATACATTTTGTACCATAAAAATAACAAATTGATTTATTTTTCATTGGTATATTCAAAAATTCAATATCCAATATCAATATGTTTAATGGCAACAAATTCCTTATTGAAAGCAATTAAAAAACTCCAAAGCAAAATTATAAAGTGTATATTCAAGTTAAACTACAAGGAGCCATAATCAACTTGAATATACCAAAAATACTATGAGATTTGTCATCCTCACATAAATTCAAATTATGTACCTTCATTTGGTACATTCATTTGGTCAAAAATAAGCTGAAACATTCAAATCTGACTTTCAAATTAATGGTAACCAACACAACCGTTTGACAAGATATTCAGACAATCTGAAATTAATGAAAATAAAAACAAATGTGTGAAAAACGATTTATTATTAACGTATCAAGTTTTACAACGGGTCGTCACCTGAAGACGATTGTGGATACTAACAATCAAAACGTTTCATTTCTTGTTAATGATTTTTAATTTTCAGCTCGTATTAATGGTTCAATTTTTGATTGTTGCTTGTATTTTATTTAATTGTAATTTCAATTTTCTTTGCTCAATATAATTGTTATTCTTCAGCAAATCTTCTTATTTTTTTATAGATTCTTTCAGGAATTTCTAATCAATTTATATCATATTAGACAATGGAAGATCGAACTAATGAAATGCAGAAAGAGCATGTCTGTTAACATGCTCTGATTTTTCTATAAAAATCAGAGATTGTAGAATGATGAAGAAACTATTTAAGAGAAATAAAGAAAGCCAGAACACTGGGTAAATCTATTTTTTATTTGGATGAAACATGGGTCAATGAGAGTCATACTGTCTCGAAGGTTTGGCAAGACCAGATCATCAAAAGTGGGATACAAACCTTCATGGAAGGTTGGTCGACTGGTTTCAAATTTCCAGTTGGAGAAGGTCGTCGTTTGATCATCACTCACATAGGCAGCAGTGAGGGATTCGTGAAAGATGGATTGATAGTGTTTGAATCGAAAAATATTGGAGATCAATATCAAGAAATGGATGCCACAATATTCGAAGAATGGTTTGAAAACATACCTGAAAAACTTTCGCAGGGATTCGTAGTAGTAATGGATAACGCAAGTTACCACAGTAGATGAGTCGAGAAGCTGCCGACATCGTGTTGGAGGAAGGCAAATATTACTGAGTGGTTACAAATGAAAGCTGTTTCTTTCGAATTAATCATGTTGAAAGCGGAGCTCCTCAACTTGGCTAAACGTCATAAGTCAAAATTCGGTTGGCGAAGAAATGACGGTTCTTTGGTTGCCACCTTATCACTCTGGATTGAATACAATAGAGTTGGTTTGAGCTCAAGGAATAACAAGACCTTGAAACTGTGTGAAGTAAAGAAATGCTTATACAGTAAACAGTCGACCAAGAAGCTTGGGAAAATGTATCCACAAAACAATCAGAATCGAAGTAGGGACCTGCTGGGATCTGGATGATCGCATAGATTCATTATCAGAAAAAATAATTTCAGTTGTCATCAATAATAATGAAATTGATTCATCCAGTTAAGAATTACCCAACAAATCGTTTAACTATTGATTCAAATAGGTTGGAGTAAGAAAATGGAGTCTTTTAAAAGTCACCAGATGATACATATTCATTTTTATATGCAAAATTCCCTGAATTCAAGTTACTGACAAATTAGATTTTTTTTCAAAAAGCTAATTCATTGAATGCAGTCATTTTTTGCTCTTTCTACATTTGTATTTATTTTTAAATGTATAGATCTGTAGAAGATAACAATTCTAAATAAAAAACTCAAATATAAATTATCCTCAGGATGAAATATTTAAACAAAATTAGTTTTTACGACATTTCAATTATCTTCGCATCATACAGACTATATCATTGGAAAATTTATGTTAATACCCTCAGTTCTACGCCTAATAATACTATATTAAACGCAATATGACAAAAAGCGTGGGCCGCTTCTTTTGACGTTCCTTGACGCAAGTCACTATTTTAATGCCTCGTGAGCGGCGCCCTCAAAGTGCATAGCGGGTAGAAATATCTCAGTGACTTTGTGGATGGATTGCAGTGCCACATGCTTGAGACAGTTGTCTCAACATAGTTATGATGCTTTCTTTGATGTACCGACATGTTTGTATTCTTGAAATTATTTAACTCTCAGACAATACCGAATGGACTATAGTCGGGCATACATTGTCTGTACTTCTTTGAAACTGCAACCCAATAACACCGCCTCTACCTCTACTGCATGAAGAAGAAACATTTTTGCTACCCCACCCTTCAGGTGTTAGTGATAATAATGAAATACAGCTGTATTCTTCATAAAATTTTTAAATAAAATAGTTCATTTTCTGGGAACACAGCTCCACTTAGAGGGTTGAAGATTTTGCAATGATTTTTGTATCAAAAATTGACCTCTTTAAAAAAAATTGACATCTTTTTGCATTTTACCGACATGTTTTCTCCCAACCTGTAATGCTTTGCGGTAGGCATTGCTTGAAAATATAAATAATTGTTTCATTATAAACACGTTGTTTTGATTCGCATTATGCATAACTGCTTCATTTTCAGTAGGTATAACTTGGGAAATTCTTGCATGCTTTAATTATTGAAATATCATATTTTACCAGAAAAAATATTATTTCATTTTTTCTTGCATCTTAATTTCAGTAAAGTTGTCATGCACTGTTTGGAACCTTTGGTGTAGTAATTATTATTACTGGAATTCTTTTTTCCAACATCAAATCGTTATTTTAACACCCCGACACGTGTTTCGATCACCGAGTGATCATCTTCAAGAGGAAGATCAACCTCTTTCTCTTGAAGATGGTCAATTGGTGATCGAAACACGTATCGAGGTGATGAAAAAATAACGGTTTGGTGTTGGGAGAAAACTCCAGTAATATTCAGTAAAGTCGCTACTATTTGTCACTTCTAGTGACAATGAAGATTGATAATCTCGAATATTCAATGGGAACTCACCGAATCAAACAATTCTTTTTTCATGAAAGGTTTTATTAGGGCCAATAGTTTATCCATGAATGGGACAATATTGAAAAATTGTAAACTCTTCAACCTTATCGGCATCCCTTCCTGAAACAATGTATTTTATGTAAAAATGACAGATACACCAAATCCAAATATCAGGTACACTAAATCACTTTGAAAACTTTTCACTTCTCTCAACTTAACGTACCTGAATGTTAATAATAATAATTGGATAGGGTGTTGGAGTTTCCAGGTTGCAAGATTATGAGTCACACGCGAAAATAATTCTCCTCAAAGAAGGAATTTCGATATACGTGTACTGGTCAAAAAATGAAGTGAATGTTCAAATTTCGTTTAGCATGTTTACTTTGTTGATGACAGGCATAAAAGTAGGAAGTGTTTTGCGTGTTCGACGATTTTCTGCTATCGAAAAACATGGATCAAATAATTTGCATAAGATCTTCTGTAGAAAATGAGTCAGAAAAATGTTAACAAGCGGTTCAAGCTTTTCACAGAAGGTCGAGAAGATGTGAATGACGACGCTTGCTTAGGATGCCCCAGCACATCAATTACTGATGAAAATGTTGAGACAGTGAAGAAAATTGTTGAGTCACTATTATAGAAGTTACTGAGAATGTCGGCATATCGATTGGCTTATGCCATGCAATTTTTTCGGAAATTTTGGGCATAAAGCGTGTCTGTTCCAAAATTGCTGAATTTTAACCAGGAAAACTGTCGCATGAGCATCGCTCAGGAATTGTTGAATGAAGTAAATGGCAATCCAGATTTGCTCAAAAGGGTCATAACTGGTGACGAATCATGGGTATGTGGTTATGACATCGAAACCAATGTCCAATCGTCACAATGGAAGAGCCTAGGAGATCCGAACCGAAAAAACCACGATCAAGAGCAAGGTTTTGCTCACTGTTCTTTTCGATTACCGTGGCGAAGTACATCAGAAGTTTTTACCACATGGTCGTGAATAAGAGTATTATTTTGAAGTTATGCGCCGCTTGCGAGAAGCAATACAAAGAAAACGTCCGGTATTGTGGAAGAACAATTCCTGGCTTTTGCATCACGATAATGCACTTGCTCCCTCGTTGTAATTTTTTCGACCAAAAACAACACCGTCATCATGTCTCAGACACCATATTTACCAAATTTGGTCTCTGCGGCTTTTCCCTGTTCTCAAGATTGAAGAGATCCATGAAAGGACGGAATTTTGCGACAATTGAGGAGATAAAAATCGAATCGCCCAAAAAGTGCATATCGAAACTGCTTCGAAGATTTGAAAAAACGCTGGCACAAGTGTATCTCAGGGGGACATAATAGAAATTGATGAATGAATAATTATTTTTTGACAAAAATTCAAATTCATCTTACTGTTTGAGCAGGCAGCGTATATCTTATCTCATTTTGGATGCTTTAGAAAAATATTCAGGGTACGAGATGATTGTAATAATAAGTTTAATTTCCTAGATTTCAGAGTATTCATCGGAATTCTACAAGATGGAACAGTTTTAAGTCGGCAACACTGCCAACTCTGTTATTATTGATGCTACGAATTCGGTTAAATGGACAAACCAGTAGCATTTTTGATGGCATTCTCGATGCCGAAAACAAAAAAAAAACTTGACATTCGCGTTTTCAAAATATTACATAAAATGATATTTTTTTTAATGGAACACCCTAAATTTTATCATGCATTTCGATTCGTAATAAAATTTTCAACAACAAAGTTCATATCACCTTTCTTCCTAAAGTCGAAAATGACCGACTTATGCGAAAATATTTTATTCCTTCAATAGTACAAATGAAGAGCTATAAAATATCAAGTGAATATTAAAAAACACCGCCTTCTTGTTGAACACATATTTGGATCCTTCTTTTGACACTATCTGTTGCTTTCAACACAATTCGGTCATCAATTCTATTGATTATAGTTTCAATATAATTTTTCAGTCCATCTACATTATTATGTTTTATTTTGTTCACCTCATATTTCATGAATCTCCAAAATTAAAAATCTAGAGATGTCATGTCTGGTGAACGGGAAGGCCATTTAACAGGACCATTTGTAGCAATCGATCTGTTTCCAAAACAGTCTCGCAACATTCGTTACGCCACTGAAATTATGTGCTGGTGCCTCTATCCTGAAAATAGATCATCTAACGAGCCTCCAGAACAAGATTATCAAAAAACTCTTAGAACACTCTTGTTAATAAATTAATGTAACGAGGTCCATTCAAAGAACCATGGTAAAAAAATGGACCGATAATTTTGCCTCTAAATAGACCACACCAAACATTGATTATAAATCGTCTTTGCGGATTGTGGGGATGGACTAGAAATGGATTATGTCTACTCCAATAATTAAAATTCTTTCTATTATACATCTCACAATTTAAAGAATTAGCTTCATCGCTCCATATAATATTTCTATATAAGTTTGGATCTTGTCTGCATTTATTTATAAACCACCGACAAAATGCCAATCGTCTCTCAGTGTCACCAGGTTCTAATGTTTGCAGTGGTCTTAACTTATAAGGAGAAATTGTATGTTTCTTCAGAATTCATTGAATAACAGACGGTGGAACAGCTATTTCTCTAGATAAATCTCTAATGGAATTATTTCGAATAACATCAAAGTAGGCTGAAACGTCAATTTCTGTATCTTCAGATATTACAAAACGTTTCATCGATTCGAACACATTTTTTTTTCCAACCGTATTGATATGACGCTACATTATTTTCTGTACAAAAACGGCTTCAATGTTATCATTATAGCAAATATTAGACCAGGAGCCCGTGATAGAAATTTTGACCCCATTTTTTACCGTCTGCCTTTTTCGGAGGACATATTCACAGCCACAAGCAACAATATTATGCGTTGAACGATTTTTTTCCCATGTTTCACATGCTTAAACATCAACTGTAGTTTGCATAAAAAAAGCTTCTTTGACCACCATTTTACCGTATGCCATTCATGCGACCGGAAGGATAGGTTACGCAACCCACAAAAAAATGATTGGCAGACATGGTGTGAACATGGCGCTCTGGCTAAAGCATGAATTTTTTATTTAACCAAAAAAATGGTTAACTAAAATTAATTTTTTACCGTCTACCAAGCACAGCATAGACTAACAGTAGCATGAAATGAACGAATTTTCACAAGGCAGACGGTTTGCCGGTGTATTAATAATTTAAAGGCATTAGTAAATTGACAATTTTTTACAGTGTCTCTGAACCATTTTTTACCATATAAAACTTGGTAAGATATAAACTTCAGTATTAAAAATACATTGGCAGACGAATAGACCGTGTTTATACAACTGAAAAATATTTTTTAATTTGTTTATAATATATATATATATATATATATATATTTATATATATATATATATATATATATATATATATATATATAGAGGTTGACGGTTAGCACGACTGGCTAAGTTAAGAAACAGCACGGGGATTGGAACGGGTGTGCAGTCGGAGACAAGAAAAATGAGAACTCTTTTTTCTGTTCAAGCTTTCGAGACTTTATTGACTCTTCTTCAGGAACTCTAGATGATAAGATGAAAATTTAACAATTGTCAAAATTTGTTGTACATTACTTACGAAAGTTGAGGTTATGTATATGCTTGCTTCATATACATAAAGTTTCGAAAGCTTGAACAGAAAAAAGAGTTCTCATTTTTCTTGTCTCCGACTGCACACCCGTTCCAATCCCCGTGCTGATATATATATATGTATATATATATATATATATATATATATATATATATATATATATATATGTTTTTCAATTTGCAGAAAAAAATTACTAATTTTGACCGTCTGCCGTTGTTTCCTTGCAATATATAATTATTAAGTAGACAAACTGTCAATTGGCAGAAGAATTGACCCTGTTTAGATGAGAGAGGTAGACAATTTGTGATGTGTGTCAATGTTACTTCTCAATTTGGTTTTGGAAACAATTGCAGATTCATAAATGACACATAAATCGGCCATGCTCTTGGCTTTTAGCTTTGCGCTGGTTTACCTGCATGCCTTAACCGGCTGTTATTTTACACCAGCTTTTTATAAAAAAAGGTAAAAAAACCTTTGTCGATTTCATTGGCAACGAAAAGATTGAAAAAACTTTTGCAGACTTGGCGAATCCTTCTTTGGTTGCCGACACTGCACCAATAATCGAAGAATTTGTGTGCAGTAGGTATGTATGGAACAACCAAAAATAAGTTAATCAAAGTCTCAAGACTGAAGCGAGAGTTCGGATATTTGCAAGACATTACGGAGTAATAGATAACAAGGAGTCTTTCAAGAAACAAGTTACATCGTTTGACGCATCCAATCTACCACCATGTGCCAGAGAGTTACAGCAACAAATTTAAAGAACAGCATATATTTGAATAGAACTGACCGATACTTGAAAATCTATATTAAAAAACTAATCAATACAGTTTATTGTATGATTTTCACTGAAAAAGGGTTTTACAAAAACCGCGACACGTGTTTCGCTATTAAGTAGCTATACAATAGCATAAACAGTTCATGCTCGAGGAAACTATTGTATAGCGAAACACGTGTATCGGTTTTTGTAAAACCCTTTAATAGTGAAAATCATACAATAAACTATATTGATTTTTTTTTGTATTCAAGTGAAAATATGGGAATCCATACATTTATTTTTTTTTTTTCAGAAAACATTCAAAAAAAGTATTTAAGAAATTATGAGAACTCAATGAAATGAAAATCCAGCGTGAAAATATCGAAAATATTACCTTACGTAATTAATCGAAAATAAATAAATGTAGTAGCATATGTTCACGTATCGTTTAAATAATTTTGTATTTTTTTCACATCCTTTGAACTGTATCACGAAAATTGATTATTAAATTGCTACCTTATTTTTTGTTGTAGATCCTACTGAATTTGCTCTTATGAAGTAACATTGACACTTGTATCATAAAAAATTGTCTACCACTCTCATCTAAACACGGTCTATTCGTCTGCCAATTGACAGTTCGTCTATTCAATAATTATATATTGCAAGGAAATAATGGCAGACGGTTGAACGTTGGTCAAAGTTATTAGGTATTTTTTTTGCAAATTAAAAATTATTGTTTAGTTGTATAAATACGGTTAATTCGTCTGCTAATTAACAATTAGTTTACTTAATAATCATATGTATTGCAAGGAAACAATGGCAGACGGTAAAATATTGGTAAAAGTTATCAATTTTTCTGCAAGTTCATTCGCGTCTGCCTGTACTTAAAACATTATATATATATATATATATATATATATATATATATATATATATTATATATATATATATATATATATTATATATATATATATATATATATATATATATATATATATATATATATATATATATATATATATATATATATATATATATATATATATATATGTATCGTTTATTTAGCACAAGCTAATGCAGTTACAATATTAGTCTTAATCTAATTTAAAAATTTAAATGTCCCAATTAAAATTTAAAATTTAAAATCATGTACATTGAAACATATAAATAAAAACAGCACAATAAATAAAATAAAAAGAAGAAAAAAAAACTGTATTAGCAGGTTCCTATACTAAACACTTTGTAGGTCTAAAAGGTGCACTTTTAATTTTATTTTAAATATATTTAGAGAGGTAGCATTCTTAATATCCTCCGGTAGTTCGTTGAATGCTTGAACTCCTTTAATGAAAACTGTATTATTTGAATTGGCATTACTAGTCTGACGTATATGAAAGTTATTGCGATTTCTTGTATTGTATTCATGATATTCAAAGTTATACTTTGATTTGTCACGTAGATATACAGGAACATCACCAGTTTTAATTTTAAAAATAAATATTAATGCTAAATAACGAAAGTAATTTTTTATTGATAACCATTTTAATGTATTCAACATTAATGTTATATGTGTTCTTCTATCACAAGATAATATTACTCTCATTCCTCTATTTTGAAGTTTCTGAAGTCTTTCAATTTCATTTTGGTTTAGTAAGTACAAGATGGTTCCACAATGAGTAAAATGAGGTAAAATCAAGCTATTATACAAAAGTAAAAGCGACCATTGGTTTAAGTGCTTAGATTGCCTACTTATGTAATTAATTTTGAATGCTATTGTTTTAATAATATATGAAGCATGTTCCTTAAAAAATATTCTATTATCTACAATTACACCCAAATATTTAATTTTTCTTACTAACTCAATTTCATCATTTGATATTTTAATATTGTAATTATATTTTTTGAAGTCATGGTACTGCTTCTCATTTCCTATAATCATGAATTTTGTTTTATTTTTATTAATTTTCAACGAGTTGAAGCAGCACCAGTTATATACAGATTTTAGTGTCTCATTTATTACATTAATTATATCAAGCAGATCATTTGATGCATAATATATTAAAGTATCATCTGCAAACAGATGAACAAAGCATCTTTCAATTATAAATAAAATATCATCGATATACAATAAAAATAGAAGAGGACCTAACACGCTACCTTGCGGTACACCACACTCGTTTATAATTTCGGAAGATAAAATGTTATTTAATTTTAATTTTTGTTTTCTATTATCTAAATATTCCATCATCCATTTTAAAGCATCATCAATAATACCAAAGCTTTCTAGTTTTCTAATAAGTAAAGAGCGGTTAACAGTTTCAAATGCCCTCTGAAGATCTAAAAAAACAGCACCTGTGATTAATTTATTATATTGGTTTAGTTTCCACTCATCTAAAACATACTGCAGTGCTGTTTCGCAACTGTGTTTGCCCCTAAATCCTTGTCTGCCAACAGTTGTCGCAGGACATTTTTATTATGGAACTTTATTACATTCAACAGGCAGACGGTAAAAAATGGTTCAGAGACACTGTAAAAAATTGTTAGTTAACTAATGCCTATAAATTATTAATACACCGGCAAACCGTCTGCCTTGTGAAAGTTCGTTCATTTCATGTGCTTGACAGACGGTAAAATTAGTTAACCATTTTTTTGGTCAAATAAAAAATTCATGCTTGAGCCAGAACACCATGTACCCGTTTGCCAATTATTTTTTTTTGTGGTCGCATGAATGTGGTCGCATGACGGTAAAATGTTGGTCAAAGAAGCTCTTTTTTTATGCAGACTAGAGTTAATGTTTAGGTATGTGTAACATGGGAAAAAATTCGTTTAACGCATAATACTGTTGCTTGTGGCTGTAAATATGTCCTCTGAAAAAAGCAGACGGTAAAAAATGGGGTCAAAATTTCTGTCACGGGCTCCCGGTCTATATATTTTGATTTACAAAATATATACGGCTATAGTGAAATGGCTTTAAAATTTTGTAAATAAATACCAAATAGCTCAGTGGTGTCAAGTGAGTGGTACGACATGATGATCAATGGTTTCACGAGTTCAAATCCCAGTGCAATTTTTTATTTTTGCTTTCAGTAACAAAATATTAACATTCGTATACGTACCAAAATTGGATGTTTGGACAATCATGAGAATTTATTTGCCAAAACGAAGACATTTTTTGTACTAGTGAAATAAATAAATATTTCCACATAAGTCCACATAAGAAATGTGATATGAGCTCTGTTGTTGAGAATGTTTTTACGAATCCAAATGCATGATGAAATATGGGGTATTTATTTGGGATGGTTTCTAACAGACGTGTTGACAAGTCAAGAAGAGTACTTCGGCCACGCGATTGAAGATGACTGCGGCAATTGAAGTCGAAACGTTTGGAGATTATAACCAAAGAAGACCACGGCAAAACCCGGAAATCATTCAAAATAATAATGTCAGCTGTCAGCTGTCTTATGGAGTATAGGGTGTTCCATTTAAAAAAAATATCATTTTATGAAATATTTTGAAAACGCGACAGTCCATTAAAAATGCTACTGGTTTGCCCATTTAACCGAATTCGTAGCATCAATAATACCGGAGTTGGCAGTGATGCCCACTTAATTTGGAACACCCTGCATAGTTTTTTACGTGTATAGAATTATATAAAGCATTTTCGATCTAAAAGGATCATTATATTTATCCATTGTCATTCTAGAATATACTAAAAGTAATCGTGAATGCCGAGAGATATTCCATCTGCCTTTTTGAGAACGGTTTATTCATTGACAATATAAGTGCAACAGCGACTGGGAAGGCAAAAGTTATCTTGTGAATAGTTAAACTAGTTGAGCCTGAAGATGATGATAAGTGGTGCAAGTTATACATTTTTATTTAATTGAATCAAGTAAATGTATTTTGTTATCTTTCTTATCCAATGATTTGACCAATTTTATGGAATTTACCTGGAGATAATATAAAAATTTCTTCATAACCACTACACCAATTTTGAGAAAATGCCCAAAAACGACTCCTTTCATGTCCATAATTATCAAAACACCCTTTGGAGGCCCATTTTTGTGCAAATGAAGTAGGGTAATCATATCGAAACACTTGATTTGTGTAGCAAAATTGTAATTATCTGGGTTGAAGTCCATCATTTTAATGAAAATAACTAATTCATCCTGAGGCGTCAATTTTGGAAGAGGCGTAATCAATCTGAAAACATAATAGACAAATTGTGATTTATTTTCAACAATGTATATCATATCACAGAAAATGCAATGAAAAATGTATTTTACACTATAACAATAACTGAATATTGAAGCAAATAATATATTGCCAAAGATTAAAATTATGTTTTTATGAGTAGGGGATTATGGGTTCTGCATAATTTGTTTGATATATATTTGTATAATTTTGTACAGGCGATATTTGTATTTTTTTCACCAGCACGTTTCGACACACCTGATAGTTCTTCAGTTTCTCGGACGGAAACTTCTTCATCGATGTTATTTTTACAATCGACATATCAAAGCAACACATCAGCAACATTTTCTTTACAAACAGTCACATAATTTGACCATGTACGAGGTTTATGAATTGAACCAAATTATCGTTAATTTCGTTCCAGTTTGTATATGAATTGAAGGGGTTACATTTTTAGGAGTGATTAATTTTTGGGAAAGAAAGTTTTTGGCTTTCTACTACTCCATCTTGATATTTTCATTCCACAACGAATGTCTGAAATACAAACTGAGTAGAGAAAAGTATCTTCTGTATAATTCAGTGTTCATATAGAAGTATTTGTTTCGAAATAATTTTTTCTTTCGTGTAATTCAATGTTAATATGAAAGTAGCTGTTTCAGGAGGACTTTCTTTCAGTTTGTGTCTGAAAGTTACTTCTTCGCATGATCTACACATCCATGTATAGGGTTACTTATTTTCAAATTGATTACTTCCTTCCTTTCTTTGGAAGATTCCCTCATCCCCTTTTTTGTATCAAGATGGAGTGGTAGAAAGCCAAAAACTTTCTTTCCCAAAAATTAATCACTCCTAAAAATATAACCCCTTCAATTCAAATGAGATTCCTCTTGGCTGGGATTAAATCAAATAGGTGAATGAATGTCATTACGATGTCATCGATGACATAAGCAGATATGAGCAGATCAAGCTTATTCCGTGACATTAAAAATCGTAATTTATGAATGAATTGTGTTTATTTTCTATAATGTTATCCAATTTGGTACTGAAGAGCCTTGGGGCAAGTGTCTTAAGGCGAAACATCGATGTATACCAGTGAGGATGCCAGTGTTCCATGTAAGTGCAATTTGTTACCATTCATTTAAAGTAGAACTCATGTGAATGATATCTGATTTTTATTCCACAACGAATGTTTGAAATACAAACTGAGTAGAGAAAAGTATCTTCTGTATAATTCAGTGTTCATATAGAAGTATTTGTTTCGAAAGATTTTTTTTCTTTCGTGTAATTGAATGTTTATATGAAAGTAGCTGTTTCAGGAGGACTTTCAGTTTGTGTCTGAAAGTTACTTCTTTGCATGATCTACACATCCATGTATAGGGTTACTTATTTTCAAATTGATTACTTCCTTCCTTTCTTTGGAAGATTCCCTCATCCTTTTTTGTATCAAGATGGAGTAGTAGAAAGCCAAAAACTTTCTTTCCCAAAAATTAATCACTCCTAAAAATATAACCCCTTCAATTCAAATGAGATTCCTCTTGGCTGGGATTAAATCAAATAGGTGAATGAATATCATTACGATGTCATCGATGACATAAGCAGATATAAGCAGATCAAGCTTATTCCGTGACATTAAAAATCGTAATTCATGAATGAATTGTGTGTATTTTCTATAATGTTATCCAATTTGGTACTGAAGAGCCTTGGAGCAAGTGTCTTAAGGCGAAACATCGATGTATACCAGTGAGGATGACAGTGTTCCATGTAAGTGTAATTTGTTACCATTCATTTAAAGTAGAACTCATGTGAATGATATCTGATTTTTATTCCACAACGAATGTTTGAAATACAAACTGAGTAGAGAAAAGTATTTTCTGTATAATTCAGTGTTCATATAGAAGTATTTGTTTCGAAAGATTTTTTTTCTTTCGTGTAATTCAATGTGTATATGAAAGTAGCTGTTTCAGGAGAACTTTCTTTCAGTTTGTGTCTGAAAGTTGCTTCTTTGCATGATCTACACATCCATGTATAGGGTTACTTATTTTCAAATTGATTACTTCCTTCCTTTCTTTGGAAGATTCCCTCATTCTTTTTTGTATCAAGATGGAGTAGTTGAAAGCCAAAAACGTTCTTTCCCAAATATTTGTATAGTTTGGTTTGCATTTCGGTGGCATTTGGAATAGAGAAAAAACAAGTCTACCTTTTCGTCGTTGGTGAATACTATAATTTTCTGACATCGTTTGCACTCGACTGATTGATTCAACTTCAAATAGTTTGTATTGAATATTTTACATATTTCCATTATGCCCTTTTTCAAAGCATTCTTGGTTGTTAGTAGGTTTTCTGTTGGATTGGGTGATTTTCCTATACATATTGATAGACCGGGAGGTGATTATATTTTCCGGCATAATGATACAATGTTCCGCCCGACATCGACAGATAGAATGAACGTTTTTTCAGGCATGAATTATTGAAAATTAATTTCGAAGTGAACATGATTCTACAGGACCCTTTGATGAACCAATGAATAAGCCATTTCAGAAAAAAATTGAAGGAAATGAAAATTTTGTACTTACACACAGTTTATAGCTTGTTGTATCAATGGATCCCTAGGATTCCGGTTTCCAAAAATTTCAGGACATAAAGTCTTCACTGTGAAGTAATAATCTATAGTATATTTCGCCAGCTCATTACTGTAGTAACAGCTCTGAAGAAACATTGTAGCCTGCAACTCTGAAAGAAGTATGCAATTTAAAAAAGATAAATGGTAAATCATAGCATGAATGATGGAAGACATCATAATTTGGAAGGAAGTTATTTGGGTTTGTACTTCTACAAAGTACAAAGGTTGGAAATTTCCAAAGTAGAAAATGACGATGACTTTTCTTTCAAAAAACTGATCTCATTTGAAACTATTTTGTTTTCAATTCAAATGAAATATTTATGGTTGGATTTAACTAAATTTTTGAATGTGAATAGGCACTGTCATCGTCACTAGATCAGATTTTTTTAGATGTAATATTCTTGAAACCGATGCTGATGAGGTGATGAGACAAGGGTATTGTCACAAAACTTCGAACTACACCATTGTGGATGATAGTATTCCATGTAAGTGACATTTTATATCAGTATTCTCTCATATATTATTTGGTGCAGTGTTCCTATGAATGAGATCTCTTTCAGTTCCATAACAAACGTTTGTAGTATATACTGAATGCCAAAAAGTGATTTTTGTATGGAAGCAGTTGTTTCGAAATGATCTTCTCTTTCTGTTTGCATAGTTATGAATAGTTTTTATTGCATTCATTTTCTTTCTTTGGAAGTTTTCCACATTTTTGTTTGATAATGGAGAAGTAGAAAACCAAAAATATTTTTTCCCAAAAACTGATTTCTTCTGAAAATATTATGTTTTCAATTTAAATATCATATTTCAATAGAGAATGGTAAGTGAATAACTTCTTGTTGGTCGTTTAAAAAGAAATTTGAATGTTTCCGTTTATTGTGTTCCAGAGACTCCAGCAAGTTTAATTTTTGTCCAGATATTCTCGTTCCCAAATTTTGCGAAGTACTTCCAATTTAAACATTTTGGGCACATCCATATGTTATTTTGTGGACCCCTGATTTGCTGTCTTTGTTCATGTCTGACTTGCTGTTCTTTATATGTCTCCGAGTTATCTTATTATTGATATTATTTGTTATCGTAAAAATTGTATAGACCACTTAATGATAATCAAGTATCTTATTGTTCGTTTATTTATTGATATCCATCGAAATGATACATGGTGAAAACATATATTGTAAATGAGGACCTTTTGAAACTGGAAGTGAAACCATAATGAAGTTATCATAGAAATCGTATAATTAGAATAGATGATCCCTTTCAGAAAGATGAGATATATGATACAGAGCTATCATACAAAACAAATCTACTAAACCTACCAAAAATATAATACACAGTTGAGAGGGGTGAATTTTCAAACAAAGGCCTATCAATGGATATATTTCTTTATTCACCATAGAAAAATTTCGAAGAGAAGAGAAGTGGGATGAGTTTTGAAAAAAAATTGTTTATTCAAAGAAATATACTGATTTCATTGAAAGCTTAATACTTAATATCAACTAGTGGTGGAATGAAGATTTTCTGTTGAGTTCACAAAATTGATAGCGGAACATGACCACAATAGTACACAATATAAATGGTGTTTTTTTCTTTCATTTTGGGCTTCCAGTCATTGTCATAATGATCAAACATTTTTGATTGGCCTTGAATATAATCAATGTTATCCTGGTCAAACCATTTCGGAGTTCTCCTATCATAATGTCGCGAAACGAGATCAGGTCTATAACATATCGTTGTTTTGATGGTAGGTATTGATAAAGTTCTGAAAAAATCTTTTCGGCTATCTACTTTTCCGTTATTGAAGAAAAAATTTTGAAATCTTCCTCAACAGGTTTGTTCAACAAAATATACTAATTTCATTGAAATCTCAATACTTAATATCAACTAGTGGTTAAATATACAGGGTGTTTCAATTTCGCATGTACCTGCGAATGACCTAACAATGTTAGGATATCGGAAATGTATTTAAACTTGTATCCCGAAAGACGACAACCACATCGAACTATGTTATTGGATGAAAATCTCACCGAGTTTGGTTCATTTGAAAAGCCGACGAAAAAATACGGCGACAGAATGAACCAGGAAACTAAAGAAAATTTGATAAATGAGATATGTATGAAGTAGGTTAGACATCGTGTCCTTTTTAATACAAATTATTAATTTGCACATAAACATGAACCTGAGGAAATCTACACGTCAAATTTCCTCCGAAATGAATATTTGTCATACAAGTGCTTGGAGACATCTCAAAAAAAGCGGTTTAAAATATTACAAAATACACATATCTCAAAAATTGCATCCAGGTGATCTCAAAAGAAGATTAGAATTTTGTAATTGGCTAATAAGAAGACCTGATTTTCTTGTTTTCCTGGAAAATGTAATTTGGACCGATGAAGGCACTTTTATGAATTGTGGGATATTCAACCGAATTAACAAACACATTTGGAGCATAAACAACCCCAGGCAGTTCCGAAAAATTCGACCTCAAATGCGATTTAGTAAACGTGTGGGCAGGAATTTACAAAGATGAAATTTTGGGTCCTCATTTATTCGGCGGAATTCTATATGGAGAAACCAGTTTTTAATGTCGATTTTCGAAAACTATTTGGATGATCTACCTTTGGCTAACTATAAAAACATCTGGTTTCAACATGATGGTGCTCCACCGCACACTACCAGACGACTATCTAATTACCTGACTGAAAGGTTTGATGCTAAACGGATAGGGAATAATGGGCCGTTGAGGTGGCCAGCAAGGTCCCCAGATTTAAGTGTTATGGACACATTCTTATGGGATACACTGAAAAATAGAGTTTATGGTAAGAGGGAATATCAAAATATTGAGGACCCTCAACACAGCATTGTTTGAGAGTACAGAAGATTGAGGAGGAGAGAAATTAATCGCGCAGTGAATAATATTCGAAGAAGGGCACAGTAAAGTTATCTTGAACAAGGCCAGCATTTGAAGCATTTGCTGTGATTTAATTTCGTCTTTACATTTTAGTTAATTATTGTTATTTGTTCAAAGTTATATTTTCATTGAAAAGGACACAATGTCTAATTTACCTCACACGCACCCCATTTATCAAATTTTGATTGTGCCTCCGTATTTATTCATTCAAACGAACCAAACTCTGTGAGATTTTGATCCAATAACTTGAACATAGTTCGATGTGGTTGTCGTCTTTCGGGATACAAGTTTGAATACATTTCCGATGTCCTAACACTGTTTCTATCGTATTTGTAAAGCCAGTGTGAAACCAATTTTTCGGCAAAAATTCAATGACTTGTGCAATAACAAAATGTCATTGAGTGTAACAAATTGAAAGTCAAATTTAGAAACATCAAAGTCAAAGCCTATTATGATAAGAATTAATGCTTTTTCTTCCATTTTTCGAATAAGAATGATAACTTATGATACGTCATTCAAACGGTTAAAATCTGGTTATATCCAAATCAGAAAGAATTCAATGTAGCGCCTATAAGAAAACATAAAGTTGATGATGGCCGGAAGACAAAACGTCGGATAGTAAATTTGAAAACACCATTATGTAGCAGGAAAAAAGTGGCAATGTAAAAGTGCAATTTATTTTCGAATCTTTCGAAAAATGAAGTCAGAAAAAAATAAAAATTAATTTCCGAAATCTTTGTTTTTTCCGGATATCTCCGGATATAATCGGAACTTTTTCAACAACATATCGTTAGTCAGGTGGATCCGCAACTTTGCCCCAATTTAACCATCTTCGTATCTTTCACAATTTCCGAGATCCCAATGGTGAGGATCGAATTTGAAACACCCTGTAAATCTTCTATTCAAAACATTTAGGCATAATGTCACGGAGCGAGAACAGGCCATTGTTATATCGTAGTACTGATGGTCAGTATAGATAAAATTTGGCAAAAAAGCTTTGCTTCTCAGTTTTCTACTTCTTCTATTATTGAAAAAAAATGTGGGCTACCTCCAAAAAAAAAGAGAAAGATAATAACTACAATAACAAATTTTTTTAAGATTTGTAGATCGTCCAGAGATTTTTTTTTCAGATACACACCGGAAAAAACCCTTTAGAAACGACTACTTTTATATGAAGATTGAATCATACGAAAATAACTTTTCCCCATTCAGTTTGTATTCCAAACATCGGTTATGGAATTCAAACAGATATCATTCATAAGGATGCTGCACAACATAATGATAAAAAAATGACCTAATGTCACTTTAGAGGAAGATTATCATCTGCAATAGTGTATTTGTCTTGTAAAACCCCATCAGTACCATTTTGGCTAACTTTATGTCACTGGAAAACACAAATTTTGTTTTTTTTGGAAGATTTCCGCATTTTTTGTTCCAAGATGGAGAAGTAGAAAGCCAAAAAACTAATGTATCCTAGAATTGTCTGTTTTCAATTTTAAATTAAGCAGTTTTACTGAGTCTTTTCGCTTTTGCATTGAATTTTATTTCATTTGAACAATTTTCCGTTTTCCAAATAGATCGTTCCATCCATCATTCATTATACCTAATCACCAGATTTCTCACAAAATAATACGCCTCAAAGTCCTGAAACATCTAGGTATTCTTAAGATTTATGCTTAGTCGTATTTAGGACACTTCCTTCTATTTCGAAAATGCGAGCATATCAATTCTGGTTTTGTACGAGACCCTAAGCTTTCGATAAGGTATTCCAATTGAATCTTTAGCGCTTTTCCTACCAGACTATTAACCCTGTTTTGTGGTAAAACATGAGATCTTGAAGTTTCAGGCAGATTAATGCAAGGATACCTCTCCACATTCTCTTTCTGCCCTATAAATGGTTGGTTGCATGGCTAACAATTTGATATCTGAATAAGTTCGCAATTTCGTTTTTTGGGTAACTGCCCAACTAAGCTCTAAATATTCTTGCAAATTTGAACAAAACAACTTGACGTCTTCCAATGACAACAATTCACGATATGTTTACCTGCTTCATGGTAATAATATAAGATATCAAAATCGTGTGGGAATTTCAGGGCAAACCTCTCGAAAAAGATATATTTTCTCGTGCGGAACAAAATTAAATTTCAGAGTGAAGATTCATAAAAAAAATCTGGTTCACTCACCTGTTAATTCTGGTAAATGGGGTTGTTTTCCAATCCATTCCATTAAGCCCTGGACATCATTCCTTTTTAAACATTTATCATTTTCGTAAACTGCGACAACTTCTATTTCCTTGATTGGCATTTTCCTTGTTTTCAAATGCTTCAAATCACAACCAGTACGTGCATCCACTTCAACAATTATATATGAAAATGAGAGTGGATTGAAAAAACATAAGATACAGCAGTCATCAGTCACGCAATAAACAAGATAAATTGCTTTTGTTACAGGTAATTAGGATCGGTTATTAGTATATTAGTTCCATAACGCACGAATGAGATTATATCGGATGAAGTTTAATATTTATTCTAAAATTCTTAACCTTTCACAATGAAAACCAATATTTTGTAGCGCAAAATCGACTTTCATGTTGACATCTAAGGAAAAATCTAGAAAAAAATGTTGAAAAAAATTTCACCTCAAATTCAGTGTAGAAATATCAAGAAAAATTTCGAAGTAAAATTTCCTTCAACTCAAAATTTGAAATGAATTTCATATATTGACACCGAAGTCAAAATGAAAACCACTTCAGAGTTACAATTCTATGAAATAATGCAAATTTTTCACACACAGTTTTTGAATGACCTTACTGGAACAATCAAGTGAGATCATATCGGGTGATTTCGCTGGTCATTTAAGTTCATCTCGACTCTCAAATCACTCAAAGATTATGGCCAAATATTCTTAGACAGTTTGATTATTGTTAAACTAAATGTTTTGTCGTGTTACGTTTGAATTGTATTCCAGTACTTCAGATGATTCAGCCTGTAAAATATTCCAATACAAGTCCATTTTTGACAGTATCAATGATTTTATTTTTTATTTATCCAATGCGAGTTAGGAGTGTGCATTTATTTATCACACCATTTGCATGAACACTCTAAATACGATTTTAGTATAAAATATGTTTTTATCTGGCAGTAAAATTCCTAAATTGTAAATGAGTTCTGGATCATCAGAATATTACTTGTTTTTGCTCAATATCAGGAAAAAGAAATCAAAGACTAATCAGAAAGTTAACAAAGGTGAAGTTACGGTACAAGAAATTTGAGATAGCTTGGTGCTACTATTTAAAAAAGGCAGGAGTGAATGTTTTTTCATTATTTTCAACTAGCTATATGCATCATTGACATATTTTGTTATATTTTACGTTCCTTTAAATTTTCTCGAAAGGATTCATTAGATGAAAAACTTATTTCACATCATCCATCATGACATTTAGAGTTAAGATGGAAGGACAGAATATGAAAATTTGAACTTTAACTGATGTAGATTAAAGCACCGCAAGCATTTTCATGATGGAATATCCTAAAAGGAAGAAAGAACGTTTCAATCACACTTATATGAAGACAAGACAGTGTCAGAAAACTTATCATTGAATGAAAACAGTTCGACTGTAGTATACCTCAAATAGTATAAAGGAACCAGATGGTAACGTCAGTGATATTCCTTTTACTCATTCAGTCGACTGATATGTGGAACGGAGGTTTGAGCCCGACGACCAGACGATCGATTTTCACACAAATATCAATAACCATTCTGATCATCCTCATCAACATAAATTAGCAGTATACCGTAACATAATCAACAGTATCCTTATGTCCACAGATAATTTTAATAAGAAATTAAATTTCATAAAAGTAATTGCAGTTAACAACAACTTAAATCTGAACATGATTCATCTCATCCTTGATAAAAAACTTTTCAAATGGGCCATTAACCAAGGATAATCCCACATTGAACTAACACCTATGAAACAATCACATATACAGAAAAATCATCAGATAAAATTGAAAAGACTACTAACGAAAGAGAACATTAGCATAACTCATAAGACTGTTTACTCTTCGGCTAGACATATTATGAAGAACAACTAGTGAAAAATGGAAAAAGATAACAAATCAGAGGTCTACGAACTAACATATGATTGTGCCTAAAAGTTTATATAGGTAGGACTTCAATTTCACTTATTTCCCCTATGATTGCCACCTTTCAGAAAATAACATGGACTACGACATATTACATACGGAAAATTAATGCAAACATTGATTTTTTTTAAACGACCAACAAATGGCTATTCACTTACCATTGTCGAACTTGTTTTCATAAAATGTCAATTATTAACATACTTATAAATTAACTGTTTTGCTAGAAGTGATATTGTATTTTGATTGTTTTACCAGAATTATTTATATATCTAATTAAGTTTTGTAATTACCTATTATTAAATAAAAGATATTATAGAATAGTTTAATGTACCAGTCCAACTGATGAAGCAAATGTATAGCGAAACGCGTATGGAATTAAATTTATAGTATGAAAATTGGATAATTATCATCATGGAAAATGTTACTAATTTTCATCAAGTAGATAACGGTCTATTCATAAGTTACTGTTACGTTTGTCCCCGTGAGTTGACCAATAATTGACTACACTGAACAATAATTAGACTTGACTTTATTTTACTTTTAAATACAATAAACACTTCACCTAAAGCTTCAACTATTATTCGAATGTCTATCGCTAGATCACCTCGCGTACTGCACTGTTACTTCTACTTGACTTCTATATTTGGAGATTAAAGGCACTGGAAAATTCTTCAGAATTCTATCGAAGCGGCGCGAACATCGAACAGCCGCGAAACATCAGGAGCATTATTCTCGAAGCAGCGACACGAATGGAACGGCCGCTAGCGCACGTCGAGTTAAGCGTGATCTTGGTCACGTCACAATTGATTTATGGCTACCAGCAGCGGCCAGCGTTACTTCCTTTAGGGCATAATTTACAACATTTCTATAAGAATGCTTTTTCATTAAAGAAAAACTCCTTTCCTTCTGTTGAATTTATAATACAATAAGTTCGATTAAAAAACCTTTTCACTGAATTTCAGGTCGAGCAACTTCTGACAAGATTCAAGTAATATATATACAGTGTGGATCATAAACAATTTCGTGTTTTAATTAAACACTTCTTCTTGATGGGAAAAATACCGCTCTAGCTAATCAATGGCTTGGAAAGTGTAATGAGGACTCCGCTCCATCAGAAACAACAATTGACCGTTGGTTTGCTGACTTCAAACGTGGTAGTAGACACCGATGATGCAAAAGTGGTGCACGTCCAAATGAGACAGTAACACCAGAAAACATAAAAACACAAAATCTTTTCGATTGATCAAAAAATGAAGTTGCGTGAGACATGAAAAAATGTGTTGGATCCATATTGCATGAGCAATAGGAGAAAGCTCTGTTCAAAGTGGGTGCCGCGCGAGCTCACTGTTGAGCAAAAACAAGAACGTCCTGATAATTCTGAGCAGTGTTTGTTATGTTCGAACATAACAAACGGAATTTTTGCGTTGATATGTGACAATGGATGCAATACGGATTTATCATTTCACTCTGAGATCAAAACGATCGTCATTTGAGTAGAGAGCAATTGGTGAACCTCGTCCAAAGCGCCCGAAAGCACAACAATCGGCTGGAAAGGTTATAGCCTCGGTATTTTGGGATGTGCTTGGGGTAATATTCATCGACTATCGTGAGAAGGAAAACACCCTCGACAGTGAATATTATATAGTTGAGAAGCGGACCTTGCAATTTCAGAAAAATGATTGTGTCAAAATATATTGCTGTCCTTTTTACCCTCAACAAACTTATCGAAGCAGAAAGCGGAATTGTTTGACTTGACATTATTATATCCGGTTCGGAGGCATTTATCTTTTAAAACAGCCTCAGCCGATGTCCTGGAATCCAAATGGAATGAAGAGACAAGTGTGATGTTGTCAGCAAAGCAATATGGCTGGTTTTTTCCAATAAGTCGTTGATATACAGTAAAAAAATGGTTGAAGATAATATGGATCCCTGGGGAACACCAGCGTTGATGGTAAAAGTATTCAAGAGATATCCATCGACGGCCACTTGCAGGAAACATTCTTTCAGGAAGCTGGAGAGCTATACACAAAAATGATCCGACAAGCCATAGCATCGAAGTTTGGGCAGCAAACCCTCATGCCATATACTGTCAAATGCCTTAGAAATATCAAGCGCAACATCTCTTGACTCTTCATGTTTCTGGGTTGCCTTATTCCAAATATGGGTGACATACGATAGAAACGTCTGTTGATCTTTGTTTTCTATTCTGTGAAGAAGCATATACGATGTTAAAGCCTTCCAAATATTTAAGGATATGGGGGTTTACGACTTTTTTCATTACACGCTTTATATTAGCTTGTATGTATGTTAGTTTGTTTGTCAGTTTGCTTGTAATTCTCAAGCTCGGGATCTGTATTTGACAGAATTATCGACATTATTGCTTGATCTATTCGCGGGCAGATGGCGCTGTACGTAACCGAAAATATAAATGGTCATTTTTGTAAACAATATACGACTGATTGATCCCAAAGTTTAGATAAAATAAGTATAGTTTGAAAAGACTAAAAAGCACGCTTTTATAGCATACGGAATTGAATAATGCAAATAAAATATACTTTAAAAATTTAAAAAACAGGCTTTCAAAGAACACTGAACTAAAAAGATAAACATATTTTTTTTAACAGATTTTTCATGATTTTTGAAAGCCGTAAACCACCGTATCTTTGAATATTTGGAAGGCTTTAACATCTTGTATGCTTCTTCACAGAATATTTTGCTTTTCAATGCATCTACTAACAAAACGGCAGTACTTTCAAGAACTATCATCGGCATCAACTCATAATTAACTTTGCATGAATGCATTTTGTCCAATTTTAATTGAACGCATGAAATACATCTCACAAGTCATCAATTTTACATATCTCGTGAAAATAATTGACGGAAATCAAAACCACTGATTATTCTTGTTTGTTAATGACTCTGATATATAATTTATACTTATTTCATGCATGCGAGATTCGAATTCAATGTCGATAGAATGATCACCAAAATAAAATTAATTCAAGGTGGTGGTGACATGTGATTGTTGTAACAAATTCGAAGAATTATATTAACTGTCTGATGAAAAAACAAACTGTGAGTGATTGATTTCTTGCCAGTACACCATGTTGACCATACCAAATTCCTAGAAAGTATTACAATAAAAATATCAGAAGAATTTCGTACAACGGTTTCGGAAACAATTTCTTGAAGTAATTGGACACATTAGTTCCGAAAATGTTCGTTGTTAAGTTGAAATTTTGTTAAGAAGTCTGGACATGTTTTTCTTTTAAAGTTTGGGTTTTTTCAAAACAAGCACTGTCTTCTAACACCAGAACTGCAATACTCGTATTCAACGCGCATTTCCCCAATCGAATTGGCGTCTTGTAGAGTTTTGCAGTTCTGAGGTTTGGAAACAGTGCTCGTTTTGGATTTATTCTATGCTAGAGGTTCTAGTTCAACCTTTCATTACAGGTTGGGTTTTTGTTTTGTATTATTTGTTTCAAAGTTTCTGTTTTCAATAATTCAAAGATACTGTGAAATGGAGGAGAAACTAAATTGTTTTGTTTTTTTTTTTCAGTAACTGAAACACATATGATTAGGACTAGTGGTGATTCAGTAAAATGTACTGTGTGAATTGATGGATGTAGCCGTTACTAGGTGGTAGAAGATCATGAAAAATGAGATATAAAACTTTCTGTTTTTTACCACTTTTATTCGTAACTAATGTTGCTGCAGTTTCGACCTATAAGGACATTTCCAAACAATAACAATATGTTTTAATTTCCCTATCTAGATTTTTGATTATCTGTAATAGTCAGGTCTAAGAAATTTGTTTATCTATTCAGGTTACGCATTATTAGACTTTTGAGTAGATACGTGGAATGACCAATAATCAAAACTTTGTGAATGAGAGTGAGGAGTTGACTTATACGTATTTTTTTGAGTTTGATCACTGATGTGATCATATTTTCGAATTCCATATTATGCGAATCGAATACAAGAATTCGGAATTCGTTGAAAACAATTAGAAGCTGCCTGAAGTCATGCAGCACCTTATACACTATTAGTCTAATCAACAAGTTCAAAAACATGGAAAATAGAGATAAAGGTCCTAAAAATATGAGCGATAGCTCATTCGATTCGGAATCACCTCTAGAAAAATGTTTTTGAAGGATTTTGGTGCAGGTATAAAATTGCAATTGTTATTAACAAAATGGGATTTAAAAAAATGGTATTTAGTTTTTCGTTAATAACTCCAAAAATATATACACTTCATACGATCCTGCGATGAAAGTTCATAAAAATTTATCAATTTGTTAATTATGATTTTTTATAACTATTGCAAAATGAAATATCTAAAAATTGTTGATGAAATTTTTTTTTTCAATTGATATTTAGCTATGTCTGTTTTCACATTAAACAATGGCAGTTATTAACAAAGGATATGAATTTTTCACGTAATTTGTTTGTTAAATTGTTTTAAACAAATTGAGAAATTCAATATTTTTCAAAATTTTTTTTGCTATTTTGTTGTCTAGAGATGATTATGATTTGAAAAAAATTTTTTTTTCTCAATTTTGATTTTTAATTGTTGAAAATCTTTTTTTTATATTTCGATTGTTTAAATAATTAGTTAAAAAATAATTTTGCTTTCTAAAATCATAATTACACTTTCAAATAGTTTGGCAAAAATTTTTTTTTATTCATTATTCAATTGTTTATTAGTTTAACAATTTGTCATTAACAAATATTGACCAATGTTATATTTTTTTTCTGAAGCAGAAAAAAATATTAAAACAGCAAGATATAAAAAAGTGTCATACAATTTTTTTTTAATTATTATACTTTCTAAAGGGCTCCACGAAGTTTAAAATTTATAGGCCAATTATTTATACCATTTATCCCATTATTTATGCCAACGGAGATTGGGAAAAATTTTGTTAGTTAACAATTGAATAACTTTTTGAAAAATGGTGATGAAACTTTTTTTTCTACAGGACTCGATTCATTCAAGTTTTAAGAAGATACTAGATTTTTTTTCATATTTTTTTCAATTATTTCTTTTGATAAACTCTCTTTAGCGGCAGCGCGCGCATGCCTTAACAGCCGCGCGGAACCCTATTCTCAACGTCGAATTAAAATTATAAATAATGGAGATGACTTTTGGGAGTCGGGACTTTTTTATCGGAAATTGCTTGAATATTAATATTTTTTTTGAGTTATGAACGAAAAATTAAATAGACACCATTTTTTTTTATCTTATTTTGTTAATAACAATTACAGTTTTTTACCTGCACCAAAGTCTTTCAAAAACATTTTTCTAGAGGTGATTCCGAATCGAATGAGCTATCGCTCATATTTTTAGAACCTTTATCGCTATTTTTCATGTTTTTGAAATAAACATAGGTACTAACAGAAGCAAGTGATTGCTTGTATGTGAGAGAAAATCTACTTGGCAATTATACAATGTAGGGGTGCTGCGATACTGTTTCTTTTCATAATCTAAAAATCAATCATTATAGGTCAGTCATGCTGAATTTTTCACATTCGGGAAGTTAGTCGTAATAGGTGTCATATTCACTAACGTTACTCATGTCAGAATCGGAAAATGGTAGTTTTTTATTATTAATTACATTTTATTGTTCACTAGGTCACTAAATAATATCCTGTTTGTATTGAGAATCTAATTTTTCAAATTATGTTTAAATGAATTCTCATTACTTATCAATTCCAATTGTGGAGGTAAGTTGTTATATAATTTGGGACCTAGATACAACACACTTCTCTGTCCAATATTTTTGTCACATTTTGGGATCTTCACCATTTCGCTTTCACCACGAGTGGCGTGATTATGTTCTATAGGTTTGAGCTCAATTAATGATCGGTGAATAATCAGAATTATTTTTTGGCTGTATAACTGTCTTATGTAGAGTATTCTGCTCAATGAAAAAAGTTCATCACAGGAAAATGTGATTTTTTTTATTCTGGATGATTCTCAAAACCCATCTTTGTAAAACATCAACTCTTTCTAGGTGACAGTCAAGAATACCTCCCCAACCCAGGATATCGTAAGATAAGTGAGACTGTATTAATGCAAACTAAAATGTTTTTAAGTGACAAATATCCAGAAAGTTCACTAAATACTGGAGTCTACCAATCAGTCCTCTAACTTTTTTGTCATAGAATCAGCATGAATGTCTGTTCATAATAATGCCAAGATACCTAACGGATCGGTTTCTGCTATTCGAGTATTTTCATCAATTTTTAGATTTCCTAGTTGATGCAAATTATGTTTATATGAAGTGAATGGCATATAGTAAGTTTATTGCATTGAAGCCATTTTGTAATTGTCTTAAAATCAGTCTCTGCCTTATGTTGTGAATCTTCCCTCTGCAGTATAAATAATTGCTGTATCATCAGCAAAACTGAGAACTGTGCCTTTCGATTTGAGAAGTAGTAGGCTATTCAGGTATAACGTAAACAATAACGGGCCTAACACCGTGTCTTGTGGTACGCCAAAGGTGACGGTTCTGATTTCACTTGTGCAGTTATTCACACTCACCCGTTGTTGTCGATCCGTTGAGTAACTTTTAAGAAGATCATGAACCTTTTCTCTAATACCGTGTGCGTATATTTTTTTCAATAATATACTATGAGAAACGGTATCAAATGCTTTTGAGAGGTCTATGCATAACGTTAGATTTTTTTGACAATTGCATCATAAATACGTGTTGTTAATGAATGAATAGCGTGTTCTGTTGATAGCCCTGCTCTAAAACCATATTGACGATCAGAAATGATATTATGTCGGTTCAAGAAATTCGTAAGTCTACTTTTCAACATTATTTCGATTACCTTGGCTATATACGCCTGTAATTATTTATATCTATTTTATCACCTGATTCATGCAATGGTTTGATGAGACCAATTTTTAAGGCTTTAGGAAAATAAGCAGTATCAAAACATTTCAAAGGACGAACAATGAAATCAGAAATTTCTTTCAAAGTTTCTGCTCTCAGCCCATCCATTCCGGATGATTTTCTGACCTTGAGACTATGCATAGTTTCTACAATTTCTTTGTCTGACGAAGGAAACAAATACATGGTGTGGTTTAACATAGAAATATCATCGTGAAACTCTGAAGGTTTGATGATCTTATTAGCATAGTTATCACCCAAATCGCTAAAAAACTTATTGAATTCGTCAGCTATAATTTTCTCATCTGTCACATAGTTATTTTTACCTAGGGAAATTTTTTCAATCTCTGTTACATTTTTTTCTTCTCCACATATATTATTAATGCATGTCCATCATTTTTTTGAAGATCCTTTATTGCCGTCTATTTGTTTTTTTACATATTTTTTTTTAATTTTTCCTCATTAGTGTGTTTAATTTATTTTTATAGATTTTATATTTTTGGTGTGAATGAATATTATTTGGATCTTTCCGTAATTGACTATATACATTATTTTTGGTTGTAATAGATTTCAGAAGACGCTAGGTAATCCAGGGCTTTTTATTTTTCCTTTTTGTAGAAAATTCAACATAAGTTATGCAGTTTTCTATATGATTAGTTAGAATTTCAATAAACAAATTTGTAATAATATCTATTTTCATTGACATACAGTGTATTCCAAGTTTTTGTATTCAGAGAATGCCTCAATCTACTGTAATCACTGAATGGTTTTAGGTTGAATTCGCCGTGGGTTTTGTCTCAGGGGTTGTTCGAAATTAAACAGAAAGAATTATTGAGTCGTGATCTGTCATATTGAACGGGAATATATATGAACTGATTTCTTTGATTTTTTCAGAGTTGTTTTTCACAAAGAAATGATCCAAACAGGTCTTCCTGACTCTTCGTGTCAACTGATTAATGTAGGATGTGAAGTCAAATGAATTTAATATCGTTTTGTAATCTTCAATAAAATCTGTATCTCCCATCAAGTTGATATTGGTATCGCCAGTGATTAAGTGATTTTTTGTTTTGCTATTTATTATGTAATTGAAGAGATCAGTATTTAATAATTTTGGGCAGCTATTTGGGGACCTATTGTATATCCCTGTTATCGTTATGGTACCATAACAATTACAGATTTTGACTTTAATGGGTCTCGACTCACCTAGATTGATGATATTGGATTTATATTGTAAATGATTTTTCAAGTACATAATCACGCCATCGTGAGTATTAAAAGCACTTTTACTGTATACAGCATTATAGCCTGCAATGTTGGAAAACGTATAAATCAAAACCGATTTGCCTCAGTAAATTATTCAAATCATTATAATGTTTATGAATTAACGTCTCTTTGTGATATGTATTTTATTAAGATCTGAAATACTATCAATAATTTCACTTTCGATTGGTTCAACATGATAATCGCATAAAAATGGGACCATTCTTATCCTAAGAATACCTAATACATTCTAATAAATAACAAGAACTAGGAATAATGTAATCATAATATAAAAAGTGTATCTCTACAAAAAAAATGTTTATCTCTATAAAAAAAAACAAATGAATTCAAGTTTACCTACTATACGAGGGAAGTGAGATAATTATGCTTTTCTCTTATATTTCTTGCCACGTATATTTTAGGGTGAATATTTGACTTGACTATAAAATTTTCGCATTTTCTTTTGTTTCCAACTGGACTCCATCTGTTCATTTTTTCCCTCTGTTGTATTTGAAATTGTTTCGTCTTCCCCCTGATTCTCTGAATCACTAAAAGATTTACCTTCTGATTCAGATTCTAGGTTTCCCAAATTCTCTATGAAGTATAGTTTGCCTTCAATTTCAAATTTGAATCCACGAATTTCTGCCTTTTTATGGTTAGCTCTGGCAGCTTTCTTATGCTTGATGAGGATTTTTTGCCACCCTCGATCTTCAGGGCACAAGTTATTTACAATAGAAACTTTTGTGTTCTTTAGTTGAGCAACATTATGAAAAATATCCTGCTTACTTAGAAAGGAAACGAATTGTATGAGTATTCCTTTGTTACCTTCGTTTTTACCAATTTGGAATATATTATTGACATCCGATTTTGTAAGATTCAGTCCCAACAAAGAATTGAGTTTTTCAAGAGTGTTTCAATAAATAATCTTTCTGACTTGTCTCTCTAAGACGATATTTTTTTTTGTCGGACAGTTATTTGTTTTCGAGTTTCCAGTAGTTTCTTCTCGTACTCTGCTCTATTTCTTCCTGTTTTTCTGTCTGTTCTTCTTGTGACTTTATAAGTAAATCATACAACTCCCTTATAGTCAATTCGTTTTGAGGCATGGTAGTTTAATATCAAAGGAAAATATTTGAGTGCACCAGGTATGAAGTCCAATTTGTAGATTCGATTTTCCAGAATTGATATATACGTTATTTTAACAACGATTTACTTCTTCTTCGTGGTCTTCCAAGTGTACAATTTCCAGGACACTTTAAGAACATCACTAGAATTAGTTGGGTTACAACTCACTTCACGTTCAAGTTTGTTATCACACTATTGCCACGTAAAAAAAACGAAATCTCGGTGCTAGGTATATTCAATGTCGAAAAACCTAACACAATAACTAATAGTAACGAATCCGTTTAATGACACTCATTTAATCCTTGTTCAATTACCCTTACTACCAAAGTAATGTTCGCTCAGATATACATGAAAGACTGACACAGATTTAGTTTAAATCATCTCCTGATGATGCTAACTTGGTTAGCGAAACGGGTGTCGAGAGACAGTGCTTTTGGTCTAGTATGGGAAAAGTGTTTTCAAAAGAACTTCAGCAGAAATTATTGAATGGAAAACTATGAATATTATTAAAAACATTTTGACAGTATTTTTATTTTATTTGCTCATTTTACTATTTCTGTATTTTTCGTCAATCAGCTAATGTACGCCTTAGAACGGCAACCCTCAGAGGGCAAAACTTGTTATTCGTAGCTTCTTTCGATGTACACAACAAATAAAATTTGCCCCTGAACATTGAAATAAGGAACGATAGTTTTTGAATAAAATATATAGTGAAAATGAAATAAATATTAATGATTCATTGATGAATTTTCATTATTCATATGGTATTATCAATTATTTTTATTCATTATTATTTATAATATAATATTTTCTTTCAAAAAATATCACATTGAGTTTGTCGAAGTTCTCCATTACAGATAATTTTATTATTTTTATGATTGTAGGAGTTGAAACTATACAATAACTGTTGTTTGTTTTTTTATATGTGTGTATTTTATTTTTTTACATCTGATTGAAGGAAGTTCTTCCACCATGCTTTTTATTTCACGATTCAGTCCTCATTTTTAATAATGATACTATCAAAATTCACGACCAAAAAAAGAATAGATTCTAAAAATTTCGATAAGGTTCAGCTGTCAAAATGAGCAGAAAAAAGAAATGAACAATTGAATATCTTACCTGAATTAAAATATACACATTGAAGAAGTCAGGAATAGAAAAAACGAAAGCCCCACTGTCACACTCTGCATTGACCGACACATCGAGTCAGACTCTTCATTTATTTTATATTCATTTATATTTATTTACATTTATATTCATTTACACATACCTTTTTCTGTTCGTGGACAAGATTCAAGTTTTTTAACAGAAATTATTGGGGAGGATTCCTCACCCAACTGAATTTAAACTTGAAATACTGGTCGCTTGCTGCATTTATTCAAATTGAAGGACAAACGATGTTTTGCACTTATATTTACCAAAAAATAAGAGGTTTGGTTTTAAAAACACATTTGAATAATTTTATGACTTGCAAAGTAAAAATATGCCGAGTTTTATTCTAATCCGACAGACATTGAGCTATATGATGTGAAAAAGTTCTTGAAGAGGAAATGTGTTTCATCGAGAATTTTTCAACAAGGTCACTCAAAATTATGTATTTTTTTGTTTAAAATGTGCAGATCTCAAGTGGGTATGCACTTGTTGCATTGAATGGATACGCGTTACTTTCAGTCACCTCCCTAACAATTTTTTTCTCAATCTAATACCTCTCTTTGCTAAAGGGAAATGTGAGCAGTCTATGAACAAGCAATTGTAGTCCCGCCATTCCTTGTTGCGGGCAATAATGCGAGCTGTCAGGGATATACCTGAATGTGCTCGTATTCTTTCTATATACATCAAACTCTAGACCCTTATCGACATTTTTGATAGTATATCCGGTGTAGTTAGGTAATACTAACAGGTAGTATTTAGGCCACCAGCATATAAAAACACTAACATAGTAGAAAAATTTAGTCATAATGATCTCCTGGGGACGCTAACTTGGTTAGCGAAATGCGCGTCGAGAGACCGTAATTTTGTTCTGGTGTTTGGAAAGTGTTTTCAATAGATTCATCTGAGTCAGAGGTTCCTTATCTGGCTTACCGGTTTTAGCTCCAAATCGTTTTTGTAAGCTAAATTTTGAGCGTTGATGTTATGATACTTAATTGTATTACAAAATTTCCAATTTTCAGTAGAATTTTGTTTAGTTGCATCCAAAATATCTGGTAAGATAACTATTAATCAAAATCGGGCTGAATGCAAACCCAAAAATTAATGTTAAAAGTGTTTTTCTGTCAAACAGCTGCATTGAATTTCAAAAAACTGTGAATAGTCAAAATGATAACTCGATGATCTTTCAAATGAGGTATCGCTTGACCCCTGATCCTATTTTAGATTTGAGAGTTGGATTTCACCCCACTGAAAGGGTGAAGTGACAAGATTGATAATAGGCACAGAATATTTTCTTCTCGAAATGAAAATCTACGGGTTCTAGCAAATTTTTTTGAATGTCATTTGAGGTTTCGTTTTCACTGGCCCACTCTGTAAATGTGTTTATCTACCAGTGTGTTGGTTGAATCGATACAAGTCGTTATGGTTAAGATGATTAAGTCCATCAACTTTCCTGGTTAGGAAGCGCAAGTTAAAATATGTGTGACCTCGTTGATCGTTAATTTTTGAAAGTTGTCATTCGTATGGGGACGAGGGATGATAAACAAAAAAATTAATGCTGAACCTACCTACCCGGAAAAAATATTCAATAATCAATACTTGAGAATATCAGTGAATACGGACATGTTCGATAATTAAACGTTGAATTTATAACGGGTTTTCGATTGAAAACATGTTTTAAAAATAGTTTTCACTCATTCATCGTGGTAAAAATCAACAACTTTAATGTGGGTATCGTTGAGACATAAGTGATTGTTATCAACAGTGCCGAAGCAAACAATTCCTTAAAAGCGTAATTTAAAACCAAATTACCACTATTTATATTGACCGTTACTTCGGAAATGCATTTGATATTCCATGTTTCTACAATTTGAAGAGTCAAATGGGTAAAAATTCATGAAGTCTCAATATCTAATTTATTACCATAAATACTCACACTCCATTATCTGGCTATTAAACTTTGGTTGTCAGTGTAGATTTTACAGTGTAGAATGTGGTAGAAATGAAATTTTATAAGGGAGTTGTTTTAAAATTTGATGCCCACGAATGTAAAATCGTAGTAGAGAATGTCTACTCTCTATAAATGAACGGTTTCAGAGACACATTTTTGAAGAAGTTAATTAGTTCAACTTCTGAAAAATTAGCAATGTATTAACTTCCTTCTTCTTCCAGAAGATTACGCCATGTTTAAGAAGAAATAACTTGGAAACTGATCACAAACTTCCGAAACGCGAAACTAATGTGAGCTAAGAATTAACGTGCTGTCATCTTTCAACGTAAACGGTAAAACACGGTAAATGTTGAGATGAAGATAAAGAGAAAGCATAGGGGCAATGATATCTTCTGATAGGGAGACATCATCTATATCTATGGGATCGACAGAATATTCTCGAATATCAAGGTGGTCGACTTGTAGCTACCGTCGACGAAATTCAACCTCTGCCTTTTACTGCAGCTTTCACTGCGAGGCAATTAGCTGATAACCAGAGCCCAAACACAACTCATTTAGTCCTGTTTTGACTCGCCGAAATATGCATCCAAACAGGGCCGCCCTAAATCATGCTCATTGCGCCATCACTTCCTTTCATCAATATTGTTTATATTCATGTTGATGTGAAGAATTGCCTGCCACTCTCGGTCTGCTCGAACTGGAGTTTCTCATGATAATCGCAACTAGTCTCCCGTATTATGGAGGAGAAAACTTCCGAGGAGTGTGTGAAATAATCTATTTACCACTCATTTTTCAAACTACGGGAGTCAAATTCCAACTGTCACGAGGTTTCGTTCCCAAACATCTCAAACTTTTAGGACGTTGACAGGAAAACCGCCATCTTTTTTAATGTGCTTTCAATACCATTGAAATGAGTTCCAATCAGATGTTTACATAATTAGAAAAGAATATAACATTACATGTTCGTGGATTCCCATTTGCCATTTAGGGGGTAGATTGCAATGTACCGGATAAGTCTTTCGATCAGTTTAGCAATCCTAGAAGTTGTTTCCTTTGGCGAAAGACTAATTAATCTACCAAGTTGGTCTTCTATAAGATTTTTAACATTTAGGTTTGCTCATAAAATAATTGTACATATTTATCTATTGGATTTCATATTATCAAATTCTGTTACAATATTTCAGTGGGATTGCATTTGGAGATGAAGATAAAGATCTCTCCTTTCATCTTTGTGATTAACAGCAGACCTCGGACGCCAATTCAAAATCACATTCATCTAACGCTTTCACTTCAAGAACCTGAACAGAAAAATAAAGCTTGTTATTACAGTTTATTGTATGATTTTCACTATAAAGAGTTTTGCAACCAAGACATGTGTTTTGCTATACAAAAACTTTCTCAAGCGTGAAATATTTTAGGCTCATCTCACGCTTGAGAAAGCTATTGTATAGCGAAACATGTGTCGCGGTTTTCGCAAAACCCTTTATTGTGAAAATCATAAAATAAACTGTATTACTGAGTTTTGATGTGGATTCTCATCAATTATCGGTCAGTTCTACTCAATTATTAGAAAAATAAAGTATTCGTGATCCAACAGAAGCGCTGTTTTGACCTAACCTAGGTTTTATCAGTAGTGCTTGGTTGAATCACGAATTCATTGCTAAACTCGGCAGACCTCAGGAGGTCGCCATCTATGGTTCCAAATATTTGTTTTGCAGGGAAACCTGCAGAGTATATAGCTAGGAGACGCATTTCGTTCAGTAGATGTCGAAGATTCGGCAGTAGATGTTGAAGCATGCCTTTATAGCGGATCGTCGTAGAGAATCCTGTTTATTGCTGATATTTGTAATTTGAGTATTCTGTCAAATACGTAGATGAGATCGCAAGGAAAGAAAGTTGAGTTCAATTTTGCTCTCAGATGTTGGATCGCCAATGCTTTGTTTTTGGAGTTTGATTTCATCTAATTGAAAGGCACGATGGTGGAGTGATACATTGAACTTTTGGTCAAGAGTATGAAGAATATTGCTCATCATATCTTGAAACAACTCCAGTTCCAAGCTACCACTCTTCATCGTCAGCTTCTGACAGAGTACCATGAAAAGAACAGGAATTCAACAACCTTTATCCAGTGAAACATCTGAGGTGAGCTGTGCAGTATTAAAATTACATAATGTTACAAATTGTTTATTCCTTGTATTTTTTCATTCGTAGAAAATTTTGTATCGTACACAAGCAGAAAAGAATAAGTATTCTTTGAAGAGATTATCCACTTAATCTGAAGATCTTCGATTTTTAACTTTTTTTTCAACTGCAAGCACAGAAATCAGAAAAACACTAATAATACCTAATATAGAACCGCTTTGAGATTTCTCTCCTAGAATTTCGAAATTGATTTTTTCTTTCACCAAAAGTTTGCCCTATATTCAAGGAGATACAGTGAAAAAATATCCTAGCAGAAAATTAATTCAATTGTTGTGAAAGAGACATAAATATACGTTTGTATAAATATATATTTCGCATATTTATTTAGATACAATCAATTTTCGATGCTCCAGAGTGTATAAATCAATAGTTTACTCAATTCATAGAGGACAAAATCCTGGAACTATCAATCAAGTTGTAGTTTTTTGAAAGTTCCATTTATTCCAAACACTTCACTGGCAAATTCACTTTTTTCTGCCCTTTTCAACTCATCCACTATTTGAGATTCTTGAAACTTGAAAAATTCGGTATTCTCTGTCATCTGGACTTTATATTCTTCTGAAAAAACAATTGAATAGAACTTACGATTGGATTATGATATTAGGTTGTTTCAAAAGTTTTGTTCGTTTTTATGATTCTACTTGAAACTGCAAAATTTCAGTGAATATTTATTCAATCTAATCGAAATGAGCACCATTTGTATCAGCGTACTTTTGCCAACGTAATATAAGGGGATTAATTCTATCAGCATGAAAATTGTGTACTCGAGATCCGATGAAGTCGATGAAGGCCGTTGAGAAAGTTATCGAAGTGCTTGAAAAGATTGAAGTCGGTTGGCATGAGGTCTGGGGAGTGAGATGGGTGAGGCAGAACTTCGACGCTCAATTCCTTTAATTTTCACACGGTGATTTGTAAAACATGCGGATAGGTGTTGTCGTGGAGCAGAATCGAACCTCTTCTGTTGATCAGTGCCGGCTGTAGTTGACGCAATTTTCGGTATATTTTACTGCATCACTACTGTGATGGTTTGGCCTGGTTGCACAATATAGTGAATCATACTGGCCATTGACCACCATATAGTAACGATATCTCTTTTGTGAGTTTTCGCTCTTGGAAAGTACCTGGGTGGCCCATCGGTATCCAATCACTGTCCTGAATGGCTCCTGTTGTCGTAGAGGATCCATTTTTCTCACACGCGACGATCCGATCCAAAAAGTATTGTTTTGGTTGTGCAATACCAAGGAAGAATATACTTCAAAACGTAATAATTTCGATCATTCAAATCGTGAGGCACCCACTGTACGAACTTTTTGACGTTTCCAGTACGTTTTGAACCATTAAAAACCGCATGGGAGCTGACGTCTAGTTCTGATATTCATAAAAATGATTTTTCACCCATTTCATGTACCGTTCATGGTGTGTCAGCCTCCACCAGGGTTTTGAGTCCTCGTCCTGGATTACTGTAGGTCGACCACTTCGAGGCTGGAATCTCCGGAACGAAATTTCGCAAACCAACGCTTTGGTTCGATTAGAATTTGTAGAGAAAAATTGGCCAAAAATCGCTTAACGACATCATATAGTAATATGCTGATTATGGTCAAAAAATAAAAATTTGGAAAAAATGAACACCATCAATGTATAGACTACAAAATTCTCTATGGATCAGTATACACTACGACACAGTAGAATGAATATTTATTGAGATACGGAGCTACAAAATCACTTGATATTTAAACGGACAAAACTTTTGAAACAGCCTAATAATTCGTGTAAAGTGATAGAGATTTGATTTATTGGTAAATTATTAGTAACCCAAGTTTTCTGAAAATTAACATTTCTAATAATTTCAAGAAAATTCATCTGAAATTATAACTAGGCCGAAAAAGGCTCTAAAGCTCCACATATTTCATGTTTTTATAGTTATTGGAAAAACATGGAAAAACGAACAGATCGAAACACACAATTATTGAAAAATGCATTTTTATGGAGAAAATCAGTATTGTTCATCAGATTTTCTGAGGTGAAAATTCCCAAAAGGGTCAGTCGAAAGCACAATTATTGTTTTCATTGAAGAAAATAAATGTAAGTACTATTGAAAAACGTTTGTAAGATGTTTTAACATGGAAATGATGAGATTATCAGTACATCTAATATATACTACATGGATCAATAAGTCCCGAGACTAACCCAGAGATGGCGCTCTTAGTAAACCAGTAACCACGTCTTTCTAGAGTACTAACCTTTGCTTGAAACGTGTCGAAATTTTAAGTCGATCGGACCAGAAACAGCTGAGTTATCGAGGTTAGAGTAAAGTCGTTTTGTAGTTTGTTTAAAAAATGGAAAAAACCGAGTTTCGTGTTCTGATAAAACATTGTTTTTTAATGGGTAAAAACACCGTGCAAGCGAAAGAATGGATTGAAAAATGTTACCCGGACTCTTGTCCATCAAAAGCAACGATTTGTCGGTGGTTTGCCGAGTTTAAACGTGGTCGTACCGACACAAATGACGCAGAACGCTCGGGTAGACCTGTGGAAGCTGTTACACCGGAAAATGTGAGTGAAGTGACAAAAATTGTAATGAAATATCGTAAAGTGAAGCTCCGTGAGATTGCTGAGATGACACAGATATCATATGGAAGTGTATTTACTATCCTTCATGAAAAATTGAGCATGAAAAAGGTTTTTTCTAAGTGGGTGCCGCGATTGCTTTCGATGGAACAAAAACAGCAACGACTCGATGATTCAGAAAGCTGTTTATCGCTATTTACTCGCAACAAAAAAGATTTCTTGCGTCGTTACGTGACCATGGACGAAACATGGATACATCACTACACTCCAGAGTCAAAGCAGCAGTCATCTGAGTGGCGCAAAGCTGGCGAAAGCCGTCCGAAACGTCCGAAAACGCAGCAGTCAGCTGGCAAAGTGATGGCGTCAGTTTTTTGGGATGCGCATGGCGTGATTTTCATTGACTACCTCGAAAAAGGTAAATCGATCAACAGTGATTATTATATTGACTTACTGGTACGTTTGAAGGAGAAATCGCAAAAAAACGACCGCACATGCAGAGAAAAAAAATCCTTTTTCACCAAGACAATGCACCTTGCCACAGGTCGATGAAAACAATGGCAAAATTAAACGAATTGGGCTTTGATCTGCTTCCCCACCCCCCCATACTCACCAGATTTAGCCCCCAGTGACTACTGGCTCTTTGCTGATCTTAAAAAAATGCTCCAGGGAAAAAGATTTGGCTCAAATGAGGAGGTCATCGCTGAAACTGAAACTCATTTTGAAGCGAAAGATACATTTTTTTTATAAACATGGTATTGAAAAATTGGAAAAGCGTTGGAACCATTGTATCACCCTAAAAGGAGATTATGTTGATGAATAAAAAAAAATTTGTAAAAAAAATGTTGTTTTCATTGTTAGTCTCGGGACTTATTGATCCATGTGTTAAAAATGGATGTTTGTTGGTTGGTTGGTAAGTAATTTTTCATATAGAAGGTTTTTAGGCTATCAATTTTTCTGTAACTCGCCACTAGATGGCGCTGTAGGACAATTTTTTGAAAGCACTGTTCTATAACGCTGCGCACGCCTAAGTTCGTTGATTCTGATTCTGTCAAAACATTGGAACATCAGCGATACAGCAACATAGTACTAGTTTAATATATAAAATAATAAATTTAGTCTGTTCACTGCAAACCATTTTGTTCGAGGGTTTTATAGCTATTTTGATGGTTGAATTTCAACTTCCTTTCTATTTACTCACCATGAAGAATTTTCAAGGATTTACAGGATCCACCATAGTCTTCCGGTAGAATGTCTTTTGGAATTTTGTTGAACAAAGTGTCTATTTGTGAGTGCATAACTAACTGAAAATACAAAATTATCATTTTGTGTTTTCATGTTGAAGATATTCAACTAAATAGAATACTGAGTAGAATACTAACTCCATGTATAGAAATTGACTCCATTCAAAAGTCAATGAAGAAAAACGCATTTAAAAAATCCCAAAGACAGATATTCATTATTAGACACAATAACATTGTATCTAAAATGTCTGAAATAAATATTATCAAAACTCGACAGATACCTATCCAATATATACAAAAATGCAATCAGACAGACATTCTGAAAGCATTTATAAAAATGCAGAAAATAAGGGTTCCGACCCAGAAGTGGGTCTCTTCTCCTCACTTCCTTGTTTTGCTTGGTAAAATATCTTATGCTCACCAATTCTGATATAAAATGACTCTTGGATTTCGCCATTGTGCAGCAAGGCGTGCTGTATATGCTCAGTATTTGCTAAACACAGCTCTTCGTTTCTCTGTTTTTTTTTTAAATTTGTTTTCAAAAAAGTCATCTAACAAAAGAAATATTTATTTTAATTTATTTCGATAGTCAAAATTATTGAATACAAGTTATAAAAAATACTTTTTTTGGATTTCACAATACTTCGTTCTGTATTCATAAAAATTACTTTCACCCAATTTGAGTCATTCTACTGTTTTTTAAGGACAAAACACAACCACTGTAGAAAAATTGTTAAGGTGCTCTGGGAGTTGTGTCTGTGCGAAAGTATCTATTCACATTGGATTTGAATCTCTGGAAGTTTAATCCATACAAACGCAGCTCTCCAAATGAAAGAGTTCTCAAACAGTGAAGTTCGAGGTGTACTGAGTTGAACCTCAAAACGATGAGCACCCACAGTCCGTCACGTTTTTCTGATACGTACCGCTTTTGGTGGAATCAAATGTGCTAAGTCATTTGAACACTTCCCGTGAAACTATCTATAGAAGAGAGACAAAATGTCTAACTCTTCTTCAATGGTCCAGACTATCAAGGTTGCAAGTGATGTTCGCGTATCCAATCAGGCAGATGGCTTTTTTCTGGATAGAATCCAGCAGCATTAAGGTATGCTTAGGGGCGGAGCTCCATACATGAGAACAATACTCCAAAGAAGGTCTGATCTGAGCTTTATAAAGCATCAAAAGTTGTGGAGTCATTTAAAGTTTTCTGGTTCGGAAGAGTGTTTGAAGCTTTTGGGAAGCAGTTTCTGCAATTCCAACGACATGATTGTGCTAAGAAATATTGATGTCCATTTAAATCCTCTACAGTACCATCAATTAGGACCTTTCTTGTCTTGTTTTCCAGTTCTTATTCACCCTGTTCATTTCAACTCTTTCAACATCAATTTATGTTTCTCATTGCATCTAAAAGATATCTGTTGCTGACTTGCTATAAGAAAGGATTCAGTTTGTGTATCAACGGTTAGGTAGGTACTATGAATATGTCAATAACGCATCTCTTGTGGAATTATTCAATTGAAAATGTTTCGAACCACTCTTTGTATAAGTTCGCCATTATTGTTGGTTATTGGTATTGGTAGTGCATCACCTTGAATGAAATAACTTTCTTTTTCGAAAGTTTTTTTGTATACACTATGGCACCTATTGTTTTTATGATTTCCGTTTGGACGAAATTCTCTTATGATTAGTTCTTTACTGGAAGTGAAACCTATGCTGGAGCATAACAAATTTTGATTGAACAATATTATTTGGTTCGATTTTTGAAACACTTTTCAGTAAGATGTATTGGAGTGGTATCATTTGAAAAATTTTGAGGTAATGTACTGAAGCGAAAAGGAAACTGATGACAAAATCTGAACTTACCGAATCTGCAACATACTTTTTCATGAAGGGTCTCATCATTGCAGAAATTTTATCCATGAATGGAACAATGTTGAAAAAGTGAATGCTTTTGAATCTTATTGGCATTCCCTCCTGGAGAAAAACATATATAGTTATAGATGAACACGTTAGAAATTTTGTACTACTAACAGTAAAAAACAATGTTTTTTTTCCCATTCAAATAACGCTGCATTATGAGATTTTCACTGAGCAGTTTACGAAACCATTACATAATTTTTTGAGATGTAGAAAAAGTTTTCTTTAAAAATAGAGCGATTCCAGAATTCATTTTTCACAATGGGCAATAGACAATATTCTGGGAAAAAAATTAAGAAGAAAATCCAATGGCGGTCATCGATTTTTACATTATTATCGATTTCAAAATTTTGCCAAAAAGCGATTTGAAAAAAATTGTTTGATACCTTTAAGTATTCCCTCAGGAGCTTAGCTCAGATCATTGGAGTAATTATAATATTTTTTGAGATCTTTGAAGCATGAGTGAAACAGGAAAAATAGTATAATTTTCAAAATAGCATAACTTTTGAAAGAAAACTTTTGATTTTTTTCCTATGACAGAACTTCTTTATATGATAAATGAATACTTCTGACCAATTTCTATCCAATTCGAAAGGAGTCGATTCCAACCATTGGTGTATTTGACATGGAATAACTTGTTGTTCAGCTACAATGACCCAATAATAATAATAATATCACCTTTATTATTTCATAAACAAAACAAAAACTCAACATAACTTATATATTCAAACTAGCAATTGAAATGAAGGGCGAAGTTCATCATCCGTAATACGATACATCACGGAAAATGTTCTTCCACGTAACCCTGAACTGCTGGGGAGAACATAAACATGAATCCCCGGTTCATGTTCGATATCTCAAGTGCGCACAATTCAAAATTTGATTGAAGAAAATGATAAATAATGCTTTTCGGACCCGAAGGCAAAAGTAGAGAATCTCTTTCTATCTACATTTTCGACCTTAAATTCAATAAAAACATCGATTACCTTCATTTCAAGGCAACTGTACCCAAGCAGACATTTGTTTTCTAGAAAACTGAAATTCAGTTTATGTGAGAGCTTGATATTCTCTGCGATGAAATATACGGAAGGAGCCTCACTAAAGAAATATGTATTTCAGATAACACAAAATAGTTGCATCAAATTGCATACGGCATCGGCAAATAGGATTATATCATTTTTTCTTTTGAAGACTCTGGATGATTGCACATCAAGCGAATAAGTAAAATACGCCTCACGTTGACATATACAATTCTGAGATGCAGGAAAGCTACTTCATTAACGTAAAAATTTATTTTTCTGTATCAAAATATGGTATATCATATATTCCATTAAGTATTCCTAGAAACAGCACATCTTTATACAAAGGGTTTTTTTCCTAGGAAGCCGCTAAATTATACATAAAATTTTGAGATGACGCTGAAAATTTCGTCGTGGGCATAGCAAAGGTATCAGAATACAGCTAAACGCTATGCATTATATATTTGTTTTAACCATATTGTTATGAATATCACTGGAGTTTTTTCCCTACACCAAACCGTTATTTCAATACCTCGACACGTGTTTCGATCACCAAGTGATCATCTTGAAGAGGAAGGTCTTCCTCTTGAAATTGATCACTTGGATGACGATCACTAGGTACTTGTAATTAGAACAACCAGTTTAACAGAGTTTTCTGGATAGAGTCTGCGGGGTTCCAGGAGTGGAGCTGAAAACTCCACCACGAGAATCGTCCTACTCTGATGGTCGAGAAGGACTATATCAGGCTTCTTTGTTTGTATCAGTTTGAGCCGTTAGCCGTTTTAAAATGCCAAGTATTGACCAAATTCCTTTCTAAAAGAGCAAAAAGTACTGTCAAATTCACAACTTAAATTCTGAGACGAAAAATCTACTCAAAATGCCGTAATGAATTTAACAGATTATATTTACAAAGCACTGGATGAGAGCGAGCACACAATAGGTGTTTTCAGATTTATCGAGAGCATTTGATACTGTTACCCTATTGATTTTGCTTTCATGTTTAGAAAACATCAGTATTAGGGGCCACGCAATGAAACTATTCAAATCATATCTGGTAAATAGAAAACAATAAGTGAAAATCAAAAACATTGAAAGCAGCGGAAAAATAATTGAATGTGGAATACTCCAGGGAACGGTTCTGGGACCAGTTTTATTCTGCACATATTTGAATGGAATATTTCCAGCAGGTTCATCTGGACACACCGCTATAGTTTATTCTAGAAAAACATGGTCAGTGGTGAAGAAACAGACAGAAAAGGACCTAGAAATAATCAAAGATTGGTTGGATTATAGACAACTGTCTCTGAATTTCATTGAAACTTTATATTTACCTTTCGGAAACTACAAGTGTTCTCTGTCGATATATCAGAATTTAACGATTCAGAAGTCGCTAGAAATAGGCACATGTACGATATTTAGAAGTTATAATATAGACTCACATCTGAGATGGGATTTTAACATGAATTATTTAACGAAAAAATTGGGATGTATACTTTTTGAAATTCGACAGCTCAAAGAGATTCTTGATTTGAAATTGAAAAAAATGTTTATTATTCACTAGTACGAAGTCATCTAATATACTGCATAATGGGATAGAGCGATGTATCAAAAAACCTACCTTCGTCCACTGGAAGTAATTCATAGGAGGTTCTTAAAATCAATTATGAATGAATGAATCGAAAAGGTTTTTGTATGAAAGTGTATAATTATAAAATTATTGCAAAGCGCTTTCGACTTTTGTCATCATCAGTGCTCACCTGAAAGTAAGTGATCTAATTGAAAAGAAAGTTTTATGGAAATTCTTTTCAATAAGATCACTTACTTTCAGGTGAGCATTGATGATGACGAAAGTCGAAAGCGCTTTGAAATAATTTTATAATTATACACTTTCATACAAAAACCTCTTCGATTCATTCATTCAATAAGTGTATTCAGCTTCCCAAATCTATTAATTATGAATGAACCCCTTCGTTATTCTAGTCATAAATTTTATGATGGAAGTGGTATACTTGATTTGGGACAACTCTTCTACAAAACTCTTGCGTTATATCAACACAAGGAAATGAATAGATCGAGCAAGTCTGAACACGAACACAAAACACGCAACAAAACTAAATATAGTGTACCATACGTTCGTGAGTTTGAAGGTTAGAAATCATTCACTCTTCTGGGACCCATTGTCTATAACTCCTCACCGGATAACATAATTCTACCACGTCTACCACGAGAAAAAAATCAAAGAAATTTTTGATCATGGTCGCTGAAGCACTTCTTGAAAATAATTAATTTCTCTACTATATTTGTTGTGAAAAGAAGCTCAATGTTTATTACTTTTATCCTTGACATGTGACGTGTCCATGACTGAAATCAACGCAAAATGCAAATATTTCAGATTTTCTGTTGAACATTTGACTACGTATTAGGACTATTAGACTGTTTTGTTTTATCTGCTTGGTTTTATTGGAATACACACTTAGCGAAGAGTTTTTGACACTTCTCACCTAACACCCATAACATATTGTTTGTTGTATCTGTAATCATTTATGTATTTTCAATGTTGAAATATCATACCGATAATTTACATTTTCAATATAAGATTTTATTCATATGTAAATTTTGATTAGATTTTAGATTCAATAATCTTTATCAGATTTATATACTTCATTCAATATTTTCGATGTAAGGTATATTTTATATTTGAGGTTTTATATTTAGGCTTCTTCACCACATAGAAGCATTTGATGCTTCTTGGTTTTTATATTTATTTGTATTTGTATTTCCTCGATGTAATTTTTATAAAACTATTTCATTTCAAATAAATCGTTGTTATATTATCATTATTATAACCACAATTAGTTACTTACTAATTGGATTTTTCAAAGTTTTCGGGGTAACTTTTCAGTTTGAACATCATTACACTTGAACAGATTTTCTATTGGTTCAAATTCATTTTTCAGGTTGTGGAAGGTTAAGAAGTCGAGGAGCATCATATTGCTCTTCTAAAGTTTTTGAAGTATTTCACATTTTTGCATAGTTTTCAGGAAACCTGCCTGAGACAATTCATAAATTCAATCATTACTTGTTTCAATTTTGTAACTGATTATGTGAGTCTATAAAATTATCTAAAAGCAAAAAAATTATTTGAGAGAACCTAGAGACATAAAAATAATTTTTTAAAATAATCCAAAAATGGTACCTGGAGGTAGTATAAGAATGTTCTCATATAAACAATATTGACTTTCAGAAAATGTCCAAATGCGAAACCTTCCATATCAAAAACGATAACGACTCCATTTGGTGGACCATTTTGATGGAGATGAAGAATGGTTATCATATCGAAACAGTTGATTTGTACAGCGTATATATAATTACTTGGGTCGCTATCCATCATCTTGACAAAGAGCACCAAGTCTCCTTCAGGAGTTGCTTTTGGAAGCGGCATGAACAGTCTGAAATAGAAAAGAAGGAAAATGACAGTCCTTATTTTCAATACAAAAATAATGATTTTGAATGAACGTTGGTTTGAAGAAGAACTACGGAGTTGTAGAAAGGCCATAAATTATTTCGAAAGAAATCTGACATTGAAGTCGAAATTTAACAAAATTCCTAGATCAAATCTAAAGTAAATGGAACTTCAAACGTTCAAGCCAGTCTCTATATACCTACACAGTAGGCTTAATGGACTGACGCCTATCAGAAAACAACTACTCCCCTGGCTAATACCACGAAGGGCGTTGGATTTTATCCGACAGGCGTCAGTGCAGGAATTTTCACAGAAAATGTCCTGCATATGCAATTGGCAATACAACTGAAAGAGTCGACCTTCAATTATGGAACGGGCACACTTGCAGACCGGTTTCGGGTTTATTAGCCACTCATCAGTGCAAGATAGTGACCATCATCGACCTAAAGTCAATGATATTCCACAATTGAAAATCGGAATTCCTTCAGAGTATTTCATTCCTCTTCCAACGTTGAAGCGAACATTACAAAATGTCGCTCCATCTAGTGGACGAGTTACTAACCATATCCGTAATTTGCCCGATTCCTCTGAATAAGGAAGAAAAACTTTCTTATTAGTCAGTGGGCTATGCTTGAAGACTGGCCGTAAACAAATCTAAAGTAAATGGAACTTCAAACGTTCAAGCCAGACTCTATATACCTACACAGTAGGTTTAATGGACTGACGCCTATCAGAAAACAACTACTCTTTCAGTTGTATTGCCAATTGCATATGCAGGACATTTTCTGTGAAAATTCCTGCACTGACGCCTGTCGGATATAATCCAACGCCCTTCGTGGTATTAGCCAGGGGAGTTGTTGTTTTCTGATAGGCGTCAGTCCATTAAACCTACTGTGTAGGTATATAGAGACTGGCTTGAACGTTTGAAGTTCCATTTACTTTAGATTTGTTTACGGCCAGTCTTCAAGCATAGTCCACTGACTAATAAGAAAGTCCTAGATCAAAGTCGAAATTCAACAAAATCACTATTATATGATTTTGACTTTCAGGAATATTTTTTTTTTCATTGGTATTGTTTTTTAATATATTTATAAAATTAATACAATGTGTTAAAACAACGATAAAAATAAAATAAATACAACAATAAAAATTAATTGGCGCTCCGGGGCGACTTCATTGATAAATTTTCACTTGAAATCTGAATTTTGATGAACTCGAAAATTTTTACTTGAACTCGGATTTTTTTTTATTTTGATTTTAAACTTCCAATTCAGTGAATTTTCAATCATAGAAAATTCTTAGCCCTCCCACGCCTACATGAAAAACCGTTATTTAGATTTCAGAGCAAGTATCCTTATTTATTTTGATAGCGCAAGAACAAAAATGGGAAAATTTTCTCGACATTATTATATATTTTTTGTAACCTCTGTGAACACTGAAGTCACTCTAATACTCACACACAGTTTATTGCAGATTGTATAACGGGATCAGTTGGATTTCTGTTCCCAAAAATGTCTGGACACATTGTTTTTATAGTGAAGTATTTGTCAATAGTAAGTTTCGCCTTCTCAGTATTATAGTAGCAACTGTGGAGAAATAACACCACCTGCAATTCTGTAAAGAAATTTCATTATCTTATTTTTCACTAAAGAATGAAAATGCTAAAAGTCAGCACCCGAAAATAACAGCAGACGCAGACCCGCTAAAGTTCTCATCAGTGGTGCTGAACTGAAAAACACAAGCGTAATTGAACTTAATGGTTTTAGAAAGCCAGAGTAATTGAAGGTGATGATAGCTTCCCTTGCGGAGGCGCTATCTATGAGGTCGACAGAAGACTGAATCCAAGAAAATCAAAGATTAAGGAGGATCACCTGAGGCAAAGGGATACGTCCAATGACAACTTTTTTTCTCTGAACCTCAGTCAGGGAAAAATCGTGTTCGTCGGTTGATGTCCCGTTTACTTTTGAGGTGTATTGAGGTTCTCCTGTTGATCTCATACTAACAAAGCTCTCGTGATTCAGCTGGCATCACTAATGAGATCTATGACGGGACTCAACAGTACTGCCTGGTGTTGGATAACTAATGCGTCGTTTCTGGGTTCTGGTTCCAACTAGTTGCCTTGCATCTAAACGAGCAATCGGTGTTATGGTGTTGAGATTCGATAATTATCCATTTGATCTAATTGTGATACATATCTCCACTTACTAGTCACATGAGGTAGATGTGGTTGTGTTTTACTCCATTCCATGAGATAATGAACATCCTCTTCCTTCAAACCTGTATCCATTTCATACACGTCGTTGATGTCTATTTCGCCTTGCATGCTTCCTGAGGATCTCAATCACCTGAAAAATATCTTCAAAGGAAATGGGTACAGCGAAATTGAATTCGAGCGAGCCATACGACCCAAAAAAGAAGGTCAAAGTTATCTCAGCTAGGACCGTTGAAGGATAAGCTTTCCTTCTCTATGTTAACAATGTTACAAACCGGGTTGGGAGGACTTTTAGAGAAACACGACGAGAAACCAATATTTGGGCCAACAAAAACTATCAGATAAAGTCTATGTTCAGTAAAGGACCCCAGAGAGCCTTCAGCAACACACAGGGTATACCGGATTTCTTGTAGCTACAGGTCGGTCTACATTGAAACCACGAAAAATAGTATAGGTACCCGTCTGTAGCCCGTCTGTAGCCTAGTTGTAGCCAAACATGCTCTTAAAGAAGGCACTTATTCGAAAATACAGTAATACTTGACAAAAATTATAATTAATATTCAAGAGTATATAGAGACGCAATAGAAATTCAAATATACAAGGATAATTTCAATAAAAAAGACGAGGCAATGAACAATGATAAAATCTGGCTGCCTGTCCTTAATGGACTACGTACAAGATCAGGTAATCCACCTAGGAGAAACAAAGTCACGCCCACCTATGATAATATAAAACCATTCCAGCATTGTAGTTTTATTATAGATTAGAAAGTAAAAGCAACTAAAGGCTGACTTTCGACCACAGTGGGTCAGATGTCAATCTTGCTGAAGTGCTTATCAGTAGGTCCACTCATGAGAATGGGGGTGGATGGACGTCATGGGATGTTGTGCACACAATAACCATGTGGGGAAGGGGGCATGGGGGAGCATTGTAGTTTCTGCGTTGGGTAGTTCTTCATAAAGTTCAAATTATACCTTCTATTGAATATTTGTCGCTAATATGGCCTACAATCTTATGGCCTACAATCATACCTTGGAACGGTTAGCTTCAAGCAATCTTAGTAACCCGCCCTTCTCTTTCACCGATAAAAACGTATGGCAAACTATTCGCTTTTTAAAAAATTCATTTGGAGAATAGCTTCTCTATAAAATAAACTATTTCGTTGGTTCAAGAGAGAAAAATGTCATCCGCAAGATACCAGAAAAACAAATCCAATTGATGAAGCAACAAAAAATACAACTTTTTTGTCTCTTGTTTTTTTCACATATAGTTTTGTTTTCGAAAAAAAAGGAGAAAATCTATTGCATATCATCAACATGAATAAATAATTTCTTATTATTATCGAAAAATATCTTGTCCATTCGTCTCAAACTTGGGTACTTATTAATTTATTCCTTTTATTTCTAGCTAGTAATCATATTCGATTTAGTCATTTCAAGAGTGTTTTGAAAGATGACTGATTTCGAATCTGTAACGGCACTGCTATTGAGAATCAAGCACTTTTTCCAATAACTTGAACTTCGAAAATATCCTCAACGCGCGTTTCTACAACCAAGTTAGCGTCTTCAAGATACCATGAGACCAACTGGGAGACTAAAAAGTTGTATTTCCAATGGCTTAACCTATACAGAGTGGGCCTAATTGGACACTTTCAACAGAAAACTCCTGTTTTCAAACTAGATAGATAAAAACTGATGTCTGTGTCTGAGGATCAAATTTTATGACAAACTTAATGGAGAAAACCACATATCGATATCTATCATCGGTTCTGAGTTAGAGCATAATTTCAAAAATGTGCATTTTTGAAAGATCGCTGTAATTTTTTTGTGTCAAAAATTTCTTATTTTTAAAAAAACGTGTCCAAAGCACTTTTTACGTAGAATATTCAATGATGTGAAAAACTTATTTTTTTCAAAAGAGATATCGATAGTTATTGATGAAAAACTGTTTTGTCAATGAGACGCCCTGTATATTCCTGCATATTTCAATTATCCTTTCAAAAATGTAGCACACTCGATGTATTGCTAGAGTCATCTTTGAAATACAGAGCTTCTAGGTTTTTTCATGTACCTAGACTTTGAAACGCACACTTTGATGAAATTCCGTTATCTGTCATTTCATTTTGTGGTTCCCTATACCTAACCTGAATAGTTTTTCTGATATTGGCTTTTCCAAATGATAGTTTTTATTTCAATGCATTTTCTGAATCAAGAAACGATATTTATTTGATTTGCTTTCTATAGAAAAAAATCGAGGCAAGTTGAATCTGGTGATCCTGCTGGCCAATTTTGTGGGCCTCCCCTGCCAATCCATTTATTCGGAACGCACATATTCAAAAACTGTCTGACACTGAATTTTAAATGTACCGGAACTTTGGTTGATTTGTTTGTTTGTTTAGCTCCCTGGGAAGTTTTGTTGTTCGTTTAGAAATATATATTCTTCTGATAATCATCTGGTATGCAACGTTATGAATCTGTCCGTTCTTTTGAATTTTTTGACATTTTTGGGAATCTTCGCTTTGAGAAGCTTCGAGACAAGTTCGGTTAGAACTGAATCAGGCTTTTCATTCGACTAGATACTATGACCTTCAAATCAGATGGAGTACAAGATACTTTAAGTACATTACTGATTATTGAGGAGAATAAATCTGCTAAATTGTTACTTGATATCACCGGACTATATTTCTTGCTCCTTCTTTCAATATCTATTTCAGAAATATAAATTGAAAGATAAGCAAAATTCAGTTCACATACAGCTTCAAATAAATCGTAGTGAATGACACCAGTTGTTATAATTCAGCCAATTTTTTTCATTGTCGAGATCAATTTCATCGACCTTCGTTTCGTTAACATTCATGTGTTTTGAACAATTTGTTAACTTCGAGGTTTTCAAGGATTTGAGAAAATATTCCTACTCTCCTATTTGGAATATGCAGGCAGAATTTGAAATGAGAAGTGTCATTTATTGACAAGTTGAAAAAAGAACTGAACTCTTTGTCGTAAAAAATAAATTCTTTTCCATACATCAGAACTAGCTTTAGTGTATGTCAGAACTATTTTGTTTGGACTTTGATTGACGAATTGCAAAAAATTTCAAATGGAAATTAATCCAAACACAGAAACGTTTTGGGATTGTTGATTGGAGTTCCTATGAAATTTACTTACGTTTTGTTAAAACGAGTGGTTTGCATCGTCACGATTGCAAAGTCTTCTCATTTTTTGCAAATCCAGCCATTTGTTTACATCAACATTTTAATTTAATATCTTTCTTTAGATACCAGGGAAGTGAAACTCTAGAAATAGTCGACACACTGCTGATTACTGCCCTTATTATTCATCTATACCAGGTTTATATATAATTTATTTGCTGAAAAATACTAAATTGTGCGATTTTTAACGGAATTTGATTCATTTGACATAATTTATATCGTTTTTTCCGTTTTGTTTAGAATTTAACCAAACACGAGAACAAATCAACATATGAAAAGTTGCAAATATATTCATTTGATTTGGGAAATAAATTATCAAGTTACTTACTTGAAATTAAGAATGTGAATTATTTGCACAGAACACACTTTCACAATAAAAAACTAATCGCCATTCCTTAAATTGAAAGCAGTTGTAGGCATAAAGAATGTAATTTTATGTCTATCCATTTGATGAGGGCAAAGGTTACTCTGAACAAATAGACGTTAACAATATCGTTCAATTAATAATTATACATCACAAACGTTTTCATGGAATCATCTTCACGCTTTTACTGAACCTATTTTTGCCACGTACTCGTAATATTTTGATTTTGATAAAAACCACTTTCTCGCTCAGTCGTAGATATATGTCTCTTTTTGAACTTGAACTGAATGTTTATCGCGAATAATACATATTTTATACGAGGGACGAGCTGATTTTCTTAAAAATGTGTTGTTCAAAAAGAAATTGTAACCATGATTTGAGTTTCGACAAGTTAATTACATTGTAGCCTATTTTGGTGTTTTATCAGCTTCATTCTATTAAAAAGCTCCAAAAGTTACTCCTTACTGTAATTGGCTGTTGAAGCGTAATGAACACCAACTACAGTTTCTATTTCAACGGCTTCTAACAGGGCTGTAATATTAGCAAAATAACTTTGCAGATGTATCCGTGAAACTTGTGCTAGTCAAAGAATGGCAAAGGTCTTATTCTTTAACATGCGATTTCAAAAACCACCAGGTATGAGGCACTACTTTCTATCAGAGACATCGTCTTTCCAAAAACTATACACTGCCTCTGTCCATATTTCAAAAAATAAAAAAAGGTTAACTAGACGAAATAACCTTTTTAACTAGTTTGACTTATTGATTAAAGGCATAATTCTCTCATTTTCATAAACAATCTATCCATAACAGCTCCTGAAGTCGTTAAACTCATTCATTGACGTCTATATGTATTTCTCAAGAATTAATCATTAGATAGCAACGTTAGGTTTAAGAAAATATCCGGACATTGGTTTCAGGGTTATCATTTTGAATACTGCATAGTTTTTCGCTTTTCAACGCTAAAGATGGCCCTCTGTCTCTTTTTCGAAAAACATTTCTCTTAACGCTGCTGATCCACAGGAATCCATTTTGTCACCATTCACATTTCATTACACAGAAACTATCAATTGGAAAACATCAAATCGAAGTCTTGACAATTCCGTGAAGATTTCGAAGATTTCCCAGTTAAATTACGAAATTCTCTTTTATGAACATTCAAAAAATTGTAGGAATTGTGAGTATCATGTCATTTTTTCCTCATCCATAAATATTCCTTTGATGATGATGAGTAGTGATGAATAGTCACATTTCCAATATATTATTTTGATATGTTTTCTACACTTTCTAAAGTTAAAGATGGAAAATTGTTTTGGAAAATGCTTCAAGAATTTATTGTAGATCGAACTTTACTTGAGTTCTCTAACTTGAATTTCCCAATCACCAGAATTGCAATAGTCTTCTCGATGGGCGTTTTACCAATCAGGAGGAAAAAATAATAAAAACATCTCCTGAAGACATCAACGTAGTTGGTGAAACGGGCGTCGAGAAAATTATTGCATTTCAGGTGATTGACGTGAAGTGCTTTTTCTGGATAAGAACTGTAATGTGGGTACACTTTATAAATGAGGCTACACTATAAAAATACACTTTTGTCTATTTTCCACGATAGTTTTATATTTGTTGACTAGTTTCGGGCATTACACCATTTTCAAAACTAACTAGATTACATTCAAATCTGAGTATTTATACCTACATCGCCTATAGCTGTCATAAATAATTTGATACCTACATTGTCTATTCCTGGGATAACCTCAATTAATAGCAGTATATCAATGAACATAACAAAAACTTTTTTGATAAAAAGTAGGTTTTTGGGAACTGGGTTATAGGTTCAGGAGAGGACTATTGTTTAGATCAAGTTGTTAGTTGGAGATAATAGAATTGGGTTTTTTCTTTGACTTGTTTATTTCCATAGATTTCAACAAATTCATCATTTTCCCTTTTTCGCATGTGTGGAGGATTTTCAAGTTATTTTAACTATTTTATGTTTCGAATTTTGAAGATGTTCATACATTAATGATTTTTTATCCGAAATGATATATATGTCCATGGTACCTTATATCAAAATTGCTACCAGTTTGACTTGTATATATGACGGGGCATTCACCACTTTCTAGTCGATATATACGAGTACCAGATCTCTTCCCATTGTCTAATTTAGGTTTGGCATTAAATAAATAATCTGTTTTCTAAGTTTCCGTTGGATTTGTAGGATGTTTGCAGATTAAATTTTGAACAATAATTTTCAATATTCTCGGAGATTCTACCTGCATAATTGATTTGTGCTCTGGTCTTGTGGAAATTGAGTATAGTTCTTTCATTACTGATTCATGTTGATATTTCATTATAATGTTGTTAACTGGAGTAATAGGTATTTTGTTATTAACTGCTATTTGTTTAATGATTGCGATTTCACTTCGGAGGTTTTGATTAGAAAGGGGTATTGTGAAAGCCATATGTATCATTGACCTTAATGCAGACAATTTCTGTGTACATATCTAAACCAGTACACAATATGTTTATGGAAAAGAGATTTATTTAAAATGAGATTATTCTCTAAATTGTTTAGGAAGATATCCGTTAGTAACGGACCAAGCGGTAATCCCATCGGTAGGCCTGAGTTTTGTATATAAAATGTATTATTGAATTTAAAATAGTTTTGTTTTAAACACGTGTTGAACAGTTCACAGAGTTTATTGTTGACATATGGGTTTGTATTATGTCTATTTAATATGTTTTTATCAGGGGAAAGCAGAAATATTTGAAAACATGTTTTTGATGTCAAACGATACTAAAAAAACCTACATTTTATCAAACCTTTTTTTTTTTTATGTTCATCGATATACTGCTATTGATTGAAGTTATTCCAGGTATAGACAATGCAGGTATCAAATTATTTATGATAGGTATAGGCAATGTAGATATAAAAATTCAGATTTGAATTTAATCTAGTTAGTTTTGAAAATGGTGTAATGACCGAAACTATTCATCAAATATAAAACTATCATGGAAAATAGACAAAAGTGTGTTTTATAGTGTATCCTCAGTGAACATGAATTTCCACAAAATAAACAAGTCGTCAATCAAAGAAGTACAGTTTATAAGCATTTATTCATTTAGTCCACTTCCAATCGCTTAAAGGTTCCTTCCATTCCGAAAATATCACTAACATTCATTGGCTTTCCAGGTCTTTTCGATTCATCTACTACTTGGGATTCTTGATATTTGAAAAATTCTTCATTGTCGTTGATTCGTGCTTTGACCTTTTCTGAAAAATATATCAATAACGAGCATGTATTGACGATCATTGCCTGATCATTACCGTGTAAAATTTCTATAGATTCGGCGCTACCACCATAGTCTTGAGGGAAGATATTTTTAGAAATGAGTTCGTATACAGTATCCATGCCAATGTGCAAGCCTAGCTGAAAGGTGTAAAATAAAAGATCATTTCAATCTCAATGAAACATAAATAAATGGATGTAGCCGTTACTACGTAGTAGGAAATCATCATGAGAAATGATAATTGAAACTTCCAATGTTTTTATGTCACTTGTATTCGTTACTAACGTTATTGCAGTTGCGTCCTACGAGGGCATTTTCAAACGAATACAATAAGCTACAGTGTTCATTTATTTTCAATTCTCATTTTTCACCAATAAAACATGTTTGAGAATATGGTTAGTATATTGCGAAGTTATACAGGGTGTTCCATCTCAGACGAGACAACCCGTATATTTCTCATCCCATAGTGAGTGGAGAAATTTCCCGAAATATGTCGAATGATTTTGTTTGGGGGACATCTTTTGACGTATATTTTAGGCTTGATCGAGCAACCCCCTAATAGGGGGCTCTTCAACCCCTCAAATTTAAAAAGGGGAGAGGAGTTGAGTGATACTTCATTTGAAAGGTCTTGGAAACCTCTTTACAAGGCTGTATGGAAAACGTAAATTTGATGAACCGTTTTCGCCAAAAATCAATTTTGCAGCTCGAATGAGCCACCTTGAATAATCTGGTTATTATTACAATGTACAAGCCCATTTTTATTCGGCCCTTTTTATAAACTTAAACAATCTTCAAAAAATCACATTCTTGAAAAAATTTTATTGTGTTATCATCATGCTTACAATCAAAAAAATCAAATCTGAGTGTTTGAATCAAATGTTCAAATTGTCTCTCATTGATTTCCACAAAATAATACAATCTTGACTGGCAACCGTCTCTGAGATGGTTCAGCATCATTTGAGTTATTTGACGACACTCATTCAAAATTCTTTGGCGTAGTTCGTCCAAATTTTCAGGGTGAGTCACAAAAATCTTGGACTTGAGATGTTCCCACAAGAAGAAGTCCAGAGGGTTCAGGTGAGGAGATCGGGAAGGCCACTCCATAGGATCTCTTCTTCCAATCCAACGACCGGGGTATTGCAAATTGAGGTATTGGCGAACTGGTGCGGCGTAGTGCGGAGGAGCTCCGTTTTGTTGAGATGCAATTGTTGTTCAAGTAGTAGGGGATCGTTTTCTAATTGTTCAGTTATGAACGGATCAATAGCATTTTCCAGCATTTCAAGATAACGTTCGCCAGTTAAATTACCAGGAATAAACAGAGGTCCAATTAGGTGGTCTCCCAAAATTCCTACCCAGCTTTTCTGGATGTTGAGTGTGAACTTCTCGAAATACTTGAGGATTTCTATCGCTCCAAATTCTACAGTTATGCCGGTAAACCTCGCCACTAAGTAAGAAAGTGCATTCGTCAGAAAAGCAAACAAGAAATTTGGGTTATTGTTGATACGCTCGGCCATAATTTCGCAAAACTCTTTCCTTCGATCCCAATCATTATCATTTAATTCACGAATTAATTATATTTTGTACGGATGGAACCTGTCTCTATGTAAAATTCTGAAAACGTTAGATTTACTAATACCGGAAACTGCAGAAAGTTGTCGTACAGATTGCGTGTTTGGCGTAAGTTGGACATGTCCCAATACCACCACAGCTGCTCCTTCATCATTCACAATTCCAATGGGTGCCCTTTTTTATCCATTACTGAACCCGTCTCCACAAATTTTGAAATCAATTGCAGTACGTACTTATGGCGAACGTTACGTTCTGGATGGTTTTGGTTAAATATCCTTGCAGCCGCTCAGGCACAATTTTGTTTTTGGTAATAATGGCTAACCAGCTCAACACGTTCTTGCAATGTGTACACCATATTTTTTGAAATTTTGAACAAATCAGCAAAGTAGTAACTCAACAGATTGATTTCAATTCTGAAATGATCGAAGAAACGTTACAACCAGATAATCACTTTTTTTGATTGTAAGCATGATGATAACACAATTGAATTTTTCAAGAATGTAATTTTTTGATGATTGTTTGAGTTTGTAAGAAGGGCTTGATGAAAATGGGCTTGTACATTGTAAAAATAAGCAAATTATTCAAGGTGGGTCGTTGATTTTTGGCGAAAACTGTTCATCAAATTTACGTTTTTCACACACCGTTGTAAAGAGGCTTCCAAGACCTTTCAAATAAAGTATCGCTCAACCCCTCTCCTCTATTCAAGTTTGAGGAGTTAAAGAGGTCCATATTAGGGGGTTGCTCGTTCAAGCCTAAAATATACGTCAAAAGATTCCACTCACTATGGGATAAGAAATATATGGGGTGGCTCGTCTGAGATGGAACACCCTGTATGACCCTGAGATGTCACTGAAATGACTGAAATACTAATTCTACCTAATACTGAAATCCGTGACGTTCAACAAAACTAAAACAAGCATTGCTCCCAAATATCACATGAGAGTGTTTCAGTTTTGATTTTTGGCAATGTTTTACAAAAAACTGTAACAATCTTAGACGTTGATGGGCTTTAAGGGAACATGCAGATCATAGTGAGTGAGTTCAGCTAATGTTGTCAGTTAATTCGACTAATGCTATGTGGATTATACAAAGAAATATTATATACGTGCGTCATCAACTTGTGCAGCAAAAATAAATTGACTAATTATGAAAACGAAACGACGAACAATCTAATCTTGTGATGGAGGGTTGCGTTTATTTTTGAAATTCACTAAAAAACTCTCCAGCACTTTATAATACTTATTCTATAGATACATTATATTTCATATTTCATTTTCCAACTCCGACAGCCGCGAATGTGAATATTACAATATGCGGTACATTAGACAGATCCATTGCCAATTTGAATTTAAAATTTATAATTACAGTAAAAATATGTTCACTATGAAATGCAGAATGTCCGTAGTTCTGTAAAATGTTGCATGAAAAAATTCCAAATGTATAAACTCCATAATTGAATCATTAAAATGTCAAATGATTGAATTACTTATTAATTGGTCGACGACTCATGTTTGTGAAGCCATCTTTCTTCCACATACCGAGGGCATGTGTGATGATGCATGTGTAATCTTTCATTGCCGCAATTGTGAATAGATTTCACGTTATTCGCCAACGTTTCACAGCGTGGCCTGAAGGTCGCATGAATTCATCATTTGCATTACTCAAAATACCTACTTAATTTTCGTTTATGGAATGCTACTATTCACAAAAAAAATATCATACCCTCACTTCAGCTCAATTTTAGTATTAGATATTTCCATTTGGTATTTCAACTCGTCATGATATAAGTTAGCCCTATAAAGGTTACATCGTCTGCGAATAGTACACAGTTCAGTGGATTCATATAATCAAAGATATCGTTGATATATATAATGAACAAAAGTGGACCTAATACCGATCCCTGTGGTACGCCTTGTTTCACTGATGAGCTTACTGAAGATGCTTGTTTCAAAAAAATTGTGGAGGATTTGAAATTGAGGTAGGATTTGAAAATATCATTTGCTACGCCCCTTATGCCATAATATTAGAGTTTGTTTAGAAGGGTACTGTGTGAAATATTATGAATATCGATGGTGAACCAATAACTGATAATTTATTATATAGCTCAAAACATTTTTTACAAATGATGCACTGTTTGGAACCTTTGGTGTAGTAATGAATATTACTGGAGTTTTTTTTTCCCAACACCAAATTGTTATTTTTAACACCTCGACACGTGTTTCGATCACCAAGTGATCCTCTTCAAAGAGGAAGATTAAAACTGACTCGAAAATGTTCACGATTTAATTCTATTTTTGGGCCGAGATGAATCTTTTAAGTTACTGTAAACAACACAAATAGCGCGCGTATGTCAAAGCGTTCTGAGTTCTGATAAATGTTCAACTTTACGATAGAGCTATCCGTTGCCAGATTGCAACACTAGGGTTGCTAAATCCCGAAACATAAAAGGCAACCCTCGTGTACAAATCTCAACACTTGTGACAGTGAAATTCTAATTGTTCAACTCTACACTCGCACAACACTCGCAATCCTTCAATCATGCAGAAGAGTACTCACCACTCGTAATATTTCTTCTTTGAGAAAAGGTTTCATCATTGCTATAAGTTTGTCTATGAATGACACAACATTACAAAAATGTAAACCTTTTAGCCTTATAGGCATACCTTCCTGAAACAAATACGTCTTTTATAGGTAATAATAATATGATTCGTCATTCAATTCTCGACTAGAAATGAGTCGAAAATTGACCAGAAAGATAACAAAAATTGATAAAATAACTATATTTTTCATCGTAACTTTTTTGTAATAATACGAATTTTTGTTTTTTTTCGAACTTAAGAATAATACAAGCTTGACGAAAACGATAGAAATAGAAAAGGCACTGAACTGGAAAATCAGTCAATAAACAGCGAACATCATCAGCAGTCAAAAAACCGGCGGGTTAACCATAAAAAATTAAAAAATCTTTCAAAACCACAATGAGTCTCAGTAACATAATATCTTGAAAATACATTATCTACGGTATGTTATTTTGTTTACTCGAAGAAATAACGATAAAATTATTATATCAATCTTCAATTCTGCTTCAACTCTATGAGGGTTCTAGAAAAGGCAAAAAGAATATAGATGCTTTTTGTTGTTTTTATTTTTATCGTTGTTTTATAATTTCACAAATTTCTACTTTCATTAGATATCAATAAAATTTATATAGATGTGAAGTGCAAGTTGAATTGCACTTGAAAATTGTCGTTGGTTCTCTTATAAAATTAATTTTTCATGAATAATATTGAGTATGATTTCATTTGAAAAAATTCTTTGATATTCATTGAAATTATAATAATTTTCTGTAAAACTTGATGAAATGTGTTATGAACGTAACCGAATTTACTGGTATTCTGGGTTAACACTAGACTGCCAATACTCAACTTTATATAATCACCATGAAATTACTGATAATTGTTTCTCAACCACCTCAACCACATAAAAACTATAGTACGATAGTAGGCACTAAATTCTCAGATATATTATTGCATTAAAACGAAAACATTGTTAAGATTGTGATTTTATATATTTCATCATTATTTTTCTACATCTGATCAGTATAATTTCCGTACGCCAGTCATTTCAGAGAATTTATTGCCTAGTATTTTGGAATTAGGTATAGTATAAATGAGAATAGCTTCAGAATCATTTCATTACCGTTATCTGTTAAATCGTTTCTTTCAACTCTAATGATCTATTTACCAGTATTTCTCTGAGTTCAATTTCTGTGCTCTTAACTATTGTTTCTACTGATAGGGGCACAAAATCTCAATTTGCCGTAAATGCAGAATAAAGATAGACAAAAGAAAAGTGCAGAGGATTGCGAAAATATACTTTCCAAATCCAAACGATCAAAATCTTTCTGGTTAGTTGCGAAGGTCCTCAGACGAAATTTTACCAAATCCAAATCTGTCTAGCGACAGAAAAAGTGAAATTGCCTATTAAACAATTTCCACTGTACCGAGTTTCTTGATGAGAGATATTCGAAATATGAAATCTGGGTAAATAATTTGATATATTCATTTGAACTATTTTCATTTCATTATTTGTTTTACTAATACAGTTTTTGCTGCAGAGATTTTCAAGTAACATGGAAAGCACAGACAATTTCTAACTTAACTTTAATATTACAGAATATTTTTCATAGTGACAAAGTCGTAATTTCATGAATGAATTGTGTGATTTTCTTATAATGTTATCCTTTATTTCCCAAAAAATTAACTTGTCCTAAAACATCCCACTTTCAATTTAAACAAGAATCCTTTAGCTGGGATTTAATCAAATAAGCGAATGACTGTCATTACGATGTCATCGATCTCATGAGTAGATCAAACTCATTCTATAACATAAAGTCGTCATTTTATGAAAGAATTGTGTGTTTTCTTCAGATTTGTTATTCAGATTTGGTACTGAAGTGTCTTACATCGAAACATCGGATGTCTACCTGTGAGGATGACAGTGTTCCATGTAAGTGAAATTTTAGGAATCCTGTGAATAATATCTGATTCAATTCCATAACGAATGTTTGGAATACAAACTGAATAGAAAAAAGTGTTTTTGTATATTTTAACGTTCATATAAAAGTATTTGTTTCGAAAGTATTTTTCTTTCGTGTAAATCAATATTTATTTATGAAAGTAGGTATTTGGTGAAAGTTCCTTCTATGCATGATCTACACATCTTTGTATATAATTACTTTTTTTAAATTGATTGCTTTTTTCCTTTCTTCAGAAGATTTTCACATTTTTTGTATCAAGATGAAGAAGTAGAAAGCCAAAACCTTTCTTTTCCCTTATTCATAGCTTTCAAGCTACGATATTGACTTCAAAACCAAAACACTATGGAACCTTGTGGCATCGTCCATAGAATTAGAATATCTATGGACGATGCTTGTGGAGTGGCCGTCCTTTCTTTTGTACATCAATTTCTTGTTATAAAGGGTGCAATTTATAGTCGTAATGTTCCTTTTGAACATAGTCCTAGCCCACGGATTAAAGTTTTAACAAATTTTCAGTTCTCTCTGTGAACGTTTTGTCATAAGAGCAGTTATTTCAGAATTTTGTATGAACAATAGCTTTGTAGAAATTAGCATGCGTTATTCCTGGATAATGAAGCTTTATAATAGTAAAAATGTGTGAGTGAACAATGAACTGAAGTTATTCGAATAACTCAAATAAGAATTATATATATTAGGTGTATTATTCAGTTGGAGCAGTGTATTCAAGCAGATGAATACACTCATAATATGATTGTATTCATCTATCAATTCAACCTATGTTTGGATTGAATAATTTGAACGAAACTCAACTATAAATCATAATAAATGGACATATAGCCTCGGAGACTTTCGTGGGCGGACGGTGAATAACTATACACACATCATTCTATGGAAAGACGAAGTGAACGATATTGTGCACATTTGAATTTGACACACTCTCAAAGACCAAAAAAACCAATACATAGAAATGAACCGGCAGCGAACTAGTCCACATGGACTGAATACTTGGCAGCTCGTATTGGATCATTTTTACTAACCGAGTTTCATGATTGTCATAAAATTAAACTTAAAGTCGTGTAACAGTGACGAATAGAAATCGGGGAATGCGGGAATGGTTATCGCCGTCGAGTTCAGTTCAGGAACTGATCGATCGCGATTTGAGTGTTGAAATTCGATATTGCTGCAGTTATAATTACTCAAAATTTTTATCTGTTTAAAATGTGGGGTCCTTAGATAAGTACTAATAGCAATAACAAGTGTGATAACAACGCAGATTCTTTCAAGTGTAGTGATTCCAATAGCGATGGTGAATAATGTGAAAGAGATACCAGTGAATGAGATTCGGATGCATTCGAATATTGAAACACAGAGGGTATGTTTCAATGTACATAAGAATCTACATCTCAAGTTTGGTTTCGAAGGAAACAAACTATTACAAGCAACATCAGATTTGACCGAAATTCCTTTCTCAACTGTAGGTGAAATAGTCAAAACCAAACCTCATGAACGTAAGACGCGATGTGATTCAGGATTACCAAAACCTTTAGATGTTCATCTAATAAAATCATTGAAGAAAATAACATACGACTGTTACAAAAACAATGAGATTTCTACACCTGAAATCATAAGGAATAAATTGAATACTTCCGGCCGTAACGTGAGCTGCTGTGACAAAACTCTTCAGAATTGGATATAGAAACCAGGATTTAGATTTAAGATAATAAACAAACGTTAAACAATTATGGAAAACAGAAGAATAGTGGAATTGCGTAACAGATACTTAGAACAATTAACTAAATATAGATAAGAACAACGGCAAATTTTATATTTGAACGGAACTTGGTATGGCACTCACGATACAGTTACGAAAGGGCGGAGAATGTGTACGAGAATGTGTACGCCTAACATGCCTGCAAACAAAGGATCGCGACTAATCATTGTGCATTGCGGAAGAAGTAAAGGATGAGTTCCGAAATCTTTGAAATTATGTGGAAAAAACTTGAGGACTGCAATGTTGACTGTCATAAGAACATGGAAGCTAATATTTTCGAGGAATGGTTTGAAAACACATTGATCTGAAATTTGGATGCGAATAGTGTAATAGTTTTTGACAACGCTTCCTATCATTCGAGACAGCTCATTAAAGTACCGAATAAAAATTCGCGAAAAGATGAAATCCAAAGGTCTTTATAATGGATAAAAATTAGTACTTTGAAGATTACTATACCGAAAACAAACTACTTGATGTTTTACAGACAAAACATTTAAAAAAGGATATGACCTTGAGAGTATCGCTGAAAAGTATGGGCACACCATACTGAGACTTCCCCGCTATTTTTTTGTTTTCAATCCCATCGACTTGATTTGGGGAAAATCGAAACAAAGCATCAGCATATATATCAGCATATATATATATATATATATATATCGAACGTCGACTATCGAATAGCACACAACGGATGAACACCCGGAAGAACAACACATCATATTCTACCATCCGTGAAAACCTACATTGTAATATATATATATATATATATATATATATATATATATATATATATATATATATATATATATATATATATATATATATTTATATCTATTCAAATTCGTTTCTGTACATAGGGATCTCGGAAACGATAAGAGATAAAGTGTCGGTTAAATTGTGGCAAAGTTGTTAGGTTAGGTTAGAGACCTATTCAATGATGTGAAAAAATCGAATATACCTCCTTTGGTTCTAGAGATATACAGGAAAAACTAAAAAATCCCAAATCCTATATCTTCTTTATTCGCAGACATATTGAAAACCTGTCCACATTTTGCTATTAGCACTTGATGTGGGCTATCAAAATATGTCCAGGGTGTCATCTGTCTCCCCCAATCTTTGAATTTCAAATACGGACCTGTATTTTTTGTATCGTTGACGTTCACTTCATACTGAGAAATTGAATTAAATTTTATATTTCGGGATGTTTGGGTAATATTTGATTATAATTGTGTGAATTATCCCCTTTTAAATTACTGACCTGGAAATTGGTTGGCCGAGTTGAATAAAAACACAATAGCAACTTTCACCGTAGAGTTTTTCTAGAGTTTTTTTTCATTTTTAGGTACCTATTCATATTTTTTATTGCTCTGAGTGTTTTCTACAATGAACTCCGAATAGGAAAACTTCACATGATTATCGGAAACATATCAACATCAAAAATATATTACATGTGTTTTAATAAGCAGAAAAAATGATAGCAATAATAACATCCGAAATGAACATTATAATTGTAATGAAAATGAAAATGAAGTAATTTATGTACACAAAAAAATTAATAGCGTAATAAATGTTGGAATTGGAGTTCTTCCATTTCGAGACATTTTTGAACTCGGTTTTTCAAGTTATTTATTGCCCTTAACACACTTATTTACTGTATTGTTGAAGTAATTCAAAATCCTCAATCTTGAGTTTTCCACATTTTCTATCTCTCTGCCAGCGTAAATCCTATTTTTCAATGTCCCCCATAGAAAATAGTTCAAAATAGTAAGATCTGATGATCTTGCAGGCCATTATATTGGTCCAGTATTTGTTTTGTCTCCAAATGGAAGGACTCCAATTCGAACATTTATTGCGCCATTAATTTTTTTGTGTATTTAAATTACTAAATTTCAATTTTCATTTGAATTATAGTCTTGGTTTTGTGCTTTTCTGCTCATCAAAACACATATAATATATTTTTGTTGTAGATATGTTACAGATGATCATAGAAGGCTTTCTTATTCGAAGTTCATTTTAGAAAACGCTCAGAGCAATGGAAATATGGAAAAATGTGATTAGGTACCTAAAAATGAAAAAAAAACTCTCTAATAACTCTATGGTAAATAGGGAGACGTGAAAGTTGCTATTGTCAACCAATTTCCAGGGCCGTAATCTAAAAGGGAATAATTCACCCAATTATAATTAAATATTACCGGAATATAAAATTAAATTCAATTTCTCAGTATGAAGTGAACGTTTATGATCCAAATCGATGGCTTTTCATTGTTTAGACCGCTCCTCTATTCCCGCTCATCGTCCCTCGTCGTAATAGATTACTGCGTTGCATCAAGTGATAACGTTTAACAGAATTTGACATATATTAGAAAATGTTCATTGTGAAAAAATATCCAATTCAATTGTATTTATGGTTTAGTATGTTGCATATAGTGGCTACCACATAAGAGGTATATATATATATATATATATATATATATATATATATATATATATATATATATATATATATATATATATATATATATATATATATATATATATATATATAAACAATTTTAGGGTACAATATCTGCATTCAACTCCAACGGTATAGGTATATATTATGACCAAAATTATACAAAACTGACCATTGTAAATTGTAGCCTATATATTATTCTGATCTATAAGCTTTATTTTTGTAAAATTTTATCTAAATCCAATCAGTCGTCACAAACATACATACATATACATCCATCCTCACAAACTTTCACATTTATATTAGTATAGAAGAAGATTATAAGAATTCGACAGATATTCTACAATGTGCATTGTAAAAAAAGTATCCAATTTAATTGTATTTATGGCTCAGTATCTTGCATATAGTGGCTACCACATAAGAGGTAGATATATGCTATCGCGGACTTTTATTTAGAACTATTTAAGAACCACAAACATACATACATCCACACAAACTATTGTCATCGAATTGTATTCATTTTCCATTCTTAGTTTGAACAGACGCCTAATAACATGAATTATACCAGATGATACTTTTTTGTGTGATGAATTTGTTGCTATACAATCTGACAAATTTATCAAGCGTCTGAGGTTAGTATACATAGATATGTTAGGCTGAAAGTGAATTTCCACATGAGTTCAAATAGCAAATATACACATGATGCAAAATTACAGAATATTGATTCCGAAATCTATCTACATGCAATGTCATATTCTTAACAAAAATTCTTGATATCCTTACCTGGAGATAATACAGAAATTTCTTCATGACAACAACACTGACTCTCAAGAAATGACTAAATGTGATACCTTCCATATCAAAAACTATGATGACTCCATTGGGTGGACCATTTTGATGCATATGAAAGAGGGTTATCATATCAAAACATTTCAAAATCACGGGAAAAATAAAATTTCCAGGGTTTACATCCAGTACTTTAGCCAGAATAACAAGTGTTCCATCATCAGTTAGCTGCGGTAATGGTGAACAAAAGCTAAAAGCAAGAAATTATTAATTATATTGCACTCTAATATTTTACATCATGCGGTATATGATCACCTTTTTTCATAAATCTTCAAGGAGTCGGTTTTTTGTCTAAGACATATCAATAACATAGGTTATGATCCACAGCTCATTCGATTCGAAATGACCTCCGGCAACTTTTTGAAAAATTTAAAGAAGGGCTCGAAAAAATAGAAAAAGTTATAAACAATTTTGTAAAAAAGGGGGGTTTGACTTTTTGCAAATTTTCCCGTTTTCCCGTTTATTATTTATTAGTTTTAAATTTACATTAAAACCCTGTTAATGTTTAAACTAAAACCTCAAATTTTGTTCACTTCTTGGAGCTTTTCTTGAAAGCTTTCAAAAAAATTTCCGTGGAAAAAATCAATGAGTTTTGATTTTCCACTTCGTTATTAATAATCAAAAACGTTAAAAATGAAAGATTCAATATATTCAAACTCATTCATATTCTTATTATTTGAAGTTACATAAAAATGAGTTCTCATAATTTTCAGCACTATTTGAAATTTATTCATATTCCTATTATTTAAAGTTATATAAAAACGATTTTTTATAATTTTTAGTTCTATATGTTTAAAAATCATTATAAACAAATGTGTTGGTTATAAAGTATTTCAATTTTTTTTTGGGGGATTTTTATCGGTGATGAATATTATGATTTTCAAAAACAAAATCAAAAATCAAATTCAAAAGTGAATTTTTTATTGCTTGAAAACACATTTGTTGAAATTTTTTTTGCTATCAAATATGAATATTGAGAAACGTTTTTTTTTTAATCATAAAATTTCTATTTTTCTTTGATATTCTGAAAAGAAACTTTTTTTTTAAATAATTATTTTCTCTATTTATTTGATAAACAATTTGTTTCAAACAAATTGAATTTTACGATATATCTTTTTTCAAATACAACCAAAAAAGCAAAAACAAACATGTGTTACTTTTTGTCTAAAAAAAGGAAAAATATTGAATAATTTGTAAAAGATATAGAAATTTATTTTAATACAAAGCGTGACAAATGGTTGTTTTTATTTTCTTGGAGTATTAAAAAAAGTTTTTCCAGTTCAGGAATATAAATAATGATTTAAAAAAATCATTCCTTAATACTCATATTTCATAGCAAAAACAGTTGTTAATTAACAAATGCGTTTTAAGGCAATACTTTTTTTTTAAGAAACGATTTTGTTTTTAAAAATCATAATATTCATCATTGATAAAAATTCCCTCAAAAAATTTCACATATCTTATAAACAATATATTTGTTTATATCAATTTTTTAGATAGAACTAAAAAGTATGAAAAATCCTCTTTATGTAACTTTAAATAATGAGAATACGGATGAATTCGAATATTAAAAAAAAGTTTTTCATTGCTTCAATTGAATTTTCCACTTTTTAACGTCTTTCATCACACTGGTAAACACACAGTTTGCTGCCGGATTTTTTTTTACTGTTTCTAACATATATGTAGTGCTGCTACCCATCAAATAAACGAAACACGAACAAAAAGTAAGATATTTATTGTACAACACTATAATTACAAAAATCATCACACATATGTGTCAAAAAAACTTAACTTTTCGTGTAACCTAACCAGCATGGCAGCACAAATCTGTTACCTAAAAACTTCCTTTTATATGATTTTCTTGCAAAGGATTTGAAAGGACGGTCCCTTTGAAGACTCCAGCAGTAATCCGCTATCATGTGAGTGTCCCATCTTCCCTGATACCTCTTTTCCATCGTTTTGATATCTTGGTTGGAGCGTTCCCCGTGTTCCTCACTAAGGTCACCAAGATTTTCTGGGAAACGGTCTAAGTGGCAGTGGAGGTAATGAATTTTAATACTCATATGACAACCGTGTTTGTTAAAATTGTTGAGCATTTCTTCCACTAAATCCCGGTAATTTTCCGATTTATTGTTTCCAACAAAATTTTCCACAACTTTCACAAAAGAGCACCATGCATTACACTCTATTTCAGTCATCGATTCTGTAAAATGCGAATCTTTTAAAAGTTGTTGTATCTGAGGCCCATCAAATATTCCGGCTTTCAATTTTTCTTTACTAAGTGCAGGGACTTTACTGAACAAGTATTCAAAACAAGGACGATTCTGGTCTAGGGCCTTTGCAAATTGTTTCATCAGCCCTAGTTTAATATGTAAATATGTATCGGAGGTAATATTATTTTCTCTTGGTCCACCAATGCTTCGTTAACTACGTTAGCTTCTCCTTGAACTAAAGCATCTCTAGAACGCCATTTTCTTCTACTCCAGTGTTGGTCCTTAGCCCTGCTATTCCAAAGACACAGGAAACAAGGATATTTTGTATAGCCACCTTGTTTTCCCAGGAGAAAGTTCACCATCTTAAAATCAACACTGATCGCCTACCGATGTTGGTCATACTTGATGTTTTTTAGCACCAGCGATATTTTATATTCTTCTTTCAGTTTTGAGAATGCCCAATTGGTATACACCCATTTTTTCTCCTTCAATATTGTTACAAGAAACCATATCATCTTGCTGAGAAAAAAAAGGCAAAAGATCTTTTTCTCTATTACGGTAGTATGTTATTTTTGTGTCTGGAGGCAAGCAACTCAGAAGAATCCTTTGGAAGGTTCAAATCTCTAATAAGATCGCTTAGCTCTTCTTGAGTAAAGCGCTCAGAACGTGTTGAATCCCCTTCAGAATCACTGTCGTCTTCCTCAGTTCTATTAGTCTGTAGTTCGTCAGATAACGTTTTGACATTATCCTCTGGTAACGTAGGTAGGCTGTTAAATATTGGAATGGGTATCTGCTCAAGCTGATGTGGAATTGGTCATATTGCTGAATCCAGGTTAGGATATGTCCACGTATGTCGATTGTTACGATTAATGGCCTTTATATTTACAAGATAGAGATAGCAATCGTCAAAATTATTTTTTGGTTCCCACCATACCATTGGAATACCCAACTTTAAACATTTTCGTTGTCCTTTCGTCCACTGTCGCAAGTTTTCAAGACAAGTTTTGCACACTACATGTGGAGCCCAGGATTCATCTTGATCTCCTAAATGAACACCAAAATAGGCTTGATATGGTCTTTTCATACAATCAAAAACTGGTTTTCTACTTTCCTTTACGATGTACTCGCCACATATGCAGCAAAAACGTTCGGGTTATTGACACAACGCCTGCTTGTAGAAGCCATCGATTTCAGTTGTCACAAACAAACTCTTGCAACTAAACTCAAGTTCAGACTTAATTTTACAATGGAATGCAGTCAACTTTATAGGAATTTATTAAGGCCATTTCCGAGAAAATACTATTTACTTATCGGACGATAGGTAAGAACCTAATTTCATGTTATGGGCATTTCCAATAAGTACACTTTAATTAGAAGTCATTAGTATGCATTTGTCTTGGAATTTATTAAGTTTGTTCATAGACATATTATCATAGTGGTGGAATATACAGAAATGTAAGAATATTTAAGTATTTGATGAGTAAGTTATATCTCGAAAACCAGAGCTGATATAAAGAAAAGGTTTGTATTTTTGGAATCAGCACAGATGAATTAACCAAAATCAGTTAATTTTTTTTCGGCAGCAAGACAACATTTTTTTTGGTGGGCTGTGTTATTAATAACAAGGTGGAAAATCAAAATTATTCAATTTTTCCAATGGGAATCTTTTTTTGAAGGCTCCAAGAAGTGAACAAAATTTGAGATTTTTAGTGTAAAAATTATCAGAGTTTTTATGTAAATTTAAAACTTGTAAAAATTAGTCAACTAATTTTTTCCTCTTTAAGGATCTTTTTTCAAATTTCGGATATCTTCAATATTGTCCGAAATATTTGCAAAAAACCAAACCCACCCTTTTTTACGAATTTTTTCAAAACTCGAGCCCCTCTTGAAATTTTCCAAAAAGTTGCTAGAGGTTTCAAAAAAAGTTCGAAAAAAAGGATCTTGTGACCCAGACTAAATACTAGTGTTACACCACTAGCGACGTGTCACATCGTCAGCATGGCAATGCGTGTCAAGATTCTCTAATTTAAGAGAATAATTGGAAGAATATAACAGAGGTTTTGAATATGACATATATTTTGGATGTTTTAAAGAATCAGAAAAAAATACTTCAGATCAGCGAATGGGTTCACTTTGAGAATTAGTTTCGAGAGGAAACAACAAGAAAAAATCGAAATAGTAAAATATTTTTTGAGGATAATTAATTGGAGTACACTGTTGAGTTGTATTTTGAACTGATGAGTGGACCACTCATTGTTACTGATGGAATATAAAATCTCAAAGTGTAATTAAATGAAAGTCAATGATATATGTACTATATTATGAGAAACGTATATTGAAGTTGGTTAATTATCGAAATAAAGTAGAAGTTCATCCCTAGAAGTTTGCTCGTGAAATTCTGTACGAAGATTTTCATTGTATATAATATTGAACTGTGGAAGCTGAAAATACTCAAAGAGGTCACTGAATAAAATTATAGTATTAACATAAATCGAATGAATTTTTATAGCCACCTAATGCCTTTGAGAAAGAGGCCACATGAATAACCGTTAGGAAAATTTGTACACAACCAATTATCAATTGATAGAAAAATATAAATGAATTTCTACTGAATTCCACAGATAAATCGTCTTACTGAATCATAGCATATCAGATTACATTTTCTGAAAATCATACTCACAAAGAGTCTATTGTTAGCTTCACTTGAGGATCTCTTGGACTTCTGTTTCCAAAAATATCAGGACATAATGTTTTGACTGTGTGATGGATATCTATTGTTGTTTTTGCCAATTCATTGTTATAGTAACAACTGTGGAGGAAAAGAGCTGTACATAGTTCTAAAAAAAAGTTTTGTGATAATAATACTTTTCAAAACACTATCTAAGTTTACGTCAAAGAAGCGGAATCACATTTATATTGATCAATATCCATCTACCCAAATCTTGTTCAGATATCAAATACTGTTTTATTTTGGTCCTTCATTGAATTATGTAAACAGTTTATGAATTTAGAGATCGTTATAGCCCATGGTGATAACTTTTATGGAGGGCATGAAGTATTACTATAGAATCTTTTCAACAGTGGTCACTTTGAAGAGGAAAAGTTGCTTTACCTTATACTAACATTTTGCTCAATTTTAGGTTTTCCATCTCACCAGATGCCACAAGAATTGAAGAGAAATCATCATTAAGAAAAATCAATGAATCTTTTTGTTAGTATGGTTGAAAGGTTTTAGGGTTCGTCTTCAGCATGATTGCGATTCAAGATATCTTTTAAACAGTGATATTAAAAAAATATTTCATTTTATGAACACGAATTGTAGAGGAACATAAAATGACCACTGCATTCGCTTTTACTCACCTCAAGATTCATCTAATAACTCGTTAGAAATCCTACTACTTCACTGAAAATAAATCAGATAATGAACCTATAGATTCGACTTTATGATGGAATAGGCCGATACTTGATGAAAATCCATAATGTATTCAAGTACCACTTTATCGTGAGATTTTTACTCGACACAGGAGAAAACTGCAAGTGAAAATATCACAAGAAAGTGTTACTTGACTGAAATGAAATGGATTTTCTGCCAAAAAGAACACTTTTCATTAATGGTAATGAGGAACTGTGTGAATGATACGTTTATCAAGTCTATATACATGACGTTCAGTACTGACCAACAAACTTATTTTGAAATTAATATAATCCGTCGGATGGAAAATTCATTTGCTTTGGATCATGCAAACAAGAGAATCTCAACTACCCTTTTTCAAAAAAAACATATCATTCCAAAAAACATGGCAGTACACCATCGTTATTTGCAGCCATCTTGTACCCTTTTGATGGTTGTATTATAACGTGTTATTCCAACATTTGTTTCAATATTCCAACAGATGAAAAATTCTGATAGTACTTGATAGGCATACTTTCTAAAGCAGAATCTTCCTGGAATAGGGTAATTCTCACTCATTTTCCATTCCAGATACGAAATCGGCACGTAAGTTTGAGAATAATCGCGCAAAAAATTCTCCAGAAAAATCCATTGCGTGGCTTCGTGTGACGTCACCAGATATATAGAATGCGGAGCTGGCTATCACCCACCATTAATAATAATAATATAATAATATGTCCTTATTCATCATAATAATAAGTACAAATTGAATAAAATTCAAAGAAATGATGAATAGGCGGAGTTCAGCAATGAGAGCTGCTTTTAAACCCAACCTCGATTGGTAGGTATGTATTTTTATTATTTTTTATAATATTCGGATATGTGAGAATTTGCCAAAAATTTTTTGCATATGTCGTGCCCTATCACTGTCGTGCAAGAAACATGTCTTTCAATCTTTTCTTAAAGTTTCCCATTGAAGTTTCTTTATATACAACTTTGCCGCATTGTAGGAGAAACTTCGAGTAAACATTGCTGTGGAATGCCTGGGAATGAGCAAAGTATGCCTGTTACGAGAAGTACCACTGTGTGATAGTGCAACCAGTCTTTCACGTAAGTAAGGCGGATATCCCGAAACAAGAATTCTATGCGTGAAACTAAGCAAATGGATTGCTCTCAGATATTTGAGTGAAAGCCAGCCAGAATCTCGAAAGGACGGACTTATGTGATAATACTTTCGGATACCGTAGGAAAATCTAACCACAAGCCCAGTTTTTTACATTCATTCACAAAAGGAATTATGTTATTGTTGACATGAATCGACAATGACTCACACACAATATTTCTTTTACTTTTGGGACCAAATAACATGACCTGGGATGTCTTTGGATTGATAGTAAGATTATGTGCACAGGATGTATCATATATAGTTTCAAGGTTTCTGTTAATATTTTCATAAGCGAGTGAAATATCTTTAAAGCTGAATGAACTATACAATTGAGTTTCATCGGCGTAGTGATGTATTCACCAAAAATAACAAATTCATGAAAGTCACTAATATAAATTGCAAACAGGAGCGGTCCCAGAACTGAACCTTGCGGTACACCAAATTTGTTTAATATTATTGTTGATTGGTTAACATCAAGGTGAGTTGATTGGGTCCTTTCGGAGAGATAGCTATTCATAATTGACACTGCATTATGGGTGAAACCAAAGCACTTAGATTTTATGAACAATAAAGAAGGATCCAAGGTATCGAATGCCTTACTCTAATCAAGCATTAAGATACATGTGAAATTTCCTTCATCAAGTGATTTGAATATGTCAGTGACGAATCTCGTCACTGACGAGTCGTTTCAGACGTTTTTGAGTGATCGGTGTGAAAGTTGAATTAGTTTTTGAATATTTGTATTAACTTGCCTGTGTTGTGGAGGTATGTATGAATGAAAAATTCCCATAAAATATTGTACCTGGGTTAACCAATTCACCCTGAAATACACCAAATGAAATATTTTCAACTATTCCAGAAATTCAAAAGTGAATAAAGCTGCAAATACCAGGAGTTTGTAAAAAATCCAGTTCGTTTGCGAGGATCATTTGAATGTATACAGTGCAGATGTTCATCGTGAACGTCTTAGCAATATCGTAATCTCAAATAAAACTGTCTTCTAACATTATTTAATATATCAGGCGTGACCGCCCTGATCGCAAGCGTTATTCGTTCTTTTAAGTCATCAAATCTGAAGGTTTAGTTGTGTACACATTGCTCTTTAAATATCCTTATGAAAAGTCTAGTTATGAAAGATCGGGTGATCGCGCTGGCCATTCAATCGGTCCTCGCTTCCCTATCCACCGATTGGGAAATTTTTCATCAAGGTATTGCCAGACATCAACTTGGTAATATAGTGGTGCTCCATCCTGCTGAAACCATGTCGTATTCACTGGAACTTGAGGGTTTTCTGGATCAGGATATAAATTTGCTGAACTTGGAATGACATCATTTTGAATTAGTGCCAAATAATTATCGTCATTCAAGTTGCCCTCGAAGAAAAAGGAGAAAAAGGACCATTGATATAGTTTCCTACAATCCCTGTCCAAGTATTAACCTTTTGAGGGTATTGCGTGTGACGATTTTCCGTTGACCAGTAGTGGCAATTTTCCCGATTAGCATGACCGTTAAGAGAAAAACTACACTCCTAATTAGATGATATTGTTATCCAACATGTCCATCATTTGCTCACAAAAATATGTTCTTCTATCAAAATCATCTTCCATGAGCTCCGGAGTTAGTATCATTTTATAGTGATGCATTTTATTTTCTTTTAATATGTTTACTATCGATGTATGGCTAACATTCAATAAAGTGGATGCCTATCTACTCGATGTTTGTGGGTTTTCCTCAAACTCAAGCATCACATCTAATTTGAGTTCATCACTGATTGCATTGGCATCTGCTTTTTTTATCTGCCCCACATGACCAAGCTCGCGAAACTGCTTCTCTATTTTGCTTATTGTTCCTTGAGGTATAGGCGATAAATCAGGAAAATTCTCATGAAATAGGCAAGCTAGTTCCTGTTGTGTTCGGGTTTTATCTCCGTAACCAATCATTTGTAAAACTGTTATTTTATGCATTTCTGTTAATCTAACCATTTGTCAGACTTGAAGTTAACGAATTTTAAACAATAATTAAAATACTAACAACTAATGTTGTAACATACAAAATAAGTTGACAAGGCATTTTAAACTATAGTTTAACATAACAATGCCATGGAAATTATTTACAGTTTTTCAAAGGATACCACCTAAAAAGAACATTGCTACTTTCTTATCATCAATACCTCAACATGAAATAAGTCTTGAGTATATTGCAATAAGTTTTGAGTGTATTTTATGGAACTTGGTCACTACAGGATTTTAATTTATTTTATTTCAATTGTTGCAGTAAACTTGGAAAGGATAACATTTTTGAATAGAGAACAAGCCTATACTTCCTATTGAAAAAATTGAGGGTTGTACCTGTCACTCGATGGGGGTTGAAGGTAGGGATAGCATTCTCCCGTTGAAGTATGTCAAATTATAATTTAAATTTGACATGTTTCGGGATTTTTTAAAAATATGTACCGTAAGCGAAATAGTGAATTTATTCCATTTGGCTTTTACACACTGTATATCACTTCAATAATAACGTCAATACATATCAATGAACAGAACAAATATTAATTAACTTCCTGAACATATCTATACTCAACCTTCAGGAAGGCTAGATATCAATTATTGAGTTCGATCAAAAACTTGGAGAATATGATTCAAATTTGCTAGTGAACACTTATTTTCGTCTGAAATGAGTTTTTGTTTTAATGTATACGATAATAGTAACAAATGGGTTTGCTAGGTATACCGATTTTTGAACCCAGTGATTCCTCACCTCCCGGAATGAATAGTGGTCATTGGCTAATGATACTTTATCGATTTTTTAGAGGGGTTGGAGCTTCAGGAAAAGTGTTCGTCCAATCATCACCTCTTAGTATAATATTAAAAAAATTCTAATCAATGTAATCCATTGGAGAATTATTTTATTTCAGCCACCGAAAGATACTAGGAACTGTATGAATCTGAAAGTTTTGGAAAAAGAATGTCAGAAAACTTACTCATTCACAAAGCGTCAATCCAGAACCACAATTCAAAAAAATAGAAGAAGTTTTCCGCACACAAGTAAAATTTTATCATTGATCATCACTGAATTACCGTATGTATAAGACAATATTAATATTTATAGTTTATTGTCACTCACCTCTGGACTTCAATTCCTCCCAATCCACCTCTGGTGAAGTCTTTATTGTTATCGAGATATTTCATATTCATGGATGAGTCCAACTATGGTAAACTACTTAGTTCAATAACATTTTCTTGGACTGAACACATTTTCATGCAAACCTCAAACTTCAAATGCTTCGCAATATAATAGTTCCGACGTGGTTTAGACGCTGTACCGTCAATCGCACATATCTCGTGACGTCACATGAGCTGTTGACAATTTTCAGGAAACACTTATTCTCAAGGTCGAGTATCTTGATAACGGTAAACGTTATTGACTTGAAATTTTTGCCATTGTGTTCTGGATGCATGCCATTGTAAAAGCATATAAAGTATGCATTGAATTAGTTTCAAACCTATTATGAAACTGCGTATATGTATCAAAACTTTTTTTTTCGCAAATGAACTTATTTTACTTTCACCTACCAGCACCAGTACACGTACAGAGGGGAACATTTGTTTTCTGCTCAGATTGAGTACGTGAGAGATGGAGGTATTTTGCATCCATATTAAGCATTGACAGGTATAGACACTTACTGGAAGAAAAATCCCTTCTGAAATAACAACTTTCATATAAAAATTGAATAATACGAGAGAAAAAATACTTTCGAAACAACTACATTCATATGAACATTGAATTATACTCAAAACACTTTTTCATATTCAGTTTGTACTCCAAGCATTCGTTATGGAATTTATTCAGATATCATTCACGGGATTAGTGCACAATAGGGTATATGAAAGAGGTACTAACTACTTCACTTACATTGAACACTGTCATCCTCAATGGCGGACATCGATGTTTCAGCGCCAGTCTAGATAACATTACAAGGTAAAGATTTCAATCCATTCATAAAACTAGGACCTTATGTCACGAATGACTTGAATCTACTGATGTTATCGATGACAGTACGTAATGACATCCATTGGCCCATTTGATTCAATGTCACCAATAAAAATCTTTTTCCAAAGTGAAATTTCAAGGAGAGATTAATTTGTGGGAAGGAAAAGTTTTGGCTTTAGACTTCTCCATCTTTAAACAAAAAATGTGGGAATCATCCAAAGAAACGAAGAAAGCAATTGACTTTAAAATAACCTCTTCACAAAGATATTCAGATTATGCGAAAAAGTAACCTTCGCGAACAAACTGGAAGAAAGAGCCCTCTCGAAACAACCACTTTCATATGAACATTGAATTACACGAAAGAAAAAATATTTTCGAAAAAACTATTCGTATATGATTATTGAATTATACAAAAAAACTATTTTTCCTATTCAGTTCGTACTCCAAACACTCGTTATGGAATTGATTCAGATATTATTCACAGGATTGCTACAAAATATGGTATATTCCACTTACATGAAACACTGTCATCCTCAATGGCGGATATCGATATTTCGGAATGAGACACTTGTCATATGTTCTCTTCAGCGCCAATCTGGATAACGTTACAAGAGAAAGCACTCAATCTATTTATGAAATCACGACCTTATGTCACAAGTGAGTTAAATCTACTCATGTCATCGATTACAGTTCATAATGACATCCATTCGCTTATTTGATTCAATTTAAGCCATAGGAATCTTGTATAAATTGGAAAGGGTGAATTTTTAGAAGAGATTGATTTTTGGAAAAGAAAGGATGCAACTTTCTCCTTATCCATATTTATGCAAACAATGTGGGAATCGTCCAAAAGAATGTAGGAAACAATTGATTTTAAAATAAACTTTTCACAAAGATCATGCAAATAAGCAACTTTTGAACACAAACTGAAAGAAAAAGCTGTAACATTTTTTCATGTTATGATATTTTCATCACATATTTTTTGAATACATTGACCCATTACTTAATACGGGTTTGGACGCGTTTTTTCTGTTGGACCAATCCAAGTGGGTAAATTACTACTTCTATGGTGAGTGGTCTTTTAGGTCAGATGGTAAGAGTACAGCTCTGCCGAACTCTTACCTGATTCGGTCCACATCAGCGGGGCAGGCACAAAGTATTTGTTCTGCTCTTTTATCAGTTTCCAAACAGAGGCGACATACACTGTCTTCCAACAGTCTGAGTATCTGCATATGATGATTCAAATGACAGTGACCTGTGAGAAGGCCTGTTAGACATCGTAGTTCATCCCTACTATAGTCCAACAACTGTTTGGTATCAAGCTTCGAAGGGTGAATAAACGTCTTGGAGTGAGCCCTCCTTTGCAAGGGAGTCAGCAGCCTCATTGCATTCCAGGCCAGAATGTCCAGGAATCCAGACCAGAGACAATCTGTCAAGTATTCCTATCGAGGAGAGTCGTTTTAGCAATTTGCCATCAATGTAGACGTTGTTCGGTAGGAGCCAAGAGAATATTTTTAATGATTTGTGTATGAGGTTGGATTCATCCAACTACTTGGTGAAATACCTATTGAAAATGATATATATATATATATATATATTGTGAAGATTTTTTAATCATTACCCTGAATGGCAATCGACCCAGGCAGAAATATACAGGATCTCTCATTTGAAAGATACATTTTTTGAAATGAATCAAAAATGAACCAAACGAAGTTTCTAGTAGAACCTCATTCATTTTTGTACAAAAAACACACAAACCCGATCAACTGGAAGTTCATCGGTTTTCTTGAACACAAAACTCAAAACCCTGTTGTTGTTCCCTTTTAATTCACGAAATATTATATAATTTGTGTAGACAAAAAAAATTGCAGTTGATTCATTCGCAAACTATATCTACATTAAAATATATAAATACTAAATTGTAGGTACCTTCTTATTCTTGAACGAGATTTGATTAGTGACGAGCATTATTTTCATTTACTCGTAAAAAAGAGGTGACCTAAAATTAATTATTGAAATAATATCAAATATAGAGTTATTGAATGAGAAAAATATAAGGTTGAAGAAAATACTTCCTCTCTGAAAGTAAGTTGAGAATATACTGTAAGTGGTATTTGATGAAACTGAGTTAAAATCAATTATAAACAATTATTAATTTATTAATTAACACTACCCTAACGCTAGGTAGAAACAAAGTTGTTTTTCATACCACTCAAATTTGGTAGGTGTGACTGAAATTCAACCCATTTCATCACATTCACGACCTCTTCTTTCTTCAATAGTTTATCTCTTTTGTATATTTCATCGACATTAATTTCTTTCAATTGCATCATTTTTGACTTTTCGAACAATATTCTTGAAAGATAGAACAAATACTGAATCTCAATCGAATGGTGAGTGGGACGGGTTTGAAAATACATCGACATTGATATGGTAATGTATTTTCAACAACCTTGATGAAAACAGTAAAACTTATCGTTTTGAGTTCAAATCAGTAGCGTATCGAAAACAGATTTTTGAATCTTATGTTTAGTGTGGTAAATTACACATTGATATAAATGAATATATCATCAATTTATAGAGGCCTACCCTATCAAATCTGTTGAAATCTTTTTTTATGTTAACCAGCTGTTGTCAACCTACGAGCAACAACTCTCGAAGGTCTAAACTTGTGCAATAGGTAAGGATTAAAGATGTCTTACTTTTTAACGTGAGATTTCTAGCACGTACACAGTGACATTCATGATGCTAATACTAAGTTGAAGGACAGTCTTTGCTGACTAGTTAGAAACAAAACTTAGGAACTATCTTTGGGTGATCAGCAGAACGGAAGTGTACTCTTATAACACAAGCTATTCCAATATTTTGATAAAGTTCATTATCATTATCAAGGTAGAGCTACAAAAAGTGATATAATAATATAAAATTTCTTACTAAAAGGCTCAACTTACTGTTATTGAGGATGGCCGTGTCGAAAAGAATGTTACATGTAAACAGTTGAAACATGTCAATAAAATAAAACAAGCCACCACATTAAAAAAGGTTTGACTCCTCAATGATATAAGGAATATTATTTGAATTTACATAATGAAATCGTTATATGGTTTGAAATTATAAAATACTGGTAAAAGCCATGTGGTTGCAGATCACAAAGATATATCAAACAGTTGACACGGACAGCTGTCATGTGATTTAGTTTGAAAAATGGTTTGTTTGTATGTCTATGTTGAACTATGGAACAAAAGAGAACAATTATGGTGCCAGTATGATCAGGGTCATCTGCTGTTTTGTGAGATTATCAATGAGAAAACCCAATGTCAAATACGTGAAAAAGTGTTATTAAAATGAAGTCAAGCACTTCTATAGAGAGGTTCGAGATTTGTTGCAATTCTAAAATTTGTAATGCTCATTAACCTAACTCCAACTCCATTAACTACTTCAACAGATAAAACAACACAACGATGGACTGCATTCACATACAAGGGTTACCAAACCAAAAAACTAACAAACATCTTCAAACCCCTGAACATCAACATCACATACAAGCCAAACTCGAAAATAACACAGAAAGTAAACAGTTATGACATAGAAGAAGACAAAAACCTAAACGGAGTGTATAGCATACAATGCTCGGATTGCAACAAATTCTATATCGGCCAAACCAAGAAAAAACTGATCCAAATGTACGACGAGCACAAAAAAGCATACATAAATCCAATAACATATAAATCAAATTTCGCAACACACACCATATAGAACAAACATAACTTTTCCCCACCATATAACAAGTCAATAAAGGAAACCGTATGGACATGTGTGAATACTCAAACCTCCATAAATGTAAAAGTCATAATTCACTTATCGAGGAACAAATACAAATCAAACCACAACAAGACCCAACATTCAATATACTACACACGACACTTAACACAGTTAACCTAGAGAAAATCCAACACAAAGGATAGTACCTGATGTAGCCCAAATACAGGAAAATTTACATTCAGTACAGGCACTAAGGCGTTCTAACCGCATAAAAAAACAAACAAAAGGATGAAACGTTCAGTTTGAGTATATATATATATATATATATATATATATATATATATATATATATATATATATATATATATATATATATATATATATATATATATATATATATATATATATAATATTAAATTCTACAAAAAGGATTTAAAGCTTTATATCTTCTATAAATTATCTGCGAGCGCTTTCGACAGTTGGTAGTACTGTCATCTTCTAGGCATCTTCTAGGTTTGAAGGGTGCCTAGAAGATGACAGTACTACCAACTGTCGAAAGCGCTCGCAGTAGAATTTAATATTGAAATACTCAAAATAAAGGAAAATTAGTTGCATCAATCAAAAAAAATAAATAAAAATATATTCATATATATATATATATATATATATATATATATATATATATATATATATATATATATATATATATTTATTGAATATTGGTCAGCCCGGTATATGGAAGGGGCGTTGGTCCACCCGGCACTTGCCGAATAAATTTAGGTGTATACTTCTCGGAATACTCTTCAGTGATATGATTTTAATAATAGGCCCCTCAGAGGGGCAGATATTTTCTGAAAATAAGAATTGTTCATATCCTTTACTTCTTTGTCAGCCCCATGCTGTTGGTCAGCCAACAGTAAATCCCTCTATGAAGAGCATCTTGGTCAGCCCGACAGTGCTGCCACATCGAAGGGCTGACCAGGAACGCGATTCATTTCAGTGTCTCAGTGGATTACATCGTGAGGGTATCAAGTGTTTTTAAAATCTTGGCAAATCATGTTTTTCAGAGGTGAACTATGTGTTAGTTTAGCGAAAAGAAATATATTAGGTGAAGAAAAAAATGCGGTTAGTATTGACTATTTATGTTTCATATAGTTTCAGTATTCCTACGGATTCAGCAATTGCTTGACACGCGTTGCTTGACACGAGAAGAAACTCTTTAAGAACCGTTACGATCTTTGCAATGGTGCTAATGCTATTTAGTTTATTGGCTTGCCAGTATTTTGGTATAGTTAGGGAGTACTTATTTTCCTCATATATGGGTATATGATGATTACAAATAAATAACATAGAATCAACTTAATTTTGAGTAATTGACCGTTTCCCAATTTCTTACTCTCAAATAGGATCTTATTTCCCCGTGTTTCCGTTTTTATTTCGAATGGATGTTTCAAGTTTGGTATATCCATTGGATAATATGAATGTGTGCGTTTCTCTATAGAAAGTAGCAAGTATTAGACCAAATATGATACTTCATGGGAGCTCATCGAATTTTTTCAATTCAAATTGAAATTACAGTTTTTACACGACTATTGTAAAGAATATTCATAATGCATCTGTTTCTTCAAGCATCACGATATCCATTAATCACTATTGAATAATAAAATCATTATAGATAGGCAATAAGGCAAGTTCGTTGAATATGTCAATTCCATCCACCCGTCAATAAAATTCACCACCGAGAGAGAGGTAATTGATTCAATAAATTACCGTGACTTAACGAAAAATAACAATAACCATGAATTTGCAATTTTCCACAATCCATCTTACACGGACATTATCACACATAATTCCTCTACACAGCCTTACCAACATTAAGTTGCTGCATTCAATAGTATGCTTCATAGACTATTGCATATTCCACTGTCTGAGAGTAATTTCCAAAGAGAGCCGAGTTTGATGAAATAAATCGCGGTCAACAATGGTTATAAGGAAGACATAGACTCCATTCTTCCCAAAAAACTACAAAAGCAAGCCATGGACCAGGTCTACCCAAATTCAAGATGCGATAACGTCAGTTATAGGACATTGTCATATTCGGCTGAACCAACCAATAATATTGCTCGTTTTTTGCAGAAAGAATGCGTGAACGTAGCTTACAGAATGAATAATAGTCCAAATAATAGTCTAAGTAAATTTATTAAAAACGATAGACAAAACTTCGGTGACGGAGTATATGAGCTGAATTGTGGCTCTTGCCCAAAACTGTATATTGGCTAAACAGGGAGAACATTTACCAAATAAATAAAGAGCATAGAAGTAAGTTTGTGAAAGAACAATTCCATATTTGCAAACCACCTTTTAGCAGAAGGACATCAGTTCAGTCATGAATACATGACATTTAGAAGAGAAGAGTTTGAAACCCAATCTTCGAGAATGTTTAGAAATCAATAGATTCAAGAATTCGGGTAACTTATTGAATGATCAATTAGAATTGAATAACTCACCCATTACTAAATATTTTTCCAAATGTGGAAACTGGGACATAAGCTCGGGTAATTTAATTCATTACAAACATCGGTAAAACTTGGAATGTAGGTATTTCAAATTGTAAAATTAGCTTTATAAGGCATTAAATGTGTAGACTATAGTCAGTAAAGATAGGCCCGTATGGCGTTTTTGTGATAGATTGTATAAATGAATCTGAAGAGTCTTTCACTTATACTTCAAGGTCCTTCTTCAGAGTAAATTAAAAACCAATCCTGAAAAATCATCGTTGAATTCCTGATGAAATCACTTATCCAATAGGTGTCACATATGGGGTTATTTTGTTTAATATTTTGAAGGGGGTGTGTACAGGAGTGAATAATACACATCTTAGCGATACCTCATAATATTTCATAAAAATTTACGTGTTTTTGGGAAATTTACATTACTGTCTTATTTTTGGAGATATTAAACGTGGCTCCTTTTGAAAAAATTACCCTATATTAAAAAAATTCGCAATTAATTATTTATATTTTGAGCAATCATCCGTTTCTCTGAGTATTAGCTGGAAATGTATCGAATCAATTTCCAGTATTATCCTTTCATTTTTTAATTATCAAAATCAAACTGTTCAATCTTCTCGGAAAGTTTTCAAAATTTCAATATCGAAAATGTTGAGAGTCCCAAATATGTGTTGAATATGCAACAATATTATTGAAGGGAAACAAAAACCGATATTTTATAACACAAGTTTCATTTCAATTCGCTTGAGAATGATAAATAATACAAAAAGAGGCTAAAGTTGGTTTCATTTTCCACTCGTTTAATATCTTGATAGAGTTTTTCAACATATCTCTTGACCCACGAGCCACCCTGAATAACTTTTGAAACAATGTTTTGTAGGAAAAATTAAATAATAGGTCAACAATTATACAGGAGGCTACATTTTGAAATATTCGTTCTAGAGACAAATATGGAAACAGTAAATCAGAAAAAGAGATTTTTTTTTGATTTCTTGAATCAAAAACTGATGACTCGACAACGAAAAGAAAAAATTTTTATAGTAAATGTTCAAAATCATTTTCACGATACAATGGTACAAACGACCTTCCATTGCCGCCCTCACATGGTTGAGAATCGCGGGAGTTATTTCTCTGCAATGCCTCATGACATTCTCTCTCAAATCCCCTAATGTTGTTGATTCTATCTCATACACTTTGGACTTCAATTGAGCCCATAGGAAAAAATCTACAAGAGTGATATCGGGAGACCTTGGTGGCCATTCTGTAGGACCTCTTCTGCCAATTCAGCGACCAGGAAAATGATCATCTAAAAATTGTCACATTATCATCGATATAAAATGGCCCTATGATGTGGTCACCTGAAATTTCTGCACAAACATTTAGTTTTTGAGGTCATTGGGTATGAACTTGACGGTATAATTGAGGATTCGTATCACTCCAATAACGACAATTTTGCCGATTCACCTCTCCATTCAACCTAAACGTACATTCATCCGAAAAACAAATTTTATACAAGAAATTCTGATGCAAGATGATCCGTTTAGTGAGATTTTCACAAAACTCGATACGTCTATCAAAATCATCTTCGTTCAATTCATGAACTAGTCTAATCTTATATGGATGAAATTTATACCTATGAAGGATCCCGAAAACATTTTTACGACTGATTCCTGATTCTCGTGTTCCTTACCTACCTGACGGAGGCAGTTATAGACTGACCTCCGACCAGGTCTTCACTAGATTGAGGAAAATAAACCAAGGTCTGTCAACTTTGGAGTGGACGATTCTCCACAAGGAAAAGTCAGGCCCTGGCCAAACATGGACCTTCGCTGTTGACGATGGATCCATGGCCATACTGGCGAGGATGGGTTTCAGACCACATTTTGATTTTGGGCAGGTCTTATTCCGCCCTAAAATCCGGGCACCCTCCCAGCAGGAAACTATTCAATCTAGTCACTCTAATGCACCCGTTAGAGTAAATGAAGCGGAGCCGAGTGGAAATCCAGCTATGGAGATGGGTTCAATCAAACATCCACCCAAACAAAGGGGTAAACCAGCAGCTCATACCCATCCCAAGGCTGGGAAACCAGTTGGTTTTCAGGAGACGAAGACGGCTAACGTCTCGTCGAGAAAACCAGGGAAAAGTCTGGACTTGGCTCTTCGAAAGCGAAGATTTGGATACCGCACCTCCTTTAGCTGTTAGACGACTTATCGACTACAGCAAAATGAACAAACTTCAAAACGTAATGGGATGTGACGCCAATTCACACCATACAGCGTGGGGCATTACGAATATGATCCATTGAGGTGAGTACTACTATAAGAATGTTCTGTGGAAGTAATAAACCAAATAATACATTTCAGATCCCTGAGTTGTTAGTTTTTGATTATATACAAGGGGAAGGGCTGTCTGTAATTAATTAGGTTCGGAACCAACTTTTGTCGTCAGTAATAGGTGAGCGGTAATCATGTTATTTATTCAGCCACATTACAGAGTATTAATTTATTTGTGGTAGGTCCAGGACATAATAAAATGAAATGAAATGAAAAATGAAATGAAAAATGAAATGAAAAATGAAATGAAAAATGAAATGAAAAATGAAATGAAATGAAATGAAATGTAAAATGAAATGAAATGAAATGAAATGAAATGAAATGAAATGAAATGAAATGTAAAATGAAATGAAATGAAATGTAAAATGAAATGTAAAATGAAATGAAATGAAATGAAATGAAATGAAATGAAATGAAATGAAATGAAATGAAATTAAATGAAATTGAATAAAATTAAATGAAATTAAATAGAAATGAAATGAAATGAAATTAAATGAAATTGAATGAAATTAAATGAAATTAAATAGAAATAGAAATAGAATAGAATAGAATAGAATAGAATATGATAGGATAGGATAGGATAGGATAGGATAGGATATAAAATAAAATAAAATAAAATTAAATTAAATTAAATTAAATTAAATGAAATAAAATAAAATAAAATAAAATAAAATAAAATAAAATAAAATGAAATGAAATGAAATGAAATGAAATGAAATGAAATGAAATGAAATGAAATGAAATGAAATGAAATGAAATGAAATGAAATGAAATGAAATGAAATGAAATGAAATGAAATGAAATGAAATGAAATGAAATGAAATGAAATGAAATGAAATGAAATGAAATGAAATGAAATGAAATGAAATAAAATGAAATACACATTCGAAAACAAAACTTCAATTCACAATATATTCTTTCATTTCCAATTATTAAGAATCAAATTGGGTGAAGTGTACTCCCCGATGGCACGTGTTGTAGTGATGTGTTTGTTATGACAGTTTTTATGACAGTTCTGTAGTTCCCCATGAACTCACACCAGCCTCCAAATACTCCCCCGCCAAGTAGAAGCAGTGGGACATCAAATATTTTCGAATTAGTATCTTGAACTTATGGTTAGGTAGTTCCTTGATATTCACTGGTCGAATCAAGTTACAATTCCTTGTGGTATAATTGTGATATGAATTATTTTTTAAAAAGTTTTTGTTTATTTATATGAATATCCAGCAAACAATTGAGGATGTAAATACACGATAAGGTGAGTTCGTGAGATGCGCGATAAGATGATTGAAATGTGTGTGAGGATTGACCTTGAATATCAGTGTTGACCGGACGGCTCTTTTTGTTGTCGTTTGATTTGTGAATCGCCTCTTTTTTGTATTCTTCAATGTGGGCATTAATATTTTCACCTTTTCATGTAATTGATTGATTATTTGATCCTTTTGTCTTATCACATATCGGAAGATGCTTATATCCACTTTCTTGTCAGAGCACATATTTTCTAAGGATTCGAAAAATGCTCCGTCGCTTTCACTGTCAGTATTCGGTTTTTGGGCGATGTCGATCTCACAGTACACTAATAGATCCTTATCCATGAATTTCACGTAATTTAGCGCTTTTGCACAACTATCATAGAAAACACAACAGTAGATACACTTGAAACCGGTTACGGCTTTATTTTGCACTTTTTACAGCATTTAGATCGAGAGACGTTTCCAATAGTATTTGAGCATGAGGATGACATGTTACCATGTCATTAGGTATTAGACTTAACCATCGGCTCACATTCTCTGAGCAACAAGATACACCATTGGACTGTATCTACTGAATCTTCTTGTTCAGACCATAGATATATTCTTTTCAATATTGAAACAGGTCTAAGACCAGTAGTGGAATATCGTGACTCAAAATCTACTGATAGAAGTGGGTATAAAAACTCCCTCTAATTGTACTTTGACGACGGATTCATTACTATTCACAGTTGAAATGATATGGATACAGTAGCGGAGCAATTTTGCGAAGCAGTGATCTCATCCTATCATGAGAACTGTCCACCGAGGATCAGAAGAGATAACCATAAATCTTCTTGGTGGAATAAAAGCCTGAAAAAACAAAAAAAAGAAATTCTAGGACGGATTTATTACTATTTACAGTTGAAATGATATGGATACAATAGCGGAGCAATTTCGCGAACCAGTGATCTTATACTATCATGAGAACTGTCCACTAAGGATCAAAAGAGATAATTATAACTCTTCTTGGTGGAAGAAAAGCCTGAAAAAACAAAGAAAAGAAGTTCGACGATAATTGAATCGTGCTAAAGAGCCAGGTAACTGGGAGATTTATAAAATTACTCTAAAGACATACAACAAGAAAATTAGATACGGGAGTTTTGAAGGAAGTTCTGTGAGAGTATCTCTGATTTACCTGATTTATTTCACAAGATTTTTTCTAGAGAGTCGACTTCTGAAATTGGGTCGCTTAAACGACCCGATGGAACAACCTTGTAGAGAAAACTTCCCAATCCCTTGACAACAAGGAGATCGCGGCTGCTGTATTTCTTGATATTGAAGGAGCATTTGACAATGCACTACCTAAATCTTCAGGGTCATCTCTGGGCTAGGAAAGGAATAAAATTGACCATAGCTGGCTAGATCTATGGCATGGTGGTAAACAGAACTGCAACTACGACTCGTCATGCTTGATACCAAACAGTTGTTGGACTAACAGGCTTTCTTACAGGTCACAGTCATTTGAATCGACATATGCAGAGACTCAGACTGTTGTCGACTCTGTTTAGAAAATGATGAAACATCTGAGCTCTCACCATCTGACCTGAAAGAGCACTTACCATACAAACTGAGTGGCTTCGTTAAGAAGCTGGGTTTATTTGGTCCAGTGTGAATAGGTGTGAGCCACAATAAACCCTTGTGGGTTGCGATGGAGGGTCGAATAGACCCACTCACTTTGGACTTTGGACCTAACCTAATCTAACCTAACCATATGAGTTTTGTTCAAATTTAGAATATTTACAAGGTGAACTAACATAATAATCTGCATTAGAAATAGTTTCCAACCATGAAGAGAAATCTTCCAGAGTGACTTTACGCTTTTTAGATGAAACAATTTCTCCTGCAGATTCTGCAGATGTCCCTTGGATTCTAGGGTTTTCATAATTGATACCATTTTATTTACTTCTACTGTGAATAGTTGAACTTTTCCAAACTGTTATTTATCTCTGATGAAAGGAAGAAATTTTATTTTCGTAATGATGGTTTTAATAATGAATTCTGGTCTGCTGAATCTTCTTTGTAGAGTATGGTTACTACGTGGGTCTACGTTACCAGCAGTCAGTAACATTCCAGCAACCGAAAACTTTGATTCACTTTTGAGATGTCGCTGTAGTTTCAAAATAACGTCTTCGCTTGAAGTTGCTTGTGAAATAGTAGCCATTCCTGGGAAATTCCGACAGTTTATGAAAATCTTCTATGATATAAAATGATTTGAAATTTCTGAAAGAACCAATAAAATTAAAATGAATAGCTGAGAAATTTAAATTATATAAAGCAAAAAAACCCTGCAATGAAATTACAATAAAATAAAATACAAGCAACAATTGAAAATTGATCTCAACATTCAAAAAGGAATAAACATTAAAAGATTTCAAGCCAAGTTACCAGTCATCACACGAAGACGATTGTTGATATAATTGAAACGTCTTGAAGTGACTAGGATTGAAACCTTTTTTTATTTTAAATGTAAAATTAGGTAAATTGATGAAAAATAATCGAATAAATAACTATAGGCTCTCTAGGAAGGCGGGTGACCTAGGCAATAGTGCCTGTTTTGTCTATCATCTTTTTCTCATAAAGCCAAAAATGCATCAATACATAGAAAAATAAAAAATAAAAATAAAGGAAAAAAAAAGATTAATTAAAATAATACTCATAGCCATTTTAGCAATTACAATGGCATGAATGGACAATAAAATAAAAAAAGGTAAATACAGAAATAGTAAAGAAATAATAGCAGAAAAAAAATTATAATTATAATCATAGCAATTTCAGCAATTACAATAATAAAAGTACTAGAAGTGGTGTGAGGTGGATGATATGCGTTACGGGTTGCAAATTTTGTGAAGTTTTGTAGAACAATTTTTTAATTTCTATTTGAATCTATAGGTTGTTTTAATGTTATATAGAATATAGTAGAAAAATGATTTCTGTGCTAGAGATTTATCAAATAAATCAAAATTCAACAATTTGTGGCTGCCCGAGTGTTAGACTTTTCCCTTTCAAATGATTCACTCTTGAGATAAACTGGTAGTAGGTATTGGTATGTCTAGATTTGTGTGACCGTGAATAGTCCAGTTTTTTTATATATACGAAAATATCACGAAAAATAGTGAATAAAACACCTGTACAATTTTTCAATGACCATCTCAGGGAGCTAAAGAGACAAGTTCAGGCCGTGAAAGTTGTCTCAGATCGTACAGGCACTGATGTAGACAAGCTTGCTTATAGGAAAATTAAAAATCAGAAATTACTGCAGCAAAAAGAAATGCGTATGGCACTTTCGTTGCTACTTCAAATAATAAGAGTAAAGACTGCTGAAAGTTAATTAATTTCGAGCGAAATAAAACAAAATCTCATGTTTTTCCCAATGGCAATACAATAACGGAAAATGAGTTCAATAACTTCTTCTCTATGGTTGCAAAAACATCATTGAGAGTTTACCTCAGTCATCATGAAGTGATTGATTTTTTAGATCCCAACTTGAAACCTCAGCATTCATTTTTTCTTGAGCCAGTCACAACAAACGAAGTGTTGTCCGCAATCAAAAATCTAAAAAATTCCTCTAGCTTTGATGTATATTTTTTAAATAGTAAAATACTGAAGGAGATAATGGAAATGATAATAAATCCACTGACGGAACTGATTAACATTTGGTGTATTTCCCGATGCCTTTAAAATATCCAAAGTTGTTCCCATTTTCAAAAAAGGAGACAGATATCTTCCTGACAACTACAAACCCATCTCCATAATACCAATTCTAGAAAAAGTTATTGAGATCATTCTGAAAAATCAACTGTATTGTTTCTTTGGTAAATACAACACAATTCACTGTTGTCAATGTGGATTTCGGACGAACTGTTCCACGGTCCAGGCGGTAAACAGAGTCGTGGGTGGAATAGTTGAGGGCCTTGAGACTGGGAAGTTAACAGGTCTCACACTCTGTGACTTATCTAATGCGTTTTACTGTGTCTCACATGAGCTGCTACTGACAAAGCTCGAGCACTATGGGGTAAGAGGAACCCACTGAATCTCGTAAAGTCCTATTTAAGTAACCGTCAACAAGTGGTATCTGTCAACGGAACTACTTCGCTACGGGTTCGTACTGATCATGGCGTGCCACAGGGATCCGTACTTGGGCCACTATTGTTCACCATTTATGTCAATGATATATTTCATTACTTGTTTCCGGATATGTGTATTGCATTTCCTGACGACACTTCATTATTAAATTCGCATTATAGTCGACTTGTACTCAATAAACTTATGGCGATTACTGCCTCTACAGCAGAACTGTGGTTTACGACAAATACACTCAAAATGAACAATGATAAGACCCAGCATATCATATTCTCCTCTAATAAAATTTTTTCGATTGGATGCACTGCTAAACTTCTGGGGATAACTCTCGATGATGAATTAAAGTGGAATAGCCACATAAACCATCTATGCAATAAACACTCTAGCCAACTATTTTTGCTGCGTAAACTGAAAAATATTGTGAACAAATATGTGCTATTGACTACATACCACTCCCTCTTCCATTCGCATATAAGCTATGGTAGGTACCATTTATGGGGAAATTCTAGTCAGGCAACAAGAGTATTGAAGTTGCAAAAAAGGGCATTGAGAATAATTGAAGGTACGCGCTACGACCAACTGTGCAGGCCACTTTTCATCAAAAATCGAATAATGCCACCTCTTTGCATCTATACAGGGTGTAACTGAATAAGTGTAAAACATTCAAGGAGCTGATTCCTTATCGAAAAAAAGATAGGATCTTTCATATAAAGAAACTTCATTGGGGCATATAAAGAAACTTCATTGGAGCATCCCTTGTTAAGATACAGCCCCTTAAAAGTGGTACATAAAGTTTGTATAACAATTTTTCTCACAAACACCGAAAAAGTTACAATATTGAAATTGACCTGAAGTTTTGTACTACCAAAAAGACACTCAGCCAGTAATTTATTTGGTTTATTCCATGGTTGTAAGGGGTGGAAAACGCAACCCCTAAAATTTATTTCCAATGTAAATGTTTGCTTATTATTTGTTTACCATTTCCGATAGCCTGTTTTTTGCCCAAAACAAACCAGTTCGCAGCAAAAAATTATTTTACGGACAACTACAGAGATACATCGTCATAAATGCGAACTGGATTTATTGTTATTTTGTAGTTAGTACCTGCATTAAACGATTAAAGGGTAATAAACAAAACGAATTTATTAATAACAAAACACCTAACATGTAGAAATCATAGTAAATGTTCAATATGTCTACCTTCAGACATTACGCATGCGTCTAGACGTCGGCGCATTGAGCCACGAATTCGCTCAAATTTTCCTAGAGTCTCTCTGATTACCCTGCACGCATCGATGATGCCGTTTCTTGAGTCCTCTACATCGCGAACAGGAGTACGATAAACCAAATTCTGTAAATGGCCCCAAATAGAGAAATCGAGAGTATTGAGATCCGGGGATCGAGCGGGCCAGTTTTGTGGTCCTCCTCGGCCTATCCACTGATTTGCATATGTTTCAGTTAAATGCTGACGTGCTACTTGACTAAAATGGGCGGAAGCCCCATCATGCATAAAAAACATATCCCTTCTGACGCCCAAAGGAACTTCCTCCAGCATTACTGGATGCACTTCTCTTAAAAATTGAACGTATGCCTCACCATGCGTCATGCATATGCGTCATAGCAATTTAATTGTCACTATCGCTAATAGCGATCTACTAGATAGATTAGTTTCGTATTTTCGCATTTATGACGATGTATCTCTGTAGTTGTTCGTAAAATAATTTTTTGCAGCGAACTGGTTTATTTTAGGCAAAAAACACATTTCAACATTTCTCGATCACGTCGGGGTCACCAATTATATCTCTATCATACTTTCGTTGTAAAATTTACAAATCCTTTATTTTTCAACATAACATCATAACAAAATAATTCAACGTTAATTAGATCAAGAAAAATAAAAGACATTACTGAAAACTGATCAGCTAATCAACATTAATCTTGTCACTCTAACTTCTACTGTTTTTATTTTCTTCCTCATCTTTCTTTCTTTGTAAACTTATATTCCATTTTCACTTTTACGTTGATAAACTTAGTTGAAACCAAGTGATGATATATTGAAAAAGACAATGTCAGTTAATTTTAAAAAAATATAAATGTTTTTCTCAAAGTTCAACTAGGTTTGACCTAAAAAATATAAAAATTGTTATAGCGAACTTTATACACATGCAGAAAGTTTAGTTCACCCCGTTGATCCGTTACTGAAATATTGAAAATACGCAAAAAAAAATGGAAAGACTGGAAATTCAAATGTGGACTATCAGAACTCAACAATACACGAATCAGGCCAACTAAATCAACTGAAAGATTCGCATGTAGAAAATTGGTCTGAATAAATTTATAATTCAGAATGAATCCATTGGTAGCAACCATATTTCATATTTCCGTTCATTCATTCATAATAGTAATTATGTGGGTGATTTGTGTGTAATTAAAAAGTCAATGGGACAAAATCAATTTGATTGTCGTTAAAATACAGTAATTTCGAATAAAACAAATTATTTAATTTTGTTTTATTATCTGAAACGTTTTCCTACTGCACGTATCAGTGACTGTCTATTTCATTGGAGACAGATATACATTTTCTTTTCAGTATTTTTCATGCATGCGGAAAAACGCCTACCAACAAAGTTGTCGCTTTCACTTTTTTTTCTGGAGCCCATCACTCACTTTTTGTTTAGCTAATGTCATTGCTGGGAATTTCAAACTCCGCGCGAAAATATTGAGAATTGACCTACTTGCATAGTTATAACATCAGTGTAGATTCATAAAATGTATTCCTATATATATCAATGTTTGATTTTGGGTAATATTTTCGTTCATAGATGTAAATTAGGGTAGACTCCCCAGTGGTCTTTGCTATGCCAATCAAAATTCATCATCCTCATCAAAATGCTGAATTTACGCCTATGGTATTGTTTCGAAACATTCAGTGTCATATACAATTATTTCAACCAACAAAAAGGTGGAATTTCGAATTCTAAATATTTTCTTTGAATTTTCGAAAAATTATATGGTTGAGTGGGATATATTCAGTAGAAAACTTATACTTTGGTTTTGAGGCTAATTGTTTTTTTTTCCTCCAAAACTGAGAATTGTATTTTTTGGAATCCGTTACCTTTCCCGTGGGTTGCGCTACATATCGGGTGCATCCTTAGGTGGCGAATAGGGGAGCGGCCAGGGGACTGGAGGTCCTGTCTGGGAAGCCACTGTGGCTTTAGCTGTCGTGCCGATAGCTGAATGGCCGCAGGATGATATGCGGTCACGAACGATCCCCTTGGAGAACTAGGCGAAACCTCATTATAATCAGCCTACTTCTTCCCTTGCTACTCGTGGGAACACACATGAATGAAACAACAGAAAAACAAAAACCAAAACCAATCCCGAGGCTGGACAGAAGTGCTCACCTCAATCTAAGGCAGTGGCTGGGGATGAACATAAATGTCCACCCTAATCTACCGCTTGGAACGAGGCAGGACATAACAGATCACCTCCAACAGCAAGGACACTTCCTGCGGCGGGAGCCAAGAGCTCTGCCTTGAATAAAGGCAAGGAACCGGCTGCCCCTGCAGGAAAGCTCCCTCACTTGTGCACCTCCACGGAGGGAACCCCAAGAAGGTTGAAGAAGCCGCGCAACGACAGTTACAAAACCTTCGCGGAGGCCACCGCGAGACACCTCAAGGTCGCCAAAGAGAGTGTGTGTTCGGCAAGTCTTGGCCTACACCTGCCAATATTAAGGAGATGTCTCCTAATGACCTGTTCACCGTCCTGGAAAGGACAGGATGGACGATGACCTAGGAGGACAACTCCTCGGAAGGACGTACAATGGGTCACATGTGCTTTGAGTTTACACTCCTCCTCCCTACTCTACAGATACCAGATCTGTCACCTTTGTGAAAATTATTTCAATAAAGAGTCTCCTATGAAGCATAAGTATAAAGTACTCCTCTTGACGCGCGAGCTCACAATCGACCAAAAACAACAACGAATTGATAATTCTGAGCAGTGTTTGAAACTGTTCCACTCTAAAAAAACCTGAAGTCATGCGTCGATCTTTGGTACTTGGACTATATTGAATACGGAAAACCCATCAACAGGGACTTACATTACATAACGTTATTGGAGCATTTGATGGACGAAATCGTGGAAAACCGACCCCATTTGAAGAAAAAGAAAGAGTTTTTCCAACAAGACAATGCACGGTGCCACAAATTCATGAAAACGATGGCAAAATTGTATAAATTGGTGCTTCCGCATCCACTGTATTCTCCAGATATGGCCTCCAGCAACTATTTTCTTGCTCGCTGGAAAAAAATTCAGTGCCAATCGTTCTATGAAAATGGTATCTAGAAATTGTATGACAACTATAATCATTGTATCGTCCTAGAAAGCAACTATATTGCATAATGAAATCAAATTTCTGTTAGCCTACGAACTTTTTAGCCCAACTGTATATTGTGTAGCTGCCCTGTGAATAATATTTGATTTTTACAACGAATGTTTGGAATATAAACTGAACAGAGAAAAAAGTTTTTGGTATAATTTTGTGTTCATATAAAAGTATTTGTTTCGAAAGTATTTTTCTTCCGTATAATTCAACGTTTATATGAAAGTAACTGTTTCACGAGAGCTTTTTCTTCCAGTTTGTGTCTGAAAGTTACTTCTTTGCGTGATCTACACATCTTTCTATAGAGTTATTACTTTAAAATTGATAACTTCTTTTTTTCCTTTGGAAGATTACCAAATTTTTTGCATAACGATTAAGAAGTAGAAAGCAAAAACCTTTCCCAAAAATTAATCTCTTCTGAAAATATACCTCTTTAAATTTATTTGAACTCCCTTCTCACCTTCTTTCAGACAATGGTAGATAATGGAACTCATAACATTCACCAAGAAACATCATCAATCACAAGTTTGGAATCTGATGTATTGAGTACAGTACATAATGAAAGGTAAATTCAAACGAACATTTTATTAGATGTAATGAAAATCAGAAGTTGGCTATTTCAATGCCGGTTTTCAAGACATTTTCAGAGAATTTCAAATCTCAAAAATATGGAAAAAAACTCTGATTTTACTGAAGAATTACCTACGTCTATGAAGGGAGAGCAAAATATTTTGAAATGCGCTGTGAGTTGCGAGTTGAAAAGGAAAATATGAGCCACCAAGTAATATTTTACCTAGATCTATATAATAGATATATATATATATATATAAATGATTTGTTTGGAGGTGATTGACAATGTTTCGTGATGAATTTCACTAGTTCGGACTTCCATTGTCTACTGTATAAAATGATTTGAAATCCCTGAAACAAGTAAAAAAGAATAATTAAAAAGGATAGTTGAAAATAACAATTATATTAAGCAACAATAAACCTGAAATGAAATGATAGTGAAATAACCTACAAGTAAAAATATAAAAATTGAATAAATAAAAATTAAATGAATGAAAAAAGAAAATAATAAAAAAAATAAAAAGTGTAGAGATTCCTAGTCACGTTAGTTCACGACGTTTCGATTGTTGGTATCTACAATCGTCTTCGGGTGATGACTGGACTGATTCCTCCGAGAGATGACTATTTTATAGGTCGTTGAAATACTTTCACTTTCTCTACTTTCCATTTTCCGCTTCACTGATTCCGTGAGAGATGACCGTTTTGGCGGGAGTTGGTCATTTTTCGTTTGATGATGGGTTTCCTTCCATATGTTTCGTATATCTACGCTGGCCTGGCTGAATACGTTGTTGGACAACATGTATGCGGCTTCCTTAAATTTTCTCCTGAACCAATGTTCCTCTCTGTGCAAGATCTCAGCTTGGGACCACTCGATGTTGTGTTGATGGGTCCAAACATGGTCTGCTATTCCTGATTTGCTGGTTTCTCCTCGCTGTGTGTGCTGCTTGTGCTCGGCAATGCGAACATTCAATGGCCTCTTAGTTTCACCAATATAGGACTTTCCGCACTCACAGGGTATCCGGTAAATGCAATTCTTGGAATCGCAGTCCGCGTTTGGGGGCCTGGTTTTCGTGAGGCTGCTACGAATAGTGTTACCGGATCTGAAACAGGTTCTAAGTACAACATTAGAACCTGTGTCATTTCATTTCAGGTTTATTGTTGCTTAATATAATTGTTATTTTCAACTATCCTTTTTAATTATTCTTTTTTACTTGTTTCAGGGATTTCAAATCATTTTATACAGTAGACAATGGAAGTCCGAACTAGTGAAATATATATATAAATGATGTCTAATTATTGTAGCTTAATTTTTGGGGTTGGATGAGCAGTCATAAGCTGGAATTAGCCGCGGTAGTAGTGCGCCCGACTCACGATCGGAAGGCCGTGGGTTCGATACCCGCCTCGACTAGATATTTTTCTCGAGAGAATTTATCTGGTTGAAACTGAAATGATTCTGCAACTGTGTTAGGAATCATACGTTAAATGGTAAGACCTCGTTAATCCTTAGCTCGCACAAGTTTCTCAACTTCTGAGAGTTGTCGTTCGTATGGGGGCGACAGCTGATTAACGGAAAAACAGATTAAACAGATAGTATATTTCAGTTTGACAGTGATTCTTCAACTCATTCTTTTTCGCATCTAAGAGGCCAAGCTATAATAGTCCATCGTTGTCAGTAAATATTGTAGGTTCAAATTATCGTTTGCATATGTGTTGGAATTGAATGATACTTGATGAAAATCCATTGAGTATTCAAAAAACACGTTATAGCAAGTTTTTTATTGACCAGTTTACAAAACCGCAACACGTGTTTGCTATACAATAGCTTTCCCAGGCGTCTTCATACTTGCAATTAATATTCACTTTCATGTTAATACTTTCATCATATCTCTTTTAGGTATATTTAACCGAACTAATTTTGAATATGAAATAGTGGAGTAATGAACGATTACCGCACCGGCCTTATTCATATCGGGTTTTTTCATGAATTGAAAAATTACATTCATTGTTTAAATATTTAGGTCGAAAAACTCAAAAATATAATTTCAATATTTGTCGACTTGGGAAACAGATTCAACTATCGATGGAAATATCATCCGCCCCTGATTTTATAAAGGAAAATTCTTGTCACAAAAAATATGTTCCGATTTTCACCACGACATCAAATAATTTATAATGATGATTTGTTTTGAATATGTACTAACACTGATTAATGAGGTGACCTTTTAAAAACTAACCATATAATAGATTCTATAATTGAGAGTATATGTAGATCGTAGAAACATAAAAAAGTTGATAATTAGATAGGAATTGTTTGAAGGTTCTCATTCCTTATTTATTTATTTATTTTGTAGAGCTCTTTTACTGTTGTTTTATGTAATGTATCAAGAACCACTATCTCTTCCGATATTTTGAATAAATTAGAACGTCTACCGTCACGAATTATCGATTCGAAAAATATAAAACATTTATGTATAATTTGCTGTATGTTTACAAAATACATATTATCTGAACTGAAAGGGGTATAGTTTTAGAAGAGAATAATTTTTAGGGAAGAAAGGTTTTGGTTTTCCGGTAGCAAGACAAATTTATCCAGGTAATTACATATTTTGATAATTAAATAACAGTGAATGAAAAATAAACAATTTTGAAGCCCGATCTAGCTAAACAGAGACTGAGTAGTATCAACCTATAAACAACTTAAACGTTGATTATATATATACACATGTACATGCATATACACATATACAGTGTGTCAATTTGAAAACTTCCCACCCTCAATATCTCCCTTCCAGTACATAATATGAAAAAATGGTCAGACAGGTCAACTTTATTTGCAAGGGGGACACTCTGAATGAATATTTTCAACCCTCGGGGTTCAACCCCCTAGGAGGGGTGGATGTTACCCTCAGAATTTCAAATGGAAAGGGGGGTCAAGTGGCACATCATTTTGAAGGGCATTCAATTCTCTTGCCAATGATACCTTTTTCATTAGTTTTTGATGAGCAGTTTCTGAACAATAACGTTCCAAACGAACGGTGATTAGAAGTGAATAAGAATAAATGATTAAAACTCGCCCGCACTAGATGTTTGGTATTCAGGTTGGTATTCAAAACAAATGATTGTAATGGACTATTGGAAAAGGTGAGCATCGTACTAGGTAGCATCGTTCCAACCCTTGAGTAATATTCGAATTCGTGGATGTGAGAGGAATGTAGAACTACTTAGTTAACGAAATACGCATCGAGTGCAAACAAAAAATACTAAATTGCAAAAAACAAATTTCAACCATCTTGTTACGCTTTATCTGATAATATGTTCAAAATGTTGTCCATTCTGCTCTAAACAGTAATACAGTCTGTTTTCGAACTCCTCTCGAACATTTTGGAAAACTTCACCACTAATTGACCGGCATGCTGCTGTAATTCGTCCTTTGAGGTCATCCATATCAGTGGGCTGTGTTTTATAAACGACAGATTTGAGATATCCCCAAAGAAAAAAATCTAATGGAGTCAAATCCGGTGATCTCGGTGGCCACTCAATTGATCCCCTTCTGCCAATCCATCTCTCCCGGAATCGCTCGTTCAACCATTGTCGGACGGGGCGAAAATAATGAGGTGGCGCACCGTCCTGTTGGAAATGTAACAAATCTTCCTGCAACAGTAAATTACCGTGTGCATCAATTTGAGTTTCGAGCTCGTGAGTTATAAGTGGATCGATAGGTGCTTGAAGCATATCTAGGTACAGATCACCATTCAAGTTTTCTTCAAAAAATAAAGGTCCGATAATGGCATTTCCAAGAATACCAGCCCAAACATTAACTTTTTGTGGGTGTTGTGTATGTCCTTCCCGAAAATTGTGAGGGTTTTCGTCACTCCAATAGCGACAATTTTGCCTATTAACATTGCCATTCAGGAAAAATGAACATTCATCACTGAAACAGATATTGAACAGAAGATTAGGTAAAGCATTGATTCGAAGAGTCATGATTTCACAGAATTCTATTCTTCTGTCATAATCATCCTCATGGAGCTCGTGGAGAATCTGCATTTTATATGGATGAAATTTGTGCATTTTCAGTGCTTTCCTTACAGTCTCGTGTGACATTCCCGTCTGTTCTGCTACTGATCGTAAGGAGCTAGTCGGCTCTGCAGCAAATGTTCCCAACACCTCAATTTGAGCATCCTCATTCAGTACTCTGGGGTTATTCCTTTTTTTATTCTTCACCGAACCAGTTTCGGAAAACTTTGTCACCAAATCAAGCACATACCGGTGACTTATATTAAGATTTGGATTTCTTTCATTAAAAAGAGATGCCGCCCTTCGTGCGCACTTGCCCACCTCTCCATAAATAAAAATTATTTCAATTCGGTCTTGGATAGTGTGAACCATTCTTACAATTTATACACTTTCTAAGGTATCGCTGATCAGCTCAACAAATGAAACTGAAATGATAGTACTACCAAATGGCTTGAATGCAATGAACACCTTTTTTGCTCAAAAAACGATACTTTTTATAGCAGAAGTAACAAAAAAGGGATAAGAGTTTTAAATCCGATAATAAACCCAAATGAAAGTCACCGAAATCAGATAACTAATTAATGTAAATTTTTTGAGGCTTGTCTAATTTTACCCCTGATGGAAAGTTGAAAAGCTGACCCGTCATCACAAGTTTTACTTATAAGAGAGTCAATAAATTGTATTTCTTTGCATACTAACTTGATAACCAGGCATTTTAGTATAGGCCAATTCTAATTACTTCTATTAGTTTAGAACTACATTTTCGGATACTGCTGATCGGAAAATAATAAATGAGGGCACCGTCGGCAAGCGAATTGAATGCCCTTCAAAATGATGTGCCACTTGACCCCCCTTTCCATTTGAAATTCTGAGGGTAACATCCACCCCTCCTAGGGGGTTGAACCCCGAGGGTTGAAAATATTCATTCAGAGTGTCCCCCTTGCAAATAAAGTTGACCTGTCTGACCATTTTTTCATATTATGTACTGGAAGGAAGATATTGAGGGTGGGAAGTTTTCAAATTGACACACTGTATACATATGCATACATACACACATACAGTGTGTCTCACTTCTCATAGAAACACCCCCGTATCTTCCGTAATATTCGAGGCAGAACGATGAAACTCTTTGGACTGATGGAAATGCTCAAAATGCACCTACCACCTGAATGGGGTTGGTCAAAGTGATATACACTGTCCGCCACTCGCGATGGAACACCCAATTTTCACGGTAAAACATATTAGGGGGCAAAATAGGCTCAAAATTCCTTCAGATTCGTGATCAGGACTACCAACTTACAACAATTACACTTTTTTCCTGAAAAAATTTCAGTACTGAAAAATCCGAATTTGTTTCACTTCTCATGAAAACACCCCCGTATCTTCCGTAGTAGATTTTTTTTTGGTTTTGACATCAAAACATGAACGAAATTGTTTAAGAGAAACTCGACTTTTGTTTTCACATATATAATTTATTTTTTATTTTGTTGTCAGGAAAGTTATTCCTTCTCAATAAGAGAGAAAATGTAAATTTTGTAAGAAGAACGGAAACATGTAATCAGTGAGGTTTTAGGATGGTTAATGTTAGTTCATATTCTCATTTTCCCATTATTAAAAAAAACAAGGATATTTTGTGGCGAAAAATGTTATGTAGTTCAAAATTCTTTCGAAGTACTACTTTCAAAATCACATTTTCAATTAAAAAACAAAACAATCAATTTCAAATGATTTAACTGTTGACAATTTTATATTCTCGTGCCTTCTATGAAATTTCCCTCTAATCGAACACATTTTTCTATGCGTCTTCTATTATTTCCTCCAACTCTTCTCAGTTCTCTAGGTGTGATTTCTCTACACGCTTGTATAATTCTTGCACGGAGATCTTCCTTATTTGTTGGCCTATCCTTATAAACTTCATTTTCCAAGTTTCCCCATGAATAAAAATCCAGTGGAGTTAAATCTGGGGATCTTGGTGGCCATAATACGAGAGGGCTATTGGGACCTATCCATTTCATAGGTAGATTCCTATTCAACCAAACCCTTGTTATGTCACTATTGTGAACTGGTGAACCATCTAACTGAAAAATCATGCTGTGTCTCACATCCAAAGGTAGCTCTTCCAACACATCGGAAAATGCATTTTCGCGAATAGTCGTCCGTTTAAATTTTGATCGAAAAAAAAATGGCCCTATGATATTTTCGTTCAGGATACTACACCACACATTAACTTTCTGAGATATTTGGTCTCTACAATTCACCACCCAATTTGGATTTTGTTCAGCTCAAAACCTCATGTTCTGGGAAGATACAACACCATTCGTGGTAAAGGTAGCCTCATCACTGTATAAGATATACTTTAAAAAATTCCTGTCATTGAGATGATTTCCCTGCATCCATAAACAATACTCCATACGGCGGATTTCATCTCCTTCGTGCAAAGTATGTAAAAATTTGGGTTTGAACACATGCATTTTATGCCTCTTTAAACACCTCCATATTTTACTACGGCTCATATTGAGTTGAAGCGATAAGTTTCTCAAACTGATTCTAGGATCAGCTTGATGAGCCGCTAATATCATATCATCATCAATATGATGTTTTACAATTTTTCTGTATTTTGTTACTTGGCCGGTGCTCACGAAATAGATTATATATTTTATGTACAGTTCCAGGGTGTACAGCTACCTCTAGTGGATGTCTTCTATTAAATTTAGCAGCCGCTTCACGATAAGACCTCACTCCTTCACCAACAATTAAAACAATTTCAATTTTTGCTTGAAGTGACAGACGTGCCATGTTGAACTTTGTCAATCAAAATGAGCTGATATCAGTTAAAATGGGAACTATAGAAATATTGAAATATGAACAGAAACTCACGAACAGAAAACAACTGGAACACAGGAACAATATCTGACACAAATACAAGAACAGTAAACACAATGGGAACAAAAACACGGCAGAAACAACAGGAACAACGGTGATTCAAAGAACAACAATACTAGAAACAACAAATGCAATGAAAACTGGTCTGGGGGTTAATACAACAAGATCTTTCAACAATATTGTCAGGTTGACAGTAAATATCAATTAGCCACTGTTTCCCATGGTGATTTCAGGGCACCGTATGATTCAATGAAACTGATGTAATTCAATCCCTTCATATGATTTCAGACAACAATTCAGCAAGTAGGTAAAATAATCTAAATTCTACCTGTTCACCGAGTGCGATTTTTTCTTTAAAAATTAACAGTTGTTTCGGTGTTGCAATGAGTATGAAGATTAATTTTGTTTCGGATGGTAAAATGTTTCGTCAATATTTTGATACAGGACCCCGCACATTTCTTATGAGAAATGGCTTGCCTTTAATTTTGCCGAAATTTTGATATGTTGTAGTTCAATAGCATTTGTGCTCATGGTGATTTATTCTTCACTAACCTTCATAACATTATTAGAATTACTAACATGTACTTGAAGTAGGTAATTAGAATTAGTTTTTTTTTGTTCATTTTATTTTTCGTTTAGAGTTAAGTATTGTGAATAAAATTTTATATTGTCCTGTAAATACGTAACTGTTGGACAATAAAGCTATTATTATTATTATTATTCTTGATGTGCTGATTGAAAGTGTCCACAGCCAAAGCTCAGAATTATACAGTTTTCGAGATGTGAACCTTTGAATACAGATTTTTTCCATTTTTTTCAGTTTTTGCTCATCAATCGAGAGCTCTCACTTCTGGTTGGGATAGAATTTGGATGTTCAGCAACCAGAGTTAGTTTTACGAATAATCTTCTTCAGTTATAATAGATGCCGCCATCGATAATTTTTCATACACTGCTTCACACTATCTCGATAATCTGAGAATATGGTGCTGTGACATTTTCCTCAGATAGGCTCAAAATGGATGATAGCATCTCACAGTATCTATATCTTTCATACCTCTCCAGATAGAATGGAGGGGTTTAGGCATTGGAAGCAAACTATTTTGCGCCGTAATATGTTTTACTTAAAAATGGGGCGTTCCATCGCGAGTGGCGGACAGTGTATATCACTTTGGCCAACCTCATTCAGGTGGTAGGTGCATTTTGAGCATTTCCATCAGTCCTGAGAGTTTCATCGTTCCACCTCGAATATTACGCAAGATACGAGGGTGTTTCCATAAGAAGTGAGACAAATTCGGATTTTTCAGGACTGAATTTTTTTCAGGAAAAAATTGTATTCGTAGTTAGTTGGTAGTCCTGATCACGAATCTGAAAGAATTTTGAGCCTATTTTGCCCCCTTATATGTTTTACCGTGAAAATGGGGTATTCCATCGCGAGTGGCGGACAGTGTATATCACTTTGACAAACCCCATTCAGGTGATAGGTGCATTTTGAGCATTTCCATCAATCCTGAGAGTTTCATCGTTCTGCCTCGAATATTACGGAAGATACGGGGGTGTTTCCATTTGAAGTGAGACACACTGTATACATACATAAACACACATATAAATGAGGTATAATTGTTGCATAATGAAGCAAACACTCATATTTTCAATGTAAATACAACTGATACAAATAGTTGGAAGGAAGGAACACTGGTGGAAAGAGAGAGTAATTGTCGAAGAGAAGGTGATGTTGGATTGTTCAACTAATTCAAGATATTACCTACAATAGGATGTAGTTTATATCCACAGCCTAGAGGGAACTTCGATTATGGATCCAGTTCATAGACATATTTCAATATGTCATAGTTTTGATTCACATGTTCTTTCAGTTTTGACTAGAATTTGTATTTATTGGAGATTGCTCTAATGTTTGAAGGAACTAGGTTTATTAGTTTTCGGTCAGAGTATGATATAAATCTCTGAGTGTAAGCTAATCTCCAGCGAGGGACATTCGCTTTTTGATGATTTATATGGTTTATATTAGAGGTGGAGTTATTATGCATCCATAATATGCAGTGATGAGTGTATAATTTTCTCACATCAAATAAGTCTGATTCTTTGTATAGTGCTACTGTGGAGTTTCTTTTTTTTACGATTGAAAATGATTTTCAGGATAGCATTTTGCATTACCTCTAGATTATGTAACAGGCTTTTGCTGACGCCACCCCATATTATAATGCAATATCTCAGAACTGATTCTGCGAGTGAGTTATATATCATTGTTAGTATTTCATTATTGAGATTTCTGAGTTGGTAGAATTTATAAGATAATTTACTAAGTCTTTTACCGGTCTGGTCTACATGTTCGTCCCATCGTAGATGTTGGTCTACATATACACCAAGATATTTCATGTTGTTTACCTTATCAACTGCAGAACATGTGCATATCATTGGGGTTTATTTTTGGAAGGTTGATTTTTATTTGTGGGGGTAAATGTTACGTATTTAGTTTTAGCGATGTGTTTAACCAAGAGAAAACATATGTGAGTCCCTTTTCAGCTCTCTTAAAGACGTCGTCCCACGTATCACCTAGAAATGACAGAGCTGTATCGTCTGTATAAGATATAATGCTGCCTTGGATGTTTTCAAGTTTGTAAATGTCATTGATATATATATTAAGAACAAAATTGGGCCCCTGGGGCCCAATCTGATTTCTGCCAGATAAGTAATTTTCAAAAAGGTTAAGGGTGATTCCTCTTACTTCAATGAATTCTAAACGTCTCAGTAAGATATGATGGTTGACAGTGTCAAAGGCTTTCGCCAAATCTAAAAAGACTGTTAGGCACTTTTTGGCAATATTGAAATTATTTCATATAATATAAACCAATTCAAAGACAGAATTTTCCAAAAAACTAATCAATAGGGGAGACTGGGGCAAGATGAGATAGCTAAGACAAAACTCGTTATACAAGAAAAATTAAACTCGTTAATAACATTCTTTAACAAAAGAGGTAACCATTATACATTTCTCTCTTATAATTAAACGTTGTAGCATGCAAAATCACAGAACTTTTTTTGGCAAATAATGAAAAAATATACCCGGCAAATTTCCCGTTTTGCCCCATAACTGGGGTAAGATGGGAAACGATGTGAGGCAAAACGAGTACGGGTAGGCAGCGTTCACAAATGTGTGCCTCTTCATCTTCCTCATCTATTCCGGCACATGAATTATGCGCCCAACCGTGGCACACGCCGCAGATGACCCAACCTTCGGTTGAATCTGAGTATAAGTACCCACAATAGATACAAGCACAGTTATCATCCTCTTCTTGGGATGAACTATCTTCCGATTCAGTTTCTTCTTTGCACCTTTTGGTTTGACGCTTTTTCTGCAGGTTTTCCTTGTCAGTTGTCTTTTTAACCTTCTTTGCAGTCTTTTTTTCAGGTTTCTTTATTTGTTTTTTACCTTTTTCAGTCACTTGATGATCAGTCTTTTTCTTATTTTTACATAGTACATAGAAAATGTTATTTTAATCACAAGGGCGGGGCAAAACGGGATAGTATCCCATTATGCCCCGATCCACACGTAAGTAAAAAAGATGACGCAATTCTAACCTCAAACTTTACCGGCGAAAAAATCTGGTTTGAATTTAATGTTTTGGACTACTATAATAAGCTCGGAATTGAAATAATAATACATTAATACAGGTACTTACATGTCTGTACATCAGTTTTCGAATCAAATATCGCGTAAAAACACTTGCAATATTACTTTTTTCTCTCTGCAACGCAAAAACGAGTTCTAACCTGTTCGCTCTGCTTGGACACACTAGCGGAGAGTGAAGTTTGTGCAAATGCGCTATCGCCGCTCCAAACACGGTTACTATTCACGCACACAAGTTTACTTCCCATGCTGCCCCGAACTTCATCTTGCCCCGGTCTCCCCTACAGTTTATTGTATGATTTTCACTATAAGGGTTTCACAAAAACCGCGACACGTGTTTCTCTATACAATAGCTTCTTCAAGCATAAACCATAGTGCTCAGTGGATAGCCCGCTCAGTGGATGTTCATATGTGAAGCTACCTGAATGTATCGAGCGTAGGAAGGCCGTGGTTAATGTTCGTAATGAAGATCAACATTGTTTTGCATGGGCTATCACTTCAGCACTATATCCTGCAATCGATAGAATGTCAGAAGTTTCATCATATCCACATTTCATTACTGTCATAGATGTAACAGGTATGAATTTTCCGGTAAATTTGAAGGATATTGTGAAATTTGAGGACAAAAATGGACTGGTTGGATGGAAGAGCAATTTCTGCCTTGATTCGTCATGCGCAGACGTTGAATTCTGCCATTTGTTAGGTTAGATTAGTATCCCTTGTACTGAGTAACCTTTCAATAAAAGCATTTATTATTATTATTATTATATTTCAGTTATTGTTTATGGTTCAGAAAGTAAATTCGAGAAGGGTAAAATAATGTATGAAATAATTGGACCATTACGTTACTCTCAGAGAAGACTTAGGAGACATGTCAATTTGTTACTTATCACAGATGATTTCGGTAATAGGCATTATTGTTGGATCAAAGATCTTTCAGCCCATGAACATAAGAAATATTTTTGTGATGGATGTTTATTATATTTTTCTTATGAGAAATTACTATTACGTCATAAGATGAATGATTGTATCACTTGAGTACTACAACACCATCAACCATTTGCTTATCTGATTAAATGTTCATACAATGATGATTTGTCAAAATTTGTATTGTATAGGAGTGTGGATGCAGCCCAGAAATTTGTCAGCAAAATTGAAGATGATTTGAAAAATATTTATGAAAGTCATCTCAGGAATTGAACAACGCTGTGGTATCGATCATGCCGGTGGTACATCAGGAGAAGGCAGCAACTCCGAGTGGTAGGCGACGATCTCTCAGCCCTGACTTATTCAAGGAGGAAGACAGGGTTGTGAAGAAAGTCTGTCGACAACCTGCAGGAAGGCTTGGTCCTATTGAAAAGTACCGAGTTACTTGCAATAGGACTAATCCTTATGCAGGTAGTTGGCCGACGGCTCGTAAGAGCTTAAGACTCCCCACGCCGCCCGCAGCAGCAGCACCAGCAGTGGAAACACCGAGGACGCCTTCTCTGGAGGGTGTCGTATTGGGTGAATTCCCAAGTATTGGTGCCACAAGTGCCACAGCCTATCGGAGAGATGAGTGAAGAGATGGAGCCTTTCCTACAGAGTTGCAGGGAAATTGAACTTGCTTCCCGATCTAGTGTGGCCGAGTTGGCTAGCATTTCCCAACAACAGGCTGATAGAGCGATTAAAAAAATCGAAGACAATATTGGAAACATTTTTTGTAGATGAATTGTGAATGAAAGATTAGTTTTAGGGTAATTTTTGTAGATGAATTGAAAATGAAAGATTAGTTTTAGGTTAATTAGGAATAATAAATTATGATAGTTTAAGTTGATATTTGTAATTTTAGAAAAAAAAAATAAAAACAAGGAGTGAAATAAAGGGTGTACATTGTTTTGGTTTGTACACATTTGAACAATGCGATGGTTGGGGCATTGTTCTTCACTTCGTGTTATTATTGTTTAATTCAATTCCAAGCTCTTCTAGACAAATATCTTACAACAATTTTTGTGTTCTCTAATCACTTTTAAATAATCTCTTGAGAAGAGAATAAAAAAAAGGCATGTTCCATAATGAAATCAACAAGTATAATTTCATATAATTCATATTGAATTTTATCCATTCATTATCTCTTCCATTGAATATAGCTTATGTCATTTTGCAATTTATCCTCACTTCATCCCCACTCCTCCCCACTCCTCACCACTCCTCCTCACTCCTCCACCACTTCCTTTAAAAAGTATAAAAGTAGGAATTATCTGATGGAATATTCAGTTGATCACCTACCTTCAACATGGAACCTGATTCAACTACTGAGCCATACAGATTCCCGGAGCCTCAAATAGATGAAAACATGTCCATTCAAGAGGGTTTTGTTCACTTCACCACATCATCTCACTGGATTGAGTATGAACACATGACTCATGATTATAGAGTGCAGGTGCTGCATGTTACCGGCACCGACGAAGCGGACCTATCTGATGGCGAGTACCCGGATCCTGACGGATGGTGGGATTCTGATTATTTGGACGATGACCCACTGCTCTGGGGAGACGATGACGATGAGTCCGAGTAAGTCGAGGATAGCCCTCCACCATTCCCAATCCTCATCGAGGATAGTCCTCCACCATCCCCAATCCTCATCGAGGATAGTCCTCCACCGTCCCCTATCCCGTTTGATGAGGTCCTCAATTCTGATGACGATATGTAATCGTTTCTGCCACCTTTAATTCTTTCCTTCCACGGAGTACACACTTTTTGGTTGGTGTACACGGGGCACTGCGAGGTTGGGGCAGTGTCTTCCTCCCTTTTCCTTATTAGTTTTTCATAATAATCACTCAGATTTTCATGAAGATCGTCATTCTTGTTGCTTTCGAATTTCAAACACTTGATTGTTCTACATTTACACTTCACCCCCTCCATTTTTTCCAATATAAATATAGCATCAATCCCAGTTCTACATCATTCTTCCACAATATCGAGTGCTGATTCCATCACCGAACCAATGAGTGTACCAGAGTATTCCATGTCGAGTACAGGACCATCCATGTACATGAAATGGATTCAACGTTCGATCATTTCAGTACAACCTTTGCACAATATCTACAACGCATCTATGATCTTCCTGATGATTTCCCGGAATGTATAGAAGAAGGTGTGCAAGAGAAAGTAGATGCAGAGTTAGAGATGGGTGTCGACGAGTTAGACGATCTAGAGGATAACGATCTAGATGATTATGCGGACGATGCCATTAGTATATCGTCTGATTCAGATGATTATGAGGACGACATCATCAGTATATCATCAGATACAGATGATTCAGATGACGACGCCATCATCATTGTTTCTGATGATGAGGAGCGTTAGTCCATACCACTGCATGGATCAATGAAAAAAAGCCTTTTTCATGGCTGCAATTGAAGACTGAAACAAAAATAGCTCTTTTCAGAGCTATCATTATACTTTCAAACAAAAACAGGTTCGTACAATTGTTAACATTAGGTTAACATTATAGTCTTAAACATTATAGCCCTTTTCACGGCTACAATTGAAAACTGAAACAAAAACAGCTTTTTTCAGAGCTATCATTATACTTTCAAATAGAAACAGGTTCATACTATTGTAAACATTAGGTTAACATTATAGTCTCAAACAAAATGTATGTAAAAGTACCATCATCCCACTCTGTAGTACTATCATTATATGCATATATATTCAATGATTTACAAATTGCCAACTTCAACTTTCAGTTAAAGTAGTACTCATCATATGCACAGATATTCAATGACTAGCAAATTCCCAACTTCGACTTTTCAGTCAAAGTAGTAATTTAATTATAATATAATGCACAGATATTCAATGACTAACAAATTTCCAACTTCGACTTTTTTAGTCAAAGTAGTCACTTGTCACATAATCTGTGAATACTACTACTACTACTATTTGTATGAATAATGTAGGCCTGAGAAGGGCTGTTGTTTTTTTTGACCAGTAGGTCCACGGTTATTGTGTCACAGGTTTGACATTGTTGCATATTATACATGTCGACACTCGGGTGAAGTTTGTTAGGGGTCTCTCGCAAGCATCGCACCAATTTTGTCCTAGTTCCATCATATAAACGGTGTTGTGGGTGTTGATATGATGATACCACCCTCCATTGTTGTTTCTAATGGAGTAGAAACGAAAACAACACCAACATAGCTTTTTGATGTTGTCATCAATTGTTCTGATCCGCACATGCGCGTCCATCACGCAATATAAATCCATGGGATCTTCTAATGTGTCGGTGATGTTGAGCAATTGAAGATTGATTCTCAAACCACCATCACCTTCAGATGAATCAGCTACAACCTCTTCATCATCGCCTTCACCGTCCACGACCCTCTCAAGCTCCATCATGTCATCATCTTCTTCGCTTTCATCAGCCTCGTTTTTATCTTCGTCGCTTTCGTTAGCCTCGTTTTCATCTTCGTTGACTCCAAGGTCAATCTCCTCTTCATCGACTCCAACATCTTCTTCAACTATCACTTCTAGCAGAATGTTGGCATCCTCATCATCTGACTCGGCTATCCAATTATTTGCATCAACAGCAGATATTCTATTTAATGAAGCAACTATTTTTTCAGTATTCATCTTGACGTTTTCTCACAGTTGCAAAGTGAATGAATGAACTTCAGGATCGCAAGTCGACTTATATGATTGTATAGGTAGTGGTAGTGGTAGTGGTACGACTCCCACTTATCATTTGACTCGTTTTGAGTGAGAGAGAAGGATATAGCATCTCAAAACATTAAATGGTATGATGAAGTCATGCTTGTGAGAAGGAGGAGTTCTCCCACTATACATTCACATGGTGTTAATTTGTATAAATAGAGAATGTCGGTATAGGAGAGAGCAGTCAGAGTTTCTATAAGTCATCTCTTAATATTTCTAATCGAATTAGTAAAATGCCGTTTCCAAAAGAGTGGAATGAAAAACCGAAAGTGTGCGTCTACCCAATGATTATTGCGGGGGCTATTGTGTGCTACTTTTGCCAAATAAGTAGACCTAAGGAAACAATTAATCCATGCACTGGTATGTGCAATGATTGTGCGTCGCGGATTCAGCTATCGCCTCCATCTCATCCACCGAAGCGAACAAAATCAGAATATCGTCAACAACAGTCACAGTGCCTGAAGTGTTCCGAACCTATAATATTCAATAATATGGGTATTTTTAGAAATATTTGTGGTACCTGCGCTGCCGTTCCAGCTCTGCTGCAACGTTGTTTGCGTTGTGATACATACTCTATGAATTGTTGGAATCATGTATGCACTACATGTAGAAGTACTTGGGATCTATGTGAGAATTCATTATTTTCAATATTGGTGTCTGACACATGAACAATAAATATTGAGGAGGAGAATCAAAGAATGTTCCACATTAACACATTAACACTTTTGATTTTTACTGTCGTTATTGTCCTGTGTTAATAATAAATATATATTTTTTGAATTTATTTGTATTATTTTCTCACATTTTGAAAATGCATGCAACACAAAGTGTTCCTCTTGAATGACAAATATCGTCACATGTGTGAACAGTTTAGTGAAAGAGCGTATGCGCTAGTTTATTTTCTTCTATAAAAGACGAAGTATCAGTAACATCATCACCTTTCCTATTCACATTCTATTACTATCACATATCATTCCTCAGACCTGAATAATCATTATCATGAACTCTATGCCGCTATTGATTGCTGAAGATGGTTCACCACTGGTTGATATCACACTGATTTTGAAAATATTCCAGTAATACATTCATCGAGTCAAGATTCGATAAATAATTTTGATATTAACTACACTACTCAAATACCCTTCATCTACCCTTCCTCTTGGTGAAATCTAGAAATCTAGAACAATCAAGAGGAAGGTTACTAATGCATCTTCATCGATTGTCACTGACTCTAAAGAAAATAAACAATCGAAAAGTGTTGTGCGAGAGAAAAAACCCACAACGAAAAGTGACAGATTGAAGAGGAAGCCAAAAGGTGAACCTAAAGAAATGAATGGTGATTTGAAAGCTGAATCGCTATCTTCTTTCAGTCCACTACATCGGTTTGGAGAAATGAAAAAGAAATTAAAATTCCGCCTTGTAAAGGCACAGATGGCTATTGCTGTTAATAAGGAAACTCAAGCATTAGATACCAAGATTGCATTAGCGGAGGGTGAATTGGCTAAAATGTGTGGAGATGCAGATGAACTCCGTTCAAAAATTGTGGAAGATAACCTATTCAATCAACGTTCGAAAATGCGAGCTCAGGCAGAGCTTGAGGAGTCGACTCAACTTTATGAGACGGCATTATCAGTGAGAGATAATTGGCGAAAAGAGTTGGAGAGTGCATTTCGAAGTGACAGCGATTAGTTTTGGGAATGGTAATGTGTTTTCAATATTGTGGGTTGAAAAATATAAGCGAGAATGGAGTATACAATTATTTTGATTTGGTATACACAAAACGTTGCGAATGGTTGGGGCAACGTTTACTGCTGCAATATTTTTCAATTCACATACGTATAATTGAAATGAAAACAATAATGAACTTCAACATTACTTTATTCATAAATACATTAGTAGATACATTCAAATCATATTTGATTCATCAATCCAAGAATTTTGTTCGCTAGGAAGGCCTAACCACTTTACATATACTTTATTTTTTCTTCTCTTCAACACCTTCTCAATCAGATATACGTCAGGATTTTCGGTTCGTAATAACTCTTCTCCATAAAAACATCCTCTAATAGGTTGTTCATTCATATCTTCAAGATTATAGGTCGTTGGGGTGGTTTTATTCATTTTAACAATCTTGAAGAGCTCCGTGGTGAAGTTCGCAGTGTAAGACTTTTCAAAAATATTTTTGTATTTGCTTATACGTACAATATCATTCAATTGGAATTTGGGTTTACTTTGTTTTCTTCCAATTCCTTTGATACCTTTGAATTTCAATTTTGTTGTTGAATCAACATTGATGGGTGCCATACCTATTGTACGATGAACTTTATTGTTATATCTACTAGTTATAGTTGGAAGAATATCAAGCCATTTGTGGTGAGCTCTCGTCGGAAATTCCTTATAGAGCCATGGCTTTATTGTACGAATCACTCTTTCTGCTATATCCGCCTTCTTTGTACTAAATGTTGAATAATGATTGATATTATATTCTCGCATGGGAGATGAGAAGCTTCTATTAAAAAATTCTCTTCCTTGATCGCTTTGTATATGTTTGGGGGAAAATTTGGCTTCCTTCAGTACATGTTTCATTGCATAAGTTATTGTACTACCTGTTTTATCTTTAACTGCTACAGTCCACAGTAACAATCAATCACTACAAGTATATATCGGTATCCTTTATTACTTTTTGCATTGGGTTGTAGTTCAGCTAGATCTATTTGCCATAGATCTGCAAAACCTTTGATGGTGGTTATTCTTCTGCGAAAATTACGTCTTTCAGGTCTATGTAATTCATTAACAACTTGTCGTTTGACATCACCTAATTCATTGGTCTTTCTATTTCGAAATGATTAATGAGAAAATGTGATAATATTACTGCTTTGAATGATGATGTGACAGTGATCATTACTTGTGGATATATTAATATATTATACCTTCTACACGTAATTCTTCAATTTTTGAAATTATTTCATCGTCATGTCTAGTATGCCCAGCTGACTTTGAAGCTACCAATTGTCGTAAGCGAGCAACTAACTCTCTCGGTGAATTCCAGTACACAAAATTCACAGGTTTAGAATTATATGTTTTCTCCATTTTCACTCGTTTGAGTGCTCCACCAATTTTACTTCTACTTTTTATTGGATATTGTGGTGAGTTTAATAGAGGTTTGATAACTTCACGGAATTTTTTAGAATTTGTCTTTTTAAAACCATTCTCCAAATGATATTGTTTATATGGAGCATTCGTTATTTTCAATATTTTGGAATATACTTGACACATTTCGTCATTATCAATATTTTGCGGATTCTTCAAAAAGATCATATCATACAAGTCTGGACTACCTGCGCATTCATATTTTTTCACTTTATTAGCATCCCAAAATGAAATGTTTCCATCTTTGAAATGTACCACTAGTTTTCCCATTTTCATCTTTTGTGTAATAGGATCCATACGTACACCAAGTGATCCATCATATGCTGAATTTCTAGATTTTACATTTTTCAAATGTTTAGCCAAAACATCTTCACGACTTTCATTCAAATGTGGTGAGGAGTCAGGATCCGAGGAGTCGATGTGGGACGATGATGGTGTTTCGAATAGAGTTGTTCTCATATCGTCTTAAAGTGTGCTCGTGTCACAGATGACAGATACACTACCAAAAGATTGTTTTTTTCCTATTGGAGTACTCATGGGATAATTTGAAGTAGATTGAACATTTCCATGGTTTGACGATAACACTGATGATTTCGAAGTAGCGTTTGATGATAAAACATTCAATGGTTTCGTTATGGGCTCATACAATTTTTCGAGTGTCGTTCGATTTTCAATATTATCATTCTTGATAGAGTTGAATTTCTGCCTGACAGCTTCTGTCTCTACTAGTTGACGTTTCAAATTCATTTCATTGTTTTTATTTTCAGAATCATTTTTTGTATTCATATTGCCTTTTTCAAATTATAGCTTAATTCGCTGATGAAGTGACCTCTACAATATTCAGTGATCGAATAAATTTGAATAACAAGATCATGGATATATGAAACTATCGAATCCTTTGCGATATCTACCTTCATCTATTTTTCTGTCCTTATGAACGACTAGAAATCCATATTGGTCTTCCCAGCATTTAACACACATCAATTGGAATTACTTGAATGTTACATCGGGTGATACATGATCTGAAAAAATGTGGTGTAAATTTGTCTCATCTTGTTTGAACATTATGATGAAATCGTTCTTTCGAAAATGTTCGAATGTAAAAATCAAATATAACTATGATCGTCAACAGAAATTTAATACAGTTTTCTGTGGTCACTTGTGCTTACAGTTTCTCTCTGAATAATTTTCCAAATAAAAATGGATACAACACCAAAACTGGATTGGGAGGCTATCAAGGGAATGGGGTTTCCACTTAGGATGTTTTCAAAATGTGGTACCATGAAAAAAATGGATAAAGTGATGCTTGCAAATATGCCCAAGGAAGTGATACTTGCATGTGTTGCACATGAGATTGCATATGTTTGGGAAAAGTTACACAAACATCTACAAGATGACATCGACATAATGAAATATAGATATTGTTACGAACACCACTCCGATGAAAATTCAGATTCGGATGTGAATGATGGTCCTATACCTCGAAAATCAGTATGTTGTATTTGTAATATAGATGATGTGAATATCGGTATCAATAAAAATGATATTTATTACAATACAACACCTTCGAAAAAGTGTAAATTGTCTCAAATGTGCTGTTGCTGTGCACAACAATAAATTGAAATGTATTTCAAAAGATTCATCAGTCATGTCACGAAAGTTCGAGCTACAAGCTGTCGGGACAAGTGTCTTTATTGCCGATTTTTTTCCACCTGTTGAATTGGATAGGAATAGCCGTTATGGATTAGGACTTTTGAGATTCTATGGATGCAATAACAATCAATAAGATAACTGAAGCTAATAATTTACTGAGTTTTAGAATCAGTAATGACAACCCATCGATACTCCAAAAGTTTACAATTGAAATTCCATGTGGTTCTTACGAAATAGAAGAGATCAATGCCATCATACAGAAACATATCATGTTCAGGTTGTTTCATGATGAAAAACCAATTGATATCGTTGCAGATGATATTTTCTATCTACACGCCAATAATAATACATTCAAATGTGAAATGCGATCCAAATATGAAATTGATCTGACACATCCAAATTCTATAGCAGAAATGATGAGGTTCGCTCATGGCATATTTCCACCAAAGCAGATACATGAATTCTCATTAAAAATAAACATTACAACTGTGAGACTTATCCGCTCAGATTGCAATATAATATCTGCTTCTTTATAAATGGTGAAGAATCCCACATTCTTTTCTCATTCGATATTGATGTTGAACCTGGAAACAATATTACTAAAGAACCACACAGTATTATATATACGCCTGTCAGTCCAGAAGGTTGCCAATTGACTCATAACATCACAGTGCGTATTTTGGATGAAGAAAATAACCTTATCGATTTTGGAAGTGAAGAAGAGATTTTCATCATTTTGGAATTGAAGAAAATCGAATAACTATTGTTATGGGTTTCATTTATAATAGACAAAATCTTATTGAACAATCCCAAACCAAAACGAGCTGCACCATTAAAAAGAAAAGTGTGCATAAAAAGAAAAGTGTGTATAAAAAGAAGCTCATTCTACAAGTGTATGCTAAACAGTTAGCACATAACGCTCTGTCTGTGAGTGATCTTGAATTTTCAAAATCGATAGGATTGAAAGTGAAAAAATAACAGTGGAAAGTTGAATATATTCGATGAACCAGTGCTCGACCATTCTCTCATAAGTTTACATGAGCACTCATATAAGCCCTATGGATCATCGCTATTCAGGAATTCGGATGAAATCAGAATTGCAATCAATAATCAAGATGTTATACTGGATATTGCCGAGAGCTTCATTTACATAGAAGGTAAATTCACCCCCAAAGACGTAGTGAAAACATGCTATCTCTTGAATAATGCAATTGTAAGTTATGAACCCGAGTTCGCTGACCAAACACCACTCAGGGATAGAGGTACATCCGCTGTTCCAGACGCGACTACATGCTAAGTCGACAAAACCGAACTTATAAATTATTGTTAATTTAATAATCATGCATTCTTGTTACTTTGCCTGAACTGTAACGTTACATTTGTTCAAAATAAAGTCTTTTGAAAAAAGTATTTTCGTATATCACATACGTAACTGGCACAGTCGGTAGGATAAGTGCAGTTTTTCGTCGGAAATACACGGCATCGAAACCGATTTCGGACTAGAAAAACGTGGGTTTTCACTCTTCGGCACTTATCGAGACTTTTAGTGACTTTCTAGGTTCCTGTGCACCAAAAAGGGATTGAGTCAACCTGAGGGCCTAAGGAGGAGTCCAGACATTTCAAACAAAGCAGATAAGCTGGTAACAGAATCACCGGAAGATTAAAATACATTGGTGAGTCCAAGTATCCTTTCTTTCCTTCCCGAATTCTTTTTCACTGGATAGGAAAATTGAAATTATTAAATTTTAGTTAAACAATTAATAGTTTTAGAGAAACTTTATGAATAATAATCCAACAAATTTAGACGAGTTAATAGAAAGCTTCAACAGTTCTTTAAACGTGTCTAATTCCATATCTGAAATCATGGTGAATAATAATTCAAGTCCAACTCCGCCTGCTCAAACGGTAAACCCAACAGTTACTCTGAGCATGTTGAAAATATTTGTCGATACGATACCTAATTATGATGGTGATATGAATACTTTGACTAGCTTTATATCAGCTTGCGATTTCCTTTTTGAAACAAATAGTAATACAAATGATCCTATCTTGGAAAAATATTTAATTAGAGTAATTCAAACAAAATTAATCAACAGAGCTCAATTATTAGTAGGTTGTAGAAGTGGATTAACTACTTGGGATTCAATAAAGTCCGCTCTTGTTCAATGTTTTGGTGATAAACGAAATCTTGAATGTCTAGAACAAGATTTACTCATGTGTAGACCTCTGAGAAATGAATCCACTTTGGACTTCGGTAAAAGGTTACAAATTTTGAGAAGCACTCTTATGCAAAAAATAAATTCATTTCTTGACACAAAAATGGATGCTGCTACTAAATTAATTTATTTAAGACAATACCAACAAATTTGTTTCAGAACTTTTATTAGAGGTATATCAGGTCCATTACAAAGGTTGATCAGAATAAAGAATCCAGATTCTTCAGAAGCCGCTATGACTTACATTATAGAAGAAGAAAATTTTCAATATACCCAAAATCTTTTTAGAACTTCCATAATGCCTTAACATACGAAGGTTGTCACAAGACCACAATTCCAAAACACACAAATTTCAAGAGTTGCAAGCCCACAAAACATTCCTCAAAATTTTGGAAATAATCAACAATCATATAACACTCCAAATTTTAACTATGACACCCCCAAAGACCAAAATTCGAAACAAGACATTCAGCACCTCAGTCATTTTCTGCAAACTCATTTTCCAGACAACCTATCAATGATCAGCCATGACCTGTCCACAGAAACTTCCTAACAAACAGACAATTTTTTGGTTCACCCCCAAATGTCTTCAAACCTACAGGGAGGACACCTCCAAATCAACCAGAACCAATGTCAGTCACATCCAGAAACACATTCCATAGGCAACCGAATAACCCCCAAAATAAATTCGCACCATCAGGTCCTCGTAATTTCACATCTCAGGAAATTTACCAAATTGATGAAGAGTCACCCGATTTTCTAGAAAATACTAATGCTCCGAACGACTCTGACAATATCCTGATAACCATGACCCAGAATTCAAACATGACTATTACACTTACGACCACAATTCGGACGTAAATCCCCAAACTGAAGTTTATGAAAACCCTGGAGATTTTCCAGAAACCCCTGAAAATTTTCAGCAGTTTGGCCACACCAACCACGGGACATAACCACTGAAATGTACACCAAAATAAACAATAGCCTACCCTATATAGAAATACTTGACCCACCTATGAAATTGTTAATTGATCATTCGATGATGCGGCCCTCTATTGCTGAAAAATTTTTTCCAGAAAGTATTTATCATAGCCCCTTTAGAATTAAAACAGGTATAGGTGAAAAGGAAGTTAGATTCAAAGTTGATGTTAGGTCTTTTAAAGAACTCAATTCGGACTAAATAATAAAGTTCATTCTATTTGATTTTCATTCATTCTTCGATGGTATTTTGGGCCTGGGAGAACTACAAAAAATTAATTTTCGTGTAGATTTGGTTCAAAATTGTTTGGTTAACGAAAAAGTTGAAATTCCAATACTGTTTAGAAATCCAAATAAGGAAGCTTACAGCGTAACTATCAATGCCAAAGAAATTGTCTCAGTGGAATTCCCTGTTTCTCAATATTCTGATGATGTTTTGATACCCGAATGCAATTTTCAAAATATCCCTGAAACACTCACGACAGCAAAAATGGATTAGCTAGAATCGAAATTCACAATTACTCAGACGAATCAATTTCAATAACTTTCAATGAACCAATAAAAGGTTCTTCTTTTTCCGATAATCAAAAAGAAAATTTTTATTTATTTCATTTCAAAAATTCGAAAGTAGAATCCCCTCTTGATATAACAAACTTAATTCGTTGCGACCACATGAATAGCGAAGAGCACTCTGGTCCAGTAGCTCTTTGCAGAGAATTTTCAGATATTTTCCATAAAGAAAATGAAAAACTAACCTTCGCAAATAAAGTCAAACATGTCATCAAAACCCATGATGAAATTGCCGGGTACACTAAGTCATATAGATATCCATTCATACATAAAGAGGAAGTGCGAAACCAAATCAACAAGATGCTTGACGATGGCATCATAAGACCAAGCCAGAGTCCATGGAGTAGTCCCATTTGGATCGTCCCAAAAAAGTTGAACGCCAGTGGCAAACAAAAATGGTGTATCGTAGTCGATTACCGGAAGGTAAACGAAAAGACCATCAATGATCGATATCCGCTTCCAAATATCAATGATATTTTGGATAAATTAGGCTGATGCCAATATTTTTCCACATTGGACCTTGCGTCAGGGTTTCATCAAATATAAATGCATCCCGACTCTATCGAAAAAACCGCTTTTAATGTTGAAAATGGGCATTTTGAGTACCTCAGAATGCCATTTGAGCTCAAGAACGCTCCAGTAACATTTCAAAGGGTTATTGATAATGTCCTGAGTGATCTCCAAAATAAAATATGCTTGGTGTACATGGACGACCTCATTATATTTTCGACAAGCCTTAAAGAACACATATCCAACTTAAAACTTATCTTTAAGAAATTGAGAAATTGCGCAGTTCTCGATTAAAAATTCAAATAGATAAATGCAAATTTCTTAGAAAGTCAAGTTCCTAGGCCATGTTATAACGCCGGACGGGATAAGGCCCAATCCTCGAAAAATCGAGGCACTTCAAAAGTTTCCAATTCCCCGGTCAGCCAAAGATATCAAGTCATTTTTGGGACTTTTAGGATATTACAGAAGGTTTATAAAGGATTTTGCAAAACTAACAAAGCCTTTTACCAGATGTTTTAAAAAAAGGAGGAAAGATAGAACATTCATCAAAATCCAAAAATACTTTCGAACTTTGTAAGAGAATACTGTGCAATGACCTAGTTCTACAATACCCAGATTTCGAAAAACCTTTCATAGTAACAACAGATGCCTCTAATTTCGCTCTCGGTGCTGTCTTGAGTCAAGGCAAAATAGGAAATGATCGCCCTATAGCTTATGCATCCCGAACCTTGAACCCTGCTGAAGTAAACTACAGCACGATTGAGAAGGAGTTACCGGTATGGTAGCCCGGTATGGGCTACTGAATATTTTAGACCATATCTATTTGGCAGAAAATTTCTCATATTTACCGACCATAAACCTCTCCAATGGCTTTTCAGTCTAAAAGAACCAAAGTTACGTTTAGTGAGATGGAGACTGAAACTTGAGGAGTACGACTATCAGATAATGTACAAAAAGGGTAAACAAAATACAAACGCCGATGCCTTATCAAGGGTAGAAATTAGTCAAATTGACAGTGAATCAATATTAGTCAATCCTGGAGACATAGATGATGATATAAATCAATATCTAAACTCTGAACAACCATTGGACGTATCCACAGAAGACCTGGACAATTTGGAACAGGTATTCAACTCCAACAACGAAAAAAACAAGAAAATAAACATAATATCTTATATTCAAATAATAGCCCCTTCTAATCAGAATCCATCCCCTCGTATTATAACACCGCCACCTAACAACGACGACGGTGAAACCGTTCACTCTGCTATAGAAAACCCAATACTCGAAATCAAAATAACCGAGCATTGCATCAATAAATTTACTAATGAGATTATATTCAATCAAAAAGAATCTGGTTCCTATCATGTCATTCGCAGTAAACCCTTCGGCACAGGCCGCAGACAAACTGTTTATTTATATGGCAACTTTGAACAGGAAATATTAAATTTTTTCAAAGAATACGTGGACTCTAAAAAACTACATTGCATATTCATTAATAAATCAGACATTGACCTTGCCCAAAAATTATCTAACATTCTCCCAAAATTTTTCAAAAATCAAACATTTAAACTTTGTATTTCGCCACAGTTCATCAAAGATGTAACGGACGAAGGTAGACGAACAGAACTCATAAGATATCACCATGAAAAAACGTGTCACCGCGGAATAAACGAGTCTCTTTTAGCCCTTAGGTATAGCCAGGTATGAAAAACCAAATAACAGAATACATAAATAATTGCGACATATGATATGATAGAAATCCACTTAAGATCAAATTTATATTGACCCCAACACCGACAGACCCCGTGGAAGCAATTCACATAGACACATTTCTAACTCCAAATTTTCGACTATTATCTACATTTTCTCGAGGTACGCTCAAGCATACCCCCTCGAACCCATTTGCACGGCAAGCGTGGTTTTCGACAATTTAATGACTTTCATTGCACATCACGGAATCCCCAAATCAATTACGTGTGATAGTGGCACTGAATTCAAAACTTTTTCACTCAAAGACTTCTGTACCCTCCAGAATATTAAAATTCATTTTAGAACACTCGGAAATTCAAATAGTAACAGCCCAGTAGAAAGACTCCATTCCACACTTATTGAAATGTTTCGAGTTCTTAAAATGAAAGACCAACGAGCGAGCCCAAAACAATTAATGCAATACGCTATAGTTGGGTATAATTCCACAATTCACAGTGTCACGAAACAAAAACCTTTTGACATGAACCGTCGAAAAAGACTAAAAATCCTCTTTGAAAAAATACATGAAACCTCACTGAAACAAGACCAAACTTAACGAAAAACAAAATGAAAAACGTGAAGAACCGCCCGAATTCCAACCTGGAACCACGGCATTTGTCAAAGATAAAACAGCATCCAGAAGTAAAAGTAAACCCCGCTATGGAAAGAAAATAGTAATTGAAGACCTAGGGACTAAAATACAGACGACAAAAGACAAACTTGTACACAAATCACAAATAAAAAGACCCAAAAAAGTATCTGTTCTTACAAAGGACAATGAAACTGATGGCGCCATTGCTTCGTGTAGCCATACTCCTAACGACGTCCAGACTAGCGACTAGTGACATAAAAATCTCACCACTGAAAACTCCTTTACTCCATTTCCACCTTGGAACTTCCAAACTAATCGAAACCAAACACACCTTCATCCATTTTGTCGAAATATCCCCAATTTTCAATCAACTAAACAATCTACGATCCTTTTATAATAAAATTGCCGACCACGTTAGAAGTCATCAAGTAGCGAAATCTAATCAGCAAACGCCCCACCATAAATTAGTAGATGAAATAGTAGAAAATGTCAAAATTAACCTTCCGCAAACACTTTTGTCCAATCTACTGAAACACGCCGAGTATCTTATTCTAGAAGTAGAAAACCAAGTTAATAATATTGAACCTCAAAAGGGTTTGAAGCGTGGTTTGTTGAATTTAGTGGGAAAAACTTCCAAACGGCTTTTTGATACTCTGGACTCAGACGATGAAGTTAAATATAACGATGCTATTCAGGAACTCCAGCGTAACCAAACTTCCGCTCTGAAGGAAATCACAATGCAGATATCGCTTTCAAAAAAGCTGATAGACAATTACAATAATACAATAACTCTTCTTACTACCAATCAAGAAGTAATTAAAAAATGGCTAGATTTTCTTCAATTCAATATCAGTCAAAACCTGATAGAATATTTGGGAACGCAAAATATATTAAATCATATTATATTAAATTGCCAAAATTTAATTACTTTTCTGGACAATTTAGAAGATGCATTAACATTTGTAAAATTAAATGCATTACACAGCACTGTGATCACAGCTACAGAGCTAGAAAAGATAATCACAGGATAAAGATGAAGATAAAGATAAAGACAGGATTCCCCAATTTAAAAGTTATATCTCATATTATCAATTGGTTGGCACACAGGTTACCTTTTCAGAAAACAAACTTATATTTGCTATACATTTTCCAATTTTCTCTCAAAACTCATTCGAAATGTTTCGCCTATTTCCTATCCCAATTAATAATTCCACAATCGTCCCAAGTCACCCGTTCCTACTACTTGGAGAAAACCAACAACAGTACGAGGATGAGATGTGCCCAACAATCGAGGACACACATATTTGCCACGATCATCGGGATCTACAAATAGACGATTGTATAGCAGCCCTTATCAAAGTAACCGACAATCCAAATTGCCGCACCGCCGGAGTCTACGTAGCCAACCCCATCATAGAACCTATCTCCAGTCATCACGTATTAGTAATCCCAGCTGAAAAACCCCTGAAAATCATGGAAACCTGCCAAAGCGATGAATTCACACTCATAGGAGAACCCAGCCTTGTTGAAATACTATTCAACTGCGGAATCACAATCGGAGATTTTAAATTATGGAACAAAAAAGAAATTGTGAAAGGTCATCCTCTAACCATTCCAGAAATCAAAATGACCAAGATTGACCCTGAAGAGTTGGAACTCAGAAAAATTCACCTAACTTCAGGACGATGCCAAGTTTCTTCAAATCCAGGACACAAATATAATTCATCCTGCAGTCTCCAGTTCTGCAAGTATCCTTATAACCCTCTTGATGGTTGCTGCCGCTGCTTTCGCAATCTGGAAATTTTATAAGAGAAGGACCACCCCCATAAAAGAAGAAGAAGGACCCGTCCAAACCTAAAATACCGAAAACAAACCAGTATCCCTCTTGTTTTCGTCTTAGGGATGGAGGAGTTATGAACCCGAGTTCGCTGACCGAGCACCACTCAGGGATAGAGTTACATCCGCTGTTCCAGACGCGACTACATGCTAAGTCGACAAAACCGAACTTATACATTATTTTCAGTTTAATAATCATGCATTCTTGTTACCTTGCCTGAACTGTAACGTTGCATTTGTTCAAAATAAAGTCTTTTTAAAAAAGTATTTCCGTATATCGCATACGTAAGTTGCATTTCTCTTTGATGAAATTCGTTACGAAATGGGTGGTGAACAAGTGGCTGTTGTTAGAAAACCCGGGATAACATCTACAATGAAAACCATGATATCATTTGGACAATCACATGCTAACACATTATTGACATCTGGCTGGGGACTTTCACAATTGAAACAAGATATCTTGGATACAAACAGTCATGTTTTTAGTGGAAAACTACCACTGAAATATTTGATGGGTTTTGCTGAAGATTACAACAAAAGTATCTTGAATGCTAAACAGGAATTGATTTTGATTATCGCTTGATCATTCAAAAATTCATATATAGGTGAGGTTGATGCTGATTTGGAAATAAATAAAATCGAATGGAAAATAAGACATATTGTACCAGATGATAAACACAAGCTCAAACTTTTGAGTAGAATAAACAAAAGCGGTCTGAATGCCTAAATCAAGTTGGCTTCTCGTATGTGGGACCTCTGTGAACTACCATCATTACGTGGGACTTCTTCAGTCATATGGGCCATCAAAACAACTAACGCTCTGGAAACTCCCCGTTTTGTCATCATCGCATTCCAAAGTACTACCACATCTGAAGATAGAACACAAGATATTACAAAATTCACAATCTGCCGATATCAATATAATTCCAGTATACTTGAATTCTGAAGTTTATCCATATGAGCGTTAGAATTTGAATTTCGATAAAAAACTTGATGCTCCTGCTTATTATGCTTTTGAGAGTTTCCAGCGAAGTTATTATGATGAAGATATTAGTGAACCTGTGATGGACATTGGACAATTTAGATAGAATCCACTATTCATCATCGATTGTTCCCATCCACCGAATGCAACAAAATCATCAACTATTGATATAAAGATTGAGTTTGAGACGAGGAAGACAACACTAAAGTATATGCATTAATTTTGCATGATTGGATGGTTCAGTTCACAGCAGATATTGACACTCTTCAAATTATTGATACTATTTCATTTTTCCACTGTATCATGTACTGTTTTATGATCTTATTTTTTTAATTTGTAACTGACTTATATCGTGTATTCTAATTTTTTTCTAATTCATATATATCATATTCATTGTTTTGTAATCATTTTCAATAGTATATAATGGGATTTAAATAAATAAAACATGAAAATAATACAAAGTTTTTCATTTGACATTATTTATGATTCACAGGAACATACAGACTATCTAAAATAACTTCTTTCTCAAAGTCATCATTTTCGCGACCTACTTCAATTTCCTCTCGATTTTCATCATTCAATTCAAAGTGATGAATAATCCATTCTGGCAAGTATGGTTGGAGACTATACATGAATCTTCTCAGGTTCAGTTCAATCATAACCTCACAAAGTTGACACAATTCCAATTCATTATCCAAAAATTTGTTACAAACTTCTGCATCACTCCGATAGTTCTCAGCATCAAGAAGACATAATTCGATTTGTTTTTCATCATAGCATACACTCATATCATAAATGCTTGCATGTTCGGCTCCATTACCCAACACCTTCAATTCAGATGACAAATATTGAAGTGATGATTTGAGATCTACATCGATCCAATCTTGACTTGCATACTGCATTCACATGCTGGTGGAACTGAAATCAAATAAAAAAAACAATAAGCAACCTCCAACTTGTTTCCGTGGTATTACACTCACATTCCCATTTTACTTGTAGTTATAAAGTGACTGTATTCAACCATGTTAGTAATGTTTATATTTCCATATAATTATGATCTAAATCATCATCTAATATAAATATTATTAAAACAAACATAAATTTACTATAAATAATTACTATTATTATTCAATCATATCGAATTTGACTAGAGTCGCGTTTTCATGCAAAACTTTGTGGGCTTCGATCTAAATACATCATCGTACATTTACCACCCAATGAGTTGATACAAGTTATATCGTTATCACTGAATTGAAACGAAATACGTTTTGGTAGCCATGTTTTAAATAATTTATCATTGCTTACATCTTCCAAAGTTAATACAATTGATTTACCAAACCATGTAGAATAAGTTGACGTATTCTTAATTATATACACTTCATCAATTGGAAATGATGATAAAGCCTTTTGCTCTAGTATTTCAACCTCCTGTACAATCATATAATTGATTTTATTTAAGTCTACTTTTGAAACGGACATGATGAAAATATGTATGAAAATATAAACAATTTCCAACAGAAAAATACACTCACCGTCTTCCTTCTATTACGAACTGAATCATAGTGATTTCATAGTGTGCCAGGCATTTCTTTTATGGTAAACAGCGCGAGTCACCCCCACCATGAAACCGTGAAAGGTTCACATTGCTAGTTGCTACCCACTAGAGATGCCTGACGTCATAGCCAAGCCCACCTCCCAGCTGGATGCGTTAACAGATGTCGATATGAACAAACAGTGGTTGTTGCGCTCTCTTAAAGGGCAGACGTTAACACAGTTTTCGCCACCTGCGCGTCACCATCGATAGCGAAGGTAGAGCGATGCGTTACGTCACAGCCATCACCGCATCGAGAGAGAGGTGAGGACACACCGATGAATACGAATTACTCAGCCACACGTCGTGGAGTGAACATCTCGCTCTCCTACCGTTGAACGGTTGCTGCTGTGACGTCACACCACTACTAACTTGGTGGGCTCACAACGATGGAACATTCATCACTTGAAGGATCTTCGAAGTATGCAGACGTATGTTTGTACACAAACAAGCACATGATGAAACCCTATACCGTGCATTCTCTCTCACACACACACACACCAACCAAATGTAATCACGTCATTATGTCACACACACACACAAAATCTCATGTGCAAAAATTCTGAATGATCCATGCACCAGACATTTCAAGGTCACATCGCCTTGATGTTACTAAACAACAAAAAAAGCAATTAATACGTGATAGTGGTGGGGGGTGGCCTAGAAACGGCTGTAATCTGCTACTACTCTAAATACAAATGCCTCGACCTCATCAAAATGCCTCAAAACCAACCAGAACCAATCGAACCATACAAGTTATCGGAAATATTTTCAATAGTGCCTGAATTCGAAGGTGATCAAATATTTTTGAACACTTTCTTAAATGCTTGTGATTGTGCATATCGCATGTCAACAGCAGACATGCTGTTGCAACATGATTCACATCAAAAACAAACTCAGAGGTAGAGCAGCACAATTGATGAGTTCAAGGAATCCTGGAACTTATCCCGAAATCAAACATTTACTAAATTTATATTTTGGAGACTCTAGAGATCTAACATCATTGATTCACGATCTCCAGCGTATCAAACAACTTCCAAATGAAACACCTCTAATATTTTTCAATCGCCTTCAAGTCCACAATGCCAAAATGCACACATGTGTACAAAAATCCGTCCTTTCTGCGGAACAGAAACACGCGCAATCCGCGCAATCAAGTAATTCGTGTCTCAAATCCGGCAGATCTACTTGAAGCCCATATTAGAATTAGGAGAGAAATGCAACTATCCTATTTCGAACATCAAAAAAATGAAAGACCAAACCAAACACGTCCTCAACAAACAATCAGACGAAACCCCCAACCAACATCCCAAAGAACCTGTCACACTTGTGGTCAGATAGGTCACATTTCCACAGAATGTCGAATGAGACAACAAAGACCCTAAAATAATTATCAATATTCCAACCAAAGGTTTACGAGACCGAACCCTCAACCCAACCAAAATTTTTCGAGTCAAACAAACCCTCAACCAAATCAGAATTTTTCAAGACCAAACTTTCAAACAAATCCTCAGCCAAACAGGTCCCAGTCTAATCAAAACCAAACTCGACCTCAATCTCAAAACCAATTCAGACCACCCGTAATTCAAAGAAATCCGAATTACCCTGTCAATTTTAACCAAAACCAAAGAGCTCATTTCATGACATACGAATCTCAAGATTATCATACAGGTGATAATCAAGACTATCATACAGCTAATAGCTATAACTATCAATACAACGATTATTACCCCACCGATAATGACTTCGATTACTATACCCCTAGTGATTAAGATTACCAATACAACCAAATTCAAACACCTGAAAATCCTTCAATATACCAGGATTTTCTTTCACTCCCGAATACGAACCACCCACCTATTCAACACCAGACAACGAACAACCAATCGATCGACCCTATATCAGAAGTCCAATCCTAAATTCAGTCCTTGAATATACAAGACTTCAACCCGAACGTGAACTTCCCAGAACAAATTTTCATGTAAGCCCTATGCTTTCTATGAATTCGAAGAATCTGTACTACATCAAAGACTCTTCCAATACTTTTAAAATCCTCATCGATACAGGTGCAGGAATATCCATTTTCAAACTCAAAACATGCGAAAAATACCCTCTTAGATTCCCTGAAAACGTCACTATACAAGGTATCACTGACCAGAAAATTGTCGTGAATGAATCCACTCTAATAAATTTCACACAAAACGATCCACACAAAGTCTTTATCTACGATTTAGACATCGACTTTGACGGTTTACTCGGATCTGACTTTCTCGAACATTACAATTGTATAATTGACCTGAAAAATAAACAACTTATAACAAACTTTAAAACGGTCCCTTTGTTCAAAGTTTCAGACATAAATGACCATATACTCACTGAAAATCTGAACCAAATTCAAATAGAATCCCGAATGGAGAAAATATTCAAATTATATTGCAACCTCAAGAACACTGAAGCTATACTGCTAGCTGAAGAAAGAGAAAAAGTTAGAATTCCCAACGCCATAGTCAAAATCGATGAAAACGGTATGTTCTACACCACTATCGTAAATACAAACGCGATCCCAAAACAAATTGATTTTTCTGAAATAAAACTCGAACCCCTTCCAATACATGAAACAATTTTGAATATTAATGAATCGTTTTCCCAAAACCAACCTCATATTGATCGTATCCAAGAAATCAAAGCGCAACTAAGAACCGAACATTTGAACGAAGAGGAACATCAATCAATAACTGATTTATGCCTCCAATTCGAAGATATCTTTACGAAATCCTACAGGTACCCACAGGTACACAAGGAGGAAGTAAAAACACAAATATCAAAAATGCTAAATCAAGGCATTATTCAGCCATCAATATCCCCATGGTCATCTCCAGTTTGGGTTGTACCCAAAAAGATGGATGCCTCCGGTAAACAGAAATGGAGAGTTGTCATCGATTACCGAAAACTTAACGAGCTAACGGTTGACGACAAATACCCATTACCCAACATCTCTGACCTCCTAGACCAGCTTGGTAAATGTGAATATTTCATCACGCTTGATCTCACCTCCGGATTTCATCAAATTGAAATCGAACCCAAAGATATTCCCAAAACGGCTTTCTCCGTAGACAATGGTCACTACGAATTTGTTCGTATGCCATTTGGCTTAAAGAATGCTCCAAGTACGTTCCAGAGAGTTATGGATAATGTTCTTCTAGGTATACAGAACGAAAGATGTCTCGTATACATGGATGACATCATCGTATATTTTCCTACCATCAATGAGCACATAGCAAGGTTGACCGAAGTATTTAAAAGACTTCGAAAAGCAAACCTGAAAATCCAACCGGATAAATGCGAATTCTTGAGAAAAGAAGTCGCCTATCTTGGACATGTCATTACCCAAAACGGAGCCAAACCCAATTCAACGAAAATTGAATGTATCCAAAATTTCCCCGAACCAAAAACCCAAAACGAAATAAAATCATTTCTAGGTTTAGCTGGATACTATCGACGATTCATTTGTAATTTCGCCAAAATTTCGAAACCATTGACCAAACTACTTCAAAAAGATACCCCTTCAACTTTGACGCAGAATGCAGACAAGCATTCGAACAACTTAAAAATGCACTCATAACGAGCCCCATTCTTATTTACCCCAATTTTGAGGAACCATTTTTGCTCACAACTGACGCCAGGGCGTTTGCAATTGGTGCTATTTTATCGCAAGGTCCCATTGGCAAAGATCTCCCAATAGCATATGCGTCTAGAACACTTTGTAGCGCAGAATCGAAGTACTCTACAATAGAAAGAGAACTTCTTGCCATCATTTGGGCAGTAAAGCATTTTCGCCCATATCTTTTCGGACGAAAATTCCGATTAATTACTGATCATAGACCCCTCACCTGGCTTTTTTCAATAAAAGACCCTGGTAGTAGGCTGGCACGCTGGCGACTCAAACTCGAAGAGTATGATTACCAGATAGAATATAAACCCGGCAAAATCAACAAAAATGCAGATGCACTATCCCGGATCAAAGTCAACTACTTCAAAGAATGCGCGAATTTCCAACACAAAATTTCCATACACGCATCCAACAAAAACGAAACCGAAGTAAAAGCGGACCCCGAAATAAGTGATAACCCTAACGAAAACAACCCGTAAGAGAGAAATAACCCTGAAGGAAACGACACCCCTGAAAATGAAATCCCCGTAGAAACCATTCAAGAAGAATTTAATACATTTGTCAATTTATATAAATCAAAATCTCTAATCGATTATTCTAAAATAGAATTCGATAATTCTCAACTTCTTGGCAAACATCATAAAAACATTGTTAGTTTCTTTTGGCAAAACAAACTAGAACCATTACACTATGAAATCATCGAAGACCTCTTCGAAGAACACCCAGAGTTTTACAATGATAGAATCAACATACTTTCTAGTAAATCAGTAAAAGATCGTAAATACTACATCATACCTCTTCCTTTTGATCCTGAATCTGTCATAGAACACATGTTCTATATTATTTATAAATCCCAAAATGAGTTCGATCTTAGAAAAACCTTTTTAATCGAAAACAATCTAGAACTACCCATATTAGAAATATTTTCATTCATTTTTGCTGACAAGGAAATCAAATTAAAAGTCTGTCAAAACTTAACGACAACTCCTGACCCCGATCAAATTCCCATAATCATTGATCAGTGCCATTCAGGAAAAACAAATTTACACCGTGGCATTAATGAAACCATCAGAAGAGTAAAACAGAAATACAACTGGCAAGGTCTCATTAAAGACGTATGCTTTTTGTACATTAAACTGACATATTCGAACGGATCAATCGAAAGATTCCACGCCACATTTGCTGAAATGATTCGCGCCCATAAAGCCGAAAATTCCGATGAACACCCCATGAACGTCTTACCATATGTAGTTATTTGTTATAATAATACGAGAAACAAAACAACAGGTTTCACACCGTACGAATTAATATTCGGACATACAGCTAGTCAATCACCAGAAACGCTCTATAACCAAAAAGACCTAATTTCAAAATATGTTAGAGATCTTAATAACCGCATGACGTATTTCTATAAATTGGCCAGAGCAAAAACCGAAAGATAAAAAGAAAAGTCCAAAATCAGATTTGATAGGACAGTTTCCGAAAACGTCCCTAAATATAAAGTAGGAGACAAGGTTTATGTGAAAGAGTCACAAATTTCAAATAAACTCGAAAATAAATTTAATGGACTATTCGAAATATTAGAAATTTATCCCAACTCCGCGATGTTAGTGAATTGGAAAACGCGAAATAAAACTAAAGTAAATTTCGACCGCTTGAAACCTTTTCATGAATAATAATAATCTTTTTCAGGACACTCCTGCTGTTATTAACAGACAGTGCACAATACAACTTAGAGTCAATCAATAACTCCATCGGCGTTTTCTTCCATCAAGAAGGAACCCTCAAAATAACGAACGAAAAATGGACCCTTTGGGTCTACAAAGATTTATCATCCATCAAAGACGCTTTATACAATAATGATAAAATCCTAGAAAACCTCATTTATTTTCTCGACAGAGACGAGCCTAGAATACTAGCTTTCAAAGCTCAAATAAAAACACATACCAGTTTTTTAACCCAAATATCAGACTCACTACAAGTAAAGTTCAGAGATATCTTCATGGACACAGAAAAATTAGAAAAAAGAACAAAACGTGGTTTAATAAATGGTGTAGGAACTTTTTGGAAAGCAATAACCGGAAACCTTGACGCATCCGATGGAGAATATTTCACGGATTGATGAAGAAACGTTCAATCAAGATATAAAAGAAATCGAAAAGTCATTAATGGAAATATCAGACGATATGGCATTTTACGAAGCTCAAATAAAAACTCTAGAGATATGCGAATCACTCATGGAAAACTACCTATTCCTTCAAACTTTTATTGGTGATATTATCAATTTAATCACTTTCGCTCGATTGAAAATAATTCATGGTTCAATCATAACATCAAGAGATTTACTTTATTCACTTCAAGAAATATCACAAACATTGAACAAAAATAATTTACCATTATACGTCAGTATTGGAAATATCCCCCAATACCTAGACCTTATTGAATTGCAAGCATATCAAACAGACAATAAAGTAGTATTTGTTTTAAATATTCCCCTAGTAGAGCCTGAAACGTACACACTTTTTCATTTATATCCAATACGAATTTTGGATACTCGAACAGGACTTCACCATATATTATTAACATTTCAAAAATTTATTGCGCGAGACGACGATTCAATGTTGTACACTTCTTTTCAAAATTTAGATAATTGTAAAGTGATCAAAACCGACTTGAAAATTTGTGCAACGCTATTTGTGAAACCCAGCTCCTCAAACAAACTCTGCAATTGCCTGAAAATTGTAAATCAACAGTGATCTACGCAAAGGACTACAACGTTCAAGTGATTTCTCAAAATCTGTAGCTGATATCAATATCCGATCCTCTACCAGTCACCATAAATTGTATCGGCAGAGAAGTAATCACAAAAATCATCGAAACCAATACTCTACTGAAACTTCAGCCTGAATGCAACGCCTTCATTGGAAACACGAGAGTTCATTCCAAATACTTCGTTGAAAGATATCAGAACGTAACTTACAACAAACATGCAGTCCAGATACCATATCGATGCTGTGACCACCTCCCGGAAAAATCCTAACTCCCGGAGCTGAAACCCCTGAAATTAAATAAAATAAATGTCGACGATCTCAACATAGCCGAACACAAGTTGAACCAATACTCAGATGAATTGGACAAACTCATCAACGAACCGTTCGTGAACTAACATATTTCTTGGTTCACGTATTTTTCAATTGCTCTCATCATCGCACTAGTGATTTTGTATATTTTCTGCAAGTGCCGTCGCAAGAAGTCATTTGCGATCGGAATCACCTCTTCAAGCAACGACAACCCACCGAGACCACCAAGAACGAGAATAGTACCCAGAACCCTGGCAAGATTCGTTCCTAGAAGAAGACCCAGCGTCCGTCTAGAAGACCCTGTTGAAGTAGATGTCGAACTAACCACGAGTTTGAATGAAAAAAATTTTTCTTAATAAAAGTTGCTGCAAAGCACCAACTTTTCTTTGATAAGGGGAGTTGTTATATCGTGAGTAGGACGATCTCACCGATATCAGATTACCAAGATAACAACTTCCAAGACTTTGAGTCAGCAGAGTCAGCAGAACGTGATACTTTTGTTATTCCGTCTCCTGCTGACACCGCTGTCTACACATTATAAATGAACCCTGCGAGGTCAAATCATTGTCAGTAACTATTTAGAGTTGGTCAGAACTAATTTAGAATTCGTTTAGTATCAATTTAAATTCTGTTCCATTTTTCATTGCAGTTTTTGTAACGATATTTTTTGTGTGTTATTCAAAGAAAGTCTGTAATTGAAAATAAAGTGTTTTTTTTTAAAGTCATATTCAAAAGAGTGAATATAACATTTATCAAGTATCGTCCAATTGTATCATATGTTATAAAAATATATGATTTTTTCACTCATGTCATGATCAAGTTACATATTGAATTCTTTTTATCTACACACGTGAATCTCGCAAAAAACCTTATCATGTAAATATTGTAATGTAATAAATTGATGGGTAAAATTGGTATATCAGCCATGGTCATTTCCGCCGTTTTTTTTTGTTTTCATATCATTCAATTGATATCCATATCATACGGGTGAATATGAAAACATATGAGTCCAGCATCTCTGACAGTCTACTAAATTTATTTCAGAGTGACGTTATTCTTATTATTTTCAGTGAACCCCTTCATTAGATACCCGTGACGTCGGAAAGCATGAACAATTTAGTCTTGGCGGTTCACCATATTGAATTTGAAGTGGCTTTATGGTATTTTTCGTATTCTTTTTAGCAAACCCTTTCATTCAATATCCATGTCAAGGGGTTGCATAGAAAAATAGTTCGCTTTCTTAAAGTTCCATCGTATCGTATTTATCTTCACTTGTCATTCAAACTAAATATGTATGCAAATTTTCAGTACAATCATTTGAGGATAACTAAAGTAAAGTGAAGTAAATTTTATTCAGGTAAGCATAATGTATAATATGAATTCAAAATTAAAACTAGATAATATAGGAAAGAACTAACTAAAACTGGAAATTGTGAGTCCAGGCTGAGCTACCTAAGCAATGCTTTTGTTGTAGTCATCAACCTTGGTTACATTGATTATTCACTTAATGAGTGGTGAGTATAAAAAAGGAAAAAAACAAAGGTAAATTCATTGTGAGGGAGAGAGATTATGGTTATTTGTTTGTATTTTGGTTTCTTATTATTATTCGAGTTCATATACGGTTTTCAATTTGTTATAATTTTGGTTCACATATTCTTTCAGTTTTCATTTCATTTTACGTTTATTAGGAATAACCCTGATTTCTAAAGAGATTAGGTTTAACAATTTTGGACCAAATTATGATATAAATTTCTGTGTGTGTGTTAGTCTACAAAGGGGAACATTTGTTTTCTGCTCAGATTTAGTACGTGTGTTGTAGGTATGACTTATCTGAGTGATGAAGGTATTTTGTATCCATATTAAGCATTGATATGTATAGAGTTTCCTTACATCAAATAAGCCAGTTTCTTTGTAAAGCTTTTCAGTTGAGTACCTTCTATATTTCTTAAAAAATATTTTTATTATGGTATTTTGCATAATCTCTAGACCGTGTAATGATGTTTTTCTGAGACCACCCATATAATGATACAGTACCTCAATAAAGATTCAGCGAATGACTTGTAAGTCATAAGTAAAAGCTTTTTATTATTCAGATTTCTGATTTGATAGAATTTTAAACTAACTTATTGAGTCTCTTAACTGTGTTATCAATGTGTTCTTTCCATCGCAGGTGTTGGTCCACATATACACCCAAATACTTTATGTTGTCAACTTATTTAATCATTGGACATGAACACTACGTTGGGGTCCGGCATAGATACTGATGAATAGTAAGAGTGTTATTTAAGGGCTGGTCTTTTTTTGTTGTGGTGAATGCAATAAACTTAGTTTTTCCCACATTCAGGAGGCTCGTATTCAACCAAGAGAGTACATATTTGAGCCCTGTTTCAGCTTTCTCATAGACTTCATCTCAGGAATCGCCTTCAAATAAAAATTTTGTATCGTCTGCGTAAGATATCATTCTGTCATTGATATTATGAAGTTCATAAAAATTGTTAATATAGATCAAAAATAAAATAGGACCCAGCACTGTCCCCTGGGGCACGCCCATGTTGACAGGTAGTGGATCGCTGAGGGTACTGTTCATTTTAACTTTTTGATTTCTATCAGATATATAGTTTTTGAATAAGTCTAAAGTAATACCTCTAATTCCTATAGATCTTTAGCCAGATCCAGAAATACTACCAAACTTTTTTTGTCATTGAAATTTTTCCAAACACTGCTAACCAATTGAAAAATTGCATTTTCGTTTGACATATGTTCTCTGAAACCAAAATGATCATCAAATAAAATATTATTTTGTTCTAAAAAATCATCTAGTCGATTTTTCAAGCACTTCTCGTAAAGTGCAAAGTTATTGATGGTGGTTATTGGTCTGTAATTTATTGCAAGTTTTCTGTCACCTGATTTGAATACTGGGGTTGTTATCAATTATTTGAAAGCGGCTGGTATGTTTCCTTTCATGAATCATAAATTAATGATACGACAGAGGGGACTCAATAGAAGGAAATGATGTCTTTTTATAAACTGGACCGTTATGCTATCATGACCTGAAGAGCTGTAGTTTTTCAAAGTAGATATTATCTGAATGCCTTTATTTTTTGTCACTGGATTCAGAAAAAGGGATTTTGTGATATTGGATTCAATTTTCGGTATGATGTCATGTTTATCGATTTTTTTTCCATCTGTTGTCCTATACCTGCAAAGAGAGTATTGAAGTAGCTTGATTTTTCTTTATCATTAACAATTTTTGATCATTTTCATATGTAATGTTATATTTATCTTTCTGTTTCGTACCTTTGTTCATCATTTCGTTTAAACTTTGCCAGATTTTTCCATGATTCTGTTGGTCGTCTTGTTTACATAGTGAAAATTTTTATGCAATTTTATCAAATTGTTGAGATAGTTTCTATAATTTTTATATTCAACATGTAGTTCTTCAGAATATCGTTTATTTAATATTTTTTTCAGGTTGTCCCTATATTTAATTGATGTTAACAGACCTAAGGTCATCCAGGGTTTCATTTTTTTTGCTGTGCGTGATGGATATAGTTTGAGTGGATAAAAGATTATAATATTTTATTTTATCAATTAATAAGTTGTAGCCCTGTGCTGGGTTATTAGAAATTAGAATGTCATCCCATTTCTCTATTTCAAGAAATTTTTTCATTTTATTTTGATTTATAAGAATTTTAGGTGTTTCGACAGTGTTATTTGTGTTTGAATTGCATGTTGCTGACATAATGTTTATAGATAACATAATTGTGTGATGATCAATCAAATTGGTTGTGTAAATATATGTTTTCAGTGAGAGTTTATCAAGTATGTGTTTACCAGATAGTTTTATGTAAATATGGTCGATCAAGGTAGAGCTGTCTTTTGTTACTCGGGTTGGCTTATTGATGTAAGAAAAATATCCCTGAACGGCCATCAGACATACGTAGTTATTGGTGGTCCTCTCTGAACTCTTCAATATGTTTATATTGATGTCGCCCATAAAACTGTTTACATCAATTCTTCAGTTCAAAATTCAGTTGCAAGATTTGATCTGAACCAACATACAAACAAATAAGATTCAAACATCGCGAGGTTAATGAAAGCTTGTAGAAAAAAGTTAATTATTCGTAATTTTGAATACATCCTCACACACAATCACGTTACTGGGATAGCAAAAGCAGCTTTTCAGATATTTGGAACACATTTTCCAACTAGAGTGTTGTTTATTTCTAAGTTAGTTACTTTTAATGCTATATTGAAAATATTGTTCAAATATAAGGATTTTGCTTTTTTACATGCACCGATGATTCTAGATTCTCCTAATTCTATCCAGAAAAGGACCATCTGCTGGACGGGATATCCAAACATCACAACCGATTCACCACTTTCACACAAACGTCGTTCATCAGTTCATCTTTTCTAGATCACCTAAAATGAAATACTATTTTCAACGCACGTTTCATAGAGTAGATATGTATAAAAATAACTCTTAACTGATGTGGAAAACATTAAAAAAGCTTATAAACGTGAATTGCCAAAACTTTCTGAGCTGTACACAATTTAACTCAACAAACCAGATGTATACAGTGCATTTCTTTAATGTCCCCCCCTTTTTATTTTTTGAACGTGTCAAAATTGAAATCTGGGATAATGAAATTAATTCATGAATACTTTATTCTGAAGTGAAATTGACAAATGAAACATTGAAGATGGCGACTGGGATCTGGGAAAAGAAACTTAAATACAAAGGGAAGTCTTGTGACACATCATTTTGAAGCTCCTGACGTATACTTCACAACCCTAGAATATGAAGTCAATATCTTCACCTGCTACAAAATGGTGGAACATTTAATAATTTTCTGAAGACAAACACATTAATATCGATATTTCTAGAAATATTCTTTTTTATCTGCCATATGGCAATCCTAATAACCCGATAAGGTTTGTTAAGTTATTTTTTGTTTATAAAAACGACAAAAAATGTCAGTACGATAATGAACATCATTGTTCAGTTAGAATATTATCATTTAGTTTTCGGTTTTACTAGTAGAAAGGTACCACGTCAACAATCTTTAAAGTGTCAGTTCTCGTCCATTGGAAGAAAAAATTGGAGCGATTTTTATTTACAGTGCGACGCGTAACTTTCACGAGACCGAAAGGATTTTTAATGAACGTTTTTCGAATCGTCCTTTCTGTAGAAAATATTTGAGGAAACTTGTATCCAAATTCACAACTACCGGTAGTGTACATTACAAAAAGCACCCAGGTCATCCGTCCATTCCGGAAGAACAGCAAGTGCAAATAATTGGAGAGATGGTAGTAAATCCTGAACAGTCAACTTATTCATCGCCAATGTTTGTGAGGTGTCTCCTTCTTCTGTGTGGAGACTTTTGAAGAGGAATAGGTATCATCCCTACGAAATTAACATGGTACACCAATTAACTGAAGATGACCCTGATCGAAGAACAGAATTCTGCGAAATCATGATGGAAACCATTGCAAGGCATCCTACCCATCTCCACAATATTTGTTTTAGTGACGAATGTACATTTTTTTCAAACGGCAATGTTCACAGATAAAATTGTTATTATTGGAGTGACACCAACCCTCACGTTTTCCGGAAAATACATACCCATATCCAGAAAAAATTAACGTTTGGGCAGGAATATTGGGAAATCATATTTTAGAACCTCTATTTATTGATCAAAATTTAACAGGGGAACTGTATTTGAATATGCTGGAAACTACTGTTGACCTTTCATCACTGAAATCGTCGAAGCGAATCCTAAAGAATTCGATATGGATATTGTATTCGAACAAGATGAAGCACCATCACATTACTCCAGACAAATAAGAATCTATTTGGATACTACTTTTCCCGGTCGTTGTATTGGTCGTCGAGATTGTGGAATTGGCCGCAGTGGTAGTGCGCCCGACTCACGATCGGAAGGCCGTGGGTTCGATTCCCGCCTCGACCAGATATTTTTCTCGAGATAATTTATCTGGTTGAAGCTGGGATGATTCTGCAACCGTGTTAGGAATCACACGTTAAAAGGTGAGACCTCGTTAGCCCTTAGCTCGCACAAGTTTCTTACCGTCTGAGAGTTGTCGATCGTATGGGGGCGACAGCTGATTAACGGAAAAACATATTTTAAACACTTTTTTTCTAAACAGGTCCTACAGAATGGCCAGCCCGCTCGCCAGACTTTTTTTATGGGGCTATTTGAAGCAAAAGGTGTATGAAACTGAACCTGCTTCAATATTGGATATACGGTAGAGAGTATTAAATATTTGTAGAGATATTGACTTTACTGTGTTCGAAAATGTTCGGCGTGAAATGTCGGATAGGCTGTTCATATATCAAGAAGTTCAAGGCAACAATTTCGAGCATCGTCTGAACTGACCTCAAGCTCATTACCTACGTCATATTATGTAGTTAAATATCAATGTATTCAGGTAATTATTAAAAGTTCCGCCATTTTGTAGTAGTTGAAGATATTGCCATTATATTTTAAGTTTGTGAAGCATTAGTCAAGAAGATGTGTCACAAGACCTCCTTTTCCATTTAATTTTTTCCCAGATTGCGCCCAGTCGCCATATTGAAAGTTTCATCTGTCAATTTCACTTCAAAATAAAGTATTCATGCATTAATTTCATTATTCCAAATTTCAATTTTTTGAGTTGACCCGTTCAAAAAATAAAAGGTGGGGGCGACATTAAACAAAAGCTCTGTATTGTTAATAATAAAACTGAAATAGTAAACGAATTTAACTACTACTTCATTACTAGTATTCAGCAAATTGTTGATAGTATAGATAATGTTGAAGATTGTGAATTCAATAATTATAATCTCTATCCTAATTTTTCCAAGTTTCACATATTAACAATGAATTAATTACGTCTAATTGTTAACTACTTAGACAACAAAAACAATGATCATGAGATCTTAAATTCCGAAATGCTCAAAGTCATTTTTGAAACATGTGGATATATAATTCAAGCCTTGTAAATACTTCTCTTCAAACTTCTGAAATTCCAAGTTCTCTAAAAGTTAGTACTATAGTTTCTATTCAAAAAGTAAGCAATACAATCAAGGCCAGTGAATATAGACCTATAAATACATTACCACCAATAGAAAACATTCTTGAACTAGCTATTTATAAGCTGGTACTTGATCATGTTGAAAAAAATAAATTATAATAAATAATCAATCTGGATTCCGTACAAAATATTCATGTGGATCAGCATTACAACTCATTTTTTCTAAAATTCAAAAAAGAAGTTAACAATAAATTTGTAGGAGCTGTTTTCCTTGATCTGAAGAGGGCTTTTGAAACAATTGACCGTATTATTCTTCTAATAAAATTAAGAGGTTATGACATTGATGGTGATGGTTCATTACCAAACATTAAATTTTTATTTCTTTTTTTATCATTTTTGTTTCACACTTGTAAATATGGTTTAGGTTGCATTTACAATTTATGCGGGCGAATAATTTAAATTGTTGTTTTTCAAGCACCTTACTTTGATGAAATCCTCCTACTTATTCCTATTATTCAAATCTACTCATGCCGATCCTGTCCTTTTTTTGTTTCCTCGAATCGGTTGTTCCGAAATATATTCAACGAGAGGAGCACAGAGACGAAAACCTTCTTTGTCGTGATCGGGTGTAAAAACTGCAATACAATTACGTCGTGATGCGAACCCACGACGTAATTGTACCGCAGGGTAGCATTTTAGGACCTCTGCTTTTTATCGTATACTTGAATGACATAAACTTATTTATAAATATTGATTTTGTAAATTTATTTGCAGATGATACACTATTGGCATGCTATGATACAAACATAGATAAAGCTATTGATAAAATGAATGCCGCATTAACCCGTTAATGCCCAGAATTATTTTTTTTACAGTTGCCACATTTTCCGCAGCGCCGTTGCGTTTCTTGTTTATCTAACCAGTGTTCCTTCCATTAGAAACGAATCTCTGCTAATACGTTTGTTACGTGTTTTTAAGTTTAGGGCCAGTGTTTGAATTGGAAGGAGGTGAAGACGGAATTGCCAAAACGATCCTTCTTAGAAATTCCAACAGAGAAATGTACTCATTGTTTGTTTGAAGGGTTCGGCGGTATAAATACCACATATTGACGACAGCTCCATCCAAACAAAAGCGAAACAGCGGCCAGTACCATTTCTTTGATCTTATCCGGCTTCTATATAAGCCTCTCATCTGATCAAATCGATCCATTCCACCCATTCCTTTATTGTACATATTTATTATTGATGGTTGATCGATCTGGACAGAACTCTTTTGTTTTTTCCACCACCGTTTACAAGTTCCTTTAGTTTTGTAAAGGGCTTCTTCCGTTACATTTGATATGACGGTAACCTGGCTATTGTCATGCCAGCGAGTTAAAGTTGTACTAGAAGCTGAATCGTGGATATAGTAGTGACTTCCTCAGTTTTCTTTCTTCAAATATTTGAGAGGAGCTTTTTCTGTGCCATCAGATCTAATTGTGCCAATACAAAACAACTTATTTTCTGAGTGCGTCTTTACCAGCAGAATGGAGGTAAAATAGTTATCGAGAAATATAAAACTATTTTGGGGTAAAAAATTAAGACACATTTTTTCAGTCACGCTGAAACCCAAAGTTTTGCCCTCAATTTTATCTCCAGCGCCAGTATAAACATCAAATTTTATGAGGTAACTGTCAGAGGTACACAAACACCAGCATTTAGATCCGAAGGGTATCGGTTTCTCTCTTATGAATTGTTTCATGTGATGTCGTCCAAAATAGGGTTCCATTGCTTCATCAATCGAAAAATATTTTCCAAGTGGACTTATGCATTCCTGCGAAATTTTATTGATGTGGTTTACTATGTGGATGTGGATTTTATAGATCTTGTCACTTTTGTCAATTTGGGAGTTATCGTTGAAATGAAAAAATATGTGGATACTCTCAAATTTATTTCTGGAGAGTGCATTTGTGATTAGAGCCTTGTTAGTATCAGCCCGCGTTTGCCAATAGCATCACCTAGAGGGAACTAGACTATATCCAGATAAAAGGATTATGACCAAATATTTATATATATCATCAGAAGAAACTGAAAAATTATGATAGCCCTTTTCATTTGCATACCTCTTCGTCTCAATACAAATAATATCTATAAGGTCATCGCTAAAAACATCTTGAATAAATCAATGGGTGCCAAGTTGCCATTTAGTATTTCGTGAATAATCGTCGGTTTTTCTTTTTCAATTAGTTCAATTTTCTCTTCTCGAATATTCAAATTTATTTCTTCCCACTTGAATGAGTTGGGTTTTTTATTTTTTTTTCCTTTTGAAAGTTTCAATTTCTTTTGCTTGGTTGCTAAGGTCTCGTTGTCGCAATCATCCCAACTTTCGTCGTTTGTGATGTTTTCATCCAGAGAAAAATACTGACAAATCAATGGCCGTTTTTCCTTTTGTTTATTGGTCGTAAAGACTTCAACTTTTTGCGCAAGTAATCCTTTTCCAAAGTCCTCAATAGTGGGGGCAATCTCGTCGTCATTGGGTGCATCATCTTGATCGCTATCTTGGCCGTCAGTCGGAGGAACAAGAATAATTTCCAGGGATTCTGCCTCTTCAAACTGGTCATAATATTCATCATCAGATTCTATACTGTCTAAATAAGCCAATAGCTCTTCGGCATCCCGGGGATTTTCGGGATTATAATACTTCTGGCTGAAAAAAAAATACATACGTCATAAATAAATATAAAATATGTATGTATCTATACGTCACTAGCCAGATGAGTACATACATGTGCAAGTATTATACAAAATTGCATATAATATCATACGCTGGCCAGTATGAAACCGATTTACTTTTAGTTATTTTCCATATACACCTACTGGTTTGAGCCCAGCGTATGAGCACAACATCTAACGCTACATAGTAAAAATACAAACATTTTCACAATAATATTATGGACGGAAACTAATGCCTACTATACCAAATAAATAACATGTACAATAATAAGTTAAAATATCTAAAAGAATACTGGTGTACATAACCTAAAACTCACCTGTTATTCATTTTTTTAAACAAACTAATCACCTCCAAAATCAAATTGTCCTAGGATCTAGTAAATAACACTTATATTTAGTTTGAGTAATTTAGACACTTTTTATGTACTACTTTAGTTCATATGTAAGCAGGAAGTAACTGCGGGTGCCGTAGCATGGACTTAATCTTACCTCATTCTCAGTCGTGTTTTGCGTCTGATAAATCATACGGTGGGTATTAATGGGTTAAATAATGTAAATGAGTACCTTATTGCAAATAAATTGAAACTGAATAAAATGAAAACTAAAGGAATGATTATGACAACAAAATACAAGTGGAACAACCTTGATTTAAATGAAATAAATCTACAAATCGATAATGAAAACATTGAAATTGTGTCATGTATCAAATATCTTGGATTTCAGTTAGATAATTTATTACTTTTTGGCAATCATCTCGATTACATATGTAAAAAAATATTTGAAAATATAGGTAGGTAATTTATCCACTCAGTCTAAAATTACTGTATACAATGAGATTATGCAACCACTTTTTGATTACTGTGCTTCTATTATTTTCTTGTTTGATCTAAATCAAACATCTCAATTACAGAAAACTTCAAAATCGCGGTATGCGAATTGTTCTAAAAGTTAATAGATTCACTGAAATTGGAATCATGTTACAAACTTTGCGGTGGCTATCAGTTTCTTTATATTAAATTCTGAATATCTTATCACCCTTATATTTTTCTAAATTTGTTACTTTAAATTTAGATATAGTAATAATAATGCAGCACCACATCAGATAATGTGGTGTTGCAGGATTTTCCGAGTTTTCCTGCAGCTGAAAAAGCAAATGCGGCCACTGGAATCAATGAAGTGGCCCCGGAGCGCCAATTAATTTTTATTGTTGTTTTTATCTTTATCGTTGTTTTTTCTTAAATAAAAGTCCATCATTAAGTATTTAAAAAAAACAGTTATTGGAATCCATCCATCATGCTAGATGGAATAATACATGACAAGATAATATTAATAAATATAGTATTTGTATATTGTTTTCTTCTATTCATCATTGCATTGAAGCTGCACCTATATTGCAATGTATTTTAATAGCATATGTCGTTATTTTTCAAACTAAACATTTTTATTTCCAATTTTGAATTATATCTACATTTTTTATAATTATTTTCAATTTCTATAATGTTGGTAATATGTTTTATATAATATTGTATATTAGGGTTACCTATTTCAATAAATATATTCTTCTTCTTCAACAGTGCTTGTTTTTGAATTCATTTTACGCCAGTGGTTCCAGTTTTACCTTTCATTATATTGGACTGTATATTTGAATTTTCGAATAATTATTAGAAAATCACTATAGAATATCTCAGTTTCAATTTTTTCATACAATTAGTGTACGTATTGGATAACAATCAAATATGATTGACGAAGGATGTTAACAAAAACTGACCCATTTTTCCTTGAGCGCAATAATGAAACTGATTTTGCTTGCAATATTTTGAATTACTAGATACTTTTCAGCGGAGGAAAAATCAGAGCTTGTTGATTTGTGGGTTGTTTTATTTTCCACATCCTAGAACAATATAATGGAGTTTATAGTTTATTCAGGCATGAACAGGGCAAACTTCAGACACACATTTTGCGAATTGTCCATATTCTTCAATATTTATAGGAACCAAACTATTTGTATACTCGGTATATTGGCATTATCAGACCACTCGACTAAATAATGACATTGGTTGATGACTCAAAATGAAATCATGAATATTATACATGTTTTTATTTCCTCTGAAATCTGAATAAAAGTAATTTGTATGTTCTGAAAATATTAGATTGGGAATGTAGCAGGAAATGTAGTAGTACAATCGTTAAATTGAGGATGTACTCGTTTATGAAAAAGTATAAAATGATACTGTACATAGTTTTTGAATATTACTGAAGTATTTCCCAATAAACAACTACAAAATGAGTAAGACCACTTTGATGTTTTGCTCCTTTTTCATTGCTCTTATGATGGTAAGTACTCATTATTGTTGAAGAATATTTCGTTGGAAACCACATATTTTTTTCAGCTCATAATATAACATTGTTTTCATCAGAGGTCACTTTTTATTTAGATTTTTGTTAACGTTTGTCGTGTTCTTTCAATGAAAATACGACAAAGTTATCGTCACCCTAGAAAATTATGTTATTTCACATTAGGATTGGATGGGATATTGTGTTTTTTATTTCAATATCAATATGGCAGAAAAATGAGAGAGGGTATACCGGGAGATTCTCTACGGTGGCTCATCGCTATAGCTTTTTTATAATTGGAGACAGAAAAACGAAATTTGGGGTTGTGTATTAAAGTTTGATTTACATTTTTTGACACATTTACCTGCTTTGCTTTACTTCCGGTCTGACCGCAAATGACCCCAACTTTCGATTTTTAAATAGGACATCCTATATATTTTTACTTATTTCGATCGAGAATGACATTCTGAATCCAACAATACTTCAATATTCGACAAATAAAATCATTTTCATTCCAATTTTTATTTTTTGATCTAGAATGTAAATCGCTTCATTCTAGATCAAGTAACCTAGGAAAACTACGACTTTGAGGCTTATGTCATTTTAGGAATTACAGTCGCAAATATTAATTTTTTCAGTTAACTTGATTTTTTTGATTGGAAAGGGGGTGGCTTGTCATCTTTTTGTGGTAGATCATTTTCTTACGAATAATTTGATGCCACACACTTTTACTTCATTTTCTCAATTTTTTGAATAATTGCAAGAAAGTGGCAAATTAGTCCATTAAGTTTATAAATTTTCAAAATGGCCTCCTCCTTGATAACGGCAAAATTCAACTTTTTCAATTGTTGCGCGCATCACATTGATAAGCTGTTCCTCAGTGACGTTCTGGAATGCCACCCTTACTAAATGCTCTAGTACTTCACGAGTAGTTGATGTTGTATTGTAAACAATTTACTTCAACACAGGCCAACACGTCTACTTCTTTTTCGTCACTGACGATGAAGTTATTGGCATTTTCTTCTGGTTCATTTCGCATTTTCCATTCCAGTTTTGGAAAATAATGATGTGTGGGATGGCGACGATTAGAGAACTTCTGAGCATAAATTCAAGCTGCATCAGTGGCATTCTTTTTTGTTTCTCCGTAAATTAGCAACATGCCAATTTTCTCGTTTTTAGTATAATTTGCCATATCTGATTCAAAACTACACAACAAATAAATTTTTAAAAGTGACAGCATATTCATTAGCATATTTTTTAGGTAGTCCTAGCAACAGATTCAATTGTTTGTTGTCACAGATAACTAGAATAACAGGACTTAGTGCATAAGTATACTGAATACGTATTATTTGTCATTGGGTATGATCGTTTCTTGCAATTATTCAGAAAAATAAAGAAAATAAAGTGAAAGTGTGTGGCATCAAATTATTCGTGAAAAAATGATCTTTCACAAAAAGCTGACGAGTCATCTCCTTTCCATTTAGAAAAACTCATATTTGCCACTGTGAAATAATTCTTAAAAGGACTGTGAAGTCATATGCCTCAAAGTCGTAATCAAGAATGAAGCGATTTACACGATCCATGGCATTCTACATCAAAAAATAAAAATTCATTCGTCAAATATTGACAAGTGGAGTATTGTTCGATTTGGAATCACATTCTTGATCGAAATAAGTAAAAATATATAGGATATCCTATTTAAAAATCGAAAATTGGGGTCATTTCCTGTCAAGCCGGACATATGGCAAAGCATGTAAATATGTCAAAAAGTGTAAATTGAAGTATTATACAAACCCCCAAATTTGTTTTTCTATCTCGAATAATAAAAAAGTTATAGGGGTGAGCCACCTTAGAGAATCACCCGTTATATGCAACTATGCAAAGGATTCAAATTTGGAAATTTGTTACAAATACTTATCATCTGTTTTGTGATACAAATTTTCGATTTTACTAGTACAAACATTTGCTACATTCAATTCAATGACATGTGGATTTGGAGAATTTTTTCGTTATTTTAAATGAATTCACGATTACATAACTCACTTTTCAAAGACAAGCACCTCTCCTAATCACCAGAAATGCAATACTTTTCTTGACGCGCGTTTCATCAACCAAGTTGGCATCTTTAGTTTTCTTCATTCCTTGAAGATGCCAATTTGGTTGGTGAAACGCGCGTCAAGAAGAGTATTGCATTGTTGATGAATGTAAAATTTTTCTGTTTTTAGCTCTCACTGTCTTTTTTGTGTATTCCTTTTATAATCTCAACTCAAATTTATTTATAATCATCACTGTAATTGTTATTATGTGACATACTAGATCAAAAAGGTTTTATATACTTAGGAAAATTATTCTTCGGATTATAATTCTTTTCCATTGGCATATGACATTAATCATGAACATTTGAAGTCATATTTTGAAAACATGAATGAACACAGAACTCATGATTATATCTTATGTCTAGAATGCGCTTATGAGTTCATTCTGGCTTTCATTTTGGACAAATCATATTTGTCATATTAGAGTATAAGAGATAACTAAGTCAATACGTCAATATTCAGATGATGTGAGAAGTAGTCGTAACGTATGTTGTTAGAAATCTCGACGTCAGTTGTAAACAATGCTATGATACCATATTTCAAGTTGTAGAATATGGTATCAATTTTGCAAAATAAAATATCACTTTTTGGAACTTCCAATCAATTCAAGGAGAAGAGTTCCTATAGGATAACGTTATCCATTTCCCGTTCTTAAACTACGCTCTTTGATTGTGAAACTACAGTGTTTCAGCGAATAACACGATTTGTCCATTCGCCATATATCAAACGCAGATAAATTATGTGTTCTGCGGGTATGTGAACGCGATAAACCCAAAAACACCTTAGGAAGGATAGAGTACACTACAAAAGGAAGGGTTGTGTGTATAGTTTGATAATGTTTTGTGTAAATTGATTTAGAAGTGGGAAAACGGGGAGATGTTGCTGACCGGGGAGCTTCCATCAAAAACGCTGCGTAATCCCTTTGACGCATACAGGAAGTTCCAACGAAAACTTGACCCCCCCCTGCGAGTCAGAAATGTACGTGTAATCAAAAATTTCAAAGAACACTCCAATTTTTATTTCTAGGGGAACTAATTCTGATATGGAAATCATACCCGCCCAGCGGTCAGCAACTACCCCCCTATTTTTTCAATGACATGGGGGTCCAGTGATATATCATTTGAAAGGTTCTTTGCCCCTCTATTACTTCTGTAATTTTTTTTCGAAATTGGTTCATTCTTTATTGAGAAATTGAATGTTGAACGTTTGATTTAAGAAAAAGAACAGAAAATTTGCTGTCGCTCATTTTATTGAGGAAATTTTATTGAGGCCACACAATCAACAGATGAAGTGTTGAAAATGACCTTCATCTAGTTCCATAAATAATACAGTCTACTTTCGAACGCGTTCCTTACATAATTGAAGATGTCCGGAGTCAGAAATCGGCATTCCCGAACAACTCTCTGTCGCAGGTCTTCTAGATTTGTAGAATTCATTTTATCAGTAGTAAACGTTCCGAAATGGACGACACTATTAGTTTTGTATGCATTGGTAGTTTTTATTGAACCTAGTTGTCGCAGAACAAAAAGTAGATAGTTGGCTACTGTTACTTCTTCACGTATTATTATCATCCTTGTTCACTGTGTTCCAACATGGTTCATTCTATTGAAGAAAGAATGAAAATTGTTGCAACCTATTATCAAAATAATAAATGTACTAAAGCTGCTGCAAGATTTTACAATACGAATCATTCAGACCATAACGTGAGCCATCAATACTTAAACGGTTAGTCTATATACAAAGATTTGTCTATGTACAAAGGTTAAACAGTTAATCGATAAGTTTCGAATTTCAGGTTCTGTTCGCAACAGAACACATGAAGTATCCCGTCCTGTCAGAAATAACGGAGTTGAAGTTGCATATACATATACAAATGGATAATCAACAATCTATTAAACAAGTAGATATAGCTTCTGGTATATCACCTACTAGTGTTTTTTGGATTTTGAAAGCCAACATATTCCATTCTTTCAAAATAAGACCACTTCGGGAATTAAACAAAAATGATCCTGATCGTCGACTTCAGTTTTGTGAGGTGTTCAGCGAGAAATTGATCGATAACCCAAACCTATTGAACAATACATGTTTTTTACACGCACTTTCTTTCATGTTGAATGGTGAAAAGAATTGACATAATTGTCAGACTGTATTATTGTATGGAACTAGATGGAGGTTATTTTGAACACTTTATCCGTTGATTCCTTCATTAAAATGAACGGCAACAAATTTTCTGTTTTTTTTTTAAATAAAATGTTCAACGTTTAGTTTCTCAATAACGAATGAACCAATTTCTAAAAAAAATAAAGAGGTAATAGAGAGACAAAATACCTTTCAAGTGATGTATCACTCGTTCCCCAATGCCATCGAAAAAAATAGGGGGGGGTAGTTACTGACCACAGGGGGTGAAGTTTTGGGTATGATTTTCATATCAGAATGAGTCCCCCTAGAAATTAAAATCGATAAAGGAATCCGCGATTGTGTACATCTAAATTCTATAGATAGCTCACTATACCCATCTCAATGTTCTAAATAGTGGCCACATATAATGTGGTAATTGGAAAGCTATTTAGATGGACACATTATCAGTGCTAATGAAACGAATATATTAAGTTTTTACGCAAAATTGAAACTATCGCATTAGGAAATAAATTCAAGCGGCTTCACAAACCAATACGATACACGTAATGAAGAAAGGTTGTAAAACATATAGGAAAAACGTGAATTAACTAAAACACATGTGTTTCCTTTGAGCATTCAGTATAAAACCAACTTCTCTCTTTATCTCAAACGTAGAATGTCTTGATATCATCAGAGGACATTACAGATGTCACACAACATAAATATAATAATTTTTTGCAGGCTTTCAAAAAACGTCGGTTTTGTTTTATATAGTACTTACCTATTTCAAAATCAAAGTAAAAAGTTATGGACATACTATTTTATGAGCGAATTTCATGAAAGCTTTATTATGGTTTGTTACGAGCTGATATGAAATTTTGACAGGAAAAAATCAACCATCAGCTACCCTTACGAAGCGCGGTCTCGTCGAGTTAGTAAATGATGTCAATCATACCTTGCAAATATGATGTATATATTATTATTTTTTCCAAATTATAAATACACTTCTGAAAAAGCTTCATTTTTATACATAAGTGTCTCGTGAATAATTTATTAACTCAGATGTATTTACACTTTGAATATTGCCCAACTTCATTAATTCGTCTTTGCCAGAGTTTCCCTTTCTCATAAATGATTTGAGAATATAGTTACAACATGAAACTAAGTCACTCCAATAATGACAATACAAAAAAAATGTTTCTTATTATGCCAAATCAGTAAGGGTTTAGATTCAGAACAAACAACAACCCGTTTAAAATATAAATTATCACTACCGAAAAAATTAGGTAGTTTTCAAGAAAAGCTATGATGTTGAGACAAGTTTGTTTGGAATTCAAAGGGTAGTCTCATGAAGTATATTTTAGAACTGAAAAATACCTTATTACAAAGAGTTTCTGGACAAAAAATTTTTGAGGAATCGCCCAAAATACGTCAAAAGTATCTGCATACATCGAAATTATAGATTGATTCCTAAGACGGCGAGACTATTTGCAAATACGGTGATCATTATCAAACTTACCAAACTATCAAAAGACATAATGACATCGGTGTGAAAGAAATGATGAGAAAACATATCGCGAAATCTCAGAATTCAATTATTCAAAAAAATAAATAAAGGTTCTACTCTGGATTCAGATTTTTCGTTATTCAGCTATTGTTTTTCTATAGGTTGGGTTATGTTAGGTCCAAAGTGAGTGGGTCTATTCGACCCTCCACCGCAACCCGCAAGGGTTTATTGTGGCTCACACCTACTCACACTCGGCCAAAAAAACCCAGCTCCTTAACGAAGCCGATCAGTTTGTATGATGAGTAGTCTTTCAGGTCAGATGGTGAAAGTACGGCTCTGCCGAACTCTAAAGACCTGATTCGGTCCCCAGCGGGACAGGCACAAAGTATATGCTCTGTTAATGAGGTAGTCGGATACTCCAGTTGCAAGATTCCCAACTTGATACCCACAACAACTTTCCCATATGAGGGTTTTGCTCATGAGGGGTGTTTTACCCCACTTGAGACAGATTCTGCGTACACCGCTCAAGAATTTGGTGCAAGGCGGTTTTATAAGGTACCCCGCTCTTAAGGAGAAGACTCAGTCGTTTCCTAGCTGCACCACCAAACCTTTTTTTTAAAGTTCAGTTGTTGGATCAGGAGTTGGGGAGTTGAGAAGTTTTCGCTCCTGAACTGAATTTACAGGGAGGTTAGTTGGAGTTGTAAACTCGACATCCATCGCCTCTGTAGACTCACTCCTTAACTAAGTTTACAGGGAGGTCCGTTGGAGTCGTAAACTCGACATCCATCACCTCTCTAGACTCGCTCCTGAACTAAATTCACAGGGAGGTCAGTTGGAGTCGTAAACTCGACATCCATCTCCTCTGTAGACTCGCTCCTGATCTAAGTTTACAGGGAGGTAAGTTGGAGTCGTAAGCTCGACATCCATCTCCTCTATAGACTCAGCGTCAGAGCCCCGCATTACCGTGACAAGGCGGTGATACGACGAGAGGGTGCCCGGTAACTCGAAGGTTCCGTAGAGACAGCTGATAGGCTCAGTGATATTCATCCTCTCAGCACGGATACACACACCTTAGGATCAAGCCATCAGTTAGGAAATAACAGAACCACAAGTTATTCTGTCATTCCCGTATCCGGCGGGGCTACGTGGAAGCAGACATACGATGATCGCTCTGCTCAACCCCCACATCCCAAGCCAATGTACTCGCCGAAAACAGAATGCACAGTAGTTCAGGCAGGCACAATTCTATAAATGACAATTCTTAGAAGTCAAATCTTGAGTTCACTGTAACAGTGAAAGCTGTAGAGAGATGGAAAGCGTATTATCATTTTGCTGCGTTTAATGTCAAAGTTTGTCTTTGTGTGATTTGAGGCGTGATTTAAGTTTTCTGTAGATTCCATACGTAGCATCTTCGTTACTGAAGTCACTACACCCACTTGAAAATTTCCCAATACATTGACAACAAGATTGCCATTGATGTATTTCTCGATATTGAAGGAGCATTTGCCAATGGACTACCTAAATCTATAGGATCATCTCTAGCTAGCAAAATTTATAGAATCGACAATAACTGGCTGGATCTATGCCATGCTGGTGAACAGAACTGCAACTATGACTCTACAAGGCGAGGCCATTAGGTTCAGGGTCACCAGAGGCTGCCCTCATGGTGGAGTACTATTTCCCCTTCTGTGGTCGCTCCTGATGGATAGTCTGCTTGATGCCCTCGACAGGAGAAAAGTAGATCTGCAAGCCTATGCAGACCTTGTCATCTTGGCAAGGTCCACGTAGAGAAGGGTAGCTTGTAATATCCTCCAAAGCACGATGTACGTTCTCCACAGTTGGTGCCTGAGGCAGCAGATGTCTGTCAACCTCAGCAAAACTGTGATAATCCCCTTCACCTGGAGGAGAAAATTGGACGATCTAACGCCACTTTCCCTCAATGGTGAGGTCATTCCATTTGGAACGAACGTGAAATATCTTGGCATTGTCCTCGACAAAAACCCACCCGGGAAGCTCACTCGGAAAAAGTTTTACACAAAGTCAGACTATCCCTATGGACAATTCGAAGAATTTGTGGTGAAACTTGAGGTTTGGGTCCCAAACAAATCCATTGGATTTATGTGATGATTATCAGACCAATGATCACTTATGGTGCAATTGCCTGATGGTCGAAGGCTTTACAGAAAACGGTCAGGCGAAGCTCTCTAGCTAACAGAGACAGGCTTGTCTGGTAATCAGTGGTGCCATTAGTACCATATCGTCAGCGGCCATGGGGATTCTTCTAGATTTACCTCCTCTTCATATTTTTCGAGAGAGAGAGAGAGGCTAGATGAACTGCATATAGACTTGTGCACATTGCTAATTGCACAAATCAATTCAATACAGAGTGCAACAGACTGTTAGTTGACACTGGAAGACACAACGTTGTGTAAATGACCTCTGACTTTATACCTCTAACTGTCAACTACGAACTGCCTTATAAAGTACTGTTTCCGAGTAGAGAGGACTGGATCCTCCGGGTGGAGGAAATATCAAGATCAGAGAGTTGTTGGTTCATAGATGGATCAAAAACACCTTCCGGTTCTGGTGCGGATGTTTTCAGTCGCAGACCCAGGACAGAGACGTCAACCTGCCTAGGAGCCTATGCTTCTGTATGTCAAGCGGAAATTTACGCTATTGAATTGTGTGCAGGTTGGAAAAACCCAACCTCATACACAAGTTAATAGAAATATTCTCGGACAGTCAAGCGGCGTTGAAAGCTCTTGGCTCCTACCAAGCAACGTCTATATTGGTAGCAAATTGCCAAAAACAACTCTCCTCGATAGGAAGACTTCACAGATTGTATCTGGTCTGGATTTCTCACCATACTGACCTGGAAGGTAATGAGGCTGCTGACTTCCTTGCAAAGGGGGGTGCTGCAAGCAGCTTCATCGGACCAGAACCCGTCATTGGCATCGCTTTAGGCTTTGCCAAACAAAGATTGAACACCTAGATGCCAAAAAGATTTATGGACTTCTGGCAAAATCTTCCAGGATTGGCTCACTCCAAGTTTGATGCCAAACAGTTGTTGGACTAGAGTAGGGATGAACTACGATGTCTAATAGGCTTTCTCTCATTTGAATTATCATATGCAGATACTTGGACTGTCGGAAGACGATGTGTGTCGCCTTTGTTTGGAAAATGATGAAACAGCAGAGCACATACTTTTTGCCTGCCCGGTGGGGACCAAAGCAGGTTTTTAGAGTTCGGCTGAGCCGTACTCTTACTATCTGACCTGAAAAACCACTCACCATACAAACTAATCGGCTTCGTTAGGAAGCTGGGTTTATTTGGTCGAGTGTGAATAGGTGTCAGCCACAATAAACCCTTGCGAATTGCGGTCGAATATACCAACTCACTTTGGACCTAACCTAACATCAACTTTTCACTCATTTCTGAAAGTTTCATTCATGATTCGTCCTAGTACCAGTGATAGATGCTGGTGTATAAGAACATAAATGTACTTAATGCTTTTTGTATTCTGATGCCTTCTATGAACAAACATGTTTCATTGAAGACAATGATTATGTCCCCCATAAACATATGTCAACCGATTTTCAAAGGTTAAATCAATATTTGATTCCAGATCGGTATCGAGTGCAACTCTATGAATGAGAAACAACCAGCTCCAAAAAATCCTCTTTCGTTCCCTCAGTTTGCTGGGAAGTTAGCAAAATCCATTGAACATCAACAAGGTGCTAACTGTAACGGACGGAATCGAAGAGGTGAGTGCTGATAATTATGATAATTCATTAACGTAATCTCCTAAATAATGGATATTACTGGAGTTTTTTCCCCAACACCAAATCGTTATTTTTACACCTCGACACGTGTTTCGATCACCAAATGATCATCTTCCAGTTTTATCTTCCTCTTGAAGATGATCACTTGGTGATCGAAACACATGTCGAGGTGCAAAAATAACGATTTGGTGTTGGAAAAAAAACCCAGTAATATTCATTACTACACCAAAGGTTCCAAACAGTACATCATAAGTACTCCTAAATAATGTTTCAACTTGAATTTGAATGTTGTTTATAAAAACATATCGCATCATCTACTAGGGTTATCAAAGTCTACATTAGTTGTATTACAATATTTTTCAACTTATGACAACACTGACATAAACACTTGGCAAGTTGACTTGGGGGTCACACCAATAGGTGGTTTCACTTATGTCTTGCTTGCGTTTACGCAGTTATTTTTGTAAAGTACTTTTCCTAGTTATTCACATTTTGTCTTCAGTCGAAGACCGCCGATAAGTGCTATTTTGATTCTCATATTGATTTCAATCTAAGAGCCACTGGTAGACAGCTATTTCAGCCTATTGGGCATCGTCAGTACCGGGCAGGCGATCCTCGATTGAACCAACATGTGAATAACCAAGAAAAGTACTTAATGCATATATATATATATATATATATATATATATATATATATATATATATATATATATATATATATATATATATATATATATATATATATATATATATATGTATGTATGTATATATATATCTCCTGACAAAGTATGATGAGCAGTTTTCTCTGTTCTGTGTATTTTATCGTCATAAGGACTATTCTCATAACGGTCCTCCACAGGCAGTCTTCGATTTAACCAAGAAAAGTACTTAATAAAAATAAGTACTTTTTTAATCAAAAATTCAATATATTCCTAGTTCTATCGAAAATATTTGTTCATCAAATATGAAACTCACATAATTTTCATTTTTAGGCGACTCAACCACACCTGCTTCTACCACTACACCTGTTACAACTGCTGCACCTGCTCAGTAACTGTTTTCTTTTCTTATGAATAAAATGGAAAAGTAAACTTGTTTATTTATTTTTTTTCAAAATAGTTTTGCCATGAGGAGATGATGTTCATACATGAAATTTTTGACAACCTTGTATTTGACACTACATTTGCAATTGGAGAATATATGGAAAAAAACTGCTGAATGTTAGAATTGTGATAATGAGAAAATAAATTTCGAAAGAAGTGAAAAATATCGGAAATCAATATAGAAACGAATATTGGAGCAATACATTTTATAGTGAATCTGAAATATTGTATTTTGAATTGTAGTCTGTGCATGCCAGACTGTCAACATAAAATTATATGTCAACAACATCATTATATGTGAAACATTCGACATCTGGTGCAGTGACAATCGAAGATAAGAAAAAACTATTTTGGTTGTGACTTTTTCCAGAAATAAAAAATCAGCAATGCTTTGATATCAAATGAGTATATTATATAATACTTTCAGTACCTTTGTGGAATAACAGAGTTGTATTAAATAACTTCATCAATTGATATAATATTAAATATCATTTTGAACTCTGTTCAAACAATGTAAACAGCGACTCTGTGATATATTTGAATATGAACTCCATACTTGGCCAAAAGTTTTTTCACACTAGAAAAATGCCTTTCCTATGAAGTATATCGGAAAAATACTGTTAAAAAGTATATATATGAGGAATTGGAGTTGAAAGATCAGAAGATTATTAGCTGCCCTATCAAAACGACGCAATCAAAAAAAGGAGTCAAAGAGACCTCGAGTAAGAGCCAAAAACTATTGAACGCAAGAGTGATTAAAAATTATAATGTACAGCACAGCAAATTGATAATTAATCTCTGATGGAGGAGTTTGAAGAAGCAAATCAACTGGAACTATATGCTGAAAGGAGCAAGAAATCTTTTTTAGACATGGATCAGTCTCCAAGAATAATGCTGGAAACGACAGTTTAGTATTAGTTATTGATGTGCAAAGTTTAATATCAACATTTTATGAAACTCATGTATTGTTAATGAAAATCCTATAGCAACTTGTTTAGCAGAAGTGAGGGTAACTGATGATATTGGGGATGATGAAATCTTGATTGATGGCTATACGAAAGTCAGAATTATGAGTGACTGTCGACATACGGAAGGAGTATTAGTTTATCTAAGACACGATATAAAAATAAATTTTATTTTCGGAAAAACATATTTTATTAAAAAATATTTGGATGTAACATCTGAAAATTATGTATAATAGAAAGGATGTCCACCTAATTTCTCTTTATCACTCGCCCAGTAGTAGTGATGCAATTTTTTTGAACAATGGGTTAACAATAATTTGGTGGATATGCATTACACTGTAGTTATTTTGGGTGATTTCTATATCAATTGGTTAGCTAATATCTCATTTAGTAAGCGATTGAAAGAATTTTTTTCTGATATAGGCTTCAAACAGGTTGTTAACGCAATCACTCATCCTAATAATGGTGGTATTAGCATTGTAGACTTGATAATAACTAATAAAGATATTCAATGTGAAGTTCACCTTAAACCAAAAATAAATGATCACTATTTGATCACCTTTCATCTGGATAGTGTAAATAAAAGCCAACAAAATACTCTTTCATCTATACCAGGGGGATGTTCTGAAAAAATGTTTAAATGCCCAAAACAAGAGAAGATAATAAAACAGAAATATAAGAAGTGGTGGAATGAAATAGTAAGAAATGCTATTCTAATCAGGGACAGCAACTATGAGCTATATAGAATGTCGAATGAAGACGGTGATAGGCAAACATACAGAGGAGCTAGAAATGATGTGGTGAAAATAACTAGAGCATAGAAGCGAATATATTATCAGAACAAAATCGACAAATTGTAAGGGAGATCCAAAGTAAGTGTGGAGAACACTAAGTGGAGAACACTAAGTGTGGAGAAGCTAACATTATTACTAAACTTAAAATCGATGATGAGGAGGAACTAGACGGCATTGAATTAATTCCAGACAGGTTCAATGAGTTTTATATTGAAAGTGTTGAAAAAATAATTGAGACAATAGATATTGATCCATGTTTTGATGACGTATCTTCAAACAATACAAAAATGTGTTCCTAGGTGAATTCCAACTTATAGATCACGAAGAACTTCACGATATTTTGTTTTCCTTGGAAAATGCAGAGCAGATTACCTAAGGCCAATAAACACATCACTTGCCATGGAAAAATTGTTAGAAAAGGTTGTTTATGAACAATTGATCCAGTATGTAAATGATAATGATATTTTGTCAGAATATCAGTCAGGCTTCAGAGTTGGACACAGTTGTGAAACTGTGGACTGGAAAATGTGGATAATCGAAAACAAATCAATTGGAGCCGTATTCTTAGATTTGCGACGCCCCTTCAAGACACTCGATAGATATTACTTTTAAAACTACAATACTATGGAATAACCGGCACAGTATTGAATTGGTTCAGAGACTTTGATTGATAGAAAACAACTACCAAAGGTCTATTTTCTTACCCTCTCCGAAATTATCAATAATAATGGAGTGCCACAGGGTAGTACACTTGGATCCTTACTCTCCCTTCTGCATATAAATGACCCTGTTTCCGAGATCGCTGAGTGCAAAATTAGTTCGTTTGCAGATGACACCTTAATATACTACTGTTCCCGTAACGTGATGAGCTGATAGATACTCTAAATAGTGAGCTCTGCGGTTAGTCGATATTGTAATCTCAACACTCTTGAACTGAATATTAAAAAAAAATGTCTGTCAGGTTATGACGAAATAAAAAATAGAGGAATCAGTTTAAAGATTGCTAATGAGGATATTGAAAGTGTAACAGTGGTGAAGTATTTGGGAGTATTGATTGACCAAGGAAAAAATGTATTGAAAGTGATAAAAGTTATCAAAAAGAAAGTCAATTTTCTGGTGAGAGTATCACCTAGCCTAACTAGATGGTCAAGAAATTACAATTTATAATACATTAGTTTTACCACATCTTACTTTCTGCTCTTCAGTACTATTTACGGCTAATAAAAACAAAATTGAGCCATTACAATCATACTGGTGGTACCAAGAGACACGCCAATAGTCAAGATGTTGAGAGAATTGAAATGGATGTCATCAAAAGACTATGTCTACTATAAACAATGGTATTGATATATAAGATGCATCACCATATATCTCCTACTTGAGCAGAAAAATAACGTATAATGAAAATTATCATAATTATAATACCAGAATCAACCGAAATATCCATGTAGGAACCAAAAATAAGATATGACTGAAAAATCTATTTATCATGCAGGAATCTTGGTTTTCAATAATTTAGTTCATGGTATCAAAGATTGTAATTCGATAGTTCAATTCGGGGGAAGGTTTAAAATGCACATAATGGGCGAGTTATTTTATTGTTACCCATTTCTTGAGTTCAATAACTTAATTAGTATTCCAAGGTTTTTAAAGTGTTGTGTTTGTTGCTTCTTATAACAATATATATATATATATATATATATATATATATATATATATATATATATATATATATATATATATTGTTATGAAATGACTCGAAAACCACAATGTATGGAGATTTTCAAAACATCACAGAAAAATTCAGATACAGAAATACAGCGAGGACACCCTGTACATGTATTGAAACCCACAGACTCGACAGGAAACAAGTATGAAAGAGTAGAAAATTTGAAATTCAAGATTTGTACATAAGAATTCATTGAATTCGAAAAAAAGATAACCGATATAGGTTATAAATAAATGTCAAATGAAATAAAATTAATATCTGTAATAAAATTGAAAAAGGCATAATAAACTAATTGTTATTATTTAGGAATGATGAAAAATTCAAAAATTATTGTTGTGAACCTTGTTGTTGTGAATTTCCTTAGAAACGGACATCAAGTGATGCTTTTGAAAATTATTTACATTTAGAGATAAGTGAGATTAATTATTTTTGTACAAAATTGTTAAATGAAAATGTATCTAAATTCAAGAACCAATGTAAAAATTGTAGAATAGATAAATTTTATGATATTGAAGTTGAAAATTTGTTATTATGAAAATTGAGAGGTGGTGACTAGGAAAAGAAATAGATTTTAAACTTTTTTGTAAACAAGGATGATTTTTTTTTTCTGAAGGCGACGAAGGTGAACGCCACACAAAATTTTTCTCTCCTGATATTTGAAAAATATTATATGAAAACTTAACAATTCAACAATAATTGTATTATATACTGTGAATTAAAATCAAATCCTGTATTTACCTGCCTGTCAAGCCCGTTCCAGTGATATATCCACAAATACCAGCTCCGAAGTTAGAAAAATCACACACACACCAACGTTGGAGGAAAACAAGGTATTACCAATTCAATTTCACACCACAATATATGCATATATTAATGAAATTGTCCAAGAAGATAATAGGACAATCAAAATAAAGTCTGCAAAGAATTAAAGTGATTTTGAATAATAAACTGTCATTTGTCACATTGAATAGTTCGGTGTAGGTTTAGGACATTTTCAGAATTAGGTAATTTCCTCTTTTGCTAATTTATATACATTTTAACATTCATTATTAAAATTGTTCTACATTTTCTGAAATCAGTTGTGTCTTTTTCCAATTTATTCACAGGAACATCTGCAAGTAAGATCAAAATTGGGTAAGTGATTGTTGTGTTTGTGCCTGAATCCACCTGAGGTGTTGAGAAAAATTTCTATACACTGAGGTATAGGATTTAAACTCAACATGAGAGTCTAACCAATCAAAATTTACATTTCAAGAAACAGAAACAATAAAAATAATAATAATTGAAAATTTATTTTTATGAACCCACATCAACATCTCAACATCATATATATATATATATATATATATATATATATATACATATATATATATATATATATATATATATATATATGTATATATATATATATATATATATATATATATATATATATATATATATATATATATATATATATATATATATATATATATATATATATATATATATATATATATATATATATATATATATATATATATATATATATATATATATATATATATATATACAGAATCGGAAAAGTCTGTCCAGGTTTATGAGACATACCCTCAAAACGCATTGTGATATCTATAGGCTCTCTGATAGTACTTATCATACAGCCAAAATATCCAAAAAAAATATACGGGATTATCATTGGATGAAAATAACATTGATATGAATCCGATCGTTGAGAAGTGTGACTTTGAAGAAAGAACATCTTCAATACATGATGAAATGACCAAGAACACATGACCAAGAATAAACAAGAAAAAAGTGTTCATCCAAAAATGTCGTGGTTTGCAGAACACCAAAAAAAATATTGCAAAATATGAAAAACAGATTGAAAGCAAAAGGGCTCTAAAAGAACACTAGATCACTAGGTTTGGGGAAGAATAACCTGGTATATTTGATGATCGGAAGTGGACACCTGTGAAAGCAGTTGTTTACAATATTTATACTGGTAAACAAATCATTTCAGAGTGAAGGTGGTGGCAGTCAATTCATAATTTTTTTTAAACTCTCACATACAGGTATACCTATTCTTTTCTCCGAGTAATCTAAAAAATAGTTGACCATAGCATAACTTGGTTGCCGTCGATCGAGTCGAATATGATTTTTCTCTTTTAGTTCTCATTAACTTCCAACAATGTTTCATTTTGAATTCAGTGAAATAAACTACCAAATATAAAATTACTGTTTTGAATTCATATGTACATTCTCCCCGATTTCCCACTTATTTTCTTGCCCCTCCAGAAAAAAATATTAGGTTGCGCTTCAGTGAAAAATATTATTATTCATAGAGTGTTTGGACTATCATCCATTTTTCGTCAGTTTCAAGACATGCCGAACATCTGTCTCGAAGGTTTAATCTTTCAACAAACAGCAAAGCTCTTGCAATTGCTGCCCCAGGAGTTTTTCCCCTGAGGCATACAGCCTGGAGAAATTCTAGAATATCAATTCTTTTCTACTCTCCACTGGTACCCACTATGTTCTCTGAACATTACAGGATTTTCCTTTTCGTCAGAAACATTCTGTTTAAAAAAACAATTTGTTTAAAATCTGTTTTTCCGTTAACCAGATGTCGCACCCCTACGAACGGCAACCCTCAAAAGTTAAAACTTGTGCGAGCTAAGCATTAACGAGGTCTTACCTTTTAACGTGTGATTCCTAACACGGGTTGGACGATAGCCAGTGAAAATCGATCGTTCACACTAGTGTTTGAACCACTGACCAACAAGGCAGTCAATTCGAGTGAATAAACAAAGCACCCACGTCGAACCGACCGACCAGAAACAATATATAAAAAAATATACAGATCGTAAAGCTTCAGTTTATTTTTCATCTTTACGAATCTCATTATTTAATATTGCATAGACAAGTTATTTTTCGTTGTCAACATGGTGATAAAACTTGATTAATAATCTAAAAACAATTGTCAGTATTACCAGAATTTTGGAAAGTCCATCTGAATTGCCATTTCGTTGAAAATGAAGTGGAAATGAATAAAAAATAAACCAACAATAGAAACTTCATCCTTCAAATCATTCAATGAATAAAAATGCTTGCAGAATTAAAAGAGATTAAACATATCTATCTATCTTTTTTTCAACATAAAAAACTGGAATTAGATTAGGCAACGTTGTTGGGCTCAGTATAGTGACCTCAGATCAATAAATATGTATATTCTGATTCAACTTGGATAGAAATATGTGTTTGGATCAAGAAAGTAGGGAAGTTACTTTTGTATATGATCGTAACAATTAATTATCAAAAATTCAAATTGAAAGATAATTATAATGTTTATGGAACAAAAGAGCAATAGTTCGACCCATCTAGCAAATATATTCATTGAATAAAAAAAATGTTGAAGAATAATCGATGGATCAGGAAAGTATGAATTTCCAAATGACTCAGGTAAGGTAGAAAGATCTATATATATATATATATATATATATATATATATATATATATATATATATATATATATATATATATATATATATATTTATATATTGCCTTATGATAGTTAGGATCAAACATTATGTATATATTAGCTTATGCTGAATAAAGGAATCAATAATAATAATAGGTAAATTATCACTTTTGGTATCATTATGAGCTACGAAGCCGTACTACAGGGTATTTTTTATTTTATAACTTTTTTTCATGATCCAAACTTTTTTTTGGAGATCGACAAATTCTACATTTGAAACAAAGCCCGAGAAGAAGTCGTGATGAATCTCTAAATATATATAACTCAAAGATAACGGACTGACTGACATAGTAATCTATCAACTCACAGCCCAAACCACTGGACGGATCGGGCTGAAATTTGGCATGCAGGTAAATGTTATGACGTAGGCATCCGCTAATAAAGGATTTTGATCAATTCTACCCCCAAGGGGATAAAATAGGGGAAGAAAGTTTGTATGAAACTGTGTCAATTTTAAACCGATCAGGCTGAGACTTTGCATGCATAAAGCTACTATGACGTAGGCATCCCCTGAGAAAGGGTTTTGATAAATTCCACCCCTAAGGAGATAAAATAAGTGATGATGGAGGATGTAAATGTATCAGTTTGAACCTGTCAGTACCTAATGGAACGAATAAATTAAGACGAAAAAAATAATTTTTAGTTCTAAATGTTGACAATAGATGGCGTTAGTAGCATTACAAAACGCGCTATCGTTGTGTTTTCACTGAGTTACATATACCCGATGATAGTGGCTGCCGCCGACATACTATACCTAAATATTTCTAGCGGATTATATTTGATGATTTTGGCTGTTCTTTTCTTGACATATTTTGGAGTGCATTTGCTTTGTTTTGGTTTAGTAGTTTTGGTAATAGACTCTGCTTTGTATTTGGCATTTGTTTTGTTTACGTTTGGTTCAAGTATAGGTTTTCTCGGTTAGACTTTTTTAAAATGGCTAAAGAAAATCTGACCGTTAATGGAGAAGTTGAAGAATGTACTGTCGTCCCTATTGTTAGTGACGGTGCATGTTTGTTTCGTGCTCTCTCTTATTTAATGTACGGAACACAAGATAGAGCGATGGAGGTGCGTTCAGAAATTGTCAGATATGTGGTTAATGACTGGAGCAAGTTTTCGATTATGACCCACGACAGGAATGGTGATAATTACGTAACACCTGATGAATATTTTGCTGAAATGAGGAAAAATGCTACATATGGCGGATTTTGTGAGTTAGTAGCAGCAGGATTAACATTCCCATTTGAGTTTGAAGTTATAGAAACGGTCTCATATATACGGAATCTGGATCTAACGAGTATCCGGTAAGGCGATTACGATTCAGCAACGATTTGTCCAGTGGGCATTTTGATGCCTATCTTCCCATAGCAGCACAGCAAATTACTCGGTGTCGTATGGAGGTAGCTGTAGAAGAACATGATTTTGGAATTGATACACCTTCGCAACTTAAAGTTGATAAGGGTTATCAGGAGGTACCTGTTTTAGAGCGTGAACATTCACCTATTGTATCTTCAATCAATAATGATGAAAATTTAATAAGAAGTTTATTGTCCCAATCTGAGTCTGTGACATTAATAGAAAAAAAAAGAAAAACAAACGTAGGGCAAGGTTTACTGATTACAAACGGAAAAACCAAATAAAAATGGTACAAAAAAATATGGACAGACACTATCTAAATCCCACCCACCGTAAAGCTGTGTCTGAATATAAGAAAAAAAACCCTGATGTACAGAGGCAAGCTGTCGCCATCTACCAGGCTGCACACCCTGAAAAACACAGGCAATCTGTCGCCACCTACCAAGCTGCAAAACCTGAAGAACAGGCAATCTGCTGCACTATATCAGGCCAGGAATACCTATGTATATAGAGTGATTCAGTGACGGTATAGAGAAAATACAATTCAGCGTGTATGAAGAAGCAAGTTGCTTTCGGGTTTGGCGTATGACCCAGATATTGCTTATGGAACTGACAGCAGTGTAGTCTTAGGTTCTATGACGTACAAGTGCCAGTGGTGTAACGCCTTGAAGTGGAAAGATGAGACACCTGGTATGTGTTGTAGCGCCGGTAAAGTACAACTTGAGCCAAATCATGTACACTTCATGGATAATATCCGAAAATATAATGCCTGTTTTCAAATGACTTCCTTTGGTGGAAAACAAATGAAAGAAGGAGGTTTTTCACCAATTTTTAAAGTTCAAGGATAAGTCTAATCATTTAATTGGAAGTATATTACCGGAACCTGGGCAGGAGCACAGTTTCTGCAAATTTATTTCATCGGTGAAGATGATAGAGAAGCTAATATTCGATGTTCTGAATTTCCTGACTCGAGACCAAATTTAATCAAACGATTGCAGCTTATGTTACATGAGGTGAACCCATACATGAAAGATTTAAAAACAGCCATTGATAAAATATCGCCTTCAGAGTCATTCTAGGTCGTAATACATGTAGATAAAAAACCACAAAGAGAAACAGATGCAGATTCAATGCACCAATGGCAAATGAAGTGGCTGTTGTATTGGTAGATCAGCATTTTGACCGAAGAGACATCATCCTCGAAATCCGAAGTAACTCACTTCAGCGTATCAGTGAGATACATCGAGGTTATGATGCGCTGCAGTACCCGTTGATGTTTTGCTGGGGGAAAGATTGCTATTTAATCAACATACCACAATGTGATCCCACATCTAAGTTGCCCTTGAAAAAAACAGTCTCTGCTGTACATTTTTATTCTTACAGAATAATGATCAGAGAAGCAGAAGATAACTTGTTGGTTAAATATCGCACTCTTTTTAGTCAATATTTGGTAGATGAATACGCAAAAATAGGACCTGAAAGACTAAACTAGATAAAAAACAATCAAGCCAAATTGCGCGCAGATAATTATATTCATATAAAAGATGCAATTGGACGGCAAGATACTGAAGCAAATCAGCTAAGACAAATGGTAGTACTTCCATCATCTTTTACTGGTGGATAAAGATACATGTACGAAAAAACGCAAGACGCCATGACCTATGTTAGACATTACAGTCGTCTCGACCTTTTCATTACTTTCACATGTAACCCACGCTGGAGTGTCATAAATGAGCACTTACTTTCAGGACAAAAATCTCATGATCGATACGATATTATTTCGCGTGTATTTCGATTAAAGGTCATGGATTTGTTGATAAAAGGGAAAATATTCGGTGAAGTGAGATGCTATATGTGTTCGACGGAATGGCAAAAGCGAGGTCTTCCGTATATTCATATACTTTCATGGCTTCAACATCGCATCACTACAAATCAAATTGACAATATTATTTGTGCTGAAATACCTAACCCCGATCGTGATCCTGAGCTTCACGAAATCGTTAAAAGTAATATGATACATGTCCCCTATGGACGTTTAAACAGAAATTCTCCATGCATGAAAAATAATTCGTGCAGCAAACGTTATCCTAAGGCTCTTATCAAGGAAACTCAAACCGGTGATGATGGTTATCAGCAGTACAGGAGATGTTCTCTAGATGACGATGGATTCTCTGTCAATATCAAGGGTGTTATAATGGATAATCCTTGGGTGGCTCCTTATAATCCAGTGCTATTTAGAACATGTATTGTCATTCAGTGAAGTCAATCAAATACGTTTGCAAATATATTAATAAAGGGTCAGATCAGAATACGTTTACTTCAGAGAACGGGAAGGATGAAGTTACAACCTACAAAAGTGGTCGATATATAAGTTCAGCTGAAGCAGTTTGGCGAATCCTTGAATTCCCAATACATGAGCGTTTTTCTCATGTAATACACCTTGCTGTCCATTTAGAAAATGGACAAAGAATTTATTTCAATGAGCAGAACTTGTGCGACAAATTGAGTAGTCCTCCTACAACTACACTCCTCTCCTTTTACGATCTGTGTACCGTGGATGACTTTGCAAAAACATTGCTATACTCGGAAGTCCCTGCGTATTACGTTTGGAACAAGCGATCGTTTCAGAAAAGGAAGAGAGGAGTGAATGTTGTAGGGTGGTCAGGGGTCAAAAAAGAACACGGTCTAGGTAGGGTTTATACTGTTCATCCAAACAATACAGAATGCTACCACCTTCGAATGCTTCTACATGAGATCAGAGGCCCAATTTCATTTGAAGGGTTAAAAACTGTAGATGGTCACTTACATCCCACTTTCCAATCCGCGTGCAAGGCTCTAGGTCTACTCTAAAATAATCGGCATTTGGATTCAGCTCTTGAAGAGGCAGCACTTTGTCAAACACCGCATATGATTCGAGAGCTTTTTGTTATCATTTTATTCTTCTGATAGGTTTCCGACCCCCTATGTTTTTGGGAAAAATACAAAGAATACCTTGAAAAAACAACTGGAAAGGCAAGGTGACGTAGATGTAGAGCAATGATCGGACCTGATATTTAACAAATGCCTGTCGGTATTAGAGGATGCCGTATTATCATTAGGCGGCCGTCCTCTTAAAGAGTATGGATTACCTCAGCCAATAACATCAATATATTTTGAAAATAGAGAGTACGTGAAGGAGACCAGTTACGATACAGTGGCCTTAGAAGACGCAGTAAGAAAAAATGAAGCATCCTTGAATGACGAGCAACAGGAAGTTTACAATAAAATTATCACAAGTGTAGATGCAAATGACGGTCGAATATTCTTCTCAGACACTCCAGGTGGAACTGGTAAAACCTTCCTTATTAATTTACGTTTGGCGAAAGTAAGAAGTACTCACGGCATTGCCCTGGCTGTGGCGTCGTCCGGCATAGCTGCTACATTACTCGAAGGTGGTCGAACTGCTCATGCTGCTTTTAAGTTACCACTCAATTTAATCACTGCCGAGACTCCCATTTGCAACATCTCCAAACAAAGTAATTTTGCTGAAGTTTTAAAGACTACAAAAATAATCGTGTGGAACGAAATAACGATGGCTCATAAAGGTGGTATTGAAGCCTTAAACAGATTACTAATAGATATAAGAGGCAATACAAAATCAATGGGTGGCGTAACAGTTTTGCTGGCCGGAGACTTTCGGCAGACTCTACCAGTGGTGCCAAAAGTAACCAGAGCTGACGAAGTGAAGTCGTTCATTAAGAAATCTAATTCGTGGCCCCAGGTTAATATTCTTAAGCTCTCTAAAAATATGAGAGTACATTTGGGAGGGGATGAGTCTGCTGGTAGATTTTCAGATCTCCTTCTTAAAATCTGTAATGGTGATTTTCTATCGTTTGATGAAATGATAACCATCCCGGAAGAATTGTACACAGTTGTTACTACGGTTCAAGAATTGCTGTCTAAAGTTTATCCAGACATTAATCGTATACATGACAAGCCTATTGGAAGGTTACGTGAGCCTGCCAAACTTACTCCAAAGAACAATCAAGCAGCAGCTATCAACGATATCCTGCTCATGTCGTTAGAGGGCAAAGAAAAGGTCTATACTTCAATTGATACTGTGGTTAATACAGATGACGCTACTAATTACCCTGTAGAATTTTTAAATTCATTGAAATCGCCAGGTTTCTTTGTCATAAGCTTATTCTGCGTGTGGACACTCCAATTTTATGTTGTTGCGAAATTTATAACCACCAAAACTTTGTAACGGTACGAGACTGCAAGTGAAAGCATTACATTGCAATATAGTGGAAGCCACTATATTAACTGGGTGTGCGAAAGGGGAAACTGTATTTATACCACGAATCCCATTAATACCTAATGATATCCCGTTCGAATTTGAACGATTACAGTTTCCCCTAACTGCTTTGCCATGACAAGTCTCAGAGGCAAACTCTCAAATTTGCGGGTATTGACTTGAGAGAACATTGCTTCTTTCATGGACAGTTTTATGTTGCTTGCTCACGAGTAAGTTCACCCAATAGCTTGATTGTTTTAGCGCCTAATCACAGATTACTTAAGAATATTGTGTACAAAGAAGTTTTGTAGGCCCTAATTTTTTACACACGCTAAACAAAAGTAAAGCCGCAAAAACTATACCTAATTAATAATAATACTTCTTAACGCGAACGAAGCCGCGGGCAAAAGCTAGTTTATTATAAGGTTCAAAACTAGTTTGTAAAATTTATTTTGGAACGTACCAGTCTATATCTAATGATTGGTTAGATTTGTCAGCTAATTGAAGTATAACAGCAAGAAATGCTCTGAAAGTTAGGAAGTTCGAAGGGATATTAAAAAGCAAAGTCCGTCTAGTGTTACGTGCTGGTGCATTGAATGGAACTAATGAAATACTTTCTGGAGCATTTGTTTCATTATGAATAATTTTGAAGAGAAATAACATAGCTATCAACTTTCTCTTTCGGTGCAAGGCCACCTAAATTGAATTTTGTAGTCCCCCAACCAAATAACTCAAGCAAATTCAAGTATGGGTTTCACAGTTATATAGATATTTCACAACATTCAGATTGTTGAAAGAATGCATTTGTGTTAAAAGGAAGCCTAACGTTCTGTTTGCTAAACTGATCATATTGTTGATATATGTTATGAAAGAAAAAGTTTTGTTCCATGTAACCTCCAAGTCTTTTATGCTTTCTCTCCTCTTTACAATATGGTGATCCATATGATATTCAAACATGATATGAACTTTCAATCGAGTTATTGTCGAAATACAAATATTTTACATAGAAGTACAACCTATTTTCATAACTACATTTAAAAATTCTATGAATATCTTTCTGTAACATTACACATTTTCGTCTCAAACAAGTCCAGAATTCTTGTTTGAGACTTATATATGAAATAAGAAGAAGAAACAGAATATCTCACAAGCTCAAGGAAGTTGGCTGGCTAAATATGAAGAATAGAAGAAAACCACATGCCGCCTGCCTCTATTATAAGATTCTCTTATATAAAATCCCTTCGTACCTGCATAGGAAAGTAACGTTTCGAACCGATCTTCATAAAATTAACATCAGGTTCAAAGGCTCTTCAATACCTCCCATTTTCACAACGATCCTTCAGTTACCAGGTAGCTAAAGTATTCAATGCTATTCCTGAACTTTTAAAAATCTGCCACCCTCTCAGTTTAAAGTCAAATTGAAATCATATCGTTTTCAAAATCAATAACATGATGAACTTTTCACGATTCCGCTTTTCTATCTTCTTCTATTTTTTTCCTCTTTGAGCGAATCATGACCAATAATAATTTGCTCAATTATAATAAGCTCACTTTGATCATTTTCAAAATCAAAATGAAGTAGTATTTTTCAATAGTACTAGCAAATATTGGCGATTTTCTATCGATATTCATTATCCTGCATAATGTTATATGAAGTTAGGAATGAAAAAGTTAAAAGGTGTCATTTAAATGCAAAATTTAAATACGCAATATAATTTTTTCAAGCTGAACATATCCGGTATTATTCAAAATTAATTTAGTTTCTATAAATGGAGCAAAAACCAGTGATGTTACAAAAATTGATGATGGTATTTGATTTCAATTCTGTTTTCTTTTATCTCGCGATAAAATGGTGTAAGTAGTCTATTGGAATCCAATCGAATAATGCAACGGAAATAATTTTCGCATCTAATTTAGAAAATTACAGGAACTAATTTTTTATGAATAATTGGAGGTGTTGGTGCAAAACCAATGGGCGTTTGAAATATTATTTATTAAATTCTCGTCACTATTGTATTTCGAACACGATAATTTGAGGAATGCATTATCGTGTTATACTCGAAAACTGATGGATTTCTCTAAGGTTAACATTCATCCTTCAAAAATAAGACAAAACATTCATTATCACAATCCATAATGACGAATATTAAAAAAGTATACTAGTTTCTAATGTACATGTTGTGGTTGGAAACATGCATTCAAAACTGATTTAACAATTAAATAAAACTGAGTTTACATTTAGAAGAATTCTGATCAGACTGCATGCAACATAATTAAAAAATATACATACTCGTATGCATGCGCGTTCGTTTTGTCACTTGACATTTCTATAATATGAATAAGGATAGTATCTCACTAATTCTATTAAAAGATGGTGTTATAGGTGGAAGAGGCAACATCTCGTCAGAGTAACTCTTCGACAAGTGTATTAAATTAAAAAATGAAATGGAAAACTTTTCTAAACTGTGTCACAGGTGCAATAAGAGTTGAAAATTCCCTTAGTGACACGTGAGTACATAATTCTTAGTTTTGAAGTGATCTCAATAAATCAAAAAAGATCAAGTGAACAAACACTAAAGCTGAGGGCACGAAAATGACGACGGCCGAGCGATGGCGAAACGGTGACGTGCATGAAACGAGCGGTGGCGGAGCGGAGAGATCGAGCAATGCACGGACGGGAGGAGAGCGACGGTGACGCGGAAGCGACGAGAACAAACTAGTGTGAGTCGGTCGCTCGTGATTACAGTAGGGTTGTGTAGCAAAATATTATAATAACAATACCAAATGAAAATTGATAATGAAGAAGTTTTTTCGTGTATTTTGTCAAAACCTGCTTTTTGGGACAGTAAAAATATTCCCGTAAATGAAGGGTAGACAATTTGCCAAAATTACTTCTCTCTCCGTTTATTGAATGAACATCATCTCTTAGTAATAATAACTACGTTCTCATTGGTAGACTTGGCCCCAATAGTTCTCTTCGACGTAAACTTGTGTTATGATGACGTGACATGTCGCTCACAACTTTACTCCACACTACTGACCGACCGAAGTTTCGTGCCCATTTTCGTGCGCTCAGCATAATAGACAAATGAGGCTGTGAACCAATACCACCACGAGTTATATTGTGTTCGCCACCACATGACATTTAACCGATAAAAAATTTGAGAAATCTTCAATTACTTTCGAATCGTTATAGCAAGAAATCGTAAACGGTAGGAATCAACTAAAAGCTCGATGTGTAGGTAGCAGTCGGAACCAAATGAAAAATTATTTTGAAGCTACTAGAGCTAAATTGTTATTGAATTTCAAAGAAGCTAAAATAGCAATGAGGAATCCGGAACAAGAGAATTATTGGAGAGGTTGGTTGAATATTTTATGCGCATTCAAAACGAAAATAATATAGTTGTTTCTGGGTTGAACAAATCGTAGGATTTCTCAACTCCGAAAAATATATGTCAAGATGATTGGAATTAGTGACAACTACCCACTAGGAAAAAATGAAAACTATTCCTAATTTCACTAAAAAACGCGTATTGGAAAACTGCCACAAACTGAAAGGAAAAAATATCTCAATTGCACAGGAATATCTCAATTGCACAGAACTTAACGAAACAACAAAAGGGAGACAGCCAAATCCTCAGAAAACATTCATCTTCAGCAAGGCAGGATGATCAAAAAGACTTGTTATATAGAAGGTAACAGAGTATTGGAGGATGACATAGCTCGTACTATTGACGAACTCAAGAAACCAGAAGAAAATAATATATTAAATAGTATTATAGCGACGCCAAATATCTCTGTATTGAAAACTTCTCTAACAGTTATCAACACACCAACAAGTAAACAAAACAAGAGCCAACAAAAATCACAAGACAAAAAAATCCAAATGAAACTGTAATTCACTACTACTAATATACCAAGAACAAGATCAGTTACAAAATATTGCCTAACTTTCCTATTAGTCACTGTCATTTATTAGAAAAGAAGTTGAGTGAAAACTAATGAAGGGTGATTAAAAATGTATTATTGTACTAAGTTTAACTATATCAAGAAATTTCGTTTGAATGAAATGAAAAGTGAATATTTGAAAAAATTGGTCTATTTCTTTCTAGAACAACTTTGAGATATCATTGATTGGTGAGTTGAAGAAAAAACTACACAGTGTGTCCAATATAAAGAGGACCAGCACAGGAAAATCGGAAAACGAGGGAGATACAAAGCCGGTAGAATATAGGAATAGTTGCTCTTTTTGAGGCTTATTTCAAACACGTTTTGAAATTTTGTTGAATTGCTGATGAATTATCGGAGATAAAACATGGAATTGAAAATATATGAAAGTCTTTTTGTACAGCTTGAAAAGTGGCAATGAGAAAGTGATTTTTTTGTAAATATCTCCTCCAATAACGCCAGACTGAAATTGATTCGAAATTGACGAGAATGTAGGCTTTTTTCTTAAATAATCATATTTTTCTAATTTCTGAAACATCTTTTGAATAATCTCTAAAATGGGCAACTTTTTCCTAATTTTGTATCTTTCACATTTTTCGATATTCCCATTCTAACTGTTCTTTTCTTAGACACACTGTTGTAATAACGGTAGATAATAACAAAAATAAAAATCGTCTGGATTGTGGAATTTGATTTCATAACCGAGAAATCCTCGTGAACTCACACTTAGCTGTCCCCACTGTAAAATCAACGGGTTTTTATATATATAAGTCACCAGTGAAATAATAATTAACTGTCTATCAAACATTGTTAACCCTCTTGCTATTGCCGTGTTTGTTTTATTTAAATAAAATTTGGCAGCTGCTGTCACCAGATGCAGATTTCTCCTCATCAAAATTTGGAAGTTAGGCAATTCCGAAAAGGTTATAGGGTTCGTGCCGGTCGCACGAAGGCCGGTCTTATTGAAATCTGATCATTTGGTATACCTACCTATATTCTCTCTCATTATGTGGTTCCAGAACTGAATTTTAATTTTAATTAAAATGCTTTTCAGTCACTATTCTCTTCTCGATAGATTGACAAAAAGTCTCTTATTTGTTTTTGTTCTCTTAACTTCATCTTACTCTACGAGGCTGGTGTTTTTCTCAGACCAAGAGAAAATGAAAGTCCAAGGTTTCAAATATAAAGTATAATAAGTGAAACAACGACTCCATGTACAGAATGGAAAAAAAAACAACATGTAAAATATTATAACAAAAAAATGTAAAATTCTATAAAATAAAAGCAAATTAGAACAAAGGAAATGCCGCCAATTTGACCCTGCTATTTACTGCTAATTTAACCTGTTGAATAACTACACATCCACCAACTTAGTACAAAATACTTTTAATTTTACTCTTACTTTAGAGAGAGTGATGTATAACTTCAAATTTTCGCCCTTTAGGTTCCGTTGATCCGGTGTGTCTTCAACACCAACACTTTTATTTTGAACCTCCTGTACCCAATACCGGCTTACGATTTCACTACACCGATTTTTCCTAAATTTTGCACTACGTGCTTAGAGAGATTAACTCTCCTATTTAGGCCACCTTCCCCAGCCTCGAAGGCTGAGGGATGAGCCCCCAATTTCGTCTCGACGGGATCCGTTGACCGACTTTCTGTCTCTCGCAAAAACTCCCAAGCCCTCGCGTCAGCCAAAAAAACCTCATCTCAGCGTTTTTACCCTTTCCAATCATATTATCATCGGCAGGATGTGATATATTCATTTGTTTAGTCTAGTCCAACTTGTACATGACCCCAACGACCCTCGAATATTTTAAGTTAACCATCTCAATGGCAGTTACTACACCACTTCCCCCTTCGTAAAAGTTCTGGGCACACAGTGCCATATCTTTAAAGTCAACTAATGCTTCATTATCATAACCACTTTTAGGCGAACAGAGGTTTCGCGTCTGATTCGCGCACTGCAGTCACGAACACTCGCGTTTGTGCGTAATTCACTTCTGCAGTCAGCGAGGCTCCCTTACCTGCTGTAACCTGATGTGGTGTGGTGAGATGCGGTAAGTAACCTCTTTGACGAGTCCGGAAAGTCCCAGGACTTTCCGCAACTCTACTATTCTGGAACGCTGCTACTACTCGACTGAAGGGTTGACGATCGTAAGCTTCGCAACTCTCAGTAAATGATGCATACGTTAGTTAGCACCTGATTCTCTATAAAAGTTCTCTCGCGTACTTGCAACAAATTCAGTCCATCGTACTGTGCCTTACTATGGCTTGGGCACTAAAGCTCGCTATAACTGATCTTCTATATTTGGCCCAATGCGTTGGTCACGGTTCATACAAGTTTTCGAAGAGCCCACTTGCTCTTCTGGATTTCCTCGCAACATACTAACTAGGGGATGGTCCCTACTTTTTCTACACTGGTGCAACTATACTAGCACCTTTATAGTGGCGTTACTACTACACCTCAATCCAATTTCAGTGTATGCCACTCCTCCTTCCTGATACAGCGTCAGCTGTATCAGCTACTGGTTCATTATAACTGAAGGTCCCTGACCTTTTTGCCTTCATCTTGGGCTGGGTGTACCACTGTGCAAATACTCTTGTGCCACACATACTGCAATTTATCTGCCGCTCGCGGTTCACACTACAATTCATCAAAAGTCTATAATCAATTCGGCGCGAACTATTTGTCGTACTCCGATACTGTCGTGGTCTTCACTTGGGTGATGAAGCCAGACATCATGAGCAAGGTTACTTCCACAATCTGCAAGGTTGGCATCTCCTTGTTTGCCATCTTCCATAAGCAAGGCGATTGCTTCACTTCGTTCGCTCCTTCTTCACCATCATTGTCCATATTATTAACAAAAGTCCAAATAAAATCTTCACCGTTATTCAAGATAACATAGAAGAAAACATCACATGACAACCAATTAGCCAATTCTATCAAATCAAATTCCTATTAAATCAATTGTCTAATCGAACATGAAAAAATTGAATCAAAGAATGTACGCATGATTTCAATACACAATTCAAGTCACTATCTCATCCTACTCTTATGCAATATTATATGAGCGGCTCAGGCAGACTTCATGACCAACAAAAATATCTTTATACGGATATGATCCTGCCAACCCATATCTACGGTAGATCATTTTCTCGCGATATCCAATATCGGGAGTTCAGACTCTTTCGCAAACTTTCCCTTATTGAAACCTTTTCCTCTGCTCTCGCGCCCTCCTTTTTCGGTATTCATTACTTCTAATCTTATGCCCTATTGACATGATCTTCCATTTTCGCTATGAAACTAGCGGTTTATAAATCGTGGGACACGATTTCCTGCACATCTCAGGGTGGCTCATAGGTGAGCACAAGTACTTCATTCGTAAATCTCCTATAACAGATACTATGTGCCTGTTCCTAACTGCACGTCTCCGAGCATAATTCTCATTCCACTTGGCTCTGAGGCCTATACTTTGCTGTAGCAATGGGCTACCAAACACCTGCTTCTGTGACTCCTAGCCATAATTTCTCTCTATGACGAAGGGAATATAGTGTCCTCACATTATATTTCTCTGAGGCCAATGCCTCACTGTAGTCCTGGACTACTATTCACTCAATTCCATCTCTCTGCATGTCTCCTAGCCACATTTTCATTCCATTTGGCTCTGAGGAGTATACCTCGCTGTAGCAATAGCCTACCAATCACCTGTTTCTGTGGCTCCTAGCCACAATCTCTCGCTATGATGGAGGGAATATAGCGTCCTCACATCATATTCCTCTGAGGCCAATGCCTCGCTGTAGAAATGGGCTACCAATCACCTGATTCTATGGCTCCTAGCCACAATCTCTTTCTATGACGGAGGGGATACAACGTCCTCACATCATATTCCTCTGAGGTCAATGCCTCGCTGTAGCTCTAGGCTACTATTAACTCAATCCCCTCTTTCTCTCTCTCTCTCTCTTTCTCTCTCTGTATGAAGAAGAGGATGTAGCATCCTCCCATAATATTTCTCTGAGATAGATATCTTTCCCTTTGAAAAAACTTCGAAGCGTTCTCAAAATCCTACCATATGGGCAAACCCAGTCTGCCTCAATATTTTTCTCTATCGTCCCCCTGTCTGCAGAGCGTCAATCCTACAGAGCTCCAACAACCTCTACCACCGTATCGTGAGCGATGGAAAACGATACGACGGGAGAAATAGTATCCGTTTAGTGGGACTCCTACCCCCACGGTCGATACTTACCGGCAGTAGTATTCGAGCGCTCCTATCTGCAGAGCGTCTTAGCGCCTGCTACGAACAAAACTGCCCCAAAATTTCTGGCTATATAAAAAAAAACTTTTCTCCAGAAATATAAGTAACCCAAATATGTCTAGCTATTAGGCTTTCAACCAAAACAACCTTAAAGTATCCAATACCGAAACACATAGCAAAAACCAACCATCAACTTTCCCCGTTAGTTCAAATTGAAAAACTCCAACCTCTGATCAACAGACCTCTCGTCTAATTACGTGTCAATCCATCCTTCAAAATATTTTTTCACAATTTCCCTCGACAATTCCCCTATTATAGCTCTAGTATCTCTAGTGTATACGCCACTGGTACCTCTTAGTCACTGGTCCTTTTCATTACTTGGAGCGTTAGTAAATATATTGGAGTGAGTTCAATATTTTGCAAAACATTACAAAACAATAACATAAAAAACAAACAAAAATCCCTACCTTTTTGCCTGTTTGATGATCTGAAATGAAGCCTGAAGCAATTTCTTTCTGTTTTTAAACCAAAGAAAAACCTACGTTTTCTTTCAATTATTTTCCAGTCAGCAATAGTTTTTATTCCATGACGAGAAATAACTTTTTTTTAAATTGTACCCTTAAAAATTGTACAACTATTCGAAGAACTACCTAGCTTATTTTATTCACTCTAGCTTACTTTATCCAAGGCTCACTAACTATCTCGCTTGTTGCTTTATCCCATTAATAGCTGTTCAAGACACACGAAAGAATAATTCACTAAGTTAACACAAATTTTCTCTAATCCTCTATATATTTATTGCTCCACGCTAATTTAAAAACCAAAAGGATTCCCCTGTATATGAATCTCGCTAAAACAAGAAAATCACAAAAATACAAACCAAAGTAAAAACTGATTTTATTCGTATTACCCTCTTCCTTAATAATACTACAGAACCGACTCTCTGGGTTCTTAAATAAGATAAAAAAAGTATCTGATCCTCTGGTTCCTTTTTCTCCTTTGCCCTTATACTAAATTCACCCTGAACTTTTTTTGGCACTATGTTACGTATTTGGAAGTCATTTGCCAATGCTGCTGGGACACACAAATGAAAAAAAAAACTATTCAAACCCACAGAGAACTCTTTCGCTTTCTAACTTGCTCAGTATTTTACAATAGTTTAAAAGAAGACTTTCAAACCCAAAGTGGTTCAACACAACATCACTGGAACACTCAATGTCATTTACAAATGTATAGTCAACTTATTTAACGCACCCTGTATGCGCTACGCAACTCAATAAAAAAAATTATCTCTTTGAGACCTATCGGACACACCCAGTGTGTTTTGTTCACACAAAGTTATTTATCTCTCTATAAATTATTTCTTCCTGCAAGTATCAACTTTACACTTCCATCTATCCCAACGAAAAACTCAGGTTATATTTAACTTCGGTCGCTTGAACCTCCTACTTCTTCACCATTACTATCCGTCGGCAAACGCTACAATTGTATTTACCTTATGTGTTTTACCTTACCAATGTGGAATTGGCCGCGGTGGTAGTGCGCCCGACTCTCGATCGGAAGGCTGTGGGTTCGATTCCCGCCTCGACCAGATATTTTTCTCGAGATAATTTATCTGGTTGAAGCTGGGATGATTCTGCAACCGTCTTAGGAATCACACGTTAAAAGGTAGGACCTCGTTAGTCTTTGGCTCGCACAAGTTTGTCAACTTTTGCGAGTTGTCGTTCGTATGGGGGCGACAGCTGATTAACGGAAAAACAGATTTTAAAACATTTCTTTTAATTCTTCCCTACACCAACATTACACAATAAACTCCCTGTGGCTATTTTAAGCTTCAATGCCTTTTTCCACTTTCCACTACTTTCAAAATACAAAACGGAAATTCACTAAACTACATTTTCCACTATCTATTCAACACAGAATTCTAGTTTTTTCCCAAAAAAAATTATTTCACCTCTCGGTTAACCAATGTGATCAGATTTCTAGACAAAATAAATCATCTAGTTATCCACACCGCTGTCAACACTGTAATAACGGTAGATAATAAAAATTAAAATCGTCTGAATTGTGGAATTTGATTTCATAACCGAGAAATCCTCGTGAACTCCCACTTAGTGAAACTAACATCTACGGGTTTTTATATATAAGTCACCAGTGACATAATACTTAACCCTCTCGCTATTGCCGTGTTTTTTTATTTAGATAAAATTTGGCAGCTGCTGTCACCAGATGCAAATTTCTCCACATCAAAATTTGGAAGTTAGGCAATTCCGAAAAGGCTGTAGGGTTCGTGCCGGTCGCACGAAGGCCGGTCTTTTTGAAATCTGATCATTTGGTATACCTACTTATATTATCTCTCATTATGTGGTTCCAGAACTGAATTTTCTAAATTAAAATGCTTTTCATTCACTATTCTCTTCGCGAAAGATTGACAAAAAGTCTCTCATTTGTTTTTGTTCTCTTAACTTCATCTTACTCTACGAGGATGGTGTTTTTTTTCAGTCCAAGACAAAATGAAAGTCCAAGGTTTCAAATATAAAGTATAATAAGTAAAACAACGACTCCATGGACAAAATGAAAAAAACAACGTGTAAGATCTAATAACTAAAAAATTTAAAATTCTATAAAATAAAAGAAACTAGAACAAAGGAAATGCCGCCAATTTGACCCTGCTATTTACTGCTAATTCAACCTGTTGAATAACTACATATGCGCCAAGTCAGTACAGAATACTTTTAATTTTTCTCTTACTTTATGGAGAGAAGTGTTTATAACTTCAAATTTTCGCCCTTTTTCGTAATTGTAATATCAACTCTAGCTAAACTATCAGCACTAGGAACCCAACAATATATAACCTCTTTGCAAATAGGAAGTGGACTCGGACAAAATAATATGTGAACTCTCTCTCAATATCAACTGGTTAGAAAAATGAACAAACCCTCACATAACGTCTCTTTGAGTGGTTCATGGTCAACCATAGGTTCCGTTGATCCGGTGTGTCTTCAACACCAACACTTTTATTTCGAACCTCCTGTACCCAATACCGGCTTACGATTTCACTACTCCGATTTTTCCTAAATTTCGCACCACGCGCTTAGAGAGATCAACTCCCCTTCCCCAGCCTCGAAGGCTGAGGGATGAGACCCCCAATCTCGTCTCGACGGGATCCGGTGACCGAATTTATGTCTCTCGCAAAAAGTCCCAAGCCCTCGTGTCAGCCACAAAAACCTCATCTCAGCATTGTACTTAACCACAACGACGCTCGAAGGTCCGAAGGATCAATTGATCGACTCGATCTCAGTGAATAAAATAATATTTTACGTTAACCATCGCAATGGTAGTTATTACACTGTATATGGTTGGTCATAATTGACAATTTTACTTTCACTATATTTTTCACCTTTACTTCAAGCAAAGTAAGTGAGTGAACAAATGGAAATGTTCACATTTCAATTCAAATTGAGTGATTGAATTCTCATTTTTTTTGTGAATAACTAGTATTAGGTGGGAAAGAGAGGTTTTGGCTTTCTACTTCTCCATCTTTATAAAAAACTGTGGGAAACTTCCAAAAAAAGTAAAAAAGCAAATAATTCCAGATTAAACTACGAAGATGCATATGTGTAGATCATATAAAAAAGTCACTTTCAGACAGAAACTGAAAGAAAAAGCCCTTTTGACACAACTACCTTGATAAAAAGATTAAATAGCACGAAAGAAAAACTACTTTCGTAACAACTACTTTTATATGAACAATGAATTGAACATATGGTACTCCATGGTTATATTTATGTCTAGAAATGTATATTGTATGTTTGAGGATGCACGTATGTATGTATGCATGTATTATTTGTTTCTATCATTTATTTTACTTGTACTGTAGGAAAAGTGAGTAACAAATATAAGCGTTCATGCATCATCCTCCGAATCTAAAGTAATTGAATTATAATTATTGTGTTTGTGACTAACTAGAATATGGTGCATGGTTCCACTTATGCGTGTATGTATTATTCGTTTCTATCGTTACGTTGTATATAACAAATAAACATTATTATGAAATAAATTGAAAGTAAGTTAGGATGGTCTTAGTGGGTAAAACGTTGCAGAACAATTCTCTCCAAACTTCGCCCGCAGAATTATTGTATTTACGGTAAGTTGCTCAAGTCGTATCATTATTATATTTTTAGTTTGTCATAATAGACATAGGTACATTTTAATATATCAACTGAGTCTGATACTTAAGGTATGTAAATTATGTTTTTCTTTCCAATAGTGGCATTTTTTAACTGATACGATTTCACACTCAGATCATTTTATTTGTGCTTGTCTCATCTCTTCTGTTTATCTCAACTCTCAACTTTTGAGCTACCCAAATATTGATAGCATCTCATATATTATGAATGATTATCCGTATCACTGAAAACACAATCGAAATAACAAGTATCTATTCGGGGAATTTGCACGGAACTCGACTTTTTAATCACTAACTTCCTATATTTAGAAAGAATTGAAACGCATATAAAAACACCACAAAAGAAGAATCATTAAAAATATCATTTGTTCTGGTGTTGCATTTGAAGTCATGAAGATTTTCCTGATTTCTATTCTGATATCTGCAGCTTTAGTAAGTATAAAAGTTTGAGCAACCATACTAACTATATGTAGTGATAATTATCAGTTATCTTATTATTGAATAACAGATCAAATTGTTTTCAAAAATGGAACTTCAAGTGTTTCTTCGGATAGTTAGGTATGTCGATTTATTTTTCTTTCTCTCTTCTACTCTATATGACATTTCATAGATCATGCCACTGGAACTAGTGAACATACAACTCAACATTATACTTGACAGTATAACTGCCACTCATTAAATATACTTGTTTCGAAAAAAAAATATCTCAATCGCATGAAGTACATTTTATGAAAAATTGAGGTTTATTCAAAACAGAAACATCTGTGCATGATTTACAGATCTTTTTTATAAAGATATTTTTAATATCTTGATTTCTTTCCTTTATTTCATGAATTTATTCTTTTTTTACATAATGTGATGGAGAAGTCGAAAGATAATACTACAATATTCAAATAACTCAACTGGACATAGGTATGAAAAACACTTCAATCAGTCATACCTACTGTTCAATTCAATTCATTTCCAACAAAATGAATCCGAACTATATGGCAACTATTTTCATTTTAATGATAATCCAATGCTTTGTAATTCAATTTCTAATCAAGCAAAGTCCAGTGCCTAGTTTCTGTCATGCTTTTTATTGAGAATTTCTTCGATCTCAAGATGTTTGGTTTTCTTTCGCCCTTCAGAATGTTGTACTTTCTCCAGACCTATTCTGACCTGATACCAACGAAATATATCCAAAACTTAATAAGTGAGTAGAAAAGTTAACGTTCACCTTTTCTACTCAAGTAGCAACTTTTGCTCATTGGTGACCTTGACCTTTTCACTTTCAACTTTTTTACTTATGTAGCCAGTTTTGCTCATTGGTGACTTCCTCCATTTTTACTTACAGATCAAATTCTGTTCGAAAGTGACTTTCATCTTCTCTAGTCATAGAACAACTTTTGCTCAATGGTGACGTTTAGTAAAGGTAACGTTTACCTTTTCCACCTACATAGTAACTTTACCTCGCAAATGACTTCCACCATTTCTACTTATAGAGCGGGTTTTGCTCAATGGTGGCTTTCACCAACGGTAACTCACAGCTTTTCTACTGATGTTCCACTAAATTTTAATGGCCCTGTATGCTCATCCATGTCTCAAGATGATCACGAGACATTGTTCTTGAGAGTTCATATTCTTCTCTCAGATCGTCCACATCGTAGTGATGATTGTATTACAAAACAGGTTATTTAGTCCTAAATCAACATAATATCCTAGCCTGCATATGCACATGCTAGCTATGTGAGGTATAGTCGAAGTGAACGATATTGTGCACTCTCAAAGGCCAAAAAACCAATACATAGAAATGAACCGGCAGTCCACGTGGACTGTAGACTTGGCGGTTCGTATTGGATAATTTTTACCAACCGAGTTTTATGATTGGCTGAAGAGTCATGTTACGATGACGAATAGAAATCGAGGAAATCCGGAATATGGTTATCGCTGTCGTGTTAAGTTATAATGTGCAGTTATAATTACTTGAAATTTTTGTTATCTGTTTGAAATGTGGCATCCTTGGACAAGCACTAATAGTAATTACGAATGTGATTACAACCCAGACTTTTTCCAGTGTAGTGATTCCAATAGCGATGGTGAACAAACAATGCGAAAAAGAGATACCAGTGCATGAGATTCGGATGCATTTGAATATTGGGTAAATTTTCGTTATGTGGACACCCGGCGATTTTGAAAAAAATTTTGACTGTACTTACGTATTTTGATGCGTAGATTACGAATCCGAAAGAAAAAAGCGGCGCTCTCCCTTATTTAAAAAGTTAGGGCCCTTCAAAGTTCAGAAAAGGGCAACTTTTCAGCCTTCTTTTTCACTAAATAAACTATTTAAAAACACAAGCATTTATTCACTAGGTCACCTTTACACCTTATTCCTCCTTCTTTAACACTTTTCACTTCAATAATCAACATTTTTCTTATAAAAATGTTAAAAAATGTACGGAGCTGCTTTTTGGTTACATATCACTGTATTTTACGTTTTTAAGGTTAATGATATGGTTGGTACGACTGATTCAGTCCATATTCCTGAAGTAATTCAAATGTTTTTTACCTTCATTCTTCAGATCATAAATTGGTTTTTGGTGGTGTATTACGAATTTGAAATAGTTGGCGACGGCAAATACCAACCGCTTTTTTCTGAAATGTCACTAGTAACTAACCTAAAAATAGAATAATGTCACCAGGAGAAGCATTCGTTTTTAAATTTTTTTTTATATCCGGCTGGAACAACAAGTTCAGCGAATCCTTATGGAAAATAATGACGACGTGATCCATCCAGGTGCGGAGGAAGAACTGAGGGGGTACATTAGGGCCTCCAAACCCAAGAAGGCTCCGGGAATTGATTCAATCAACAATAGGTTGCTGAAGCAGCTCCCGGAGAACTTTATCAGATACCTATTGGACATAATAAATAGCTCAATCGCCCTCAGATACTTCCCCCGAAGATGGAAGCATGCTGTAGTTGTCATGATTCCGAAACAGGATCAGAACCCGCTTTTTCACCAGAATCATCGTCCAATTAGTCTGCTTTGCTCAACGGCTAAGCTGGCTGAACGTGTTGTGCTGCCAAGGCTAACCGAAAAAGTTGAAGACCGAAATGTTCTGCCTGATGAACAATTCGGTTTCAGGAGGGCACACTCCACCGAGCTACTGGCCTTGAGACTGGTCGAAAACTCCATCTCAGAGCTAAATAATAGGAAGACAGTCCATCTTCAAAAGCCTTCGACCGATTATGGCCCGAAGGCTTATTACATAAAATGCTCAATTTCGACCTGCCTTGGGGCCTGATTCGGTGGATTAGGTCCTTTCTGAAGGGCAGAACATTTCAGGTCCGAGTTGAAGGAACCCTGCCTCCTGTCAGGGATATCCAAGCTGGAGTGCCTCAAGGAGCTATGCTGTCTCCTCTACTGTACAGCCTTTACGTGAGCGATCTTCCGAGGATCGATCACGTGAAGGTTTCCCTATACGCCGATGTTACGGCTCTCCTCGCTTCTTCCATGGGTCAGGGGTTGGTGGTCGTTTACATGCAACGTGCATTGGACGACCTCGAACGATGATACCTGGAATGGAAGTTTCGGGTGAACCCAGGAAAAACTCAGGCCATAGATTTGGGGGGCGTAACGTTTCTCCAGATACAAGAGTCACGATTTCAGGCAGGGAGATCGGATGGCAAACGCGAGTCAAATACCTAGGTCTTTGGGTAGACCGCCGACTCACCTGGGTAAATCACATTGACTATATTAAGAACAGAGTACAAATGAGGAAAGCCAAACTCTATCCTCTGATCAATCGAAACTCTAAGCTCAGTCTTAGAAATAAGATTTTATTATACACATGTGCAAGCCTGTCATTATGTATGCTCCAGGCGCTTGGGGACAAACCGCTCTGTCAAACCTCTCCACTTTGGAAAGGTTGCAAAATAAACTTCTCAGGATGCTGGTGAATGCTCCATGGTTCATGCGGAATGAAGCCATCCGCAGAGATTTGAAGCTGTTAACTATACGGCAGTTCATTCAGTCGAGGAATCAGAGAGTTTTCGAGTCAGCGGAAACTCATGATAACCCACTAGTCAGGGAAGCTGTAGATTACACTATAGACGACCCCACTCGATTCAGAAGGCCCCGTCGCTCGGTTGAGTGAAGGCCCCACGACGTCTGTTAAATTGAACAGTTGTCTGTTAAAGTGAACATCAAATACCCCAGTCAGAAAGGGTTACACAAGGCCAGAACGACATAGATGTCATTGACCTTTATGCCACCACCAAAACACCCTACGTCATGAACCACTCGTCCTCCTGACGAAAGACAGTTAAAAGGGTGAGGGAAAAGTTTCCAACCTGATAAAAATGAAGATGACTATCGACCATCTTCGACTTGTGTTCCTGTCATCCTGTCAGCTTCTTTTTTTGTAAGTGTCACTTTTAAACGTTGCAGTCAGTAAGGTGACGATCTTGACTTGTCTCACTGAAACGACAGGACCAGCATCTGATGACACAGATTCACGAATGATACAATTTTTCCAGAAGTTTTCAAATAATATCAAGTAATGTGAGTTTTGAAGTTTCTGGAACACGATTAGTGTTCGTTTTACCCTCCTGTTAAAAAAACGAAAAACTTCATCACACATGGCTTTTCAAACACATTTAGTTTTTATTACAATACAATTTAATAGATTCTGTATAGTTGTAAATCCAAGATGGCCGCAGTAACAAAATGGGTATCCAATGACATGACTTGATTAGTAGAACAGTAGTAATCTTTGAAATATTGACGTATCAGAAGGATTGGTAAATGGCGTTTTTTATTCAGCCTGCTTTGTTTGTTTGGATCAAATTTGGTAATTAAAGATAGAACCCCCTTCCTGTTGATAGATTTTCTGATATTCGGTACACACATTCAGTTTTGATGACAATACAATTTAATGAATTCTGTATAATTGTGAATACAAGATGGCCGCAGTTACAAAATGGCGGATTATTTCACAACTACCTCATTATGGGTATCAGATGACAGGGCTTGACTGGTAGAATAGTAGTACACTTTGAAAAATTAACGTGTTAAAATGATTAGTAAACGGCTCTATCGGCTACATTGCAGAAATTGTTTGGCCTCAGTTTCGTCGAACTCAAATGTACGAAACAGATGTACCGTCATAGACTAATCAACAAGTTCAAAAACATGAAAAATAGAGATAAAGGTCCTAAAAATATGAGCGATAGCTCATTTGATTCGAAATCACCTTTAGAAAATTTTTTTTGAAGGATTTTGGTGCAGGTAAAAATTGCAATTGTTATTAACAAAATAAGATTTAAAAAAATAGTATTTAGTTTTTCGTTAATAACTCAAAAATATTAATATTTAAGCAATTTTGAAAAAAGCTCGTTAAAGAAGAGGAAATTTCCTATAAAAAAGTTTCGACTCCCGAAACTCTATCTCCATTATTTATAATTTTAATTTGACGTTGAAAATAGAGTTCCGCGCGGCTGTTACGGCATGCGCGCGCTGCCGCTAAAGAGAGTTTATCAAAAGAAATAATTATTTTATAACATAAAATGTCATTTTAAAAATTTGAAAAAAATCTAGTATCTCCTTAACACTTGAATGAATCGAGTCCCGTAGAAAAAAAGTTTTATCACCATTTTTCAAAAAGTTATTCAATTGTTAACTAACAAATTTTTTCCAATCTCCGTTGGCATAAATAATTGAATAAAAGGTATAAATAATTGGCCTATAAATTTGAAACTTCGTGGAGCCCTTTTGATATATATACTTCAATTGATCCTGCGAAAAAGTTCAGAAAAATTTATTAGTTTGTTAATTATGATTTTTTATAACTATTGCAAAATGAAATATCTAAAAATTGGTGATGATTTTTTTTTTCAATTCACATTCAGCTATGTCTGTTTTCACATTAAACAATGGCAGTTATCAGCGTAGGATACGAATTTTCTACGTAATTTGTTTATTAAATTGTTTTGAGAAAATAGAGAAATTCAATGTTTTTGAAAATTTTTTTTTGCTATTTTGTTGTCTAGAGATAATTATGATTGAAAAAAATTTTTCCTTATTTTAATTTTTAATTGTTTAAAATCAATTTTTTCATATTTTGATTGTTTAAATAATTAGTTAAGAAATAATTTTGCTGTCAAAAATCATAATTTACACTTTTAAACAGTTTGGCAAAAAAATTATTCATTTTTTAATTGTTTATTAGTTTAACAATTTGTTATAAACAAATATTGACCAACGTTATATATTTTTTCATTCATTATAATACTTTCTGATATCAATCAGTCAATAATTTTTATGGCACTTTTTTATATATAGCTGTTTTTATAATTTTTTTCTGTTTCAGAAAAAAAATATAACGTTGGTCAATATTTGTTCGTAACAAATTGTTAAACGAATAAACAATTGAATAATGGACAAAAAAATTCCTGCTACTGAATACTATTTTTTAAATCTTATTTTGTTAATAACAATTGCAATTTTTTACCTGCACCAAAATCCTTCAAAAACATTTCTCTGGAGGTGATTCCGAATCGAATGAGCTATCGCTTATATTTTTAGGACCTTCATCTCTATTTTTCATGTTTTGAACTTGTTGATTAGACTATCAGTTCAGATCAACTTTGGAAAAAACAGCGTACATTTTATCCACCCTAAGGCCTTACAGTTTTCAGCAAAGTTCAAATATAAGACGATTAAAAGAAATATGTTACCCTTAATTTTGTCATAGGCTTCTACTGTCCACAAAATGCAAGGCAGTACTGTAAACCATGCAGTTGTGTATTTAGGCTCGAAATTATTTGGAGAAGAACAAGCATACCTAGCCCTGAGTCGAGTAAAGTTTTTGGAAGGTTTATGTATTGAGGAGTTAATTTGCAACAAATTGTCGGGAAATAAACATTATTTATGTTTATGTTCAACGATTTCACTGAAAAAAGAAAGATGAATTTTATTGAAAGAAAGATAATAATGATGATGAGATGAGATGAGACAATATACTAAAAGCTAAAAAATTATTATACACTGAACCCTTATCTGTTTAAATTTTGTTTTTCTGTTAATCAGCTTATGTTGATAACCTCCAAATTTGTAGGATGAAATTAATCATCATATCTCTTGAACCTGATATTTAAGTGACGGACATTTTAGGGCTGTATGCCCTAAAAGTTTTGGCTATATATCCTAAAATACCACAATTGAAACAGGTGAAACCGCTTTTGGTTTTTTCTCATTTCAATCTTAACAAATAGAACTTTTAAATGGAGGAGCGATAACTAGTACTTGGGACCTCATACCAGAATAAAAAGTATCGAAACGCTCGAGGAAGCTATTGTACAGCTAAACAGGTGTTGCAGTTTTGTAAATTGTACACTGTCAATCTTACAATAAAGTGTTATTTGAATAAGTTACTGTTTCTTCAATTATCGGCCAATTCCATCACATATCTTCGAATCCATGTCCAAAATTCAAATTCAGGATTTTAAAAAATGTTTCAATACTTGTAACTTGAAGTGCTGAGAGAGAACATTACCATTCAACAACATAAGGTCCCTAGAAATATTGAATTCATGCTTAGATTTTTTTTTCAGTGTCCCATTTACAGTTTTCCCCAAATGATGGGAATGGGTATGGGAGGAATGGGACAGGACCAACAAAGTCAGATGTCTGAAATGGGAACAGCAATGGGTTTGAACATAGGTTTGGGATTGAGTGGTGGAAATTATGAAAGATCCTCTCAAATGGGCCACAGAAGAATGAACAGAAGGCGTTCATTGGAAAAAGCAGACAATCCTGGATGTTACGGAAGAAGACAGTCTTTTCCTACAGGTAAAATAATGGAATGATTTTTATAAAACTCAGTTACAAATATTTGTTATCATTTCGAAGTTTCCCAAATCATGGAAAGCTTTTTAAGTAGAAGTTTCATTAACCAATAGCAGTAAGAAACTGACAGTTGAGTGAATCAGTTTCTTCATCAACAGATATAAATATATTCTTGAATATTTATATTTTATAACAAAAACAAAACAGAACTAAGCAGCTTGACCAATATAACATGTAGTTATAGTAGTTATAGACTGGCATGAGTGGCCGAAATCTCTCCACAAGCATGGAATAAGGCTGGGCAAGCTGTCAGCGGGGATAGGTAAAGTCGAGGGTTCATGCCGTATTGTGGCTGGGGCCCGACGGTCAAGTGTGGCAGGGTGTCGTGTTGATAGCAGTAGCTCTCGAATCAATCCATGGGAGAAAATGTTATCATTGGTTCAACTACCATTGAGTGCAAGCAATCTACATGTCTAGTTTCAGTCCTTATATCTTCCCGTCACTCTTGCCAGCATCAGTCCTATATTCACCTACTCCTAGCTACGAAACTTCTCGTCTTGATCATATTTCTACACTTCGAAGTTGTTAGAGTTCCAATTTGCATTATCTTGGTCCTCTTGGTGAATGCTTCACTATGATCAATTTGGATGGGTTTATATCGTTTACAATTCATTCATATTGAAATTATCTTGCCAAAAAAATTATAACCTCCTGAATTATTTCACAAAACATTCATTCAAAATAATAATGATATTTTCTGCAAAACATATATCATGATCTTTTAAGAGAATTACCGTTGGCAAAAGTTCGATTCTCAATTCATAATGATTCATTTTTCCAAAGTTACCATGGATATAAATGTGAAAATACCTATATTTTTTCATGTGATTGCTCGATTCTAAAAGAAAAATATGGAAAAAAATCACAGTGCAAAACAACCATATTGAACTACGCATATAACGTTTTCAAAAGTAATGAGATGATTCTATAAAATCGTGAACGAAAAATGTTTTGATAAATGTTAGGACAGGGCAGTTTTTGTTTTCAAATTGTCCCTTCGGCATGTAACTCAGTAGGGTAATTGTCAATACCTATCTCTGATATCCATCAAACATTCTGATATGGATAAAAGTATATTCAATATGAGTAAATAATCTATCATTCAAAACGGAAAGGGATATATTTTTAGGAGGAAGGTTTTGGCTGTCTATTTATCCACCAAAAATGTGAGATACTTCTCAATTGAGTTCGAAATGAACTCCACGAAAGTGTGTAGATTATGCATAGAATTACTTTCAGAAATGAACTCGACGAGAAAGCCCTCCTGAAACAACTACTTCCACAACTACTTTATGCGAAAATCACTGTTTTCTATTCAGCTTGTACTCTAAACATTCGTTATGGAATTGAATCAGACATCAGTTATAAGAACGCTTTAAGTTTGTATCTGAAAGTAACTTCTATGCATGATCTTTGTAAAGAGTTTATTTGAAACTAAATTGCTTTCTTTCTTCCTTCAGAAAATTTTCATCATATATATTTCATATGGAGAAATATAAAACCAAGAACCTTTCTTTCCTATCACTACTGGATTCATGGATGTTTATCCAAATAATTTTTGGTATAAGTCACTGCACTGTCCCAAAAAACTTATCCGACCCGCCATAGGTCTCATCACTGGTGCTAGGCTGAACCACAAATGTGTGACTGGGCTCAACTGTCCTTAAAGGACAAGCCTGAGTAAGTTAGGTCGATGACATGCTCCCTGCCTTCCACTGTAGATTTCAATACAAAGCAACTAGTGGAAAATTAGAGCCAAAATGAAACGTATTTATGCAACGCCTACTAGCACTAGCTGCCTTGCAGTGGAAGACAAGACAACGAATCTCGTTGACGGTCGATGTCGAAGCTTGCAAATGAGCGCATCGGGTAGCCTCGTGTTTCTTTGATATTCGAGGATTGACTTCTCTGTCGGTCCCATAGATGGCGTCTTTCAACCTAACACAGATTTTATCAGTGGTGTTAGGCTAAACTATAATAAGACTTTATTGTCCGAAGAAAATATCTTGTTGACAAAGCTAGTAAGTAAGTATAAAATAAAAAACATAAATGTCCTATGAATATAAAAATATAAACAAAATATAGTGTACACTAAACCAAAGTATACAAAACACTGAATGAAAACAACAAACAATGGTTGAAACAAATACACACATAAAACACGCAGGTTATGGAACTTAGTCAAACTATAATAGGGTTCACTACTCAAAAATTCATTGAATATTTTCTTGTATTGATTGGGTTGATATTTGTCTCTTCAGATTATTTAAAAACTCGTCAAGAGTATAGAAACATCTTTCTATAGTCTATTTCAAAAGAGTGTAGAGTAATAAATCATGAAGTGTCATAAAATTTGCCTGAATTTCGTTGTCGTCCATGGGCGTAGGCAAATCTTAGGATTATTGAACTTAATAATTAAAGTAAATTAAAAATTACAGACATAGATAATAATAAAAGGCCATTTTTGGGAAGTAATTTGGTCTAAAACTAAGTACCTACATGTATTTAGGTAAGTAAAATTTCTTTAAAAAAGATTAAGATTAATTTTAGTGGTTCTTGTAAACTTATTTAATATGCAATTTGGGTTCATATACTTGAGCATGATTTCTCAAAAAAGGGTTAACACTTAGTTCCGAGGTGCCATGTCATTAAAATAATCCCTTTTTGACCCTGCCCACCAATCATGCAATACCTATTAAACCCAGGTAATTAAGAAAAAGGGTTTAAATATATTGTAATGGTGTCTTAAACATTCGAGTTATAATAGTAATTGTTACTACACCAATTAAACGTACAGTGATATTGTGATATAGAAATAGTGAAAAAGTTATAAAATGGGGACATTTACTCCAAAGAAAAGAAGTGTAAAAAATTCTCCGCTATCTGTTTGCGAAAAAGTTATAATTTTAAATGTATCTGATTGCATAAAACACGATCACCCTAGTTTGTCTGTGCAAGAAAGTGTTGAGCGATGTGCCCGAATGACTGGAATTGGACAGTCCACGATTTTTAAATTATTGCGAGAAAGAAAGATATCAGGCCAGGTAAGTCCATGCAAGAGAAAATCAGGAAGACCAATAAAAATCTTAGATGAAGACACCAAATGTGACATTCGAAGAAAAGTTCATTCGTTTTATTTTAAAAAGGAAATACCCACTCTTGAAAAAATATTTATCGAGATAAGCCAAGATAACGATATTCCTTTGATATCCAGAAAACTTTTATGAAAACTTTAAAAAGTATGAATTTTGCCTGGGAAAAGCACAATCGAAAGGCACTATTACTGGAAAGTGATGAAATTGTTTGCTGGAGACGAAAATATTTGACAACTATAAAGCAGTACCGCAGAGAGCAAAAGAAAATTTTTTATCTTGATGAGACGTGGATAAACGAAGGTTATATAGTCAAAAAAATGTGGCAAGATAAAAATATAACAAGTTCTCGCCAAGCTTTCATAGAAGGCCTTTCGACGGGTATTAAAGTGCCTTCGGGAAAAGGGAAGAGGCTTATAATTGCTCACATTGGAAGCGAAGACGGATTTTTAAAAGAAGGTTTGTTAAGCTTTGAGTCGTGCCGGACGGGAGATTATCATGAGGACATGAATTCGGATGTCTTCGAAGACTACTTCGGGGAAATGTTAAAATTTCTTTCAGCTGATTCGGTCGTGGTTATGGATAATGCAAGCTACCATTCAAGGCGCTTAGAGAAGGTACCAACTTCAGCTTGGAGAAAGCAAGAAATTATTAACTGGCTGTCAAAAAAAGGTATTCAGTTTGAGACGAATTCAGTAAAGAAGGAACTACTAGCCATAGTAAAACAACATAAATCTCGCTTCATGAAATATGCCGTAGAAGATGTAGCAGAAAAGTATAAAGTAACTGTGCTGCGCCTACCGCCATATCATTGCGAATTAAATCCTATAGAACTTATATGGGCACAAGTTAAAGGATATGTTGCAAGGCACAATACCACATTTAAAATGAAAGATGTCAAGGTATTGTTTGATCAAGCCATTATGGAAATCACATCAGAAAACTGGCAAAAAGCAATCCAGCATGTTTTAAAAGAGGAAGATAAAATGTGGGAACTGGACAACTTGGTCGATCAGGTGGTTGACCCTATAATTATAACACCAGGGGATGATGACAGTTCTTCGGATGAAGACTATACTGATGTAGAATAATTTAATTGAATTGTAAATATACTGTAGCGGGATAAGCAATCTGGACAGAGACCAGTGTATCAGTGACAGTGACACTTTTGCTTAGGTTAGGGTTTAGAATTAAGGGTAGTCTGAATAATTATTTTCTCGGAAGGTTCTCGAAAATTGTACCTAGTAATCTCTAGAACATTCAATTAGGGTATAAATAGAGTGTTGTTAAACGTTAAGGGAAGTTCACAGTTTTAGTATTGTTCAAGTGTCAAATTGTAATAACGTATCCAGTAAAGTTCTTGTCGTTTTTGTGAATAAATTGATTTAAAGTCCCCACAAGTGTTTCAATACGTAAAGTTCGTTCGTGTGTGTTTGTGAGTATTTCCCGATTTCGGTTCGTATATATTTTATTGTTACATTTTATATTTTTTTAATAACACTGTTCTGCTGTATTAAATTTTTATTTCCTTTAATATAATTTTTATGAATGCATATTCTTTTGGCAATTATCCCACTAGCGCGCCTCTGGCTCAGTATTTATCCGTCGATAACAATGGACAAATCCCTTAAAACAGGGTGATACCTACCTGCTCTTTATGAAACGACATAATTTTGCAATGCGGACTAGGGAAGTGACAGAATTTATTGACGGATCACCCTGTAGCGCTTTTGAATACTTAATGAGATTTTATTACTCTACACTCTTTTGAAATAGACTGTAACAGAAATGATTTCATTTTTTTTTTCAAGCAACGAAAGGCTGCATATTGACTTCAATTTATTTGGTAAACAGTTGTAAATTTTGGTCCCTTCACGTTTTGGTGCACTTTGAGTTATCTTATACTTAGCCGATCTAACGTGTATCATTTGCTTCTGCCGAGTGTTTTTATTATGAATATCGCTATTGAGATTGAAGCCATTCCGGTTAGTAAAAACATAAACTGACAACTCATAAATATATAATCCAACCAGAGTTGAAATTTCGTGTGTAGCGAAAATGTTTCTGCATGAATGCTGTCAAGGAACATTGAACAAACAGCGTAGGATAGATTTTTTTTGAATAAGTACATTTTTACTCTTTGCAGAGTTGCCCCACAAACATACACCATAGCGCAACCTGGATTCGACCTGAGTATGATTTGTTACTTTGCAAACTCAAAATATCAGATGAAAGTTATCAAAACAGTATTTACTTGTGATGCACTGTTTGGATCGTGTGGTGTAGTATTAATATTACTGGAGTTTTTTCCCCAACACCAAACCGTTATTTCAACACCTCGACACGTGTTTCGAACACCAAGTGATCATCTTCAACAGCTAGTTAACAGAAAAAACAGATTGTTTTTTTCAATGAGGAAGTTTGATCTTCCTCATGAAGATGATCACTTGGAGATCGAAACACGTGTCGACGTGTTAAAATACCGGTTTGGTGTTGGGAAAAAACTCCAGCAAAACAGCCTTTGATTTCCAAGTTATCATCCAGATTACAAATTTGTCGGCTATACATAAATTAATAATGTTTTCTTTTTAGCTGCTACTACTACCACTACCTCTACCACAACTGAGAGCATAGATCCCAGAGAATCGTAACTAATTCACAATTGCAACTGAATTATTCTTTTTGACAGTGGAATATTGTTTCTAAAAGTGATTCGTTATGTTTGATTGTAGAATACTCCGAGAAATGTTCTCTATTCAATCAATTATTTCTGTTTATTTTTAATATGTTATAAATATATGATATCACCATGACTTTTTCTAGTTATTTTTATGTATTTTATGCTCAGCTCTTAAGGATTAGCTTGAGAAAATTGATTCCCAAACTCATTGGTGAATGTTTTCACAAGAAAGTGGTATGTTTTGAAACTAAATAAGTAAAATAATAACTTCAATACTAGTTACAATGATTATGGCAAAGTATAAATCAATAATATGAATCGATACAATATGTATGTTTCAGCTAACATGTATCAAATATGAATCACATTAACATACATAAAACAATGGTCTAGCAATATTTCATAGAATTATGAATTAAGTTTGAAATCAAGTCAAATCAAAATTGTGTGAAGATGGGCAACATTTGTTTGCCGAAAGCAGGAAACAGAAAGCAGGAAACAGAAGATGTTCGGAAGTCATCTGACCCTACTTCCGAACACTTAACAATAATGGCCAGATCATGACAAATGTGATTTTGTCGAAACGTTGCGAAATTCATTTCCATCGGGGATGACAATACACCACATGGAATAAACCCGAAGAATAATTTCAACATATTCCTGTCCGTGAAAACCTTCGATTAACATTTCAAAACCTTTACGGGGAGATGAGGTCATATCAAGAAGAAGAAGAATTGAGGTACCAAAACATACAGGTACCAAACTCAGGTAATCAAGAACGGTATTTATGGAACGACAACATTGTACCTGCACAGTAAGAAGTCATCCGAGTAGGATCAGATGACTTCCGAACATATATGTATATCTTATATCTTGAATAAGACCCCAGCCAATGCATGGAGAACTTGCCTTATCAAAGCGCCTGACGTTCGCTTTTCTCAGGTCGAGTGGGCTGAAGTCGGAAACTGAGGGGTTCATCAAGGCTTGTCAGGATGGTGTCTTCAACACCTCAGTCTACCGCTGTCGCGTGATGGGTATCGAGGTTCCTGACACAAGGTGCAGGGCCTGCCGCGAGATGCCTGAGACCCTAATGCACTTGCTATCAGCATGTCCAGCATATGCGGTCTCGGCCTATATCAATCGACATAATGCGTCAGAAAAGAGGAGGAAAAACGGATGAAGTATCGAGATTTTCTCTTCGAACTTCGCCGACTCTATCCAGATCACTCTGTCAAGATGGTTGTTCTCATTATTGGAGTCCTTGGTGAAATTATGTCCTCTCTACTCTCGAATCTTAAAATCATACCGGCTTGCCGCACTAAGGCAGAAATCTTAGCCGCACAGATGCAGAAGGCTGTCATTCTTTGCTCACTGCGCTTGCTCAGGGAACATGATTCTCGGACCCAATGATACTTACCACGGTGTGGGGAGTGATCATTTGTTTCTAATGCTGGCGCGCCCTCCCGAATGTATCGGGGCTTCGTGGGATAGGGCTTGACCAGCGCACACTACGGTAAAAAAAATATGTATTTTAAATAGGCATCCTAGTGTACAAAAACATTTTAAAATTGGATAGACAAAGTCACAGTCCAACTTCATAAGACTGAAATATGTATGCTCGGAATTATCCAAGCTTTCAATAAATAGAAGAAATAACAATGTAAATTACACTTACCAGATATATATGTTATTATAATATCAATGTTAATGTGGATGTTGTGTCTTCAAATGACTAGTAAGTCCTTTTTTGAATGTCATAATGGATTCACTTTGTTTTATCTCAAGCGGGAGGTTATTGTAGTCCAATAGTCCTTTATGGAATGAGTTCATGGATCGTGGAGCTCAAACGTGGTACATGTAAATTAGAATTTCCCCACTGGGGTAATTATGAATTTGGTGATGGGAAACAATAAATTGGTCAAAATATGGAGGTGCATTACAAGCCAATATTTTGAAGATGAATACCATGATAAGATAAAACAGACGGTCTTTCACAGAAAGTCAATTCCAACATTGTTGAAGTTGGCGTATATCTATTACATTTTAAAATTAGGCGCATGCCTCTATTCTGTAGTTTTTGCAATGTAGACAAACAATTTGCATTAAGTTGTGATAACAAAATAGCTCTGTAATCGAAATGTGGTTGAATACAGAAAACTGTAATGGAAGTCTGAAACGGTAAGCAACTGTTTACACGGCCAAAGAAAAATAGTATTTTAGCAATTCTATTGCGGATATAATTGAAATGTTTTTTCATATTCAGTGTTTGATCCACGATAAACCCCAAATATTTGATATCCTCGACAATTTAAATTTTTTTATTGTAAATATTTATACTTATAGATGTTTTGTGAATTGAATTATGTTTATGTTTTATTGTAATTATCATTGCTGTCGTTTTATTGACATTGAGCTTGAGTTCATTGATGTTGAGGAATTCAGATATTTGATCATATCATTAATTTCATTGATAGCTGTTTGTAATTCAGGTTCACTCACTGCAATCAGAGTATCATCTGCAAATAGGTTGATGAATTCACATCCACTAATGAAGTTGATGTCATTAATGTAAAGAACGCACAGGAGCGGGCCCAAGACACTACTTTGAGGTACACCATTATTGATGCCTTTTAAGTTTGAATATGACCCGTTAATTTTAGTCTTTTGTGTTCGACCAGAGAGGTAGCTTAAAGGAAACAGTTTCTAATCTTCCGTTAGCGAGTGATTATTTCATAACGGTGGGTGACTTCAATATCAATCGATAACTGATCCGATCTCTTTTATCAATTTTGTTCGATCTTTTACTTCATCCAGGTAATTACATCTCCTACTAGTGTTACAACTTGAGGTCAAACTTCAATTGATCTGATTGTTTCACACCCGGAAATAATTTCTAATGTGAATATTACTGATATTCAAAACATTTCTGATGATATTGCTATTTCTTGTACCATAGAAAAGTTCGGAACTATAAATAATAGCTCTGAAGAAAGGTTTGTTGAGTAACAGGATCAATTTTTTCTTTAAAAAAACAATTGTTTATTTGCCAACGTTTCGAATTTGATTGAATTCTCCTTTCTGTTACCCATCAACCAACCTTTCTTCAAAAATTATTGGATCACTAAGTATAGCGATTTTTCAGATTATGAATTATTTTTTACCTGATCATACACATGTTGACTGGAATGAAATATTCGATCTGAGTACCGTTGAAGATATGGTAATAACATTCAATGATAAGTTTGAAAGTGATTGACAATGTTTCATGATGAATTTCATTAGTTCGGACTTTTATTGTCTAATATTATATTAAATGATTTGAAATCTCTCAAAGAAACAATATAAATCAGAAATAAAAATAATAGCTGAAAATATTAAGAAAAAAAAACTGAAAGTAAATTACAGTGAAATGAAATACAAGTGAAAAATGAATAAAAATTACAAACAAAAATTAAGAGATTTCAAGGCAAGTTACTTCATGACGTTTCGATTGTTGGTATCCATAATCGTCTTCAAGGTGATGACTGGACTAATTCCTCCGAGAGATGACTACTTATGGGTCATTCGAGTACTTTCACTCATCTCCTTTTTCCGCTTCACCGGTTCAGCGGGAGATGACCGGTTGGGGGGAGTTGGCCATTTTTCGCTTGATTATGGGTTTCCATAATTATACTTGATCATGGAGTCAAACCCGAAACTGGTCGTATAAATAAAATCAACTAGTGTTAATTAGACAAAAGTGTTTTGATTAATTTCATTAAAGTGATCATGAATTACCACAAAATAGACAAGTCATATATCACACATAAAAGTTTTTCACGTTTTATGTTCAATGATGAAGAAGTACATAATAAACCAAAAAGCTTTTATTACCGCTCTAAAATAAAGAATTAACCATAATTCAGGTATTTTCTACAGTTACTAAAAACGTGGTGCAGATTTTTGTCGTTGGAATATCTTTTCTGTGGTTGAATTCACATAGAAGTAACATGACGCCACGTATCTTCCGCGTCACTTCTTTGTAAGATAAAGTCTGCGTCATGTCTTTACCCGACGTCTCCACTTCGACTCCACAAAAAGGCAGAAAATTATGATTCTGGTAATATCTGATGAATATAAGATATACATAATATAAGCACTATTCTTTTTTATTTCATAACTAAATCTATTGTACTCATCTTCGTAAGGAAGGACATTTCAAGCCCAAACGCTTGAGCATTCTTACTTCCAAAGTTCATATGAAGAAAATCAGTTCCAACACCTTCACTAATTTTTTTCGCTTATTCACAAGCACCTGTTGCAGCACCTATACCCTAATTTTATAGAATATGAATATTCTTAAGATGAAAATGAAAGTGTATCGTGTGACACAAAATACGTTCTTCAGAAACTCTTCAAAGTAAAATAATAGACTCATCACTGGGAAAAACTCCTTAAACTCTACTAATATTGAGTAATAGCAAAATTTTTTATGTTAGAAACCTCCAAGAAAATGTTACCTACTACTCACAAACCTCCAAAAGAATCTCAAAAATGCCAAGAAAAATTAGTCAAATATGCCAACATAGGAATACCATAACATTCATATTTCAAAATTAGGACATTTATATTGAGTTACCTGCCAACTTAGTGTTTAAGATGATGAAATTCTACTGATAAGCCCAGTTTTTCTGCTGTGATCTTATCTGGAGATGAAAATTCAAATCCTTGAATCATTTGAAGTATCAACTCTCTGAAGTCGCAAAGGAAACAGTTCGTCACGTATTTCATATAAGTACCGCTCTTGACGGAATTAAATGTGCCAAGTCACTTGAACACTTCTCGTGAAAGAAGGACAAATCCCCAACTTTCCTTCAATGTTCCAGACTATGCTTAGGGACGGAGCTCCATACATGAGAACAATACTGAAATGATAGTCTGATATGAGTTTCATAAAGCTTCAAAAGTAGCTGAGGTGTGTATAGTTTTTTGATTTGGTACAGTGTTCCGAATAAATTGAACAAAATAATTTGTTACGACTTTTTCGTGATTGCTATAATTCAGGCAATATTGGTTAAGAATTGAAAACACCTCATTTAGGGTTCAAAGGGTTGAAAATTGTCATGAAATCAATTATGTTCACCTCAAAAAGTCTCATAAAAAGGTCATTCAAATTTTAATGATGAAAAGAATGGTTTCACAATCATTTAGCTCAAAATTATTGTTCAACTGGAACTAAATACTGAAAATATCCGAAAACCAAAATTTTTTTTCGTAGACGAAAGAAACAAATTATTTCATTACAGTGTTATCGTAATTGCTATAGTTTTACGATTAATTTTTTTAAAATTAAACAAAATCGTATTTTTTTCATGACTATTGAAAAAAGCTTCAAGTATGGGACAGTTTCTTATTGGGTAAATGGCAATGCAATTCATGCATGCAATTCACAGCTTCGAACCAGTCATAATTAACCTAAGATAGAAAACCCATTGCGCCGTGATGGTTTCCTGAAAAATTTGTTTTAGATATTGTTGCTATCAGCTAACATCTAAGGCCTCCAAAGAAGCGGATGTCCTTTTTCTATTTTTGACGTGAGTGAATTGCAAATGTTTGCGATATCAATGACAAACTCCTTTAACTGACTGGTGAAATTCACAGGGTCTTCCTGGATCACGAACTACATGCAGTTCTCATAGGATATCAGTGACTTGATACCTTAATACTACAGATTTTTCTGGAACTTCGGTTGAACTAAAGTAACACAAATTGATTGTAGGGATATTAATTGCTTTTTTTGATATTGACCTATTTGATGTGGTGCTTCTTTTCCTGGTTTTCCATTTTTTTCTTGGGGAAAACACTAGCACTACGAAAAAATTATTAAGGCGCTCTTGGAGCGGTGCCTATGCGAAAGTAGTTTTTCACATTGAATTTGAATCGCTTGAGAATAAATCCACTTGGAAAAACGTTCTCAGGAAGTTTATTCCATATAAACGACGTTCTCCAAATGAAAGAGTACTCAAACAGTCAAGTTCGAGGAGTACTGAGTTGAACCTCGAAAGGATGAGCAGCCACAGTCCGTCACATATTTCTGATATGTACCGCTCTTGGTGAAATCAAATGTGCCAAGTCACTTGAAAATTTCCCGTGGAAGTATCTATAGGAGAGAGACAAATCTCCAACCTTTCTTCGATGCTCCAGACTATCAAGGTTTCAAATGTTCGCGTCCCCAATCAGGCGGATGATTTTTTCTGAATGGAATCAAGCAGCTTCAGGGGATGTTTGGAGGGGCGGAACTCCATACATGAGAACAATACTCCAAAGAAGGTCTGATCTGAGTTTCATAAAGGTGTGTTCGGAACAGTGTTTGAAACAGTGTTCCAAGCTTATGAGAATCAGTCTTTGCAATTCCAGCGATATGATTGTTCCAAGACATATTGGTGTCCATTTTAACTCCCAACAAACTTATCGAAGCAGAAAGCGGAATTGTCTGACCTGACATTATTATATCTGAGTCGGAGACCTTCTTTGAGAAAACCGATGCCTGGGTTTTTGTGGCATTGAATTGAACCTGGTTAGTTTCACCCCAACTCAAAATTTCTTCTAGATCCTCAACTTCTTGCTTCCGGTGAAGATGTTCATTGGCAGCCGAATGTAATGACGATACAAGCATGCTATCGTCAGCAAAGCTATATATTGGATTCTTAGTTTTTCCAATAAGTCGTTGATATACAAGTAAAAAAAAAGGAGATAATATGAGTATCTGGGGAACACCAGTGTTGATGGTGGAAGTATTCGAGAGATTGCCATCAATGGCCACTTGCAGGAAACATTATTTTAGGAAGCTGAGGAGCCATATACAAAAATGATTCGACAAGCCACAGCATCGAAGTTTGGCCAGCAAACCCTCATGCTACACACGGTCAAAGAAATATCAAGCGCAACAGCTCTTGACTCTCTATGTTTCTCGATTGCGTTATTCCAAATATGGGTGACATACGACAGAAGGTCGCCTGTTGATCTTTTTTGTCTGAAAGCCATATTAATATTTGCTCAAGATGTTGAAGTCTCCCAAATATTTGAGGGTATTATGGTTTACGGCTTTCTCCATGATTTTTGATATCACTGATAGCAAAGCGACTGGTCTATAGTTATTTGAGTTTTCTTGCCATTTTTGGAAATAGACTAAACACGAGCAATCGCCAACAAGAAGGAAAACCCCCTTTCTTGTAAGACATGTTGAAAAGTCAGCAAAATAGTGGTGCGAGTTCATTTTTGCATACTTTTTGAGTACGATAACGGGCACTTCATCAGGACCAGACCTTGTTGATATTGAGCTAAATTTCACATCTCTGGGTTCTCAGGATGATTATGCTAACCTAACCTAACCAGTTGTTAGCCTACTGCCAAAATAGCCAATAAAAATTTTCACAAGACTAAAAACTTACTATGAAAAAAATTACATTCAATCTAAAGTCTCTTCTTGAATTGCAATCAAATTGACCTCTGGGGACCTTCTGAAAATAAAGAGGAGAATGTTAAACATAGATATTTCTGTTTCAGTCATATTTCGTGTTTATTCCAGTTAATCAGTTCAATTCCATACTTATACTTCTTTTGAAATGATGATTTAAGTAAATTTTCATTGATTAGTCATTCTCTACAATAATACTTATTTCAGCACTTTCGTACCAATAAACTTCATTCAACAAACTCTTCTACAATCATTGAGAACGTTATATATGATGGAATTGGCTGAGAAAATCCATAAAATATTCAAAAAACACTTCATTATGAGATTTTCACCGAACAATTTTATGGCGAAAAACGTGTTGCGTTTTTGTAAAACTGTTTAGTGAAAATATCACAAAAAAGTGTTTTTGAATAAGAACGGTATGTGTCTGTCTGAAAGTGTAACTTACCTGTCGAAATGATTTTTTCTCAGATGAACAAAATATGGGCAAGTGATAAAACACAGTTAAGTTTCGCACTAATGAAAGCTAGTTTAATTACGAACATAAATATAAATTAATTATATAAATGGTAAATCTATTGTTTGGGACTTTACTTGTGTAGATACATTAGCAACTTGCCATCTTCCTGCTACTTCTGCGAAAGCCGGTGCTGCTGCTTCTTTAGGAGAAAGTTCCAAACAACGGAAATATCAGAATTTGGGAAATAATTATATCTTTCGCCAATAGCTATTGAAACGTTTGGTGTTTTTGGCCCTGAAGCCTCATCTTTCATCAATGAAATTGGAAAAAAGGTAACCGATGAAACCCACGAATCAAGAGCCACATCTTTTCTCATTCAGAAAATTATTATAGCCATCCAAAGAGGAAATGCAGCTTCGTTTTTCGGTACTCTCCCTGATTCCAAAAAACTTGATGAAATTTACTTGTTTCCTGAAAACCAATTTTTTAAAGAAAAGAGAGGTAATAAGAAACTACTTTATGAAATTAAAATAAAAGCAAATGAAAAAAATACTTTATCTCAGCAAAATTCTCAAATGGATTTCAAAGATATTTCGGATTGTTCAGTGATAAATTCTTCAGTCAAAACCTTTGGGTTAAATGGTAACACCTGTTTCATGAACAGCATAGGTAATTCAATGTTTATCAAATACGAGATGGTTATTGGAATATTTGAAAAAGGATGAATTCATGAAAGATATCAATACTAGTATTTCTAGTATGAAGGGTGCTTTAATCAAATCGTTTGCAGAAGTCATCAAGGAGTTGTGGTCAGAAGATTCATTTGATAAAAAAATCAGATTCAAAGTTTTGCTCCTCGATTCATGGGTAATTCCCATCAAGACGCCCAGGAGTTTCTCCGTTATCTTTTAGAAGGATTACATGAAGAGGTTAATATAATTAACGGAGATTGACGAAAAATTGAGCGACAGCGGAAATGCACAAGAGTCATGGCTCACATATTTGAGGATGCATAACTCCACGATGAAATGCACACACTGTGGATACTCTTCAGTAACATTTGATCCTTTCTGGGATTTGTCTCTCTCCATACCACAAAGAACCGACCAATTGAGTTTGTGGCAATGCTTAGATTCTTTTACAAGAGAAGAAACTTTGGATGGAATTGAAAAACCGACGTGTTAAAAATGCAAGAAAAGGAGAAAATGCACAAAGTCCCTATCAATCCACAAGTTTCCCTATATTTTAGTAATACATTTAAAAAGATTCTCTCCAACGGAAAGTAGAGGCAAATTGAATGATGTCATCGAATTTCCTCTAGAAGGATTGGATATAGACAACATACGAGATGGTTACTGGAATATTTGAAAAAAGATGAGTACATGAAAGATATCCATACTAATATTTCTAGTATGGAGGATGCTTTGATCAAAGCTTTCGCAGAAGTTATCAAGGAATTGTGGTCAGAAGAATAATCTCATAGAGCAGTGAACACAGTCTCTTTAAAAAGTCATATTCAGAGTTTTGCCCCACGATTCATGGGTCATGCGCATCAAGACGCCCAGGAATTCCTTCGTTATCTTTTAGGTTTACATGATGACGTTAATAGAATTAATGAAAAACCTAAATCAATTTTAATGTAGATTAACGAAGATTATAGATAATTTCGTTGGTCAATCAAAATCCATGATGAAGTGTACACACTGTGGACACTCATCTTCAACCTTCGATCCTTTCTGGGATTTGTCACTCCCCGTACCACAAAAAACTGGCCAATTGAGTTTATCACAATGCTTGGATTTCTTCACTAGAGAGAAAACATTGGATGGACATCAAAAACCGACGTGTTCGAGTTGCAAGGAAAGAAGAAAATGCACAAAGTCTCTATCAATCCACAAGTTTCCCCGTATTTTAGTCATTCACTTTAAAAGATTATCTCTAACGAAAAAATTTTGAGACAAATTGAATGTTGCCATCCAATTTCCAAGATGGATTAGATATATCGTGTAATGGTGTTACATCAAATTTTGAACCTGTTGAGCACGGTGTTCTACAAGGTTCAATACTTGGGCCCCTGCTCTTTTGTTATTTATGTTAATGACATATGTAATTTCATGTCTCCGTATAAGTCCATTCTCTATGCAGATGACACAACTTTGATATATAGCGATCAATCATCATCTAACATCCCACAAGTAATGGAAGAAATTGAAAATCTAGCTAACACTTGGTTTCTAGTAAATAAATCGAAGTTGAATAGTGACAAAACTCAAAATCTTGAGTTCATCACTGTAGGTTCAGCTAACAAACGTGTAAAATTACTTGGCGTTACTCTCGACAGTACTTCATCTTGGCATCAACACATAGATCTTCTCGCAAATAAACTATCTAGTGCAATATTTATCCTTCGTCAACTGCAAAACATCACAAGCGGTGAGATTCTGAAAATGACGTACTTTGCATTATTCCACTCACACATCAGCTACGGTGTTGTTCTGTGGGGGAACTCTCCTGGTTCGATGAGAATTTTCAAACTACAGAAAAAAACTGTAAGAATACTGGCAAGTGCAGGTTTCCGGGGGCACTGTAGACCATTATTCAAAAAATTACGTATCATGCCATTGCCAACATTATTTATTTATCAGACGCTACTGGGAATCAGAAAAAATGCTCAGTTGCTAGAGAAACAGTCTGACATATACCAACGCTTCACGAGAAATGCGGACAAGGTAAGAACATGCCGTTATCGTTTGACCAGATCAAAAATGAATTCTGTTGATTACAATCTTTTCAACTCTCTGACAAATAACTTTAAAGAGCTAAGTATCACGAAATTCAAAAGAGCCATCAAGAAAATGCTACTCAACTAATGTTTTTACTCAGTTACGGAATACTAAATCATTTTAGGACAGTTCACGTCAGCCATGTCTACTCGAGATGAAACATACTCACGAGTATCGATTGTACTGTGGTAGTTTGTAAATACCCTTATTATCATGGGTGAATTTTTATTTGTTTATATATGTACGTAGGCAACCCCAGCGTTGCTTAATATTTTTGCATTTTTACAATTTACTTCTTTGTTTTATATGTTTATTTGAGAAAACCTATACACTTGACTTGCTACAAATATGAAAATGTAACGTAGTTAATAAACTATTCTATTCTATTCTATGAACAATTATGCAGCAGACAATATAACTCCTTGTCGTTATAATCTATGTGCGCTTTCAAATAACAGTGGGTCTACTTACAGCAGACATTATACAACATTGCGCAGACATACCTAAACCGGCACGAATACAATGTTTCACACGTGTCACCAAAATCCACCAAAATTTCAAGTGGAGATGCATACATCATCCTTTATGAAAAGGAGAAAACGAGTTCGTACCTTTGAGCGTTTTGAAAAGTTATTTTTGAACTGTTGATTCTGATGACATATGAATGAGCATTTTTCATTTATGGAATCGAAAAGTATGAAAAAATGATACTCAGAATTCAAATGGTTCACGATTTTTCAGTCATTTAAATATCTACATTAGGGGTGATTAAAAGTTTTTGAAGTTTATGACATCTACTAAGTCACTCAGTGACTTAGTAGTTGTCCTGTAATTAAATGAAAATTTCGAACTAGATTTCTTTGATATTGATATTAACAAATGCTCCTCGCAAACAAGAGATGCCTGAATGGAATAGTTTTGGATGGTTGCGTTATTATTTCTAAGCTTAACGTTTTCATAATTAAAATTATAGTTTATTATCAGAATTCAACTGAAGTATTTAACAATAACACGGAAGTATTTATGAATTTCATATCATTCAAACGAAAAATAACAATTAGATATTTTTTTGTGGGTGACATAATAATTTTCTATTTTTAAAATATGTTCGAGTATATAAACAAGCCAAACAAGTTCAAAACTCGTAGATACAATTTTGAAAATGTGTCGATCTGCAAGTCTCTTTTTCGCTTTCCTCATTGCTGGATTGGTAAGAAATTTATGCTATTTCATGAATTATCAAATATTACTCATTACGCGAATATTCATTATAATGTCCAAATTGAAGTCAATTTTATTATCATTACTTGTCAGTTGAAATTTGATCATAACTAATATGAATGTTTCTTTAAACAGTGTGCATCACATCAAGTATTAAATTTGGCTTTGATAATGAGAACCGTAGAAAAAGATAAAGTGCAGTTATCCATCAAAAGTTTTAAAAAATAATATAACAGTTTGTCATTATGATGTTTCACAAAGTGTGAATTTTTTGCTATTAAATATTATTTGATTTATTTTTTTCATTAATTGTCAAATCAAGACTGGAACATATTTTTTTAACCAAAAATTTGGTTATTCATATTTGTGAACTGTCTTCGAAGGGTACTTGTCAAACATAACATACACTATATATACTGTATATATCTAGGAGAGGTAGTTATACCAAAAATAATATAAACATTTATCGATAGTAGAAAACATTATTGAAAATAAGGTTTTGTTGGGATTCTCTAGAGAGGAAAAAATTAGTCTGAAATTGAATCGAAACCTTTCAATTTATCACATTACACAATCAATAGTATTTGAAAGTTTGTCTCGAAATTTACTTATTCTACAAAAAACCTTCCATACTTTTTTCTTACAATGTCTGCTTGGCAGGCTCTCACTAACTCGTTCACATTCCTTATTAGAGGCGGTTCCTGACCATCGTAAGGAAGATGCGCTGATCTAATGATAGTTTCCTCAGTTACTCCATTCCCATCCATCATCAGTTTAACCGCAGTCAATTGCTGGTACGGAAGTTACTCAACGGCAGTTTATTCATTCCTTTTGTGGGATTTGTCTTAGGGATTTCTGAAGTTATGTTGTATAATAACACCCTCCGGATCGATGCTAATCCCAGCATCTTTCTCCTGTAGACCCAAACAAATACAATACATTTCAATGAATGACATACTGAAGCAGATTTTTTTTATATGAAAGATGATGAGTTTTCGCTAATTCCAGAGATGTTTCTAGAAGAAACAACAGTAGTGAAGACATATCCTGGTTACTGAATTGTATACTTCACTTCCAGACATTCAACAAATTCCAATATGAATGAGACTTGTGAGAAGTACTGCGAAGCTATTGAACAATTGAGTAAAAAAAATCTGGATTGAAAAATGCCCAATTCCATAGGATTTATTTGTTGATGATATACAGAGAGAAGAAGAATGATGGATTCGCCGTTGGTATCAAGAAAGTTGGAGATCATTATGTCCCATTATTTATAAATGCGTCTGCAGGAACTTTTACTGGTGTGGCTATTTACCTAGAACCGAAAGACAGTAGACTTTTTGTCCTTCACTCAATAGGTACACCGATTGACTACAGTTTTATTGTATTGAAATACATAGCTGAATTTGTTATTACAGTGGCTACAAAAATCGATGAAAAAAAACTAGAGATCCGTATTTAAAAAATAAAGATGATGACGAAATTTGATGAGCGAAACGTTGTATTGTGAATTGGTTCATATTGGATTATGACGAATATGAAACAGTATTGGGAGTTCTTCTGCCTTATTTTTATCTTTCGAAATATAGCCAGTAGAGCCAAAAACTAAATTCACATCTTCTAGTTTTTGACAGATATCTGAAAAACAACCACTGATATTCTCGATCTGAAAAGAGATTATTCTATTTTCCCAAAATAGGAAACTTCTATTCGATTCAACAGATCTTGTAAGTTTCCGAGATAGCAATAGTGGAACCAGTACATGTTTCTGATAGTAGATCCCAATAAGGATTTTTTATATGAGTTTTCAAAATCATTTTCTAATCTTCAAGTTGGGTGTCTAGATTATTTACTGTTTTCGCAATGTGATTTATAATTCATCGTCAAATATTCATTGCGATTTCATTTCTGGTGAGAGTTGTTTTGAGGCATATATCGTTATTAAGAAACATACATTTCCCAACATCTTGCAGTTCTGGAATATTTGTGAGAATAAATTTGATGAAACTATTAATGTCTGATAATGAAAATTAGAAAATTAGGTTTGTACGAAGAGTATATTTGTAAAATTTTCAACAGTTACCCAACTAATTTACTATCACTTCAATGATGTGATGCTTGTTTCTCGATTGTTTAAAAAAAAATCTTTTTTAATGTAATTTCAGGTCCTATGTGAGGCCCTTCCACAAGTAAATCATGTACCCAACAAGCCTCAAAATGAAGGAATTCTGACTCATACTGCTGGAGTGAAAGGTAGACACGAACATACTGCCTCATGCTTCGGTAAGTTGAGTAATAAAGAAAAATGATGTTGAAACATACTCATTTTGGAATACAGTTCATGCATGTTCATGAACGTTTGATGAATTGTTCGAATTATTTACTTGAATTTCATCAGCAGATTTAACCCATTTGCCTCATCAGCACCGTTATTGTTACATGCAGTTCATGCATGTTCATGAACGTTTGATGAATTGTTCGAATTATTTACTTGAATTTCATCAGCAGATTCAACCCATTTGCCTCATCAGCACCGTTATTGTTACAACTTTTTGTCGTAACATAATAATAATAATGATCGTCTTTATTATTTCCCAGCTGTAGTTACATACACATATTTAGGTAAATTACAGAGCTAGTTGTTAATATAACAAAAGGCGAAGTTCAACTCAGTTAGCACAAGTGCTACTGAGTTGTTCTTCCACATATATGCAAATTTGAACTGAACTGATGAATTATTCATGATAATGTTGAATGATCTAGAGTTCACCTAAGTGTATCTGAATTAAAATATCAATTTCTTTCCAGGTCCCCATCCAACGTCAACTGCAGCACCTACACCAACAAATGCTACTGTAGGCTAAACTTTTCAGTTCAATCAATTATTGAAACAATGGTGAAATAAATGAACAGTATAAAAACTAGTCTTGCCATTTTTTTTTTTTTGGAAAATATGATAGAGATTAGTAATCCTACTAAACTTTTCTTCAAGAATTTCATGAAACAATTTATTACAATTTTATGTTACATTATGATTTGTAACATCATGGACGATGTGGAACATCCGAGTGAGTTATTTAACAATATTACAAAACAGAAAATGTTATGTTGGTTCAATGAATATATAACGATATAATATTTTTATTCTGAATATTACATAATTGTCGTTCTGATTCATTAATGAATTTAAATCTCGGAAATCAGTTTTTTACAGAAAATGACGTAATTTTGCACCACCCGTGGGCGGGCGCGGCTGGAGAAGGTACTCAAAACATAGCGCCGGTGATGACAATCTGAACACGCTGAGCGCTCCATCGATTCAGCTACAACAACTGGCACGTTTAGGTAGGGAGCCTCGTGATATTTTTACAAGAGAGGCTGACATATGTCAAATACAAACCGCCGCGCCGTGTACAATGCCGTTCAGTTGATGTCAAAAAAAACAGAACGGAATTCCGGCCTTACGGTTCGTAAGATTGACCACAAGATGAAAGCTAGGATTAAGTCAGTGAGATAACAGTCTAGTATTTGTCAAAAATTTAACCCTGAACTACCACCAAACTTGAGAAATTTAAATGAAATCAATTAATGTTTTTGCAATATGTACCTCCTCGACAAAACAGAATGTCAATTATATTATCGGTTCTTTAACAGGTTCTCTTTCGTTGATGAAAAAACTGTAGTTTATGAATGAATTCAGAAGTACCGCTGTAGGTTGGGGTGGTATCTCACTTCGTTTGGTGAAAGTACATCTCTTGAAATACATCACTTCTATACTAAGTTAGGTTAGGTTAGGTCCAAAGTGAGTGGGTCTATTCGTCTCTCCACCACAACCCGCAAGGGTTTATTGTGGCTCACACCTATTCATACTCGACCAAATAAACCCAGCTTCTTAACGAAGCCGATTAGTTTATATGGTGAGTGATCTTTCAGATCAGATGGTAAGAGTACGGCTCTGCCGAACTCTATAAACCTGATTCGGTCCCCAGCGGGATTGGCACAAAGTATATGCTCTGCTGTTTCATCGTTAATGAGGTAGTCGGATAGTCAAAGTGCAAGATTCCCAACTTGATACCCACCATAACCTTCCCATATAAGAGTTTTTGCACGTCAGCTACACCTGACGATGCCTTAGATTTACCCGTGCAGGGCTTTTTCGCCTCTGGTTTTGGTGAATCATCACTTGAGCGCGAACGTTTGCTAACCTACTCATAGGGGGTTTGTTCCTCCACCTGAGACAGATTTTGTGTACACCGCTCAAGAATTTGGTGCAAGGTGGATTCATAAGGTACCCCGCTCTTGAGGAGACGAATCAGTCGCTTCCTGGTTGCACCACCAAACTTTTTTTTAGGGTCAGTTATTGGATCAGGAGTTGGAGAGTTGAGAAGCTCTCGCTCCTGAACTAAATTTACAGGGAGGTCAGTTGGAGTCCCACGAGTAGCTAGGTCAATCAAGGTCAATCACGGCAGTGTCCCGCATTACCGTGACAAGGCGATGCTACAAGGAGAGGGCGCCCGGTATCTCGAACGTTAGGTAGAGATAGCTGATGGGCTCAGTGTCTTTCATCTTCTCCGTACGGATACACACACCTTAGGATTAAGCCATCGTTGGGAAGCCATAAAGTTAGGGAATAACAGAACCATAAGTGATTTTGTCATTCCTGTTTCTAGCGGGGCTACGTGGAAGCAGGTATCCGAAGGCCAGTTTGCTCAACCCCCACACCCCAAGCCAATGGACGCGCCAAAAACAGCAAGCACATTGGTTCAAGCAGTGAAAGATGAACAAGGACTGCAAACCCGCCCCATTTCTATACTAACTTTATGTATTACATCATTCGAGTATTCGTTTCCTCTGAAAACATGCACTTGTGATTCATTTGGCCAAGTGTAACTCTCCAACACATTATTTTGATCTCAGGCTCATCACTATCTAATTGTCCATCTCAAGTTTCAAATTCATTTTCAAAGATCAGATTACTGACCTTATAAGTTCTAATAATATCATAACCATCGTTTAGCCTGGGTTTCGTTCTCAACATGGCTCTACTTCTGCTCTCCTTCCTATAACTGATGATGATTTCAAAGCAGCCGATGAAAATGATATTAAATGTTTAGTATCATTGGATTTCAGCAAAGCTTTCGAAATCTTAGACCGCAGTATTTTATGCAATAAACTTAATCACTTTGGTTTGGATAAATGTGTCGTAGATCTAAAAAGAAGCTTCAATTTCAGATTTCTACGAATGTATAAAATACTGCACTATTCATCGCTACACTGATAACATGCAAATTCATCTATGTTTTCTGAAAGGCAATATGAAAGCTCAAGAACTCGTAAATCTCGCCTCGTTATATAACACATCATGCGCACATAACATAAAATTAAACGCAAAAAAGCACCATGTATCTTATTGGATACAAATCTGGAAGATACCTAACTTTCTTAAGTAAAAACGTGGGTTTGGGAATCGACTCTGATTTGAGATTTTCTTAACATGCCATCATCTTTATAAATGATCTTATAATATTCTCAGACAAATTTTTCCAAATAGAGACTTTTTTCTACTCGACTGAAACTTTGCGAAACTTTATTTTTTCTGAATTATCGTATTGCGTCTGCATATATGGACCTGCAGTTACTCAATACACTTCGCCTTCAAAGAATACACAACTCATGTTTAAGATTTTCCTTTGACAACGTACCTTTGATCGCATTAATAGTAGTAGTAGTGGGAATTACCACGACTAGGTCGTGGTAATTCCCAAACACAACTCTGCTTCATTCACTCGTAGCTTTTCCTCTAAACTCTACTAAAATTGCCTAGCGATTTCAGACTCTTCTTGATAACACTCGATAAAACACTCTTGAAACTTCCCAAATCCCAGTAATTGATTGGTACTCTATATGTCTGATGCCTAAAATGAATAATTTTTATGGTTGCGTAATTATTTCCAAACTTTAATGTTTTCATGATTAAAATTATAGTTTACAGTCAGAATTCCACTGAAGTATTCAACAATAACACGGATGTATTTATAAATTTTAAATCATTCAACCCAAAAAGAACAATTAGATTTTTTTTCTGTGAGTGACACTAATTTTCTATTTTTGAAATATTTTCCACAAATTAAACAATCAAAACCAGTTGAAAACTCATAGATACAATTTAGAAAATGTGTCGATTTGAAAATCTTTTTCTCGCTTTCCTCATTGCTAGATTGGTAAGAATTTTATGCTATTTCATGAATTATCAAATATTAGTCATCAGGCGAATATTTATTAAAATGTCCAAATGGAAGTCAACTTCACTATCGTTACTTGTCAGTTGAAATTTGATCTTAACTAATATGGAAGTTTGCATCACATCAAGTATTTAACTCGGCTCTGATATTGAAGTACCGTAGAAAAAAAAGAAGTTTGGTTATATACCTAAAGTTTCAAAAATTATACAAAAAATGATATCAATTTCCATATTCAAAAAATGAAATTACTATTTGGCATTGGGATGTTTCACAAGGTGTGAATTTTTCGCTATCAAATATAATTTGATTAATTTTTTTAATCGTTGAATCAAAATTAGAATATATTTTTTCATTATTTTTCTATTCAAAATTGTGCTTGTTCACATTTCTGAACTCTCCTTGAGGGGTACTTTCCAAACATAACAAACACATATGACCATATGACCATACTAGCTTTTACCCGCGGCTTCGCTCTCGGGTGACGGAAGAAAATAACAATAAATATAGAAAAATTCCAAATAGCTGAAACTATAGTCAATTGGATTGGATTGGATTGGATTGGATTGAATATTGTAGTGACTGTGAATAATACAGTGCGATGGTATTACGGTACTAGGGGTTGGAACTTCACTACTGGAATGCTATATGACGTTAAAGTAGCTAGATTTTGAGATTTTTTTGACAAACAATTTTTTTATCTTGCATAAAAAAATATAATTTTTTTTTAAGTATCCTATGTTACTTCTCATACCTCCAAGAACATGTGTACAAAATTTCATGATGATCGGTAACAAACAAACTTACATTCTCATTTATAATATCAGTAGGAAAGTACCAAAAATAGTATAAATAAATTGATTGTGAAAAAATATTTCTGAAAACAAGTTAATTGATTCAAACCCTTCAATTAATCACATCACACAATCAATATTAAATGAAAGTTCGTCTCGATATTTACTTCATCAATACAAAACATTATTTTTTTTTTCTTAAAATAACTATGTCCAGTGATGATATTGACCTAACCTACAACAAATCTGTTGAAATAAAAAACCTTCATTGTATTGAAAGACTAGTAATATTCAACGCGGGATCTTGACAAATATGGTACAACGAAATCCAAGACTATCTAACCAAAGAGTTAACTAGAAAATTGTCTCTGGAGGAATCAAATAAATGTGGTACAAGGTTTTGGTATCTACCACATTTTGTAGTTGTTAATCCTGAAAACCCAATAAATTTCGCTTGGATTTTCATGCAACACTGGAGTCAGTGTGAATTATAATCTATTAGCAGGCCCAGATACTTCACAAACTTCAGTAGAATTGATGAAAATCTGACGAGAGAAAATTGCCTTTTATAGCGATATTAACAAAATGTTTCGTCAGATTCGTAACATTCCAGAAAATCGTATAGCACTTGAAATGTAGGTAATGATGTTTGGATATACTTGTTTCCTTACCTGCGCATACTATATCAGAAATTTAAACGTGATGGACAACACAATAATCTATTTTGAATATCACCCTTGAAATTCCATAAAAAATGTAAACTTGGATCGTTCAATAGTTTATCGTGTGTTAGGGTTGTTAGTAATTGCAAAGGCTGCTACTCAAATGCTTGGAACACTGTTCCGAACCAAAAAACTGTACACACCTCAGCAACTTTTGATGCTTCATTAAGCTCAGATAAGACTTTTTTTGGAGTACTCTTCTCAGGTACGGAGCTCCGCCCCCAAACATACCCTGAAGCTGCTAGATTCCATCCATTAAAGAGCAACCCGCCTGATTGGAGACGCGAACATCATAGTTCATAGTTGATAGTGTGGAACATCGAAGTAAGGTTGGAGATTTGTCTGGACGAACAAACGGCAGATAATAAAATTCATAAAGTCACTTTTCGACCATTTGGGCAGATTATATTTCAGAGTTGATCCTACAACAGTATCATAATAGTGGAAGCCTCAAATTTGTATTCCTTTCGCATTGCAAAATTGCATACAATTCAGCCTGAAAGACTGTAGTGCAGTAACCGAGTAGGTAATTGAAATAAAGCTTTCTCACCGCACAGTACCAGGTGTTTCTGCCAAATATGCTATCAAAATGACTGTTCATTTACTACTCTTCTAAGTTCGAGACTTAAATCGCGAAGTTACTGTTGAACATGTGCTTCGGTGTTATGTAGCCATAGAACACTAGATGTGAAAAGGGAAGATTCAAAAGATTATTTTAGTCGTTTGAAGGTAGTTGACAATGTTTCGTGGTGCATTTCATCAGTTCGGGCTTCCATTGTCTTATATGATATAAATTGATTTGAAATCCCTGAAAGAATTTGTGAAAAATGAAAACAATTACCTCAAGAAACAATTTTAATTAACAAAAAACTTAAATTACTTTGAAATAGCATACAACCTAAACATTGCCAATCACCTTTAAACAAACGTTTCAATGGCCTCTTAGTTTCACCACTGTATGATTCTCCGCACTCGCAGGGTATCCGGTAAATGAAATTTTTTTTGAAGTCCGAACTGATGAAACTCATCATGAAAGATTGTCAATCACCTTTAAACAAACGTTTCAATGGCCTCTTAGTCTCACCACTGTATGATTCTCCGCACTCACAGGATATCCGGCCAATGTCAGCCAGTCCTTGAATCAGAAAAGTGTAGCTGATTTCAAAGAACATCCTTACTGTAATACATATAAATCAGATTCACAAAGCAAACAATGTTACAAATTATTTGAATTCATGGATAGAAACAAGATATCATTTCCTTTTAACCAATTGATTTTCATTCACTTCAATGATGTGATGTTTGTTTCTTGATTATTTTGGAAAATTATCATTTTCAATGAAATTCCAGGTTCTATGTGAGGCTCTCCCACAAGTGAATCATGTACCCAACAAGCCTAAAAATGAAGGAATTCTGGCTCATACTGCTGGAGTTAAAGTTAAACACGGACATACTGCCTCATGCTTCGGTAAGTTTAGTTATAAAGAAAAATTATGTTAAAATTTACTCATATTTGAATACAGTTCATGATGTTGCATATTTGATTAATTATTTAAATGTACTTGAACTTCAATACCTGTGTGGAGCCATTTGCCTCATCAGCGCCGGTTACGTCACGACTTGTCACCAGCAGAGATAATGATAATGACAATGACGATGACGATGACGATGACGATGATGATGAAAATGATAATGCGTGTCAATAATCATTCATATTTCATATTGTGTAAAGTTTCTGTTCTGTTCAGTTCCATAATGAATGTTTATAGTACAAATTTAATGGGAAAAAATGATATTCGTATAACTCAATGTTCATATGAAAGTGATTGTTTCAAAAGGATTTATATGAAATAAAATATACTCCACTCATCTTTATAAAGGATGTTTGTGTAGTTATCTTGTGTTCTTTTTTTTTTTAAGTTTTTCATTTGGCATAACACTACAAACCTAGTGTTTCCACTCGCAAGTAAGAGATTGATTGGACAAAATTATGTGTCATCTGGAATTTTGCTGATGTTTTTTGTCACCTGATTATATCTAACTAGAATTCAAAGGAAGAGAAAAAAGTTTCCAACTGCTAAAGAAAAACACGAGTGATTCCTTGGGAATCACTTCTGTTTTTCTCGGTCAACATCTCAAAAAATATTTATAGGTCCTTCTTTTGTATAAGGAACAGCAATGAATAAATATTTTGAAGTATAATCTCACTCTCAGTCCATGACACAAATTGTCAATTGGAACTGGATTTTGAAGCTGACAATGAGCATGGGCATAGATGGGTATTCAATTCTCGTTGGATATATTTCTGGACTCAACTATTCACGTATCAAAGATGCTATCTTATAGCTTTAGCATCTGACGGCATGTTTAAAATGTTATTTAATCGTGAAAAACTGAAATCTACTGAATGAAAAAAGCTAGGAATTTTTTCAAGTACAAAACACAAGCACTACAGGAGAATCTTCAAGGCTCTCTAAGAACAGTGCCTGTGGAGAAGTGGCGATTCATATTGAATTTAAATTGCCGGAAACTAGATCCATTTGGAAAAACGTTCTCAGAAAGTTTATTTAACATAAATGCAGTTCTCTAAATGAAAGGATTCTAAAACAGTGCAGTTCGAGGAGTACTGAGTTGAAATTCGAAACGATGAGCAGCCACAGTCCGTCGCGTATTTCTGATATGTACCGCTCTTGGTGGAATCCAATGTGCCAAGTCACTTGAATACTTTCTCTGAAGGTATCTTAGAAGATTCTATCAAGATTGAAAGTCATGTTCGCGTCTCCAATCAGGCGGATGGCTCTTTTTTGGATGGAGCCCAGCACCTTCATTAGTGTGAAGTTACCCACAACTTTTCATCCACAGTTTATGACGAAGCACAATCGAACAGGGTTTAGAATGAGATTTGCGAACAGTGTTGCCAGATTGCAAATATTAATAATTTAACTGTATTTTGATGTTATCATTTTAAAAACACGATATATTATTGAAACATGTCGAATAAATGAGTCAGCATTCTACATAAACTCATTATATCAGCCAACTGTCCGTATACAAGCAGTAATACCGAAAAAAATGTAAAATAAGAGTAAAATATTATTCAGGAAAAATTCATTTGTACCGAAACATGTAGCGAATGAGAACTGGAAAAATAGTTTCTCGGTAAAAATTTTATGACTTGTAAAAAGTATGTCATTTGAAATATCCTGCATTAAACAATACCGAATGCCCAGGAACTCATCCACAAAATATCAAATTTCTCACTGATCAAAAATAGTTTGTTGACGAAAATTTCAGAATTAATTCAGCGAAAGTATATCTATCGACGTGCTAAAACAGATTTGCGTACCATTCGTTTCTTGGGTGCGAAAAAAAATAGTTCCATATATTCGGAACTGAATTATTCAAAAAAAGTCAAATTTCTCACTTATCAAAAATAGTTTGTCGATGAAAATTTCAGAATATATTCGTCTAAAGTATATCTATCGACGTGCTGAAACAGATTTGCGTACCATACGTTCCGTCGGTGCAAAAAAAAAAGTTCCGTATATTCGAAACTGAATTACTCATGAAAGTCAAATTTCTCACTTTTCAAAAATATTTGTCGATGAAAATTTCAGAATATATTCTTCTAAAGTATATCTATCGACGTGCTAAAACAGATTTGTGTACCATACGTTCCTTGGGTGGGAAGAAAAATAGTTCCATATATTCGGAACTGAATTACTCAAAAAAGTCAAATTTCTCACTTATCAAAAATAGTTTGTCGATGAAAGTTCCAGAATATATCCTTCTAAAGTATATCTATCGACGTGCTCAAATAGATTTGCGTACCATACGTTCCTTGGGTGCGACAAACTATTTATGATAAGTGAGAAATTTTACTTTTTTTGAGTTATTCAGTTCCGAATATATGGAACTATTTTTTTTTCGCACTGAAGGAACGTGTGGTACGCAAATCTGTTTCGGCACGTCGATGAATATACCTTCAAAGAATATATTTTGAAATTTTAATCGACAAACTATTTTTGATAAGTGAGAAATTTGACTTTAATGGGTAATTCAGTTCCGAATATAAGGAACTTTTTTTTGCACCGAAGGAACGTATGGTACGCAAATATGTTCTGGCACGTCGATGAATATACTTTCAAAGAATACATTCTGAAATTTTCATCGACAAACTATTTTTGATAAATGAGAAATTTTACTTTTTTTGAGTAATTCAGGTCCGAATATATGAAACAATTTTTTTCGCACCCAAGGAACTTATGGTACGCAAATCTGATTAAGCACAACGATGGATATACTCCAGAAGAATATATTCTGGAATTTTCATCGACAAACTATTTTTGATAAGTGAGAAATTTTACTTTTTTTGAGTTATTCAGTTCCGAATATATGGAACTATTTTTTTCACACCCAAGGAACGTATGGTACACAAATCTGTTTCAGCACATCGATAGATATACTTTAGAAGAATATATTCTGAAATTTTCATTGACAAACTATTTTTGATAAGTGAGAAATTTGACTTTCATGAGTAATTCAGTTCCGAATATACGGAACTTTTTTTTTTGCACCGACGGAACGTATGGTACGTAAATCTGTTTCAGCTCGTCGATAGATATACTTTAGAAGAATATAATCTGAAATTTTCATCGACAAACTATTTTTGATAAGTGAGAAATTTGACTTTTTTTGAATAATTCAGTTCCGAATATATGGAACTATTTTTTTCCGCACCTAAGAAACGAATGGTACGCAATTCTGTTTTAGCACGTCGATAGATATACTTTCGCTGAATTTATTCTGAAATTTTCGTCAACAAACTATTTTTGATCAGTGAGAAATTTGATATTTTGTGGATGAGTCCTTCCTGGGCATTCGGTATTGTTTAACGCAGGATATTTCAAATGACATACTTTTTACAAGTCATAAAATTTTTACCGAGAAACTATTTTTCCAGTTCTCATTCGCTACATGTTTCGGTACAAATGAATTTTTCCTGAATAATATTTTACTCTTATTTTACATTTTTTTCGGTATTACTGCTTGTATACGGACAGTTGGCTGATATAATGAGTTTATGTAGAATGCTGACTCATTTATTTGACATGTTTCAATAATATATTGTGTTTTTAAAATGATAACATCAAAATACAGGTAAAATTATTAATATTTGCAATCTGGCAACACTGTTCGCAAATCTCATTGTAAACCCTGTTCGATTGCCCTTCGTCATAAACTGTGGATGAAAAGTTGTGGGTAACTTCACACTAATAGCACCTTCAGGGTATGCCAAGAGGCGGAGCCCCATACATCGGAACAATAATCCAAAGATGGTCTGATGTGGGCTTTATAAAGCATCAAAATTCCCTGAGGTGTGTACAGTTTTCTGGTTCAGAACAGTGTTCTGAGCTTTTGAGAAGCAGCCTTGGTAATTCCAGCGACATGATTGTGCCCGTACATATTGGTGTCCATTTGAACCCCCAACAAACTCATCGAAGCAGAGAGCGGGATTATCTGTCTGTCTGTTTGAGCGAACAAAAAGTAATTTGGACTGGAACAATTACAAAGAGATTACAGATTATGAAACTAAAGATTAAGTATGGAGATTAAGAAAAAAAGCGTTCCTGAATTTTACTCTAAGAAGAAAAGACTCCACATGGAAAGCATTGATATCTCTTGAAGTTCTCTGGGATAATGTAGCTGTTGACCTTCCTTCACATTAAGAAAATGTTGATGATGATGATATAGGTAAATATTACCAAAATATTCAATATCTGAAACTTTACAGAACTAATGCTGTTGGATTAGATGGAATGGCCCTGACTATGCTTCATCGTATTGGAAGTGCTCTTTGAGATTAACTAATCTTAATTTATAATTTCTACTCCCCACTTTTATGGAAACAAGAACTTATTCTTTCCCTTACTCTCCGACAACTCTATCCTGAGCAAGATTTATTAACAACTCATCTAAATATGAAATTATGTGAATCATTAATATTTTTCAAACTCGCTGTCACATCGCCTACTGTGACAGCGTTTATGGCCCTGAATTGCTTCAAGCCGATGCAAATAGAATGCAGGCGATACAGAATTCATGTCTCAGGTTTTGTTATGGAATCCGTAAATATGACCACATCAACTCGAAAACGATGACCATAGTGAAGGAATGCAATAAATCACTCTGAGAATTCAAACCGTACAATTTAAAAAACTTCAAGGAGCATTTGAAACTGAGGCTGGAGAATAGTAATTGAATTCCTTAGCTGATAATAGTTGCTCTGACTTAGTTTTCTCTCTTCTCTATTATTAGGCACATTTCATGTCACATGTTATTTAATAATTTATTTCCGTTATATTTATAGATATAGTTGTGTGTATGTATACTTGCATGTTTTTGAGTTGAGTTGAAAAACAAAATAGGCCGAATCTCCGCCTATTCTTCATACTTAATTTTGTTATTTTTGTATATTAATTATGTTTGCTGAAAGAATACTATAAATTGATAATAAATACCCAAAAAGCATGAAAGAATTTGGTGTTTTCCATTAAATTCCTCGTTTCAGTTAAATTGAAGGTGGTTCTTGCAAGAGAGGTTTTATACTAGTAGTAACATTTATTGAACGTTATCAAAACAAGTAGATAAATGTTATTGAATACGTTCAACAAAGTGCGCGGCTTCCGGAAACTCAAGTTATCAATCAAGTACATGCTCGAAATACTTGAACTTGCTCTGAACTTCTTGTCTTGGGTGTTAGGTTAGGTCCAAAGTGAGTGGGTCTATTCGACTCTCCACCGCATCCGCAAGGATTTATTATGGCTCACACATATTCTCACTCGGCCAAACAAACTCAGCTTCTTAACGAAGCCGATTAGTTTGTATGGTGAGTGGTCTTTCAGGTCACATGGTAAGAGTACGGCTCTGCCGAACTCTAAAGACCTGATTCAGTCCCCAGCGGGGAGGGCACAAAGTATATGCTCTGTTGATAAGGTAGTCGGATAGTCAAGTTGCAAGATTCCCACCTTGATATCCACGACAACCTTCCCATATAAGTGTTTTTGCACGTCAACTACACTTGACGATGCCTTAGATTCAGCCGTGCAGGGCTTTTTCGCCTCTGGTTTTGGTGAAACCTCACTTGGACGCAAACTCACTCGACCTGCTCATGGAAGGTCAGTTGGAGTCGTAAACTCGACATCCATCTCCTCTGTAGACTCGCTCCTGAACTAAATTTACAGTGAGGTCCGTTGGAGTCGTAAACTCGACATTCATCTCCTCTGTAGACTCGCTCCTGAACTAAATTTACAGGGAGGTCAGTTGGAGTAGCAAACTCGACATCCGTAGAGACAGCTGATAGGCTCAGTGTCATTCTTCCTTTCGGCACGGATACACACACCTAAGGATTAAGCCATCGTTGGGATGCCATTCAGTAAGGGAATAACAGAACCACAAGTGATTCTGTCATTCCCGTATCCAGCGGGACTACGTGGAAGCAGGTATCCAAAGGCCGGTTTGCTCAACCCCCACATCCCAAGCTAATGCACTCGCTGAAAACGGCATGTATAGTGATTCAGGCAGTGAAAGATGAACAAGGACAGCAAACCCGCCTGTCTTGAGTGTACTCTATAAGCAAAAATTTTGGACAGTGAACTGATTTTAGTAATGACAATCACATCTCCTCTTACGAAGACGCTATCCAAGGGATCGACAAGATACTCAATTCACGAAATAACTGACAAACTTGAATATAAGCAAATTCGAACTGAATACCTTATTTCATGAATGAATTATTTATGATAATGTTGAATAGATGTTGAAGAGTGCTTTATGGTCTAGATTTCAGAAAAGTGTATTCGATTTAAAATGTTAACTTTTTTCCAGGCCCCAGTCAAACATCAACTGCAGCACCCACGCCAACAAATGCTACTGCAGGCTGAAGCTTTCAATTCAATCAATTATTGAAGCAATGGTGGAATAAACGAACATTATAAAAACTAGTCTTGCCATTTTTTTATAAAATATGATAGAGATCAGTAATTCTACTAATCATTGCTTCATGCACTACCACCGCGGCCAATTCCACAACAACCGTTCACAATGTCGTCCATTATATTTCCTTAAAAAAAGGACGGAATTTCGGCCTTGAGGTTTGGTAGATTGAACGTTGGGTATACAAGATGGACGTTAGGATCAAGTCAGCGAGATAACAGACGTCTCTTTCACAATGAGTGATGGATACGGGGCAGCCAACAAGTCTTCATGTTCGTTAGGGCTGAACACCTGGGAAAAAATATCGAGCACTTACCGCCATCCAGTCGAAGTTTTCAAATCATGATTGGAGTGAGAGCAGCTGATTCCGGATTGTCGAGGAGAGAACCGTTTTCATTTCACATAACAGAGATTCATAGATTTCTGAGAATTGCAAACCAACAACATGCATTAATTCGTCTCATTTTTTGTTGACGAACTTATACACATGATTACTCTCCACAGTAGACCTATTATTCGAACTGATATATGAGCAGAGAATGTCAAAGAGAGGAGTCGCTGTAAGAGTGATCATTGGTTTGTTTTTTTAATGGTTTTCTGTCTAGTGTTGACATGTTCTGTTTCATTCGTTTTTTTTTTGTCATTGCCGAAAACATATAAGGAAAAATCACGAATTACAAGATGAAGTACAAGAAGAACATTCGAAAGTTTTTCTACAAAAATCATGATCATTCAAGTTATCAATGATACGTTTCTGTGAAACGAGGACATCAGTCCGCGACACGTGTTTTTGTAAAACCCTTATAGTGAAAATCATAGAATAAACTCTATTTATTAGTTTTTTTTTGTTTTATTGAGTTTGTGTTATTCGGTGAATGATTGTGTTGAAACAACGATAAAAATAAAATAAATACAACAATAAAAATTAATTGGCGCTCCGGGGCGACTTCATTGATTCCAGTGGCGCATTTGCTTTTTCAGCTGCAGGAAAACCCGGAAAAACCTGCAGCACCACATCATCTGAAGATCTTGATCTAACAATGTCCTCTCTCTCATAAAACAAAATGTAGGGTGTCTCCAGAGGCTCCAATAAATTCAATGCATCGCCAGAACACTTCGTGACACGACTATCGTCAAACTTAAACCAGTCCGTTTCTTCTTTGACCAAGGCGTAATAATGATCACATTCAACGCCAGAACCACAGTGAACAATGACTGCATAAATATTATAACAGTGGTCTGCTAGGTTGAAATGTTCATCTATTTCGAACCTTCCAAAGAGTTTCTTGCTTCCGTTAGAGGTTGAGTCTTGTTTTTTAAATATGGATTTTCATCAAGTATCGGCCAGTTCTATTCAATTAAAATTGATATAATCTTTTTTTGGGCAATAAATACATTTAGAGCCAATGAAGAGCTTTCTCAAAGACCAATGCCATATCTGATTCTAGATTCTATATGTGCATAGCAATAATTTGCTAACTGTTCAGTGGTTAATATAGGCACAAGATTTCGTATCAGATACGAAACAGAACTTACTGTCAATATCAGTTTATCAGTTTATATTATTTATTACAATGGCTCTTCCATTGGTGTGTGGTGTGTTTTCATTCTCATTGATTTTAGTTTCTAGATTTGAACAGATTTTTTGCCTGTGATGAAATCGTACCAATAAAGTTTTTCGAGAGTTGGCGGCACACCATGAAACCAAATGATTTGATACCGTGTTACAATTTTCTTTCATAATTGTGTCGTCTTTGTCCGAAATTAGAGTGATGTGTTAGTAATCACACGTTAAAAGGTAAGACCTCGTTAGTCTTTAGCTCGCACAAGTTCTCAACTTCTGAGAGTTGTCGTTCGTATAGGGGCGACAGCTGATCAACGGAAAAACATATTTTAAACAGATTTTTTTAACAGATCTGCATACATAACGCACGTATTCTCAGTGACCGCGGCCCCAACATCATTACATTATGGAAAGAAATTGAAAATAATATAAAAAAAATTTAATTAAAGTAAAAAACTCAGAAGAAATTCCGCGAAAAATATAGGAAACTGTATGTGATGAAGAATATATAATATGGAATAGAAATCAAATCTGGTAAATACAAAATCAGATGAATTATTGAAAATTCGCGTTGATACTGAAAGTTCATGAGATTACATTCTGAACTGTATGACTCGTAACCTAACTGAAAGATTGGGCTAGTGGACGTTACATATAAATTATTTTCAGCAATGATGAAAAAGATCAAAATGAAAACAGAAAGGGAAAACAGCTAATTGACTAGCCATCCATAACCAGATAAGTGACTCAAGGGTGTCATTTTCGCAATTTACAATTTGTCGAATCGAAAAGATCCTTCATGTAAATAGTAAATTCCTAATTATATTTTGGTTTTTTGAAAGTTGACTCACTGATAAATTTTCACTCAAACACTTTCGAAAAACAAGTCATTGATTAATACAAATATTAATCAATGAGTTGTTTGATCCCACAGTTACTGTCAAAAAAATAATATAAAACGTTTTTTTAGATTACAATCTATAATTGTTTCACACTTCAGTCGAAATTCACTGACTAATTATGTTAATTATTTCCATCAGAATAAAATTGTTGTAATATCATTTCCGGACAAATCATTATATAATTTCGATATATAAAGAGATTATTCTATAGTTCATTATCAGTTACTTCAGAGTCATAAATATGTTTCTGGTAAATACAGTATCCATTTTGTTGATGGTGAGTTTTATTAGGATATAAATGAAATTTCATTCAGATAGAAGATTTTATACTCGATAGGAATTAAAAGACACTCACAAAAAACTTTCTTCAAATTCACTAGTGATTGTGAAAAAATGAAAACTTCACAAAAGTTTCGCAAATTTTGATTTATATCGAAATAATATAACGATACTGATAATAACAAAATGACTTTCCTACACATTTTTAAAACAAGATGCTTGGAAAGTGTCATCGCTTCATGACAAGACGTTTGATTGAATTGCAAATAAATTATCAATATGGTAATATCACTATTAATACATTATTAGTGAGGCGGTCTAGCCGATTGAACTACATCAAGTTTGCGCACTGTACATTTCAAATTACATTAAAAAAATTGAGAAAAAATGAAGATGATATGATACTATAGTTATATTCAATATTCTATTTGGAATGTAGTGTATAAGTAGGTGTGATCAACCATCAATCAAACATCAATATGTCTATTGAAAGCACTACCAACGGAATTTTAAATTAATTACTTCCTTAAAGGGATATCAAAAATCATGGAGAAAGCCGTAAATCACAATATCTTAGAATATTTTAAAGGCTTTAACATCTTGGGCGATCATCAATATGGCTTTTGGAAACAAATATCAACAGGCGACCGTCTATCGTATGTCACCCATATTTGAAATAACACAAAAGAGAAACATGAAGATTCAAGAGCTGTTGCGCTCGATATTTCTAAGGCCTTTGACCTTGAGTGACATGAGATTTTGCTTGCCAAACTTTGATGCTATGGCTTGTCGGATCATTTTTTTGTATGGCTCTGCAGCTTCAGAAAGTTCCCTGCCAGTGGCCGTCGATGGATATTTCTTGAATACTTTCACCATCAACGCTGGTGTTTCCCAGGGATCCATTTCGTCCTCTTTGTATGACTTATTGGAAAAAAATAAGAATCCATCATATTGCTTTGCTATTCGAATTGAAGTGAAAGTACCAAGGTTCAATTCAATTCCACAAAAACCCAGGCACCAGTGTTCTCCAAAGCGATAAGTATTTCCGAACCGGATATAATTATGTCAAAACAGGCAATTGCGCTTTCTGCTTCGATAAGTTTGTTGGGGGTCAAAATAGACACCAATATGTCTTAGCACAATCAATCAATACTTATAATGTATGGAAAGTATTGAGGAAGCTATTGTAAAGTGTTACGGTTTTGTGAATTTTCCAACGAAAATCTCACAATAAATGTTAATTGAAATAGTCACTGATTTTTCAAAAACAGTATTTGCGTTAATTGAAACGGAGCTGAAGGTCAACTCATCACACCAGCGATACATTGAGATAGGAACTTGTCAGGGTTGCATCCTCCAACCCAAGAGACTCGTGGTGCCTCACAACCAGAGAAAAATAAATTTACTTTTTGATCAATTCATATTCAGTATAGCGAATCAAATCTATTTTTTGTTTGCTCGAAGATATATATTTTGAAAATTTCAATAAAACATATGAAATTTTTGTGTTATGTTACAGGTGGGTGGGCTGATGTGTGCCACTAATGGACAGTTGCCTATGCCAGATCAGATGCGCCAACTAGGAGAAACTGCAATGGAGTTGATGACTAAAACTATTCCAACCGGCGAATTCAGTGGTAATTTCAAAACAGAATGGAAAATTGGTACTGATTCAGCAGGAGGAAATTCCAAAAAATGAATATGGCACTGAATTGTATGCTTTATGAAATATAACAAATGTCTCCAGGTTTTCTTAATAAAAAATATTGAGCCAACCAAATCCAATCTACTACGTCATATAAGAAGAGCTTTTTATACTAAGTTGATCACTGATTGAATTGAATTGAATAGTTTGAGTCAGCTTACGAAAATATCATATGATAAGTGGTATTTTGAGTGTCTGAAACTATCGAAAACACTTTTTTCACAACAGAACAAAAAAAACTTTGTCTCGACGCGAGTTTCGGTAAAGAAATCAGCATCATCAGGAGTTGAATATGACCTCATAATGACCTGATGATGGTAACTTGGTTAGCAAAATGCTCATCTGAACACAGTATTTTTGTTTTATCATTATATATGATTACAAAAACTAACACCAAACCCAAATTAATTGGCAAGAAGGGTGAACCTGTGAAACTCATCTCCTAGGTAAGCTCCGTGGGCAAAAATTCAAAATTCATACAATGAATTTCGGAATGAGACATATCAGGTTTGTTGATTAGTTGAGTCTTGAATGATGTAACAAGTCCTTTCAATTAGCTTTTTTTCTGCTGACGTTTGAATACATCAATATTTGGGAACAAAGAAGTTCAATGAGCGTTTGGTAAGATTAGATCTTCAGAACAAGTATTGTGGTTATGTTTTGGAAGAGAGGACTGAAAATTGAATTTATTTTCGTAAACACATGCAACTAGCCTATAGTAAATAAGTGCTGGCAACTGTAAGAATTTTTAGCTGTTTGAAAGCATATCTACATGAATCTCGGTACCCTAGCTTAGCTATTATTCTAACAGCATATTTCTGGAGGAGAAATATCCTTTGATAGGAGCACCCATATCCCAGTTGAGAATACCATATCGAAGGTGTGAATGGAAGTTGGTATGGTACAATGTTGAGAATATAATAGAGCTGCAGTGATTTGACATGAATTCATTAGAATACCACCTTTTCTTCACTTTATTACATAATGTATCAATATGTTGATTCCACATTAATTTTTTATCTAGAACAATTCTTAGCATATTTACAGTTTCTACAGGACTGATTGATTTTCTACTATTTTCATATATTATTACACTCGATTCCGTTCGATTACGTCTGCTGAACAATATGGTGTCAGTTTTGGATTTGTTGAGTTTCAAATTGTTTTTTTTAGCCCACAATATGATTTTATCATATATATCCTTAGCAGTTTTTTGGAGTGCATCCATGTTGTCTTCAACAATCAGGATATATGCATCGTCAGCATAACTTGTACCGAATGCCAAGTTTGTTTTACTTATGAACGAAATTAGATCATCAGCAAATAACAAGAAAAAAAGAGGCCTAAATTCGAACCCTGGGGAACTACCTGCATATTAGATAAGATCTTACCAAATCATGTGGTACACCTCTTACACCTGATCTATAAAGCTTAGATAGTAACAGTTCATGGTCCACACAATCAGAAGCACGTGAGAAATCGATAAAAAGGCCCATGACACACTTTTTCTTGTCGAGAGCATTCACATAGGGCTGACTCTGTACTCTTGAATTCAGCGAAGCCATGCAGTCAGGATGACAATAATTTGTTTCGTTCGTAAAACATAGTCAACTGTTTTTTTTTAAATTCAACTTGAATGGCTTGGAGATACTTAACAGTAGGCTCATTGCTCTATAATTATCTAGGTCATTCACATCACCTTTTTAAATGATGAGCATGTTGCAAGCTTCAAATTTGCTGGAAAATTCCATTTACAGAAGCCATATTATCAAATATGTCAAGGGAGGACATGGTTCATGGCGGCAAGTTATTAGAGATAAAATTAAGATCAGAAGCATTGGAATTTTTCAGTTGAGAAATGAGCTCTAAGACATCACAAACTGAAGATAGAAAAAAATATTTGAGTTATTTGATATATTTTGTACAAGGAAATTCAGATCGCAGCACCTGTTTTCAATCAATGGTTTAGTGAAATTCTCATTGAACATATTAGCTAGTCCTTTTTCTCCAATATCATTATCCTTATGTTTAACAGTTATTGCACTATTTTGTTTAGGTTTTTTGAATCTGGTTAATGATCTGCCAAGTTGTTTTAGATTCGTTTTCAGAATTCAGAATTTGAAAGCACAACTTAATTTTTCTATATACAATTTACTGTAATATTTGCTTACTTCCTTGTATTTGTCATCCTGCTTAGCGATTGAAGTATACAAAGTTACATTATTTTTTAATTCTTGCAATCCAGGTGTCATGATATAATCATTGCCCTCTATTGTTTTTATAGTGAGTCTCCTTAATGGAAAGGATATTACAAAATTATACAATAGCATCGCTGAGAAAATATTGTAGGCCAAGTTTGGACAGTTATGCATACATTTCCGACCAATTTCCATTTTTCAAGTAGTCCCGAAATCTTGAGATGTTTTCTTTACCGAGATCCCTGCTGTAATAATAATTTCCTTCATTACCACTTTCTTTTATAATGCGATCATGCATATTTGAAAATCTGCAAGTCCCTCACTGTTACTTCAAAGTGCCTATTACATTTAATGAAAAAATCATCAATACATGTCTCGGAGTATGATGTCACCCTTGTTGGAGAATTGGCACTGACTTCGATCTGTAGAGTAGGGAGAGTGAGTGTAGGCCCACAACACTCAGGCCACATATCACCCACTGTACATCCTCCCGGGGAGTTGTCCTTCTAGGTCATCGTCCTTCCTGTCCTTTCCAGGAAGGTGGACAGGTCACTAAGAGACATCTCCTTCATATCAGCAGGTGTAGGCCAAGACTCGCCGAACACAGACTCTCTTATAGACGATAACTCCGGACACTCGCACAAGACCTGCCTGATAGTTTCATCTTCCTGTTCATAAATCATGCATAGAGGTGTGTCCACTAGCCCCATAATACGAAGGTGTTTCCTTAGTTGACAGTGGTGAGTTGAAAATCCTACTGTTAAACGTCGATTTTTCCTGGTCATCGCCAGATATTTCTTCGGCGCCACTTTCTCAGGGTCGCCCAGATGATCCTGGCAAGACTGCATCCTTTGATTTCATTCCATCTCTTTAGGGATTGAGATGGGTGTGACGTTTGGCTAGTTCCGCAATTGTCGAAGTCATCAGACCGTAGGTATCACTGGGTCCTGAAATTCTCACTCCAGCCGCTTCCTTGGCTAAAGAGTCGGCAATGCGATTACTTTTACTCCTGTCGTGCCCTTTAATCCACCTTAGGATAATGTTATTATCTACCGAGGCTTTGACTAAATCTTGATGGCAGTCTAGTACTAGCCCTGAGGTAACACGTTGTCTGTTCAAGGCCAATAGGGCTTGCCTACTATCAGTGCGGATTGTTATATTTTTGCCAGAAATTCCTTTCCTGGTTATTTCTTTTGTGGCGATTGAGATACCAGCCAGTTCTGTTTGAACCACGCTGGTATTTTCCCCATTCTCAACTCAATCTTTAGGCTTAGTGATATGTAGTAAACTCCACATCCTGAGCCTTCTTTGGTTTTTGAGCCGTCTGTATATATGCATATTGCGTCCGTAGCATCTGACTCTGTGTTCTGTTTTATTTGTATTTTGTAGGGTTTAATAAACACAAACCTAGGTTCGATTGCATCACTGGCTGCCTGCAGCAGAAGTTGCGCAGTGAGCACTTCTTGCCATTCCCACTTCGAGGTTTACACCAGCCATTGCGTTAATGTCCATTAACACAACCTCCTTCTTAACGTACAGGTCCAGAGGAGTCAGAACAGTAAATAATTCCATTTTCGCGGTTGGTGTTGTTCTCATGGGTCCTGTGATGTTTAAAAAAGCCAGTCGCTGTATTTGATATAATATTTGGATGGCCGTTGCTTGTAGAACTTTCGGTCCCCATGCAATGGCTCCGTACGTTAACATAGGTCTTATTATTGTAGTGTAGATCCAGGTGACCACACGGAGTGAAAGACCCCATGTGCATCCCACTGTCCTTCGATATTGCTCATAAGCAACATATGCTCTTTTTGCTCTACTCTGTAGGTGAAAGTTCCATGTTAGCTTCCTGTCGAGGGTAGTACCAAGATATTTCATCTCTTCAGAGAAATTTAGTTTGCTTTTAAAGATTCCGGTAGGTTTTGAGCTCGATTAACTTGTTTTCCTGGTGAAAAGGACCATCTCAGTCTACTTGGGAAGACACCATGTTTCTATTAATTTGAGCCCATCCTGCGCTCTATCGCACAGTGTGTTCACAAATTTGACGGTCTGCAAGACTTCGATTTTGAAACATGCTAACAGATCGAGAAGCTGTGAAAGATTTATACTTGTTCTCAAAAGATTCAAACTGAAATCGCCTCCAACAATGATATCGACATTCTCACTACAAAAATTTGTTAGCATACCATTTAAAAGATACAAAAACTCATGAAAATCACCTGAAGGTGGTCTATAAATAACAACTAATTTGAAGTTTCTATTTGAAAAATTTTTCTCAATTCCTCGCAACTTCGGTAATATCTGTTTCAATCAAGTTTGGATAGCAACAATTTGATGTTATGAAAACGAAGATTATCAATTCCAAAATTTCTCAATCTTGTTATTCAAACTTTCATTATCAATTTATAGAAACGAAGCTCGGAAAAAATTTGTTCGTTGACGAAGGCATAAGTTTTTGAAAAATCAAGATGAAATTTTTTCTTCAACGGGGCTTTATTTTTGAAAGTATTCAGATAGCATCCTGATCCATTCAAATTTCATAACTGATTTTTCAGCAATAAAAATATTCCGTATGTTTCCGGGAGGCACTTTCTCATTGTGATTTTTATCCTCTTCTAGAATATTTAATTTTCATTTCTCAAGTTTTAATAGTTTTTGAATTGTGAACAAAAAACTGAATGCCTTTTTTATATCTCAATGAAGCATTTTCAAATCTTAGATCAAATTGAAAGAAAATATATTATAAGGGGCATTAGTTTTAGAAACTTCTAACTTCCCCATCTTGGAGAGGCCGTTTTCTTCCAGCTGGTATCTGGAAAAAATGAGACAAATGCCTCATTCAGAAACTTCGAAGTCCGTCCTTGGGAATAACAGAGTTCCATGCGAGTGAGAAAATTTTACTCTTTCGATATTTATATTGTGTAGCTTTCCTATGAATGATACCAGATTCAGGTCTATCACGAATGTTTGCAGTACAAACTTAATGAAAAAGTTATTTTTTTGTTTAATTCAGTGTTCACATAGAAGTAGTTGTTCCGAAAGTATATTTTCTTTCGTATAATTAGAGTGAGATTGACAGTAGTTGTTTCAAGAGGGTTTTTTTCCATTTTATATCTGAAAGTAAATTCGATGCACATCTTTATAGAAAGTTCATTCTGAAGTTAATTGCTTTCTTTCTACTTAGGTAATTTTTTGTTTGAAGATGGACAAGTGAAAGAAAAAAGGCTTTTTTCACAAAAATTAATTTTTGATATTTCAGTTTCGAGAAAAATTATACTCGTGTGAATAACCCTTTACGTACTTTGAAGAAGTGAAAAACATTACGTTAATACCCATCCTACCATCTACAATGTTTAATTCGTTTGTACGTCCATTCTGAAAGCTTTCTTGTTTGATTAACAAGCAACTTCAGTCATTAACTGTAGAAGCATCCATTACGAAATGTCAACAATTTTAGTTACAAGAAAGATCATTTTTACCTAATGGAACATTTCACTACATTTCACTACGGAAGTAGTGAAATGTTCGAAATGAGTATTTTTGAGGCAATCTATCCAACATATTCTCTTTCAAAAGTTTTGGCACATTTTTGCCCCAAATTGTATAACGGACGTTATTCTACTAGTAAACTGGGATATTTTTATACATTCACATTATTGATTGTTTTCATATTTTACGCAACGTTGAATGTATTCTCTGAAAGCACAACCGAAAACAGGTTATTCATGATGATGATTAAAATTCTTATCACATCAAACTTCTCTACCGCCATTGTCATTCTTTTCAATGATATTGTTTACGCCAAAAAGGTAAGTGGAACAAGTAATCAGACACTCGGGTTTTTCAATATTTCAACATTGTCCAATGCTCTCATAATACCTGGAATGTTTCTTCTTTCCGATCTCTGATTTTATTTAGGTTTTTAATCTAGCAAAGAGTCAATTGTAGACTAAAATGAATAATAATTCAGTCAGTTGATAAGCAACACTAAAAAAATTAGAATCAATAGTAACAGTCAAGATAATTTGCTTGAGAAATTCCTGAAATGATGGAGAAGCAATCACTCGAATTTTAAGAAGTCACAGAATCGATAAATTTACTAGAGAATTGATTGAATGTATTATGGTTTCAAAAATATATAAACATTTTTTGAAGTTCCTCAATCCAACCTTCCACTGCAACCCACGAGGGTTTATTATGACTCAGACCTTGAAACTTGGACTAACAAGTTCAAAGCCTCAACGAATCCGAATAAGTTCATCGACGAGTGATGTCAATGAAAGCCCCTTGAGATGGGCCAATCTTTTGGCTACCGTAACGCTCCTACACTTTTTTGGGGATTTTATTAACGGAGATTAATGCAGTAGCTGCCGTGAATGACGAAAAAGTGAGTGCTAGAGCCGAAGTAATATGGCGGAACAATAAAAATAATATGGCGGCATCTTTGAGCATCTATTAATAAGTAGCTAGGTCCTCCACTACAACCAGCAAGAATTCATTGTGGCTCATACTTATTCAAACTCAATCAAATAAATCAATCCGTTCAACGAAGGCGATAACTTATTTGGTGAGTCATCTTTCAGGTCAGCTTGCAAGAGTAGGACTTTGCCACTTTCTAAAACTTAATCCGGTCTCACTCACTGTTTTCCGACAGTCCAGGATTCTGGGTATGATGATTCAGTCGTCAGTGTAGTGTGTCAGTGTAGTAGTAAGTAAAATTGTTGGGAAATGGTAACTTCTTGAAGTGGGCCATACCTGGTAAATTTCGCCGGAAATCTGAAATTCTTTTGCAGGCCTGGTGTTCTGTGTTTGTTCGAAAAAGTTTGAGACGATGCCAATGACAGGTTATGGTTCAAAAGAAACACAGCTCAGCCAACTGTGTCAAAACTTTTTTCAGCGGCTACTAAGCAAGACGACGACGGACTCCGAGCTTCCTACAATATCTTCTTGCTAATTGCTCAAACATGTAATCCTCACACTATTGGAGAGGATTTAATTTTACCGGCAATAAAAGAAGTAATAACTACTGTGCTGCATAAACCAGCGGCAGATATTATCCGAAAAATTCCTTTGAACGATAGTTAGTTCCATGCAAAGACGAATTGATGAGATGGCTGATAACATTGAAGAGGTATTCATATATCTGAAGACTTCTAAATTCTCAATTCAGTGAGATGAGTCCACTTTGTTGTCATACGTGTAATTTATTAAAAATGAGGAAATATATCAAGAACTACTATTTGCCAGAAATTTAGAGACGGACACAAAAGGAGAAACCATATACAATACACTGGAAAAAATTTGTGGTGAGAAAGAAATTCCACTGAAGAATATTATATCAGATGCTAGGGATGGCGCTCCGGCTATGACAGGACGTCACAAAGGCTTCATAGCGTACTTAAAAAATAAAATTCCAGATGTGCCCGCTGTACATTGCGTCATTCATGGGCAACATTTGCTTGCGCCTCTCTCAATCACCGCAATATATTCATCAAGGCAGTCAATAAAATCCGAAACAGCTCTTTAAATGACAGATTATTTAATCAGCTTTGTGTTGCTGATGATGAAGATTTCAACCGATTGCTATTCCACACAGAAGTGCGTTGGTTATCAAGAGGTAACTGTCTGACTCGATTTTACAATCTATTTGACTCTGTGATAGAGTACTTGAAAAAAAAAACAAAGAAATGTCAATCTTCAACTTCAAGGTGACGGCTTAAGTTTGATTAAAATAAAAAATGCCATTGCTGCTTCTATAGCCAAATTGCTCTTATACAAGAATAATATCGGCAGACGTGAGTTTCGCAATTTCCCTAATTTATCAGCAGTATCCTTCAACAACGACGACTTGCTTGTTTACTGCCAACAACACAGCAGGATCAACCCAGCTGGAAGAAGAACTCACAGAACTGATAACGAACAAGGAAATAAAAATAAAATTAAAAAAAGGATATCAAGAATTTTGGTTACAAAAGCCAATCCCGTAATTGTACCCTCTGGATTGTGGTCCATCTTTCACCGATTTTTAATAGCATCCCCATCATCGTATTTATGTGAACGTGGATTCAGTGCTGTGTCAACGTTGCTAACTAAAAAGAGAAATCGGTTGCAGATTAACGAACGCGGTGACTCACAGCTGTTTTTGAGTAAATTCGAGCATGATATTAACAAACTTGTTAAAAATCATCGAATTCATCCTTCCCATTAGATTAGTTTTAAAATTCAAATTAAAATGTTTGTTTTAATAACATGAATAAAAGTTTTCCTAATATTACAAAATGGTGTTTTACATTACCCTCATCAGAAAGTCTTATTTTCACATGACACACATAATTCAATTATTAAAATAATGACTGCGATTGTGATTCTTAAGATGTAGTACAGTAAAAAAAATATGGGGGACGCTGGAAAATAATTAAATCTCGAAGTGGGCGGTAGACAAAATAAGTTTGAGAACCTCTGTTCTAGTCGAAGGAAATGAGCTGGAATGACCAGGATTCTTTAAGTTCTAATCATTCGTTCTAATCCCCAATTTTCATGTCGGGAGAGGGTTTGCATTTCATTCATTTGAAGTTTCTTTCTATTCTTCTTTTTATTTCGATTCAAAAAAGATCATATTTGAATCACATTCACTAAGTAACTTAAAGAGAACTAACGGGAGTAGGCTATTTTCAAATCCGACAGAATACACCACTCTCATTGAACTAACACATAAGATTTCGTCATATATGTCTCTGGTATTAATTATTGTATCGTTTTGACACATATATATGGATAATAAAGTCGCATAGATTACGGCATGGCAAAATATTATAAAATTACCATTTCAAAGGATTTAAGTGCAGTTAGCAGTGTAGTCAAATTAGAAACATTTCAGATCTTCTTATGTGATTTTCTTTACGTGTACCCATGTTGCTGACTTTGGAAACCTGCTTTTGTATTAATTTAAATTATATATTTTAATATTCGGTTGCTTGGCTCTCTTCGTAATAGGATTATTATGTATGGACATACATTTAAAATTATTTCATTTCGTCAGATTTATTTGTTCATGAAATCTTTATTCTGTTCATTATATTTTATATTTGAAATATCTGACTTTCATTTCGTTTTGTACTGAGACAACGATTATTTCGTCTTAAAGTCAGAGAAAATAAGAAAACTGAAGTAATCTCAGACGACTGAATTAAGGTAAAAATAAGAAAGTAAAAAATAGTTGAACAAAAATTTAATTGAAGCAAATTGAAGCCTTGTTCTGGAACATTATAGAGAATGAGAACTATGAGTAGGTATAACAGGTGATCAGATTTCTTGCCCTATTGAACATGTTAATGATCATAACTAAGGTAACAGCTAAGCTTACAGTTGGGGTATATCTTTTTGAAGGGTCTGGAGTTGTAGGGACCATACGATGATGATGAAAACTATTTGTAAAATCTTTAAGGTGACATTGCAGTCAAATTTTTTAGATAATGAACATGTATTATCATCATTTTGAACTCATTTAGGAAACAAGCTACGAACAAGCAGAATAGGCATTTGTCCTTTGCTACACGGGTAACGTGGGGGTGGAATATAGATAAACAAATAGTCATAGTATGGTTCTTTTTTTGCTTCTACTACTAGGTGCAGTATGGTGAATGATGGAAAATCAATATGTACCAATTTTGAACTGAGCTCCACGGGATTTGTTTTACAAAGTATATGACGTATTTCGCAATCAAATAAGCGAATGAATGTCATTAAGATGTAATCGATTACATCGAACTCATTCCGTAACATGAAGTCGTAGTTTATGAAAGAATTTTGTGTTTTTTCCTATGATGTTATCTGAAAGATCGATGCCCACCAGTGGGGATGACAGTGTTCTATGTAGGTGAAATTTTACCATTCATTCAGTATATTATGTAGGATTCATGTGAATGATATCTGATTCAATTCCATAACGAATTTTGGAATATAAATTGACTAGTGAAAAGTGTTTTTGTATAATTCAGTGTTCATATGAAAGTATTTGTTTCGAAATAATTTTTCTTTCATGTAATTCAATGTTTATTTGGTAGTAGCTGTTTCAGGAGGGCTTTTTCTTCCGGTTTGTGTCTGAAAGTTAATTTTCTCCATGATCTACACATCTGTGTATAGTGTTACTTTTTTCGAAATTGATTTCTTCTCTCCTTTCTTTGTAAGATTCCCACATTTTTTCATTATAAAAGAGTGATTTGGTTTTCTTGTTTTCAGTTTCAATATGTGTAGTTTGAAGGTGTAATTCGAAGGAATAACTATTTAAAAATAACAAGATTCATTTCATCGCAGAAATCTTGTTTGAGAAATCAATACAATTTTTAAATGGAATGTCCTACCACAAACTCGTTGAACTCTACTTATTCTTTACAATATTCCAGATGATTTCATGGATTGAGGAACTACATCGTTTTGATAGTGCCATGAAATTACTAATGAAACATACCAGCCTTACAAAAAACTATCGGAGGACACTAATATACAGCACAGTTGGGAGTATTTTAGCACTAGCCTTGATGTTTTCCATACAAACTACCGAATTGATAAATTTTTTTCCCGGAAGATATGGAGCAAAAAATAAATTTGAACTCTTCATTCATAGTTTGACGATATGTTCTACAATTATCATGATCCTACAGTATTCTTCAATGATACTAGTACTCAGAGAAAGGTTCAAGTGGATCAATAGAGAACTAACAATCATTAAAAACAAATCCATTCGGAGCTATCCAGTAATGACTATGAATTCTTTTGGAAGTAAACTGATTCACCTACATTATGGGTAAGATTCTGTCTTATGTATACTTTTTATACAGTCACTGATGTGGAAACTGATATGGTAATACATTTCGAGGGAGTACAAGAATCGACATTTATTGCAGGCCTTTTGAAGATTCTTTATCTACATTTTATGTCGTACTAGTTCATTATTGTGTCTCTATTGATGCGAATGTGTCCTATGGGACACATTCGCAGTCCCATATCCTATGGGATATGGGACTGATCAAAGAGTACTTATCTATTAATTTTTGATTTTCATGGAATTATTTTCCAGCAGCTTGACTGCAATAACCTTTCTAGATTTTGTATATATATATATATATATATATATATATATATATATATATATATATATATATTATATTATATATATGTATATATTATATATATAATATAATATATATATATATATATATATATATATATATATATATATATATATTATATATATAATATATACATATATATAATATAATATATATATATATATATATATATATATATATATATATATATATATTATATTATATCTGGAGAGTACTCTCAGGTATGAAAGATTCAGATGCTGTGAGATGCTATCATCCATTTTGAGCCTATCTGAAAAAAATGTCACAGCACCACATTCTCAGATTATCGAGATAGTGTGAAGCTATGTATGAAAAATCATCGATGGCGGCATCTATTATAACTGAAGAAGATTCTCCGTAAAACTAATTCTGGTTGCTGAACATCCAAATTCTATCCCAACCAGAAGTGAGAGCTCTCGATTGATGAGCAAAAACTGCAAAAAATAGAAAAACTCTATATTCAAAGGTTCAAACTGTACAATTTTGAGCATTGGCTGTGGACACTTTCAATCAGCACATCAAGAACTACAACAAATCAAAATTTCGGCGAAATTCAAGGCAAGCCATTTCTCATAAGAAATGTGCGCGGTCCTTTATCAAAATATTGAGGAAACATTTCACCATCCGAAACAAAATTAATCTTCATACTCATTGCAACACCGAAACAACTGTTAATTTTTAAAGAAAAAATCACACTCGGTGAACAGGTAGAATTTAGATTATTTAACCTACTTGCTGAATTGTTGTCTGAAATCATTTGAAGGGATTGAATTACATCAGTTTCATTGAATCATGCGGTGCCCTGAAATCTCCATGGAAAACAGTTGCTCATTGATATTTACTGTCAACCTGACAATATTGTTGAAAGATCTTGTTGTATTAACCCCCAGACCAGTTTTCATTGCATTTGTTGTTTCTAGTATTGTTGTTCTTTGAATCATCGTTGTTACTGTTGTTTCTGCCGTGTTTTTGTTTCCATTGTGTTTATTGTTCCTGTACTTGCGTTGGATATTGTTCCTGTAATCCAGTTGTTTTCTGTTCGTGAGTTCCTGTTCATATTTTAATATTTCTGAAGTTCCCATTTTAACTGATATCAGCTCATTTTGATTGACAAAGTTCAACATGTCACGTCTGTCACTTCAAGCAAAAATTGATATTGTTTTAATTGTTGGTGAAGGGGTGAGGTCTTATCGTGAAGCGGCCGCTGAATTTATTAGAAGACACCCTGGAACTGTACATAAAATATTTAATATATTCGTGAGCACCGGCCAAGTAACAAAGGACAGAAAAATTGTAAAACATCATATTGATGATGATACGATACTTGCGGCTCATCAAACTTATCCTAGAATTAGTTTGAGATACTTATCGCTTCAACTCAATATGAGCCTCAGTAAAATATGGGGGTGTTTAAAGTGGCATACAATGCAGGGACATTATCTCAAAGACAGGAATTTTTTAAAGCATATCTTATTCAGTGATGAGGCTACCTTTACCACGAATGGTGTTGTATCTTCCCAGAACATGAGGTTTCGGGCTGAACAAAATCCAAATTGAGTGGTGAATTGTAGAGACCAAATATCTCAGAAAGTTAATGTGTGGTGTGGTATCCTGAACGAAAATATTATCAGGCCATTTTTTTTCGATCAAAATTCAAACGGACGACTATTCGTTGATTTTCTCGAAAATGCATTTTCCGATGTGTTGGATGTGAGACACAGCATGATTTTTCAGTTAGATGGTTCACCAGTTCACAATAGTGGCATAACAAGGGTTTGGTTGAATAGGAATCTACCTATGAAATGGATAGGACCCAATAGCCCTCTTACAGTTTGGCCACCACGATCCCCAGATTCAACTCCACTGGATTTTTATTTATGGGGAAACTTGAAAAATGAAGTTTATAAGGATAGGACAACAAATAAGGAAGATCTCCGAGCAAGAATTATACAAGCGTGTAGAGAACTGAGAAGAGTTGGAGGAAATAATAGAAGGCGCATAGAAAAATGTGTTCGATTGGAGGGAAATTTAATAGAAGGCACGAAAATATAAAACTGTCAACAGTTAAATCATTTGAAATTGATTGTTTTGTTTTTTAATTGAAAATGTGATTTTGAATGTAGTACATCGAAAGAATTTTGAACTACATAATATTTTTCGCCACAAAATATCCTTTTTTTAAATAATGGGAAAATGAGAATATGAACTAACATTACCCATCCTAAAACCTCACTGATTACATGTTTCCGTTCCTCTTACAAAATTACCATTTTCTCTCTTATTGAGAAGGAATAACTTCCCTGACAACAAAATAAAAAATGAATCATTTATGTGAAAACAAAAGTCGAGTTTCTCTTAAACAATTTCGTTCATGTTTTGATGTCAAAACCAAATAAAAAATCTACTTCAATTATTACGGAAGATACAGGGGTGTTTCCATGAGAAATAACAAATTCGGATTTTTCAGGACTGAAATTTATTCAGGAAAGAAGTGTAATCGTAGTGAGTTGGTAGTCTTGATCACGAATCTGAAGGAATTTTGAGCTCATTTTGCCCCCTAATATGTTTTACCGAAAAATTCGGTGTGGTCGGTGCATTTTGAGCATTTCCATCAGTCCAGAGAGTTTCAGAGTTTCATATATATATATATATATATATATATATATATATACAGGGTGTCCCTGGACTTCCTCTTTTCCTCTCGGGAATGTATAGATGGGGTCAAAATATCACCAGTACTTCATATAACTTTTTTTCCTAAAAGTCTTCGTAACCAAGTTACGGGCCCTCGAAGTTACAAAATGAAAAATGTTTTTCTTTGATAACTTTTCAAGTGAATATTCAAAATCATCCAAATTTTGGTAATTGACTAAACAAATGAATTCCGTCGATGAGCTTTCATGCAGGAGTCAGTTGTTTTGCTACAAAGTCAGGAACGGACTACCCCCGATGGTCCACACCCCAAAACTTTGAAATGACAGATATTTTTCAATGTTTTTCAACAAAATAGGGTTACTTGGACAATTTTATGAATAAAAGTACTCGTGTGGAAAGTCGATCGGAGCAACGAGTCTTGATAAAAATGTAGTTCTACTCGACGACATCAAACCCGCTCGTCCACCATTATTTGAAATGAATAATTATCAAAGCAGAAATAATAATGATAACGTTAATTCAACAACATTTATAACAGGAATAATACAAAGTATGCTAAAATGAAGTCGTAAACAAAAAGTACAGTACCTATATGGAAGTTTAAGTCACAATTGTGATAGCAGATATTTTTTCAAAAGAAATATCGAGTTCTGTAGATTCGTGGTGTTTTTAAACTAACAAGCTACTCTACTATGAAATATCGAATTCATTCCATATTTTGTATGTACATAATACGTGTGGAATAATCATGTTTCGTGTTGATCAGTTATCTGAATCTCATGAAACTCAACATTCGAATGTTTCAAATTCTTCTTCACAGCTAAACTGTTGAGGAGTTTCACTGATAATTATAATTTTATGGGAGAAGTTCTTTAACACGAATCTAAATTTAGCTGAAAAAACGCACATCGGAAAAAATATTTACTATACTAATAAAAAGCAAACGAATGAACTACAAAAACGGCTGCACATGATCAGGTGAAAAATATCCAGGGAATAATTATGTTCCATTTCTTTCACAGATGTTGACAAAAAAACCTTTTAGAAAGTTTTGATAAAAAATGAGAAACTGGAATGCGATTTTGTTTTGTTGAGTGGTGCGTTGTCATATGACTATCATTGTATTGTCAATATTCTATAGGATATTTTGAATTTTTTTGATATGGCCGAACAGTTTACATTCAATGAATATGCAGATATGCATGTATTTTATGGACGAGCATTTTGTAATGCTGCAGAAGCTCGTCGTCTGTATTCCGAGCATTTTCCCAATCGAACGGTACCGTCAAGAGAAACATTCGAGCGTGTCGATCGCAGCTTGAGGGAGACAGGTATGTAATAATTGATAATTAATTTGAGCACGTTGTTTTATTTCGATATTATTGTAGGTACAGTTTTGCCAAAACGAGGTGGTGAGGGCGCTCCTAGGACTGTACGTACCGTTGTATTGGAGGAAAATATTTTGGAAGCCGTCGCTGATGATCCTTCAATGAGCATCAGAAATCTATCAGAACAGTTCCATACATCCAAGTCCACTATTCATAGAATAATTAGGGAACAACTGCTCCACCCATTTCACATCCAGAAGGTACATGCCATGACACCTCAAGATTTTCCAGCACGACTGGAATATGCCAGTTGGTTCATGGATAGAGAGGATATGACTTTTATTAATCGAGTTTTATTCACTGATGAAGCAGGTTTCAGTAGAGATGGAGTTATCAACTCTCATAATCTCCATATATGGGCCGAATAAAATCCCCATGGGATATTGCAAACCAAATACCAACGGAAATTCAACGTGAATGTTTGGGCTGGTAGCATAGGAAACCATCTTATAGGACCATTCGTTCTACAGGACCGATTGAATGGAGAACGTTATTTGGAGTTCATTCAGAACGATTTGAATGGACTTTTGGAACATGTTCCATTGCAAACCCGAAGAGATATGTGGTTTATGCATGATGGCGCTCCTCCTCATTTTAGTTTGATTGTGCGTGACCATCTGAACCATATTTTCCACAATAGATGGATTGGTAGAGGTGGGCCATATTCATGGCCATCGCGGTCTCCGGATTTAAATCCATTGGATTTCTTTCTGTGGGGGCGTCTAAAAAGCCTTGTTTACGCTACACCTATTCACACAAGAGATGCATTGTTGAATAGAATAACATTACATTGTGAAGCCATACGAAACGGCCCTGGAATGCTATTTCAAGTACAGAGAGGGTGTCTTCGCAGACTAAGAAAATGTATAGAGAGAGAAGGTGGTCATATCGAGCAGTTTCTGTAGCGGATTTTTCATTTCTGTTTTCTCTTGAGGCTCTTGAGTTTCGTTAGTTAAACGTGTTTTCATTATAAAAATTCGTTATGAACATTTTACCTATCATTTCCATTTTCCTTAAAAACTAATATTTTCGAATAATGGTAGACATCTCAGGATAAATGTTGTTGAATTAACGTTATCATTATTATTTCTGCTTTGATAATTATTCATTTCAAATAATGGTGGACGAGCGGGTTTGATGTCGTCGAGTGAAACTACATTTTTATCAAGACTCGTTGCTCCGATCGACTTTCCACACGAGTACTTTTATTCATAAAATTGTCCAAGTAACCTTAATTTGTTGAAAAATATTGAAAAATATCTGTCATTTCAAAGTTTTGGGGTGTGGACCATCGGGGGTAGTCCGTTCCTGACTTTCTAGCAAAACAACTGACTCCTGCATGAAAGCTCATCGAAGGAATTCATTTGTTTAGTCAATTACCAAAATTTGGATGATTTTGAATATTCACTTGAAAAGTTATCAAAGAAAAACATTTTTCATTTTGTAACTTCGAGGGCCCGTTACTTGGTAACGAAGGATTTTAGGAAAAAAAGTTATATGAAGTACTGGTGATATTTTGACCCCATCTATACATTCCCGAGAGAAAAAGAGGAAGTCCAGGGACACCCTGTATATATACGATATATATATATATATATATATATATATATATATATATATATATATATATATATATATATATATATATATATATATATATATATAAATATAAAAGTTATTGAGTGTCTTGATATATAAACAGAAGTTAATATCGGACATAGCACTCATGAAAGTGGCAAACCATAGACACGTGTTTCGGGCTTTTGGCCCATCATCAGTATGGTGCAGCCAAGTGTAAGGATGGGCAACACTTGGTTACCAAAAGATAGAAATACAAATGCACGGAGCCACCAACAGGAGCCAACCGCACATTTGTGGTTTCAGTTGATAGATCTCGTGTTCACAAGAAAACTATCAAAATCACCACGGAGGCAGCTATAGCTACCTGTGTGACATCCGGGTCCAGGAAATTATACAAATATAAAAGTTATTGAGTGTCTTGATATATAAACAGAAGTTAATATCGGACAAAGCACTCACGTGTCTATGGTTTGCCACTTTCATGATTATATATATATAATTATATATATATATATATATATATATATATATATATATATATATATATATATATATATATATATATATATATATATAAATATATATATATATATATATATATATATATATATATATATATATATATATATATATATATATATATAACTTATAAAGTTCCGTTTCTTAAAAAATGTGTTGATGATGTCATTTGTTTTGTCCCGAAGGATAAATCATAAGAAATACTTGAAAAAGTAAACAGTTATAATCCCAAATTATAATTCACTATAGAACTGGAAGAAAATAATACCATTCCTTTTTTAGATACAAAAATAATTCGCAGAGATAACAATATATAAAACACAGTTGAAGGCTCTACAATTGATTTAAAAAATTATACATTGTTTATAATATACCATGTAATAACTGTGATTTAAATTACATTGGAATAACTTTTATATATATATATATATATATATATATAAATATATATATATATATATATATATATATATATATATATAACTTATAAAGTTCCGTTTCTTAAAAAATGTGTTGATGATGTCATTTGTTTTGTCCCGAAGGATAAATCATAAGAAATACTTGAAAAAGTAAACAGTTATAATCCCAAATTATAATTCACTATAGAACTGGAAGAAAATAATACCATTCCTTTTTTAGATACAAAAATAATTCGCAGAGATAACAATATATAAAACACAGTTGAAGGCTCTACAATTGATTTAAAAAATTATACATTGTTTATAATATACCATGTAATAACTGTGATTTAAATTACATTGGAATAACTTTTAGAACATTATCAAGCAGAATAACTTCACACAAAAGTGATATAAGATTGAACAAAAACTCATGTGTACCAGCTCAACATTTCATTGAAACAGGAAACAAAATTCAATTTGATCAAGTTTTATATTCAGAAAAAATATGCCCAAAAGACTTTTTCCCGAAATGGTGTTTATTAACAAAAATCCCAATAATATGAACAAAAAAGCGGACATTGAAAATCTGAGTATAATTTATGATTATTTACTAGACACAGATAAATCTCAGTAATATTCTCAATTCGAAATAATCACACGTTGTATGAAATTCATTCAATGAGCGTTAGTGAAATAGAAATCTTTTCAATGATAATGTCACTCTTGTCATTACAGAAAGCTTTGAACATGACATTACTAATATCTGATATCTAAAAATGACATTATTAATACCAATGCGTCAATTTTTTCAAATGTTCTCATCAATATTTAATTTTGAATTGTGAAACTCAGATTACTTGTAAGTATTGTCTATTTCTTTTAGTATATATATATATATATATATATATATATATATATATATATATATATATATATATATATATATATTGTTACGAAAAGACTCGAAATACAACAGTGTATGGGGATTTTGAAAAACATCACGAAGGACTTCAGATACAAAAATACAGCAAGGACACCCTGTGCATATATTGAAACCCACACCTTTGACCGGAAACAAGCAAATAAGAGTGGGAAATTCAAATATTAACATTTTTACATTGAAACGCATCAAAATACGAAAAATTGATAACCGATATAGGTTAGAAAGAAATGTCAGATAAAATTAAATTAACATATTATGTGATGAAAAAACGAAAAAGGCATGATAAACTAATTGTTATTATTTAGAAATGATGTAAAATTCAAAATTTATTATTGTGAATAACTTCCTTAGAAACTGACATATAGTGATGCTTTTGAAAAATATTTATATTTACATAAAAGGGAGGTTAACTATTGTACGAAACTATAAAAATAAAATGTATCTGAATTTAAGAGCCAATGTTAAATTCGCAGAATAGAAAATTTTCCTAAAAAGGAATTTGAAAATTTGTATATGTGAAAATTGATAGATGATAACTAGCGGAACGAGATATATTTTCAATTTTTTTATCAAGGAGATTCTTCTTGAGGCAACGAAAGAGACGCCACGCTAAATTTTTCTCTTCGTAAAATTTGAATTATATATTATATGAATTAGGAATTAAACAGAATAGTAGTGAATACTGATAAGCAATAATAAATTCAGTGAAAAAACCTACCTGTCCAGCCAAGTCGAGTAAGAAATCCATGAGTTTCAGCTTCACAGAAATATCACACCACACATACACCAGCGTTGAAGGAAAGTAAGGTATTTACTTAAACCATTTATAAACAATATATGCATATATTAATGAAAAGACCTACGAACTGAATAAGACAATAATAAGTACTTGAAATCAGAACCAGAAATTGGACTCTGCCGAATTACAGTGACCTGCAATTCATAAACTGACAATTACCACATATGTTCGGAGGCAGCTATAGCTACCTGCGTGACATCCGTGGTGATTTTGATAGTTTTCTTGTGAACACGAGATCTATCAACTGAAACCACAAATGTGCGGTTGGCTCCTGTTGGTGGCTCCGTGCATTTGTATTTCTATCTTTTGGTAACCAAGTGTTGCCCATCCTTACACTTGGCTGCACCATACTGATGATGGGCCAAAAGCCCGAAACACGTGTCTATGGTTTGCCACTTTCATGAGTGCTATGTCCGATATTAACTTCTGTATCTATATCAAGACACTCAATAACTTTCATATTTGTATATATATATATATATATATATATATATATATATATATATATATATATATATATATATATATATATATATATATATATGTCATTACGAGACAGTATCGATCGTTTCTATGGAATTATATGCACAAGGTGTTATTGATATGATATGATAATTTTTTTAAGCTCAAAATGATTTTTCAAATAATCAGCTCCGGCCCACGAGTTGGCCATTAACTCTGATGGAAACATTTCGTTATCGGCAAAATCAGCTGGGTTGTTCTCCTTTCTTTTTTGTATAAAACTAACCCAACAGTATGACTGAGATTTTATCCATAATATGGCAACGGTTGAATCTGACCAAGCAACAATTTCATTTGCGCTTCAGAAGTTTCATCAACATATAATATCAGTTCGGATAGAAGTACTGCAGGAGATAATTCTAAGCGAAGAATTGATATTACTTTTGTTGGAGCTACACGTGAGTTTGCACAAATGATGAATACTGAAAATCCATTTTTTTGAGAGTCTCAAATATGTTACTGCTGAATAACGACTTTCACTGGCGTTACAATAACCACGAAGCTCAATAGTTGGAAATTCACTGACAGTTATTTACCGTGGAACGTGAAGAGTTTGGAGAAAATTGATTTCGGAAATATATTCATTTCATAGGAGTGTTATTTCCGAATGAACCAAGTTTCAACAAGTGTTAGATGGGGTGTTCTATCAGAAATGTTACAGGAGCTAATAGTAACAACCGGTCAAATACTCTAGCTTTTTGTGATATTTCATTTCGTGCATTTTTTCTCTATCGGCTGAACACGTACTGTAAACGAGTGCAAGGAGGGTTGCCAAAGCAGACCTAAAAATCATACGGTTAATTTCAATTCAATTCAATCCCTCTTGAAAATATTTCTTTTTTTATTCAAAGAAAACATCATTATCAAAATGATAATTTCTTCTTTTTCCAGATGTAACGACAGCAAAATAAGGATTTTGGAAAACCTACGTCGAAAATACTATCAAGTAGGATATTTGTTGCGAGAATTGAATGATATATTTTCTTTGCCACTTTTACTGGCAATTTTACAACTTGTTTGCAGTTTCTCAGTATACATTTTGGTATTAGCTAAACGAAATCCATTCGTGGATAGAAAAATATGGCAATATATTGAAGAACATGGATGTATGGCATTTGGTGGGATTATCAGTCTATTATGTTTAACATATTCCACTACATGGACAATAAATGAGGTATGTATTATGATGACGAAGAATTTCATTTCAACTGCCTAATCTTCAATATAAATCTATAGTTACTTCTTTATTTCATCTGTATCCAGTAGGTATTTACGAGGTACGTTCAAAAAATAATGAGAGTTTTCAATAAGATGATGGATGTAGTCGTTACTACGTGGTATGAGATCATCATGAAATATGAGAAATAAAATTTTGGTGGAAAAACTTCGAAAGTTTTCTCAAAAAAAATGGATCCATCAATTTCTATTTTGACCCCCTCAAAGTAGTTACCCACAGATATAATACATTTGTGCCAAAGTTTTTTCACTTCTTGGTATGTCCTTGAGCCTTCTCAGCGATTCGGTTTTTATCTCTTAAATCGGTACAAAATCAGAATTTTAGAATAAATTAAAAAAGGAATTTATTCATTAGATTCACAATAATTTTACCAAATTTGACGTTTATATGTTTAATTGTTTGATGTGTAACTAAAATCATTCTTTCATATATAGTCAGTGGGCATACTTGAAGACTGGCTATAAATCAAATTATCTAAGAACACTTCGTTCAGGCCAGTCTCAACTCCCTACACAGTAGGTTAATGGAATGACACCTATCAGAAAACAACTACTCCCCTGGCTAATACCACGAAGGGCGTTGGATTATATCGGACAGGTGTCAGTGCAGGATTTTTCACAGAAGTTATTCCTGCATATGTTGTTGGCGATACAACTGCCGCAATAGATTTTCAATTATTGGAACACACTTGCAAATCGGTTTCGGGCAGTTCGACCACTCGTCAGTACAAGGTAGTGTATATCATCAATATAAAGTCGATGATTTCCGATAATTGAAAATCGAATTCTGTCAGAGTATCATTCCCCGAACTAACCTGAAGCATACAACAAACAACAGATTTGTCGTCGCCCCATCTGTCTCTGAACGAGTTAACGAACTGCATATTCGAAATTTGCCCAATTCCTCGTGTAAGCAAAGAAAACTTTCATATATAGTCAGTGGGCGACGACAAATCTGTTGTTTGTTGTATGCTTCAGCTTAGTTCGAGGAATGATACTCTGACGGAATTCGATTTTCAATTATCGGAAATCATCGACTTTATGTTGATGATATACACTACCTTGCACTGACGAGTGGCCAAACAGCCCGAAACAGGTCTGCAAGTGTGTTCCAATAATTGAAAATCTATTGCGGCAGTTTTATCGCCAACAGCATATGCAGAAATAACTTCTGTGAAGAATCCTGCACTGATACCTGTCCGATATAATCCAACGCCCTTCGTGGTATTAGCCAGGGGAGTAGTTGTTTTCTGATAGGTGTCATTCCATTAACCTACTGTGTAGGGAGTTGAGACTGGCCTGAACGAAGTGTTCTTAGATAATTTGATTTATAGCTAGTCTTCAAGTATGCCCACTGACTATATATGAAAGTTTTCTTTCCTTATACGCGGAATTGGGCAAATTTCGGATATGCAGTTGGTTAACTCGTTTACAGGCAGATGGGGCGATGATAAATCTGTTGTTTGTTGTATGCTTCAGCTTCGTTCGAGGAATGATACTCTGACAGAATTCGATTTTCAATTATCGGAAATCATCGACTTTATGTTGATGATATACACTACCTTGCACTGACGAGTGGCCAAACAGCCCGAAACCGGTCTGCAAGTGTGTTCCAATAATTGAAAATCTATTGCGGCAGTTGTATCGCCAACAGCATGTGCAGGAATAACTTCTGTGAAGAACCCTGCACTGACACCTGTCCGATATAATCCAACGCCCTTCGTGATATTATCCAGGGGAGTAGTTGTTTTCCGATAGGTGTCAGTCCATTAACCTACTGTGTAGGGAGTTGAAACTGGCCTGAACGAATTGATCTCAGATAATTTGATAATCATTCTTGAATCACTATCCAATTTAATTTCAATGTTTTCCCATTTCTCAAATCTAAGTTCAACATTGAAATCAAATAATAACAAAAATTATTTCAAACATCATATATATATATATATATATATATATATATATATATATATATATATATGTGTGTGTTTTTTCAGGGAAGTGAAACAGAATCACTCTTGATGACAATCGCGAATAATTCAGATGAAGCCGATGACTTCGTGAGTAAAAATTAATATTTTTATGACGCTTTATGACAAAGAGATATATTATGTCACCAATTCTTACTTAATCGTTACATTGCCATTTACGGTAGTCTAAAAGAATCACTATATTTCTTTTCTCATGTTGAAACTCTGAATGATTTGTTGTTTTTGAGAAAACTTGGATATTCCAAAAACTGTTTTCCGCTTTGACATCTATAATCTTGTAGTTTTCACTAAAAACTTAAATTTGTAAACGAAAAATCACTGACAGGACTTATCGAGAATATACATCTGCTAAGTGCACCAATGATTAAAAAACATTTTCAAATGAGTGTGCAAAAAAGGAAGGACTCGATATCAAATCGGGCATCTCTTTCATCTAAGAAAGTGAATATGACAGAAAGTGTTATATAATTCGATATAGTTGTGTTGAATGAAGGTAAGATATCAATAATTCGAAATCACTTTAAATTTGTATCTACCTTATTAACTTTCACAGTTGATACACCATAAACTCAATCAATCAATCAATTCATTCACCATAAGAATTATACAACATAAATAGAATAAAAATAGAAATACATGTTATATATTCCAAATACGATACAACATACATATTGGTAAATAAATACAAACCACTCCAAAAAAGGTTAGCCCGGACCATGGGTGTGGTAAAAAAAGCGATTTCAACCTAAATACGAGTAGTCATCGATCAGAAACACTTTTCTCACACTATTTTCCAAGGCGTGTTTCGCTAACCAAATAAACTTCATCAGAAGATGAAGCTAACCAGATCAGCTTCATCAGAAGATGAACTGGTTAACGAAACGACAAATAGTATTTTGTTCTGGTGTGAGAGGTTAATAGATTCATTTTACGCCAAATAATCTACTATTATCTACCTATCAAGCTGAATAGACATATTTCCACAAATCCTGTTCTAGAGCTCTTGAGTTTTTTGCAGAGTTTGCAGATATCAAAAAAATGAAATCAGTTCAGAAAAATCTTTATCGCATACTGAGGGATAAACTCGCTGAATGGGTGAAAATGAACAAAAAATAATAATTGAAGTTTTTAAGACCGACTGAAAATAAATAAGTACCAGTTACGTTAAAAAATTCAGTTATTCTCTAAAAGGGTAAGAAATAACCAATTAGGAAAGTGAAAAACTATCTGGTGAATAGATGTATGTGAAGTATGTTATAAGTTGTATTTTCGTAGTATGGTGTTGTGCCACTTATTAATAAGACTTAACATATAGGCAAAACAAAAATCAGACTGTGATTTTCAAATGAGGTGAGTGGATCAAAAGTTGTGAATTCAAACCTATCCTAACCCTGGTTATTGAGAAGCTGAAACTTGAAATATCTAAAATACTAGCTGAGTGGAAAACAAAACGCGCTTAAAGAAACTACTAACCGTAATAGAATAGAATAGAGTGATATATGTCAAAATCTGTCATTTTCAGGTGAAGCATTTCCTTGGACAAATTGTACAAGTGGATATCAAAATAACAGCTTGTCAAATGTTTCTAATTGATAAAACAATCGTATTCAAGGTAGGTATTCATTATCAAACATTTCTCATGCATCATCCCAATATAGATAACTTCAATATTCATTTACAGGCCGTTTTTAGTTGATCTCACTATTGCTATCTTGGAAACGGTAAAACCTACAAGGTCTGTTGAATTGCATAAAAGTTTCCTATTTTGGGAAACCAGAATAATGTATTTTCAGATCGAGAAAATCAGTGGTTGTTCGCCAAAACTAGAGTTGACAAATTTCGTGTTTTGGCTCTACCGCCTTCATTTCGGAATATATAATGGAAGGCAGAGAAACAGTTTCATATTTATTGTAATCTGAAATGAACTAATTTGTAAAACGACGTTTCGTTCTTTAGATTTCATTATCAACTTTTTTTAATACGGACCTATAGTTTTCTTCGTCAATTTATGTAGCCACGGTGATAATTATTCAGCTATGTATTACAATATATGTGTTTATGTCAAAATACTCATAACCATCTACGTTGTTCACGATATCTCATTGAATATTCAAAAGGCCGTCCACCGTTCCATAAATACATATTTGCTAAATCGAAAGGATATATTTTTACGAGATATTTATTTTTGGGAAAGAAAGTTATTGGCCTTCTACTTCTCCATCTTGATACAAAAAATGTGGAAATCTTCCAAAGAAAGGAGAGAAGCAATCAATTACAAAAATTAACTATATATAAAGATGTGTAAATCTTGCACAGAAGTAACTTTCAGGCATATACTGTAAGAAAAAGTCCTCTTGAAATAGTATCCTTTCAAGAGGACTTGAATTTATCCTTCATCCTTTATATTTATCCTTTTTCTCAATTCATCGAAACGATAGAACAGGCTAGTCAGCATTTACAAAATTTTATTGTGATTGAATACACTAGATCTGTTCAACCGATTGAAATGAACATAAATCATGGAATTTATCTGCAATATCGTTCCCTCCTTCTCGAGATGATCTCAACATGCAATCCCATTATTTTAAAAATTTTCTTTTTACTGGTGTCTACTCGAATTGAGATGAACTAATTTCAAACTTACAATCTTCTTATTCTACTTCATCACTTTTTCTTGAATTTTCTTGTTGTATTAGGCTTAAATCTTGAAGGGACGGTTCTCTCGTTCCAATTTGTTTCAATACCCTGTTTTTTATGAAACACTGATTTATTTCAGAAAAATAGAAAGTGTCAATAAAAATATTTTTTCATGAAGGGGGTCAGAAACAGCAAGTCTCGGGTACAGTTCTGATTTGGTTCAGAATAGGCATGTTGGTTAACTTCTGAAATGCCTAATTAGATGAAATGGTATCTATACTGACATTGGTTGATATTACCATTTGCTTATTTGGCAAAAATGCGTCTGTTAATTCGTAGCGCTATTGATCTTCATTGTGATATACAGTGCATTCTATTTAAAACGAGTCACACGGAATAACTTTTGGTACAATGATTTGCAGGAAAAATTAAAACCCCTTCAACAATAGTATACATGGGGAAACATTTTGACATATTTACTTTTGATGTTACTTCCCCTATAACACCCCCAGAGCATGTCACCAATTTTTTCAATGGATCAGCATATAATGTCTCGCATTATCAGATGCTCCATGATGAGCAGATTTCAACAAAATATAAAACATATGGTTATACTACATATGTAGTATAAAGCTTATGGTTCGTTGAGTTGAGTTGAAAACAAGCCGCCCTGAATAACTTCTGAAAAAATGATCTGCAGAAAAAATAAAAAAACAGGTCAACAATTATACAGGAGGCCACATTTCGTTATAGAGACAAATATGGAAGCAATGAATCAGAAAAAGAGATTTTTTAACAATTCTTGAATCAGAATGTGATGAATGGACAATGAGAAGAAAAAAAATTTTTATAGTAAATGTTCAAAAACGTTTCCACCAACTCCCATACAATGGTACAAACGAGCTTCCATTGTCGCCCTCACGTGGTGGAGAATCTCGGGAATGATTTCTCTGCAATGATTCATGATATTCTCTCTCAAATCATGTTGTTGATCCTATCTCATATACTTCAGACACCAAATGACACCATAGAAAGAAATCTACAGGAGTAAGATCCGGAGACTCTGGTGGGCATTCTGTAGGACCTCTTCTGCCAATCCAGTGACCAGGAAAATGATCATCCGAAAGTTGTCGCACTGGAGATTCATAATGAGGAGGTGCCCCATCCTGCTGAAAAAAATTTTTTTTTTGAATTATTATTATATTCTCCTCAATTGCCCTATTGATGCACGGTATTATTCGATTCTCTAACATACCCGAATATATATCACTAGTCAAATTATCATCGATAAAAAAAGTCCTATGCTGTGGTCACCCAAAATTCCTGCCCCAGCATTCAGTTTTTGAGGTCGTTGGGTATAAACTTGACGGTATAAATGAGGATTCGTATCACTCCAATGTCGACAATTTTGCCGATTCACCTCTCCATTCACACTAATCGTACATCCATACGAAAAACAAATTTCATTCAAGAAATTCTGATGAAAGTTAATCAGTTCAGTGAGACTTTCACAAAACTCGATACGTCTATCAAAGTCATCTTCGTCCAATTCATGAACTGGTCTAATCTTATATGGTCGAAATTTGTACTTATGAAGAATCCTGAAAACATATGTACGACTGATTCCTGATTCTCGAGATGACTTATTGAGAGATTGCGGATTTGCCTTTAGTCCAACGTCCTCTTAAACTGCAGTACAAATAGCTTCATCATTGACAACTCCTAAACGGTTATGATTTTTATTGTTTACAGATCCAGTTTTCATACATTCGTTCAATAATTCCGAAACGTATTTGTGTCGTACATTTTTTCCTAGATGATCATCTTCGAACATACGGGCAGCAGCTCTAGCACTATTTCCATTCTGGTAGTACAAACTCACTATTCCAATTCGTTCTCGAAGCGTATAAATCATTTGTGTGTGATTGAAGACTTGTTTACTTTATGGTATTTCATGATCATTTGAATGAAATGAATAAAAACACTTTTGTCTAAATACCACTGGTAGATTTTATTTATATGACCGGTTTAGGGTTTGACCACATTATCAACTTTTATACTTGATTGGTGATAAGTATCATTGCTTCTCAAGAATTCACGAAAACAGAAACACTATAAGCTTCAAACCATATGTTTAATACTTTGTTGAAATCTGCTCATCATGGAGCATCTAATAATGCGAAATAATATAGGGTGATCAATTTAAAAAAAAAAATGGTGATTTGCTCTGGGGGTGCGATAGGGGAAGAAGTAACATCAAATTTGGATATGTCAAAATGTGTCCCCCTGTATACTACGGTGGATGACTTTTTATTTTTCCTGCAAATCATTGTACCAAAAGTTATTCAGCGCGACTCGTTTTAAATGGAATGCACTGTATATTTATATTATGACGCATATTCAATTGTTATTTATACATGACACAAAATTAGTGAAAGGTTCACTCCACTTCATATCATTCAATCTTCTCATCTCAACACTAAGAAGCCCAATGAAAAAAAAAACGTGAACGGTAACTTGGTTTCAGCTGCAAGATTTAACCCAACCAAATCGATCTACTGGATCGACCGATTGAGCTGAATTTTGCAAAAACGTTAAGTTTGGATGACAATGACGTCTGAGTGACTTCCTGCTACTCTTAATATGGTAGACCGCCCAAGATGGCAGACATTGTTTCCGCTATTTTGGACCCGTCTGGCTTACCCATTTCTTTCGATTCTCTAGGGAACACTGCAGTCTCATGAACTTATTGAGTTAGATGTTCGTAATATTATTCTTTTTTATTATTTTTATTAATATTATTCTTATCTTTTTTTTTCCTTAGCCGCCTCCTCTGCTAGTCCTTGTTACCGTTATTAGACATTGCTTCAGGGATAACATATGCCAGATAGCTGGCATATGGCTCGGAGGGGAAACCTTAATAGCGCCGTGCGAAGTTCCGCCCTCGCACGACAATCCGGGGACTCCAGGCTGGTGTGTGCAAGTCCTGTATACCCCGGCAAAACCTCTCCTTCTTCTTTGGCCCTCAATGAAGTATATTAGTTTTGTTCCCTTCTATGCTCCTTCTCCTTTTCTTTGTTCTCGATTATGTGGCGGATAGTTTGGTATGCATGTTTCCACCATTTTTTGCTTGATAATAAATTTGTCATCATGTCACTGGCAGTGAAAGGTCTTCCTGTTTTCATTTGAAATATGTCTCGTGAACTTTGCCATCTTGAGCATACAAAAAGTGTATGCTCTGCATCATTTTGAAGGCCGCAATAGGTGCATCGGTCTGATTCTTCCCTTCCCCGGTCATACAAATACTCTCTGAAACACCCATGTCCAGATATGGCTTGGGTCAAGTAGTAGTCTACCTCCCCGTACGGTCTATCAATCCATACCTGTATATATCAGGAATCAAAGAGTGGGTCCATCCTTCATATCTGTCATTGTTCCAGGTGGTCCGCCATCTGTCAATAAGAAGAGTTTATACGGTTTGTTCGTCTACTCCATTGTATTTGTCCAGTCGTTCATAAATAAGAAGTTTTCCTGGGGGAACGCCAGATATCACCCCAGCCCCTTCTGCGGAAATTGTTCTATAGGCGGAACATATTCTGATCGACATTTTGCATTGGACACTCTGCAATTTTGAGACCAGTTTTGAGTTTTCTGCCGCTGTATACCACGCTGGTGCGCCATAAAGTAATTGCGAGAGAGCCACACTCATTATTAGTTTTCTTTTCGACGCTATAAGTCCTTGCACATTTGGCATAATCATCGTTAGGGCGGCTATGGTCTTTTCTACTTTCTATCATGCTTTGTTTACATGCTCAGCGAACGTTAGTTTCGTGTCCAACCAGACCCCCAAATACTTTACTGCTATCTTTGGAAGCACTTTGATATCTTGCACATCGAATTGTATAGGCTTTATTTTCCTTCTAGTGTTGAGAAGTGCTGCTTCAGTTTTTTCTGGTGCCAGTTTGAGCCTATTAAGGTGGAGCCAATTTATTATGCGCTGAATCGCAGTATTGGCTGAATTCATCAGTATTTGCTCGTTCTGAGCAGCTACTACCACGGCTATGTCGTCGGCAAAACCAATCAGTGTGACGTATTTTGGCATTTCAAGTCTTAGCAAACCGTCTTACATGACATTCCAATATGAATTAAAAAATGAAAGATTTTAAGCCAAATTCCTTCGCTTGTGATTTGATCTCTCCTAACACTGAGCTAATTATAGATGTTATAGATTGTCTGTTTAAAATTTCTCATATTCAACTGTAACTATTTTGTGTATCATTCTAATAGTGACTTTTTTTATAGATCGTCAGTGGAATTATGTCAATATTTATTCTCTTAATACAAGTGGAAATATAATGAAGTTAGTCAAGAAACCGATGATAAAGTCGCTTGTCTCACAATTTGGAAGTGCACTTTTACTATATCCAATGTTTGCAATATTTTCTGTTAGTAAGATAATGTTTGATGTAGGTAACCAGACGAAATGTTCCGGAAATAGTTGACCTTAAGGTACGGTATGACACTCCAATATTTTTTGTTTTGTTCATGAATTCTCCTTCATTTTCTATGATTTCATAAAATTCCTGATGAGCTGATTTTCTATATTCAATTTTCCATTGATACAGTATAGCAGATCTGGTATATGAGAGCCTGTATTCATGTTGGATTACTTTCTTGATTTTACATGTTGTTTACTATATTATATTAAGTTACAACCATAATTAGAAAACTTTCATATTCGTCAAAAATCAAATGTTTCCAAATTTTCCCTATATTTGAAATATAGAAGACTTATTACTGAAAAATAAAATTTTCATCTGGAACAAATTTAACGATATCGTATACAATCAATTTATTATATAATTCAAGTAAACGATATAGTGCAACCTACCTTCCAACAGCTCCCCTTTAATAATATAGTTAGGGAACTAACTGATTTCGTTATTCACTTATCATTTCTGATTCTAATAAAAATATATATAATAGTATATACAATAAATATTTCGTTTATATAGGTGAGTGGGAAGTAGAGATTCAAATAACGGGTGATAATTGAAAATACTTCTAAATACTACTTACTCACATGTATATACATCCATTCAATAATGAATTTATTTCCACCATTGATAGGAAAGTGTCCAATCTCCATATAGTATTTTTCAACTAAAATTGAATTTTCAGTAATACTCTCAAGGTCATACAATTTTTCAAATGTTTTTGTCTGTAAAACTTCAAGTAGTTGGTTTCTGGAATTGCAATCTTCCAAATACAAATTGCTATCCATCAAAAATTTTGTATTAAATCTTTCCTCGAAATTTTTATTTAGTATTTTGATGAGCTGTCGCGAATGGTAGGAAGTGTTGTCAAGGATTATTACACTGTTCGCATCCAAATTTGGTATCAATATGTTTTTAAATCATTGCTCAAAAATATTAGCTTCCATGTTCTTATGATAGTCAATATTGCGGTCCTCAAATTTTTTCCACATAATTTCAAAGAATTCGAAACCTATCCTTCACTTCCTCCGCAATGCACAATGATTAGTCGCGATCCTTTGTTTGCAGGTATGTTAGGCGTACACATTCACATTTCAAGTTTCATCCAAATAGAAAATTTGTCGTTGTTCTTGTCTATATTTAGTTATTTGTTCTAAGTATTTGTTACGCAATTTCACTATTATTCTGCTTTCCATAAGTGTTTGACGTTTGTTTATTATTTTGAATCTAAATTCTGGTTTCTTCATCCAATTCTGGAGGGTTTTGTCACAGCAGTTCACGTTATGGACGGAAGTATTCAATTCCTTCCTTATGATTTCAATTCTAGGTATCTCATTGCTTTTGTAACAGTCGTATATTGTTTTTTTTTCAATGATTTCATTAGATGAACATCTAAAGGTTTTGGTAATCCAGTATCACATCGCGTCTTGCGTTCATAAGGTTTGTTTTTGACTATTTTACGTACAGTTGAGAAAGGAATTTCGGAAAAAATCGGATGTTGCCTGTAATAGTTTGTGTTTTCCTTTATACATTGAAACATACTCTCTATGTTTCAGTATTCAAATTCATTCGAATCTTATTCACTGGTATCTCTTTTTCGCATTGTTCACCATCGCTATTGGAATCACTACGCAGGAAAAAGGATGCATTGTTATCACACTCGTTATTACTGTTAGTACTTGACAAAAGACGCTACATTTTAAACAGATAAAAAAAATTCAAGTAATTATAACTGCACCAATATCGAATTTCAACACTCAAATCGTGATCAGTTCCTGAACTGAACATTGACAACACGACATTTATAACCATCCTCGCATTCTATTCGTCACCGTAACATGAGTTCAGATTTAATTTTATGACTCTTCAGCCAATCATAAAACTCGGTTAGTAAAAATCATCCAATACGAACCGCTAAGTCTACAGTCCACGTGGACTAGTTGGCAGCGGCTTCATTTCTCTGTATTGGTTTTTTTGGGCTTTGAGATTGCCGACAGCTTTAATTATGCACACAATGCACACAATAATTCGTTTTCATTTTAATGTGATACACTCTAGTTCTTCGCAGATCTCAATTACGGAATACCCTTCAACAAAAATAACCATGATTTTCTTGAACCTAGAGTACAAAAGAAGAGTATGAACCCAAAGTTATTTCACGCTAGAAATTCTCCTCGAACAGATATGGAGTGATCATCTGACGATAATTACATGAAAATATAACAAACAATTCAATTTATTCTGATCGAAATGATGTCATAACATCTCTCGTGCTCGTGGTCACCCATAAATTACAGGTTTCAAAAATATTGAATAGTTTTATATTATTGAGAACGTTATCATTATCAGCACCTGAAGCGATGAATATGTCATAACTTTTGCTGGTGGACAAAGAGAAAAAATAACAATGTGAATGTTCATGTAGCCAATTTTCCATGCTTCAATGATCAGCCTAAACTATAAAAGAATCGCATAGAGTTTTATACTCTAGATTCTTCATCCATGCAACATGAAGAGTGTTTTTATTGTTGTTTGTACATTGGCTCTCATCATAGTAAGTATCGTTATTTTTTAGAAATGTAATATAGTTTGTGTTGACAAAATATTTCCCACATGATATACTTCCCTTATCCAGAATATTAACTTGCAACTAGTCATCGAACCTAAATTTGTAAATAGGATTTCAATCTTTACAAATAATAAATACCATGCACAATTGTGTCTCAGGCATAATAAGTCGCTGTACTGAAAAGCTAAGTACCTAAAATATATCACAAAGTGATCTTGATTATATGAAATTCTAGTCGAAGTAAATAGTCGTAACTCCGTCTCTGCATCGAACTCACCAGTTGAAAGAAACCAATTCAGATTTTAAAAAATGGTGAATTGAATCTGCCGCCTATTCAGCTATCGCTGATACTTGATTCATGGACATGCTTCTTGACCAAGAGTAGCTTGAATAAAGTTTAGGGTGGGAATCATTCATTTCGACTAGATCTTCATATAATTAAAACTAAACCTCACTCAGGCAAGTACATTTGATGTTATAATTATATTTTCTTTTCCTATCATGAATAATGAAATTGAAGATGTAACATGTAGCAAATATATCCAATCACATAAAACTAGTTTGAACCAGCAAAAAAAGAAAAACCATTTTTTGAATTTCTCCTGGTCATAATTATCTCATCCCAATTTGATGACACTATTATATGCAAGAGGTATGTAGTGAAACTTGACAACTCATTAACAGTTGTATCACATCACAATGCAAAACTCTATGAGCACCAGCTGAAGATGGGGTCCGCTTGAAACTTGTTTTGAAACAACATCTACCAAAAGTGGCAGTAATACAGCATCCAATTTCTGTTCCCCAGAAAATGTGTTTCATAAGGTATAACTATAGATTAATTACCATCACAGACAATGAGGTAAGAGTCGGTAAGAGCTGTTCCTCTTACATGAGTAAGCAACCGGTGCTCCAAGGATGATTCACCATTTTATCTCTCATATCGTTCAATCACTTTGCCGATGGAAAATATCCACAAGTGAAAAAAAGATTGACAGGATGTGGTAAAATAGTATGACGTAACACCTTCTTCAAAATAAATTACCGAATCTCATTTGGCCCCGTCAAGGCTTTATTCTTTAGATTATTCGACATGAGTTCTTATAATTCAGGTTCTGAAAAGGGTTCGAGAAACAGGGACTAACTGAACCCAGCTATTTCTGGTTTAGTTGAGCTGTAATTCGAGGCCTATGTTCACTGAGAATTGTGATTAGCAGATTTATTAAACATTCATCAAATAAATTACTGATTTTCTCTGGGTCTTGAACAAATTCATTTTCATGTTAGATAGAGATATAAAAAAATTCTCATACGATTTATCAAACTATATACTACATTCCAAGCCATTTATGCAGGATTGTTTGCATTAAATACTTTCCTTTGATAGTAGGAGCGCCCAGCTTTTGTTCTTCATTCAGAACTGGAAAACTACATTTCATTAGAAATAAATCTTTTAGTTTGATACTCGACATTCTAACAGTATCCTCAATCCACATTTCATTAGAATTTTGTATAAGTTATGTATACACATTTTTTATCTCTCCGTCCTTTGACGAAAACCTTTTGAAAATCCTTTCGGTAGTTATTAAGTTCATCACGTTTAGACAGTCAGTCATACAAAAGCGGCGGGGGATATTGTTTCATAATATGTATTGATACAGATAATTTTGGAGATTCTAAAAATATTTCAAAATGATTTCCAGGTTGGGAGTCAAGTAAATGGGGCCGATATTCCAAAGGGATCCCCTAATGGTACGTCTCAGGGAGCAGGTGGAGGTAGAGGTGGTGGTGGTGCATCAGGAGGTGTAAGTGGCGAGGCCTCAGGAGGTACAGGTGCAGGTACTTCAGGAGGGGGAGGATTCAGTTTTGGTGGTAGAGCAGGAGCAGGTTCCGGATCATCATAAGGAAATTAGTGCTTATTATATTTGCTTTGTCAATTGTTTTAATAAAATGCTTTGCCAATAACAAACATGTTTTTTAGGAAGCACAAAATCTAGTAGTATATATATATATATATATATATATATATATATATATAGTTATCATCATTAGGAGATGACTGGAATCATGGTACTGAACCTATTTTTTATATTGACTACAACATCGACTATTTATCTTTCTCAATACAATTTTGACTGACGATGTCAATCAATGAATTGATTATATAGTACTCTGAGAAAATATATGAATACAATTACGTAAAATGGTGTCACCTTTTCGGTGCTGAGGTAAAATGAATTAGAAATTTCGCTTTATAAGAAAGCAGTGAAGTAAAACAATATCATAGGAATCCCAACAGTGGACTGAATGAAGTGACGACCCTGTCATTTGCATAACATCAGTTTTGATCGAACTTATTTTATGTATTTCCGATCGATTATAGGGTACTTACTGATAGTGATTTTGTAAATATTCTGTAATGACTGGAAAAGGATTCGTCTAAGCTCAGTCAAATAATATCAGGGACGTAGGAAAATCCGTGCCCAACCATAATGTCTTTAACATATGACAACGTTTACCCGTTTTTTAGAATCAAGTAACAATAACTTTTTTCACATTACCGTCTGTTTCTGTGTATATATTTAGGAGATTTGTCAATTCATTCCATTATAGATATTTTCTATGAGAAATTGGATCATTTATTTCATAATGCAGTTGAACTGATGTTCACAAAAAGGAAAAATAAAAAAAAATAGTGGAAACCCATTGAAAACAATCAAATGAAACAAATTATTGAGAAGTTTCTAAAGTTGACCTCAAACGAACAAATCTATTAGAGATGGAAATGAAAGCAAACATCTGACGATTGCATTGATTAGCATAAAAACTTTCAATAGTTCCAAAGAAACGAGTGCCGTACCAAAAGAAAAAACTTTTAACATTCCTTTCGTCTCTGTCACAACAAATTCATAAACAACAATTTGATTATATGGAGAGTGACAACAATAAAATTTATTTTCAAACCATAGGAACATTAAGGTATCGATAATGGTAGAATACTCCTGCAAAATACTTGGATAGATACTTTTAATTCATCATTGCTAACGGCCAAAAAAAAATCAAAACTCATTTTTATAAATTATAATACATTGATATAGGTACTTAGTCAATTACTATTATTTTTTATTGTTTTTGTATTTAATTCTAAATCATCTCTTATTTTAGACACAATGTACATATAGGTTACTTGGCATTTTCAAGAAACGATGTAACCTATTTCATCTCCTGAAAATGTTAACTTGGTTAGTAACGCGCGACGAGAAGAATGTTGCAGTTTCGGTATCTGAAAGTGGTACTCGTTTTGCTACCGCTAATAAATATCTCCGTCTTCCAAATAAAATAAATTAAATTTCGAGAAGAATTGGTAAATTTCATTTTATATTCAGTGAAATGAACAAACTTCAATGATTTTTCTAGTTTAATAACTGAATGAATGATAAACTGCCTTTCTTCGGAAATATCCAGTCAGTAATGAAGTCAAGAATCAAGATTATTTATATAATTATATATCGTCTCCCATGTCTTCGTTGGTAAATTATATTTCCATAATACCAGGTATAGGACCATTCCAATTATAGCATAATGCATAATCCTTGCCGTCACTAAAAATCTGAAAAAATTGTTCATTGAAAAAAACGAAAAACAAATAATGTGATGAGGAGAATGGAAAAGTAGAAGCTGAAATGTTTTTTTCCAAAAACTAATCTCTTCTGAAAAATATTTCCTTTTCATTTAAAACTAATTAAATCATCAATATATGCTGGTTACTTGGATTATTGACCGTTGCCTGTGGTCTCGTATATTCACAATACGACTGATTGTAACTAGACATTTGATTTTACACAGATACAAATATTTAGTCAGATATCGATCGAACACAGGCAAAAAGTAAAATTCATTTATTATCTATTTCTAACAAATTTATGATGTGACACCTAAATTTTGCAGTGTAAGTGTAAAAATAGCTCTCAGAACCATTTTAACGAAAAATGAATTGTTTTCCAAACTTGAATATAAAACCCCTATGAATTTCCAATCCAAATTGATTTACTCAATACCATGTGTCAACTGCAAAAGTGATAATATTGGTCAAACATCAAGACTACTCAAAGATGGGATTATTTCTCTCAAAAGTGATAGTAGATTACAACCTAAGAGATGTGCCCTCAGTACTCTTAATCATGTTCTTAAAGAAGGTCACAATATGGACTACAACTCGACTAAAATCTTGACAATTGAAAAAAATGAAACTGAAAGATTGTTTCTGGAAATGTCATTCATTTCACGATCAGTCAACTGCCTGAATAAAAGGTCAGATATTAACCACCTCATCGAAATATATGCCTTTTTGCTTGACATTAATAAAAATATACTTGAACTCGAAAGTAGTAATATTTCTGAATTTTTTCCAAAATAAAAATCATAACTTTCACTCTTTTCTACATATATTTGATGAATAATATAATTTGTCTTTCAATAGTCTATTAGGTACATTAGAATCCAATTATCATTCATTTCTCAATATTTTCTTCAATGAAAGAATAAGTTTTCTCTTCATATCACTGAGAATTGTGAAGTTTCAATAATTCCAATTAAAAGTTTTTTTATTAATTTGACATTCGGTTTTCTCATTGTATGCATACTTTAACAGCAGATGTCTCTCATCAGACTTGCTCCAGAAATGTTTCAATGGGGAATGTTCTTCCTGACGAAAATAAAGTAGTTTTCATAAAAGAGCTCTAAAACAGTTTAAACTTATTTTTTCAACCTTTTTCTTTAAAAAATAATTTGAATACTTAAAAAAGAGGAATAAAATAATGCATTCAACATTCAAAGGGATTCGTTTCTATCTCACCATTTGGCAACATCGGTTATAGCTAATAAAGGACAATGAATCTGTTACCTGTATGAGACAAAAAAAGATGACATATTTCAGAGGCGTGCTGTTCTGTTTACTCATGTTCCGAGTTCCGAAACATTCTGTGACATATGACATTTTGTGCACCTAACCTAGCTTCCTATATATAAATAAATAACAAAACAACTGTTGTTTATGTGGCTTGTGGAAGTGGTATTGAACTAAAATTTATATTTTGCCCTAATTGTTGATTTATAAAGATAATTTTCCTTTTTTTAAAGTATAATATCTAGCTACGTATAAATTATTTCAACTTGATATAGGCGCTGTTGCCAATATGTGAATTATTTTGTTCAAACTTGCATTTGCTGTAATAACCAAAATTGAGGAATATTCCCCATTGTTCTATAGTTTCAACAAGGACAAACATACTTCGAACTGAATTCCATGTCTCTCTCAATCTTCTTGATACCGAGCACATAGTGTCATACCGGTAAATTATATTTTAAACACATGCCTCAGTGTGGAATCAAGCTATTCCAGTTCAGTGACTTGTCTGATTATACTAACATGTATCTTTTTACGAATTTCATATCATTTTTCACACGACAAACCTCAACAACAGTGAGTTTTAACTTTGTTCCGTGAATATCAAAATTTGATTATCACCATCAACACCTTTTAAAGCTTTTTCCTGAAGACGGAATATTGAAATATTGGAATGACTTGTGTTATAAGTACACTTCCGTTTTGCTGCTCATCCGAAGATACTTTTCAAGTGTTCTTCTCAACTAGTTAGCAAAGACTGTCCTTCAACTATACAGGGTTTTTCCTAACTACAGTACGAAACTTCAGAGGGTGATTGGTTAAGTCGTTTACGCAATAATTTTTATTAAGTAATCTTCTTGGTTTTTCACATTTTGCCTTCAATCGAGAACCGCCTGCCCGGTACGGACGATGCCCAATAGGGCAAACCTAGAAAAAACTGATCCAAAGGTACGACGAGTACAAAAAAACAACATAAACACAATAACATATAAATCAAACCTGGCAACACAGGTAATACAAATCAAACATAACTTTCTCCCATCAGAAAACATCAAACTCGTAAGACACAGAAAACGGATCAGAACCCGAAAATCAGTTGAACATATTCATATCCGTGAGAACCAGTACTTGTACCTCGCTACACCAGAGGATTGAAGAATTGATTCCAAGTATAACATCAGAAGCTGCTTTAGATCTGGGAACACTATCCGTAGCAGCCTCACGAACACCAGGCCTCCAAACGCGGACTGCGATTCCAAGAATTACATTTATCGGATACCCTGCGAGTGCGGACAATCCTATATCGGTGAAACTGAGAGGCCATTGCAAGTTCGCATTGCCGAAAGCAAAAAACACCCATAGCGAGGAGATCCCTGCAAATAAAGAATAGCAGAGCATGTTTGGACTCATCAACATAACATCAAGTGGGCTCAAGCTGAAATCATCCACAAGAAGGAACACTGGTTCAGGAGAAAATTCAAAGAAGCAAAGAAGTCGCATACATGTTGTCCAACAACGCATTTAGCCAAGCTAGCGTAGAGACGCGCAACATTTGGAAACCTTTAATCAAGTGGAACACGACCACCTCCCGCCAAACGGTCAACTCCCGCTAAAACCAATGGAGCGAAGAGAAGGAAGAGGGGATAAGTGAAAGCACTCGAATGACCTATAAATAGTCAAATTTCAGGGAAATGAGTCCAGCCAATGTCTAGACAACCAACATTCCATAGATCTGTGAAGATAGTCTTTTGGAATGCTAATGGAATTCTTTCTAAAAGACACGATGTCGAGAATTTTCTAACTGAATACAACATCGATGTGGCTCTCGTTCAAGAGACGCATCTGAGAAACGAATTCATTGTCATTCCAAATTACAGATTCTACCACAGAGAACGTGTTGGACGTGCTGGAGGGAAAGTTGGCATTTTTGTCAAACGATCCCTTCAGTGTATCGAATACGGCATTGACAGTGCTCGATTACATGGAACTGAGGCCGTGGCGAAATTCAACTGAGCAGGGGTTGTAACAGAATAATCTCTGTTTACAACCCTCTGAACAATCATTTACTCCCAGAATATCTGGACGAACTGTTGATGGAAAGCAACATTCCGACAATTGCTGCTGGTGACTTCATTGCCAAGCACAGACTATGGAGCAGAGCCACTAATCGAAACGGCCAAGCGCTCTATGCGCATGTTGACAGGCATGAATATCTGGTACTGGGACCAGATGAGCCTACGTACTATCGCGGGTAGACTAGGCCTGACGTACTAGACATCACGCTTCTCAGAAACGTCTCTCTGACTAGCGAAATTTACGTTCTGTCGGAACTGGATTCCGATCATAATCCAGTAATCCTGGTATTGGGGGATGATCTTCCTTCTCCTGATTACTGCAAGAAATCTAAGACGAATTGGGATATCTTCACAACCCAGCTCGGAGAGATGCGCGCCCCTCCTGAGGCACTTCGCTCTCCCGACGAACTCGATGCGGAAGTTGAGCGTTTTGAGCTTTCTGTGAATGATGCGTTCCGAGCGGCCACCTCCAGAGAGGAGGGTCCGCTGAGGAGCTACAATGAGATTCCCCCTCATATCAAAGCCATGATACGAGAGAGAAACCGCCTGAGAAGGCTCTACCAGCAAACCTTCTTCCCAGGAGATGAAATTGCGGCAAGTAGGATGGCCAACCAAGTCAAGCAGGCCATCATTGATCACCGATACGAAAGGTGGGAGGAGCTCTTGGAATCCTTTGAGCCTGGGAGTGACGAGCTTTGGCGAGTCACCCGTAGACTCGAGGGGAAGAAGACTCGGCGTCGTCTACATGCAACGTGCATTGGACGACCTCGAGCACTGGTACCTCGATTGGAAGATCCGAGTGAACCCGAACAAGACTCAGGCGATAACCATGGGAAGATTGCTATCTTCTACGGCCAGAAAAGTGAGAATCTCTGTAGGGAGATTGACTGGTAAGCGCGGGTAAAGTACCTCGGTCTTCTAATAGAGCGTTGGCTCACTTGGAACCCGCACGCACCGTGCGTTAAAACAAAGATCAATTTTACCAAAGCACCTTCATACAAAATTTCGAAAATCATAGCCGATGAACTGAAAAACAAAATCAACAGGAACAACAACCACAGCGTGAAAAATTCAATGGAACTCACAGACAGAATCTCAACGACAAAGGTCAGCCCGAACACTAAACTATTATCATTTGACATAAAAAAACATGTACTCCAACATACCAGTCAACGAAAGTATAAACATCATATCTGATAAACTGAAAGACCAAAACATAAACAAAACCTACATTAACCAAATGGAACACAGTCTAAATAAAATACTCAATCAAAATTATTTCGATTCTGAAGGAAAAAGGTATAAACAAATAGATGGACTAGCGATGGGATCCCCACTATCTAGCATTATATCCGAAATATACCTGAAAACCATGGATGAGAAAATTTTAACAATAATAAAAACACATGATGAAAAAGGAGAATGGTTCAGATACGTTGACGATGGAGTCTACATATCACAAAACAATGGAATAAGAATAGAACAAATAACAAAAGAAATTAACGAAATAAATCAAAAACTATTTTTCAGCATTGAGGATGAACACAACTCAAAACTACCTGGTCATAACCATCGGATATAACCACAACACAAGACAATTTCAAATGGCAATATACAGGAAACCTACACAAACAAGCTCCACCATACCTGCAAGTTCAAACCATCCACCATCACACAAAATGGCTGCCTATAACGCATTCATATATAGAATGTTGAGGATACCACATAGCAATGAAGCCCGAAACAAAGAACGGAAAATCATATACCAAATAGCGAACGAAAACGGATACACCCAAAAGACAATAGATAAATTGTAATAGAGAACAGAATCAAACAAAAAATACAGAAGAAGGATCAAGCCACCCCAACAGACAAAACAACATAACGATGGACAGCATTTACGTCAACATCATATACAAGCCAAACACGAAAATAACACAAAAAATAAACAACTATGGAAAAGAAGAAGACAAAAATCAAAACGGGATATACAGTGTACAATGCTCGGACTGCAACAAATTCTATATCGGCCAAACCAAGAAAAAACTGTTCCAAAGGTACAAGGAACACAAAAAGGCATACATAAACCCAATAGTATATAAATCAAACCTCGCAACACACGCCATACAAAACAAACATAATTTCCCTCCACCAGAGAAAAATAAAACTCATAAAACAAGTCAATAAGGGAAACCGCATTTGGGAAAACTTAAACATCCATAAATTTAATAGTCACAAATCACTTATCGAGAAACAAGTACAAATCAAAACACAACAAGACTCAACATTCAATATATTAAACAAATCAATACACACTCCTAGAATCAGTAAACCTAGAGATGATCCAACACAAAGAATAGTACCTGATGTAATCCAAATACCGGCAAATTTACCTAAAGTACTTGGAGTAGGTACCTGCATTGAGGCGTTCGGACCGTATAAAAGGACATACAACAGGATGACACGTTCAGTGAAGTCGATTGCTGGACACTGAAGTGATCAGACGTGCCGTAGCGATCTTGTGTGTTTTACGCCAATTTTCTTGTGAATGCTCAGCCGTGTTGCAGTGTTTCTGGCTCGGTATAGTTTGGTGCGTTGTGTTGTTTTGAGTGAGCGAAAACGTCTCTGGTGAGTACGCTTGAATATTTCATTTCCGATTCTCTCCTGGTGCTCATCAGCTACTGGAAGTTTTTCAATACTTGTCGAGTCGTAGCAGTATGGAGGAACTGCTTGACAGCCTGATGGCCAGGGACAGGGGTGAAGTAATTACCCTTATGGGTTTATTACTTGACCGCCTGGGCCTGAGTCCAGCAGAGCTGTTAAGAGGCAGCCCTGGGGCGGTAGCCCGGACGCCCTCTGTCCCCCCACCAGGGGTCAGAGAGCTTCTCGAGCGCCCGCCACAGAACACCTCCCTCGAAGGTGCTACTGCGATCACTACTCAAAGCAGAGTAGACACGGCTCAGACGAAGCCGCAAAAACCGGCGCAAAAAAAGCGTCGCCTACCGGAGGAGTTTCCTTCCCTTCCTCCAAAGCCGGCTCCTCCTAGTGCTGCAGAAAGCACTGGAGCAAAGCCGAAAAGGCCAACAAAGAAGACCAAGCCTCGCAAAGAGGCAAGACACAGTGCGTCAGAATCCGAAATATCGACAACTGAATCCTCCATCGACGGAGAGATGGAAGTATCGGTCTACGATTATGAAAACAAATCCGAGATCTCTCTCGCCACCATACAGGGTGGCCCGAGCAAGCAGGTTGGAAATCTCAATGACTCGGACAACATCCCCCAACCCCGTCCGCGTTCTGGAGCGCCCCAAAGCGCAAAGAAAACCCGCGTTCCCCCAATTGTCGTTCGCCAGAAGGACAAGTGGGTTCAATTCACGAAACTAGCCACTTTCCACAAGGTGAGCTACTCGAAAGCGGTGAACCTGGCCGACGGCATCAAGGTTCAGCCTTCGTCGATAGAGGACTTTAGGAACATGTCCAAACTCCTGGTGAGGGAAAAAATCCCCCACCACACATACACCTTACCTGAAGACAGGCAACTCAGAGCCGTCTTCAGAGGAGTCCCAGAACACCTGGAGACTGCTGACATCGAGGACGCCTTGGTAGAGAAAGGCTACCAACCAATCTCAGTGTCCCGTATGATGCGTGGAAACCGCCCGCTTCCTCTGGTTTGGTTCAAGTGAGCCAAAATCGGAAGAACATTTATGACGAAAGGGAATTGCTCAACGTTAAAATCAAGGTTGAGCCCCAACATCAGAGGACACTGGTCGGACAGTGTCACCGATGTCAGCGGTTTGGACACAGCCAGAGAAACTGCTTGGCCATCCCTATCAGGTGAATGCAAAAAGCCTAGGGCAGAACCCCCTAAGTGCAACAACTGCAAGGGGGTGCATACCGCGAACTACCGAGTTTGTCCTGAGTTCCCCAAGGTTCGCAGGAGGACCAAGGTAGCAGCAAATGCCCCCCAAAAAGCATCCACACCTGGGAGGCGTCCTGCCGGAGCATCTGGCACGCGCCCGGGGATGAGCTACACAGGAGCGGCTAAGAGCGGCAACACCTCCGCCAAGCCGACTCCAGCACCTAGAGATCCTAGTCCGTCGAAGGTTAGTGACATCTGCTCCGCTCTGGACCAGATGAAGAAACTCTTCACTCAGTTCCCCGTACTCGAGAAAATGTTTACGGTGAACACCAGCGTGATAACTGAAACTTGTTAATGGCTAGACAACCAACATTGCCTAGCTCTCTTAAGGTTGTATTTTGGATTGCCAATAACATCTCAAATAAAAAACTTGACTTCACGAATTTCCTTACAGAACATAACATCGATGTCGCTCTTGTGCAGGAAACCCACCTGCACAACGAGCCTTTTGGTATCCCAAACTACCGTTTCTACCATAGAGAACGAGTTGGACGTGCTGGAGGAGGAGTTGGCATTTTTGTCAAACGCAATCTTCCTCACGTACAATTCGGCATTAACTCGGATCTGTTACACGGCACAGAAGCCGTGGGCGTTGAACTCCAACTGAGAAGAGGTCGTCATAGACTAATCTCAGTCTACAACCCTCCGAGGAATCGTTTACTCCCAGAATCACTGGATGAACTGCTGTTGTCGACAGATACCCCCACAATTGCTGCTGGTGACTTCAACGCCAAGCACAATCTGTGGAGCAGAGTCACCAACACGAACGGCCGAGCGCTCCATGCGCATGCTGACAGGCATGAGTATCGAGTGATGGGTCCAGATGAGCCTACGTTCTACCGTGGGGATTACAGACCTGACGTGCTTGATATCGCACTACTCAGGAACGTCTCCATGTCCTGCGAAGTGTACACTTTGTCGGAATTAGACTCAGATCATAATCCAGTCATCCTGATGCTGGGTGATGATCCCCCTCCTCAGGAATATCGCGTGAGATCATCCACGGATTGGGAAGCCTT